>NW_026061884.1:5036906-5687383 GCF_023897955.1 Schistocerca gregaria
CAACTGATTTCCAAAATTCATCTATCTCCTGTGAAAATGGAACTTACGACCACTGGTTTATCAGACCAGTGCTCTACCACTGAGCTAAAGAGGCGCGGCCTAGCGGTACTCTTGGGTACTTCGTCCTTACGGTCGTCTGCATCATCAGACTTCATCTGACAACACTTCATATTACCGGCTAATATTTGCAGCTATGGCGACAAATTACTGCTTGGCTACACATCTGACACGTAACCGATGTGCTCTCCAAACAACAACACTTGCATTTCAGAACGTGTCTTTCACACATGTCTACAAAATCACCTTCACCTTCAAATACAGTTTCCTTGCGACTGACAGAGACGTAGGCAAAGTTTAAAGTTGATATTTCCATTAAATCTCGTTAATCAGAAAAACGGTAATTTACATCTGCAGCGGAACAAAATCCTATTCCAGCCAGCGTGTGGCTCGAACCCACGACCCTGGGATTAAGAGTCTGACGCTCTACCGACTAAGCTAGCCGGCTACCTCGGTGAATACCCGCCGGGTAGCACGTCACACAGTACTCGTTTGGGTTGGGTGGTCCCATACAGAATCTCTCCATGCTCCCTAATGTTTTCCTAACGTCACACTCGTCACGTACTTCACTTTTATGTCATAATCATTTCTGAGAGGTAAAGAAAATGCATGACAACATGCAGAGCTAGTGGCGTCAAAATTAACACACATACTTTATGTGACTCAACAGCCGAACGAGTTACTTTCCGACGTTGTTTTAGATGTGCAAGTGATTGTCAAAACTCGCTGTGTCGGCACTCTGCCGACCATTTCGCTAGTTAACACCCGTCTTGTTGTGTGTGTTTCAAGCTCAAGAGCATCTCCAAGCAAAAAATGGTCAACAGCAACATTCAGGCGGTTTCGTACTGCTCAATTGCTACATTAAAACGATATGTTTCGTTTTCAGAACTGGAAAAAGAAGAGCGTGACAGCATTCGAACCTGTAATCTTCAGATCCGAAGTCCGACGCTTTATCCATTAGGCCACACGGTCACTGACGACCAACATTTACATGTATACGACTCATCTCGAAACGCTCACACCCCTGAGGATTTGTGTTTTCGTTCTACACAGCCGCTGCCCCTTGCTCTTTCCCACCCATTCGTTGCATTCAACCTCTGACGAGACCGACCAAATATAGACTGAGAAACAAGACCACACACTTTGTGCATTCGGAATCGAAGGCAGGGCGTCCCTCGCCGCATTTGCTACGATGGCCATTTGCTACTTCTGCAGAAGCGGCAGCGGCGGCGACGACGACGCCGCCGACGACGACGACGACGACCGCGAGAGGCTCTGAGATATGTGAGAAATACATCTATAAAATGTAATTCAGACTGCCTTGTCCCACCTTATACTGTACCGCTTTGGCAGATGCTTTATCTGCGCCTTTCGCCTTAATCACTTCTGAGAGTAATTCTTAAAAAAACGCCTGTCGCTAATTGTTCGTCATCACAGATACTGTTTGCTATACGGCCACGACGCGCAACTGATTTCCAAATTTCATCTATCTCCTGTGAAAATGGAACTTACGACCACTGGTTTATCAGACCAGTGCTCTACCACTGAGCTACAGAGGCGCGACCTAGCGGTACTCTTGGGTTCTTCGTCCTTACCGTCGTCTGCATCATCAGACTTCATCTGACAACACTTCATATTACCGGCTAATATTTGCAGCTATGGCGACCCATTACTGCTTGGCTACACATCTGACACGTAACCGATGTGCTCTCCAAACAACAACACTTGCATTTCAGAACGTGTCTTACACACATGTCTACAATATCACCTTCACCTTCAAATACAGTTTCCTTGCGACTGACAGAGACGTAGGCAAAGTTTAAAGTTGCTATTTCCATTAATTCTCGTTAATCAGAAAAACGGTAATTTACATCTGCAGCGGAACAAAATTCCGTAACGACCAGCACGTGGCTCGAAACCACGACCCTGGGATTAGGGGTCTGACGCTGTACCGACTGAGCTAGCCGGCTACCTCGGTTGTGTAGAACGAAAACACAAATCCTCAGGGGTGTGAGCGTTTCGAGATGAGTCGTATACATGTAAATGTTGGTCGTCAGTGACCGTGTGGCCTAATGGAGCGATAGTCTGCCTGCAGCGGTCGTGGCGTGCGGTTGTCTTTGGTCAGCGCTGTGTCTGGCTTGTTTACTTCTGCGGGGTAAGTCGCTCGCTAGGAGCGGTTATTCTTGCGTGTGAGGAATGATGTTGATGAATCAGTGATGACACAAGCTATGAGGATAGATACTTTGAAGTTAACTTTCGATAATTCATTTGCTCGACCAACCTCTTTCGAAATCGAGGATTTCATCGGAGACGTGATGAAAATTGTGATCGGCGGCGGCGACGACGACCGCGAGAGGCTCTGAGATATGTGAGAAATACATCTATAAAATGTAATTCAGACTGCCTTGTCCCACCGTATGCTGTACCGCTTTGGCAAATGCTTTATCGGCGCCATTCGCCTTAATCACATTTGAGAGTAAGTCTTAAAAAAACGCCTGTCGCTAATTGTTCGTCATCACAGATACTGTTTGCTATACGGCCACGACGCGCAACTGATTTCCAAAATTCATCTATCTCCTTTGAAAATGGAACTTATGACTACTGGTTTATCAGACCAGTGCTCTACCACTGAGCTAAAGAGGTGCGGCCTAGCTGTAGTCTTGGTTACTTCGTCCTTACGGTCGTCTGCATCATCAGACTTCATCTGACAACACTTCATATTACCGGCTAATATTTGCAGCTATGGCGACAAATTACTGCTTGGCTACACATCTGTCACGTAACCGATGTGCTCTCCAAACAACAACACTTGCATTTCAGAACATGTCTTTCACACATGTCTACAAAATTACCTTCACCTTCAAATACAGTTTCCTTGCGACTGACAGAGACGTAGGCAAAGTTTAAAGTTGCTATTTCCATTAAATCTCGTTAATCAGAAAAACGGTAATTTACATCTGCAGCGGAACAAAATCCTATTCCACCCAGCGTGTGGCTCGAACCCACGACCCTGGGATTAAGAGTCTGACGCTCTACCGACTAAGCTAGCCGGCTACCTCGGTGAATACCTGCCGGGTAGCACGTCACACAGTACTCGTTTGGGTTGGGTGGTCCCATACAGAATCTCTCCATGATGCCTAATGTTTTCCTAACGTCACACTCGTCACGTACTTCACTTTTATGTCATAATCATTTCTGAGAGGTAAAGAAAATGCATGACAACATGCAGAGCTAGTGGCGTCAAAATTAACACACATACTTTATGTGACTCAACAGCCGAACGAGTTACTTTCCGACGTTGTTTTAGATGTGCAAGTGATTGTCAAAACTCGCTGTGTCGGCATTCTGCCGACCATTTCGCTAGTTAACACCCGTCTTGTTGTGTGTGTTCCAAGCTCAAGAGCATCTCCAAGCAAAAAATGGTCAACAGCAACATTCAGACGGTTTCGTACTGCTCAATTGCTACATTAAAACGGTATGTTTCTTTTTCAGAACTGGAAAAAAAAGAGCGTGACAGCATTCGAACCTGTAATCTTCAGATCCGAAGTCCGATGCCTTATCCATTAGGCCACACGGTCACTGACGACCAACATTTACATGTATACGACTCATCTCGAAACGCTCACACCCCTGAGGATTTGTGTTTTCGTTCTACACAGCCGCTGCCCCTTGCTCTTTCCCACCCATTCGTTACATTCAACCTCTGACGAGACCGACCAAATATAGACTGAGAAACAAGACCACACACTTTGTGCATTCGGAATCGAAGGCAGGGCGTCCCTCGCCGCATTTGCTACGATGGCCATTTGCTACTTCTGCAGAAGCGGCAGCGGCGGCGACGACGACGACGACGACGACGACGACGACGACGACGACCGCGAGAGGCTCTGAGATATGTGAGAAATACATCTATAAAATGTAATTCAGACTGCCTTGTCCCACCTTATACTGTACCGCTTTGGAAAATGCTTTATCTGCGCCTTTCGCCTTAATCACATCTGAGAGTAATTCTTAAAAAAACGCCTGTCGCTAATTGTTCGTCATCACAGGTACTGTTTGCTATACGGCCACGACGCGCAACTGATTTCCAAATTTCATCTATCTCCTGTGAAAATGGAACTTACGACCAGTGGTTTATCAGACCAGTGCTCTACCATGAGCTACAGGGGCGCGACCTAGCGGTACTCTTGGGTTCTTCGTCCTTACCGTCGTCTGCATCATCAGACTTCATCTGACAACACTTCATATTACCGGCTAATATTTGCAGCTATGGCGACCCATTACTGCTTGGCTACACATCTGACACGTAACCCATGTGCTCTCCAAACAACAACACTTACATTTCAGAACGTGTCTTTCACACATGTCTACATAATCACCTTCACCTTCAAATACAGTTTTCTTGCGACTGACAGAGACGTAGGCAAAGTTTAAAGTTGCTATGTCCATGAAATCTCGTTAATCAGAAAAACGGTAATTTACATCTGCAGCGGAACAAAATTCCGTAACGACCAGCATGTGGCTCGAAACCACGACCCTGGGATTAGGAGTCTGACGCTGTACCGACTGAGCTAGATGGCTACATCGGTTGTGTAGAACGAAAACACAAATCCTCAGGGGTGTGAGCGTTTCGAGATGAGTAGTATACATGTAAATGTTGGTCGTCAGTGACCGTGTGGCCTAATGGAGCGATAGTCTGCCTGCAGCGGTAGTGGCGTGCGGTTGTCTTTGGTCAGCGCTGTGTCTGGCTTGTTTACTTCTGCGGGGTAAGTCGCTCGCTAGCAGCGGTTATTCTTGCGTGTGAGGAATGATGTTGATGAATCAGTGATGACACAAGCTATGAGGATAGATACTTTGAAGTTAACTTTCGATAATTCATTTGCTCGACCAACCTCTTTCGAAATCGAGGATTTCATCGGAGACGTGATGAAAATTGGGATCGGCGGCGGCGACGACGACCGCGAGAAGTTCTGAGATATGTGAGAAATACATCTATAAAATGTAATTCAGACTGCCTTGTCCCACCTTATGCTGTACCGCTTTGGCAAATGCTTTATCGGCGCCATTCGCCTTAATCACATCTGAGAGTAATTCTTAAAAAAACGCCTGTCGCTAATTGTTCGTCATCACAGATACTGTTTGCTATACGGCCACGACGCGCAACTGATTTCCAAAATTCATCTATCTCCTGTGAAAATGGAACTTATGACCACTGGTTTATCAGACCAGTGCTCTACCACTGAGCTAAAGAGGCGCGGCCTAGCGGTAGTCTTGGGTACTTCGTCCTTACGGTCGTCTGCATCATCAGACTTCATCTGACAACACTTCATATTACCGGCTAATATTTGCAGCTATGGCGACCCATTACTGCTTGGCTACACATCTGACACGTAACCGATGTGCTCTCCAAACAACAACACTTGCATTTCAGAACGTGTCTTACACACATGTCTACAATATCACCTTCACCTTCAAATACAGTTTCCTTGCGACTGACAGAGACGTAGGCAAAGTTTAAAGTTGCTATTTCCATTAAATCTCGTTAATCAGAAAAACGGTAATTTACATCTGCAGCGGAACAAAATCCTATTCCACCCAGCGTGTGGCTCGAACCCACGACCCTGGGATTAAGAGTCTGACGCTCTACCGACTAAGCTAGCCGGCTACCTCGGTGAATACCTGCCGGGTAGCACGTCACACAGTACTCGTTTGGGTTGGGTGGTCCCGTACAGAATCTCTCCATGATGCCTAATGTTTTCCTAACGTCACACTCGTCACGTACTTCACTTTTATGTCATAATCATTTCTGAGAGGTAAAGAAAATGCATGACAACATGCAGGGCTAGTGGCGTCAAAATTAACACACATACTTTATGTGACTCAACAGCCGAACGAGTTACTTTCCGACGTTGTTTTAGATGTGCAAGTGATTGTCAAAACTCGCTGTGTCGGCACTCTGCCGACCATTTCGCTAGTTAACACCGGTCTTGTTGTGTGTGTTTCAAGCTCAAGAGCATCTCCAAGCAAAAAATGGTCAACAGCAACATTCAGACGGTTTCGTACTGCTCAATTGCTACATTAAAACGGTATGTTTCTTTTTCAGAACTGGAAAAAGAAGAGCGTGACAGCATTCGAACCTGTAATCTTCAGATCCGAAGTCCGACGCCTTATCCATTAAGCCACACGGTCACTGACGACCAACATTTACATGTATACGACTCATCTCGAAACGCTCACACTCCTGAGGATTTGTGTTTTCGTTCTACACAACCGCTGCCCCTTGCTGTCTCCCACCCATTTGTTGCATTCAACCTCTTACGTGACCCACCAAATATAGACTGAGAAACAAGACCACACACTTTGTGCAATCGGAATCGAAGGCAGGGCGTCCCTCGCCGCATTTGCTACGATGGCCATTTGCTACTTCTGCAGAAGCGGCGGCGGCCACGACGACGACGACGACGACGACGACGACGACGACGACGACGAAGATCGCGAGAGGCTCTGAGATATGTGAGAAATACATCTATAAAATGTAATTCAGATTCCTCGTCCCACCTTATGCTGTACCGCTTTGGCAAATGCTTTATCTGCGCCATTCGCCTTAATTACATCTGAGAGTAATTCTTAATAAAACGCCTGTCGCTATTTGTTCGTCATCACAAATACTGTTTGCTATACGGCCACGACGCGAAACTGATTTCCAAAATTCGTCTTCCACCTCTGAGGATGGAATTTACGACCCCTGGTTTACTACACCAGTGCTCTACCACTTTTTATTTGTTTATTTATTTATTTATTTATTTATTTATTATTTTTTTTGTTGTGTCGGTCCTCCAGCCACTCCTTCTAGCCCGTCCTCACGCTCGCCAAAATTGCCTTCATCGGCTCGGCTTCTCCGCCATAAAAAAAAAATCACCGTTTATATTAAATAATATTCGTGTGACAGTTTAATGCTCTTCAGTATGCATTTGGATATTTGGTTAAACCACAATATTGCATGTGGGGATTAAACAAATTAACTCTTCTGCGAGAATGTGAGTCACAACGTCCAAGGAAGACTGCATATGTGAAAATAAACTGGAGGGTGCTGGAGTCTTCCGCAGTATGAAGGAACAAATCTTCTTCTCCTCTTGTATGGGAGATTCAAACATAAAAGAAACACCTCTTCTTTGCAAATAAACGAATCTTCCTAAATAAGTAAGAAAAGAATAAGTGTAATGTGAGTATTAGATCTCCGAAATTCCACGGGGTTCCTGTAGAACAGTCTCGTATTACTGTCGACAGGAGAGGTATCGCCCCCCAAAGTGTCACCACTGTCGGGGCGGTCCGTCGCATATTCGTGACCGTTCGATTCCCGCAATCCGAATCCTAATTGCGGCCATTATAATTCTGAAGGGGCCATCCAGCAGTATTTTCGTACTGCAAACGTCGCCCTGGATGAATATCTCTCTACGGTAATGTTCGGAGTAGGAAGGACGCATACTTTTCTCTATATTTGTCTATTCGTTGAAGTTTCTGGTGTTGAGTTAGTAGGTATAACCAATAGTCTACTTTATTTTTTTCTGGCGCCGATAATATATAATACACCGTCTGACCTTGACGCCAATTGACTGCTCGTCGTTTTGCGGGGGGGTATGGAACGGCATCGGGAGTGAGGAGTCCAGCTGGAGTAATCATCTTAGGTGCAGTACGCAGCATACTTGAGAGCTTCCGTGCAAAGAGAATCCAGATGTCCTTCACATCGTCGCATAGAAAGCGATGTTCAATGGTATCTAGTAAAGTACAGTGAACGCAATTCGGAGTGTCGGACAAGTGAATCATGTGTAGCTTTGAATTTGTCGGTATGATCCTATTGACCGCCACGTACCACGTAGACCGCACCTGCGATGGTAAGTGTGCGTCGTGAATGTTTTCCCAGATCTTTGCCCAATTGCAGTCTTTATACTTTACTTCTATTCTGTTCCGCGATTTACTGTCCGTCAGGCAGCTGTAAAGC
Source organism: Schistocerca gregaria (assembly GCF_023897955.1). Lineage (NCBI taxonomy): Eukaryota > Metazoa > Arthropoda > Insecta > Orthoptera > Acrididae > Schistocerca > Schistocerca gregaria. The sequence continues at coordinate 5,044,963 of NW_026061884.1, forward strand.
GCTCTGACCCTGTAAAGATCATTCTCAGGTATGGTGCATTGAACAAAGCTGTAGTCTAGGAAAAAATTACTAAAGTGGCATAATGCAGTCGGGATGTGACTTACGTTGACAGGAGGCGTCATGCTGGCTAGTGCGATTTCATGGAGAAGAAGGGCCATTAAGGAATGTGGTGTTCATTGCCATTGTTTATACACGTTGCTGATATACACTCCTGGAAATTGAAATAAGAACACCGTGAATTCATTGTCCCAGGAAGGGGAAACTTCATTGGCACATTCCTGGGGTCAGATACATCACATGATCACACTGACAGAACCACAGGCACATAGACACAGGCAACAGAGCATGCACAATGTCGGCACTAGTAGAGTGTATATCCACCTTTCGCAGCAATGCAGGTTGCTATTCTCCCATGGAGACGATCGTAGAGATGCTGGATGTAGTCCTGTGGAACGGCTTGCCATGCCATTTCCACCTGGCGCCTCAGTTGGACCAGCGTTTGTGCTGGACGTGCAGACCGCGTGAGACGACGCTTCATCCAGTCCCAAACATGCTCAATGGGGGACAGATGCGGGGATCTTGCTGGCCAGGGTATTTGACTTACACCTTCTAGAGCACGTTGGGTGGCACGGGATACATGCGGACGTGCATTGTCCTGTTGGAACAGCAAGTTCCCTTGCCGGTCTAGGAATGGTAGAACGATGGGTTCGATGACGGTTTGGATGTACCGTGCACTATTCAGTGTCCCCTCGACGATCACCAGAGGTGTACGGCCAGTGTAGGAGATCGCTCCCCACACCATGATGCCGGGTGTTGGCCCTGTGTGCTTCGGTCGTATGCAGTCCTGATTGTGGCGCTCACCTGCACGGCGCCAAACACGCATACGACCATCATTGGCACCAAGGCAGAAGCGACTCTCATCGCTGAAGACGAAACGTCTCCATTCGTCCCTCCATTCACGCCTGTCGCGACACCACTGGAGGCGGGCTGCACGATGTTGGGGCGTGAGCGGAAGACGGCCTAACGGTGTGCGGGACCGTAGCCCAGCTTCATGGAGACGGTTGCGAATGGTCCTCGCCGATACCCCAGGAGCGACAGTGTCCCTAATTTGCTGGGAAGTGGCGGTGCGGTCCCCTACGGCACTGCGTAGGATCCTACGGTCTTGGCGTGCATCCATGCGTCGCTGCTGTCCGGTCCCAGGTCGACGGGCACGTGCACCTTCCGCCGACCACTGGCGACAACATCGATGTACTGTGGAGACCTCACGCCCCACGTGTTGATCAATTCCGCGGTACGTCCACCCGGCCTCCCTCATGCCCACTATACGCCTTCGCTCAAAGTCCGTCAACTGCACATACGGTTCACGTCCACGCTGTCACGGCATGCTACCAGTGTTAAAGACTGCGATGGAACTCCGTATGCCACGGCAAACTGGCTGACACTGACGGCGGCGGTGCACAAATGCTGCGCAGCTAGCGCCATTCGACGGCCAACACCGCGGTTCCTGGTGTGTCCGCTGTGCCGTGCGTGTAATCATTGCTTGTACAGCCCTCTCGCAGTGTCCGGAGCAAGTATGGTGGGTTTGACGCACCGGTGTCAATATGTTCTTTTTTCCATTTCCAGGAGTGTATAATGCTTTCGCTTTGTGGTAAACATCAGTCAGATTGAGGCCGCCCTTTCCCATGGGGAGCGTCAAGGTTTCAAATGCGACTTTGAAAATTTGTCCCCTACTGACAAAGTGGCCGAGCGCCGCAAGCATGCGTTGTGCTATGACTTTTGGTATTGGGAGGATTTGCGCGACATAATTGACTTTTGAAACGATGTAAGTATTGACTAAAAGCTCTCTTTGCATGGCGTTGATATTTCGCAAATGATGTTGCCGTATGCCGGCCCGAATTTGTGCCAACAATCTCCTATAGTTAAGAGCAGCCGTGCAGCTGATGCTGCGCGTGTATTCAATGCCGAGACATTTAAAAGTTGCCATCCTTTTTAGTGAACGGCTATTGACAAGTTCTAGTCCCCTACCAAGTGGCATAACGCCAGACTTTTTTCAGTTGACTTTCGCTCCTGAGGCGGCTTCATAAGTGTTTATCAGCTGAAACGCGCGTTCTAAGTCTTCATCGTTCGTCACCACGAAACTGACGTCATCCGCAAATGCCTGGCAGACAATCTTCTGGCCATGTATACGTAATCCCGGAAGGTCTTGCGTCAGGGAGAACAGCAAGGGTTCAAGAGCAACTGCAAACAAAGCCATTGACATCGGGCAACCTTGTCGGACCGACCTAGTGATGGAAATAGGTTTACTTAGTTGTCCGTTGAGACAGATCTTGGATGTTCCGTTTCTCAGCAGGAGTGTAACAGTGTCAATAACTTTCCGTGGAAAATTCATTGCTGCCATCGCGCACAGAAGATACGAGTGAGTGACTTTATCGAATGCTTTTTCAAAATCTAGCGAGACTAAAGCGCATCGGATGTCACAAGCGGCGGCTGTAGCTATGATATCTCTATATTCGCTTAACGTCTGCTGGATGTTTCTAGTTTTCCCAGCGCTCGTTTGATAGGCCCCCGTGACAGTACTGAGTACCGTACTGAATCGCTGCATCATGACCCGCGCGAATATCTTATAATCCGTATTAAGTAATGTAATCGGTCGGAGATTGTCGACTGTCTTGCCCGCTGGGGTTTTGGGGACCAATACCACTATGCCCTCACAGTATTCCCTTAAGATATCATCTCCAGCGTTTAGGATATCATTACAGACCATGGTCATCTTTGGAACTAAATGGTGTCGAAAAGTTCTATAAAACTCGGCCGGTAATCCGTCGGGGCCAGGCGATTTATTCTGTGGGCTCCCTCGAATGGCGTCCGCTACTTCATCGTCAGTTATTACTGCAGCGAGGCCGTCTGCTTCTTCCGTGCTCAATGTCGCAAAACGGCGTGCCATGAGGGCTTGCTGCGCGGCTATATCCACCGGGTGTTCCGTTAACTGTGCTGTGAAATGTTTATAAATCTCGTCTCGTATGTTGCGCTGGTGGTGTAAGTGTCGGCCATCTGCAGTGTGCAGTTCTGTCAATATCTTTCTGTGCCCCCTTTTCTGTTCGCGAATAACATGATACATTGATGTCGTTTCGTCCTGTACGGCGTTTTGCAGACGTGTCCTGACTTTACAGCCTTCCAATTGCTTCCGTTTGAGGGTTAAAATCGTAGCCAGTATTCGTTTAATATGCATACGATTTGCTATTACCGTTGCATCTTCTCGATATAAATCCCTTAAACACTGAAAGTAGAATTCCAGGGTTTGCTTCTGCCAGGCACATCGATCTCTGGAATAATTCTTCATCGCTTTTGTTAAGGCGGGTTTTGCACATTTTACCCACGCGGGAAACTTTCGTTCGCATTCTGCCCACGTGTTGCGGAAGACTGTGTGACACTCGGGTTCTGTTAAATGCGCTACATTTAGTTTCCAGGGTCCCCTTGCCCTGTACGTCCCTTGTTTGGCTAAATTGGCGGTACATATATATGCCACATGATCTGTAAAGACAGTCGGCCATAGCTCTGACTGCAAAACATGTTCCCTCATATTTGCTGATGCGTAGATTCTATCGACGCGGGTAGCTGAGTGACCAGTAACGAATGTGAATCCGGGCCTGTCACCGTGTCTATGCTCCCATGTGTCTATTAAATTTAACTCTTCAATGATGGCGCGAAGCTCGGCGGACGGATTGAAATTTGGTGTCTGGTCTTTGGGACTGAGTACACAGTTAAAATCACCAGCGAATATAAGTTGGTCTGAAGGTGGTGTGAAAAGTGGCACAATGCCATCTTTAAAAAACTCTGCTCTCTGTCGTCGTCTCCCAGAACCGGAAGGGGCGTAGAGATTAATAAATCTGGTAGTATCGATAGTAGTCGCTATACCTCTGCTATTCGCCAGGCGTTCGATATGTGACATCACTATCCCTTCCTTAGCCATGATCGCGGTCCCTAGTTCTGTACCATTTCCAGGATTAACGACGGCATTGTAACCTGTGATACGGTCAAGGTTAATATTGGTCACTTCCTGCAGCATAATGAGATCAATATCAGCGGCATAGAGAAAATCTTGAAGGTTTTTTAAGTTGAGTGGGCTACTGATCTTATTGATGTTCAGTGTCGCAATGCGGTAAGCTTGCAAGGACGTCATGAGAACAGAGGTCTAGGTGACAATATGCCTACTATTCAAGTTCATGGCGAACATCATCTAAAAGAAGTCCGCGTCATCAGCCACTGCACCGACGCCGGCGGTAGCCGTTTGTTGCTGGTGGGACACATCTGCTTGAGCTTCTGATGACGGATTCTCTATACCGCGCCGATCCCGTACTAAATCTTCTTCCCGACCACCCTCTTCAACGTCATCTGACCAATCGCACACGAACTGGTCTGCGTTCATATCGCAATCCGAGAGCTTGGAACATTCAGGCATAGTGTTCGGATCCAATGAATCGGCCACCGCAGGGTCCCCTGAGGGCGATCGTCCGTGATCAGTGTCCGATTCGTTCGTTCGAGATTTTTTTGCCGTTTTGCTGGTTGCCGACGACGGTGGGTCAGTTACTTCGGTCAGTTTCTGTCTGACGTGGTTCGCCTTTTCACGCAATATTGGCGCCTTTGCTTCTGCCCCTTGATGTGCTAGCCGGCGTTTCTTCTGAGATTTGGGAGACGGCGGGGGCTGGTGGACAGCCATCTCGTTCGACTCCATCCGGTCCACGTCGGACTTGTCGTGTCGAACCGGTACGCCCACCGGAATACTTTCGGTGTCCGGTGGGTGCCCCATCTGCGAGTGAGTATTGCCCTCCTTCTGGGTGTGTGAAGAAGGAACATTCGGTACATCGTTCGCTTCCATCGGTGTAACGCCTTCGGGCACTGCGCGCAAACCCTCTAGCGAAACATCTAAACTAGGTTCCGAGGTGACATTAGCCCGAGTGGCGGCGACGTATGATAATGGCAACGTAGACGTCGGGCCGCGCAACTCACGCTCACCGGCCGGTATTTGCGCCACGCGTCGTTGGATACACTGAGCACGGATATGTTCTGTGGACCCACATCCCGCACAAGTTCTAGGCTGCCCGTCATAAATCACTATGGCCCTGTAGCCACACACAGTGATGTAGGACGGAATGTGCTTTAACATATCTATCTTCACCTGACGGACACCGTTTAGCACCGGGAAAATATGCATAGTCGACCACTTTTCTGCCGTATTGCTGATGACTGTTCCATACTCCCTCAATCTGGCATTAATCTGGTCAGCGGAAATTTCAAAGGGTAATTCAAATATGCGAACAGTTCTAACTCCGAGACCAGCAAGCGAAATTCTGACATCATCAACATTGCCGTCAGAATGGTTGAACTTCAACACTCCTCCACAAGATTGAACGACCTGCTCGCATTTCTCGGGATTCAACAATTTGAGGTACACCGTACTGCTGACGATAGATAGGTGAATGCCAATCGTATCATCAATAGTTATTTTCATGATGTCTCTAATAACTAACTCAACCTCAAAGGATTTGGGTCGTGCATAATGAGGGTCAAAACTCAATTTCAACGTGTCTTTCCGTATAAGTTGATCCATTATAGTCGAATGCAATTCATCACGCCACAATCAAACAACGTAGCAATGCGCACATTCACCAAACAGCACGCGACCGACACAGGCGAGAGCGAAAACACCACTGAGCTAAAGAGGCGCGGCCAAGCGGCACTCATGCGTACTTTGGCCTTACGGTCGCCTGCATCATCAGACTTCAGCTGACAACACTTCATATTAGCTTCTAATATTTGCAGCTATGGCGACCCATTACTGCTTGGCTACACATCTGACACATAACCGATGTGCTCTCCAAACAACAACACTTGCATTTCAGAACATGTCTTTCACACATGTCTACAAAATCACCTTCACCTTCATATACAGTTTCCATGCGACTTATAGAGACGTAGGCAAAGTTTAAAGTTGCTATTTACATTACATCACGTTAATCAGAAAAACAGTAATTTACATCTGTAGCGGAACAAAATTCCGTTCCGCCCAGCGTGGGGCTCGAACCCACAACCCTTGGATTCAGAGTCTCACACTCTACCGACTTTTTTTTTCTTTTCATTTTTTTTTACTTTTTTTATTTTTTGGAGGCCTCCTTCCTCCCCTACAGCCCGTCCTTCCGCTCGCCATTTGTGCCTTCTTCGGCTAGCTTCTGTGCTATGTTTGGTCCAAATGAGATAGGTGAGTAACGAAGTAAATGTATACAAGTAAATAAAATCCCTTCTTTTGGGGTTATGGAAAGGAAATAGTTCCGCTACATTCTTCCATCATTGAGTGGGAGCGATTTTTATATTAGAGCCAGGCTTACTTCAGCCTGATGGCTTCTCATGGGTGTGTCAGCAACCTATTAGTGCTGCGACACGAGGGCGAAGGGTAAACGAAATAGCCACCTTGTTGGCGTAAAATGAATGAGAAGCTTAATAGATAATTTCATAAAGGAAAAAAAAAAGAATTCTGAGGTTGAACAACATGTCGTTTGATCGTTCTTCAGCTCTGTCGGTGAGACAATGTTCGGTTCAAGAAATTTGCGTAGTTGTCTTTGTATTTCATTTGTCGTTCGAGCTTTAGATGTTCTGTCATCAGGTACATCCAATAATCTGCTTCACTTTTCGTCATAGCCGTTGAGATGTAATGGACTGTCAGTCCTTTGAGCCAGTTGGCTGACCTTCTTTTAGTGTTAGGATATGGCACGTCATCAGGCAGAAGGACGTGTGTCGGTGAAATTGTGTTAGGTGACGTACGTAGCACATGTGCTAGTTTTTGCCTGAAGAGATTCCACACGTCTTTCACATCTTCACAGACGAAGCGATGTTCTGCAGTGTCGACGACATTGCAGCTGGAACAGTTTGGTGTGTGTGCCAGACGTATCGCGTGCAGTTTGGAGTTGGTTGGGATTTTTCTATTGACTGCGAGGTACCACGTCGATCGCACATTGGATGGTAGATGGGGGTCAGATATGTTGTCCCATATGTTTTTCCAATTATAATGTCGAAACTTGTTTTCTATTCGATTGCGCAATTTTCCTTCCAGCAAGGTGTTGTAAACCTCCTTAACCCGATATATGTCCTTCTCCGGTATTCTATGGCGTACATAGCTGTATTCCACCAGAAAGTGTTTATAGTGGTACAGCTCGTGGGAGATGTGATGCACATCGATTGGTGGATCTCTGCTGACTGGGGTGATTTCACGTAAGAGATGAGCCACTAAGGTCCGCGGTGATCGTTGCCACTGTTTATAAGTTTTGCTAACGTATAGCGCTTGCGCTTTAAGGTAGATGTCTGTCAGTTGTAGCCCTCCATTGCGTGTCGGTAGCGTCAAGGTATCATATGAAACCTTAAATATCTGACCTCTGCTGACAAAATAACCAAGCGCTGCTTGCATTTGGTGTGCAATGGTTCGTGGCAGAGGCAGCACTTGAGCAACGTAGTTGACTTTGGAAGTGATGTATGTATTGGCCAGTTGCACTTTTTGTATTACGTTTAAATTACGCAAGCTGTGTTGTTTTATGCTTGCCAATAAGGTGGCAAGTAATTTTCGATAATTGAGAGCGGCCGTGCGGCGGATATTACTCGTATATTCTATTCCAAGGCATTTGATTTTTTCCACAGTGTTGATACTTCCAGCGGCTCTGATCTCTATACCCCGACCAAGATTCATAATACCAGATTTATTGCGGTTGAGTTTAGCTCCTGACGCCATTTCGTAGGTCGCCACAACTTCAAGTACTGTTTCCACCTCTCTTTCGTCAGTCACAAGTACCCCTGCATCGTCCGCGTAGGCTTGACATATGATCTTGTGTCCGTGTATATGTAATCCACGGAGTTGCCGAGTCAGAGATACTAAGAGAGGTTCAAGCGCAATCGCGAAAAGCGTCATGGACATTGGGCAACCTTGTCTTACCGAACTCTGAATATTGATCGGGTGACTGAGTTGTCCGTTGACACTGATTCTTGACGTGCTATTCGTCAGTATGTTTTTAACGGAGGCTATAATTTTCTGGGGGAAGTGCATGGATGTCATACACCGGAGCAGGTACGAATGATTAACTTTATCAAAAGCTTTTTCAAAGTCAAGCGACATCAGAGCACAGCGAATGTTGCAGTCTTCCGATATCGCTATAATGTCTCTGTAGTCGCATAAGGTCTGAAATATCGTTCTGTCCTTTCCTACACTTGTCTGGTAGGCTCCTGTCACTGTACGAATAACAGAATTGAACCTTTGCATCATGATACGGGCGAAGATTTTATAATCACTATTGAGAAGTGTTATGGGTCGAAGATTCTCCACGGTTTTGCCTCCTGGTGTTTTGGGGACTAAGACCACTGTACCTTCACAGAATTCCTTCGGAAGGTCAGTGTCCGCATTTAGTATTTCATTGCATACGAGTGTCAATTTAGCAATTATTTGTTCGCGAAAAGTTTAATAAAATTCAGCGGGTAGCCCATCTGGTCCAGGTGATTTGTTCTTTGGGCTCTTCGAGATGGCATCTTCGACGTCTTCGTCCGTTATTCTCGCTGCGAGCACATCAGCTTCTTCTGGAGTGAGTCGCTCTGTCGTCCTAGCAGTGAGAGCTTGCTGCGCCGTTTCATCTGTCTGTGTATTGGCCAGCAATTCACTAAAGTGTCGATGGATCTCGTCTCGTATTGCAGCTTGATCTGTCAAGAGTCTCCCGTCTGAAGTTTTGAGTTCCGTCAGAATTTTAAGTTTTTGTCTTTTGTTCTCTTGGAGAATGTGGTACATCGATGTTGTTTCTTCTCGTGTACCGTTCTGCAAACGCGTTCGTATTTTACAGCCTTCGAGATGGTGTCTCTGCAGGTTGAGCAATTTTGCTTTTATTCTCTTGATTTGCCCATAATTTGTTGTGACTGTAGCATCACGAACGCACAAGTCTCTCAGACAGCTGAAGTAAAACTCTACTGTCCGCTTCCGCCAGACTACTTTTTCATGGGAGTAAGTTTTCATTGTCTTTATTATTGCGGGCTTCGCGCAGTTTAGCCACCAATTCAGCGCCGTGCCGTACAAGTGGAACTTCCTTTCACATTCTGCCCAAGTGGTGTGGAAGGCGGCGAGACATCCAGGATCCGAAAGATGAGTAACGTTTAGCTTCCACTGACCTCTCGCCCTGTAAGTGCCTTGTTTCTCTAAATTTACCGTACATTTGTACGCGATATGATCAGAGAAAATCGTGGGCCATAGCTCGGACTGTAATACGTGTCTCCTTAAATTGGATGTTGCGTAAATTCTGTCGATACGACTGGCAGAATGGCTGGTGATATAGGTGAAACCTAGCCTATCACCGTGTTTTAGTTCCCAAGTATCAAACAGTTGGAAGTCTCTGACGATGTCCTCCAGCTCCAGAGATTTGTTAAAATTTGGCGTCTGATCCTTGGGACTCAGCACGCAATTAAAGTCACCCGCAAAAATTATTTGGTCAAATCGCACCACGAAAAGGGGGGCGATGTCCTCTTTGAAAAATTCGGCCCTGCGGCGCTTGTTTCCTGTTCCTGACGGGGCATATATGTTGATAAACCTGGTGTTGTTTATCGTGACAGCGAGACCTCTACTGTTAGGCAGTTGCGCCACGTCTGTAAGTAGGATCCCCTCTTTAGTCATAATCGCTGTGCCGAGGCTATTGTCATTGCCAGGATTGATGACGGCGTTGTAGCCAGTGATGTCGTCCAAACGGATAGCCGTTACTTCTTGCAGCATTAAGATGCCAATATCAGCGGCGTACAGAAAATCTTGGAGATTTCTCAGATTGAGGGTGCTGCTAATTTTATTTATATTCAAGGTTGCAATTCTGTACGCCTGTAAAGCCGTCATGTCGACTATACCGTGTCAGGTGGGGTACTGTTTGCCAAGGGAAGTGGATGCTTGCTCCACTTAGAAGAAGTCGGCATCATCATCTGCCGCACGAGTATTTATGATGGTGGTTTGTTGCCGGGTGGACACATCCTGTCGACGGTCGGGTGCCGTCCGTCCTGAACGTTGTGCTATGTCAGCCATCTCTGCATCATGGCTTTGCTCCTCCATGTCATCCGCCCAGTCTCGCGTGCACGTAACTTCCCGCGTGCACGTGTTGGGTGCAGGTGGAAGGTCCTTCAGACTAGCTGTACCGTCTTGAATGTGGATTCCACGGTCGGGGTCAGTGTCCTCATTTCGAGTCTTCCTTTTTGTTGTTCGATCTTCCGGAGGAGTTGCCTGTGTCGTCTCCGCCAGTTCTTGGCCTATTTGTTTCGCCTTTTCACGCAGAATTGGCGCGATTTCTGCTGCTCCCTGACGGGCTATTCGACGTTTCTTCCGTTTCTTTGGCGAAACAGTTGTAGGCTGCTGGTCATTATCCTCCGACGTGGCAACCGTATCTTCTTTGTGTTGCCCGACGTCTTCGAGTGATTTGCACATGCCTTCTTCTGCCGTCTTAGCCTGGTCTTGTTCTCCACGCCTGTCAGTTTCCTCGTCTTGTGAGTGTGCTGGACCTGTAGCTTCTGTGCTGCTAGTATCCATGGCTACGCTACCATCGGGAACGTCGGCATAAGCAACTATCGCCGTGTCGAAACACATGTCTGAGGCGACGTCACTGCGTAGTGCGGCGGCGTACGTCACGGGTAGCGTGGCCATTTGACTAGGCGGGTCTCGCTCCCCAGTCGGCAGTTGCGTCACACGCCGTTGAACACACTGCGCGCGGACGTGTTGGGTCGAACCACAACCCGAGCAGGTTCTCGGCTGGCCATCGTAAATGATGATCGCTCTATATCCACCAATCCAGAGATACGACGGGATATGTTTCAGCATGTCAATCTTAACTTGCCTGACTCCATTTAATACTGGATACTTGTGCAAGCTAGACCATTTTTCGGCGACATTGCTGATAATGGCGCCATAGTCTCTCAGTTTGTTGTTTATCTCCTCGGGCGTTACTTCAAAGGGGAGCTCAAAGATTCGAACCGTTCGTATTCCCATCCCGGCACGCGAAACCGTGACCTGCCCTATGTGTCCGTCTGAATGTTTGAATTTTGCCACCCCACCACATGCTTCTACAATTTGGTCGCACTTGTCAGAACTGGATAACTTAAGGAACACAGTCGGACTGACAATCGACAGGTGTATTCCAATCAATTCATCCACTTTGATCTGAAAAGTTTCTTCGATAAATGCCTCAAATTCGTAAGATTTCGGTCGGGCGTAGTTCGGATCGAAAATCAACTTCAAAGTATTCTGTCGCGTTGTCTGATCCATTATGTCAATCTAAATATGTGATCGTGAACTATGACTAACGCAGAAAGCGCGCACTCACCACATAGCGCCGGCCGCTCGCAGCGACGATGTAAACACCGCAACAGCCGCACCGCACGTCCGCACAGCACGGCCGCTGGCGGCGGAATACCACTGAGCTAAAGAGGCGCAGCCCAGCGGCACTCTTGAGTACTTCGGCCTTACGGTCACCTGCATCATCAGACTTCAGCTGACAACACTTCATATTAGCTTCTAATATTTGCAGCTATGGCGACTCATTACCTCTTGGCTACACATCTGACACGTAACCGATGTGCTCTCCAAACAACAACACTTGCATTTCAGAACATGTCTTTCACACATGTCTACAAAATCACCTTCACCATCAAATACAGTTTCCTTGCGACTGACAGAGACGTAGGCAAAGTTTAAAGTTACTATTTACATTACATTACGTTAATCAGAAAAACGGTAATTTACATCTGCAGCGAAAGAAAATCCCATACCGCCCAGCGTGGGGCTCGAACCCACAACCCTTGGATTAAGAGTCTCACGCTCTACCTACTTAGCTAGCCGGCTGTCTCTGTTAACACTTGCCGGGTAGCACGTCACACAGTACTCGTTTGGCTTGGGTGGTCCCATACAGAATCTCTCCATGCTGCCTAATATTTTCCTAACGTCACACTCGTCACGTACTTCACTTTTATTTCATAATCATTTCTGGGAGGTAAAGGAATTGCATGACAACATGCAGAGCTAGTGGCGTCAAAATTAACACACATACTTGATGTGACTCAAAAGCCGAACGAGTTGCTTTCCGACGTTGTTTTAGATGTGCAAGTGCCAGTCAAAACTCGTGGTGACGGCACCCTGCCGACCATTTCGCAGGTTAACACCGGTCTTGTTCTGTGTGTTTCAAGCTCAAGAGCAACTCCAAGCAAAAAATGGTCAACAGCAACATTCAGACGGTTTCGTACTGTTCAATTGCTACATTAAAACGGTATGTTTCTTTTTCAGAACTGGAAAAACACGAGCGTGACAGCATTCGAAAATGTAATCATCAGATCCGAAGTCCGACGCCTGATCCATTAGGCCACACGGTCACTGGCGACCTACTCTAACTTGTATACGACTCATCTCGAAACGCTCACACCCCTGAGGAATTGTGTTTTCGTTCTGCACAGCCGTTGCCCCTTGCTCTTTCCCACCCATTCGTTACATTCAACCTCTTACGAGACCGACCAAATATACACTGGGAAACACGACCACACACTTTGTGCATTCGGAATCGAAGGCAGGGCGTCCCTCGCCGCATTTGCTACGATGGCCATTTGCTACTTCTGCAGTAGCGGCGGCGGCGACGACGACGACGATTACGACGACGACCGCGAGAGGCTCTGAAATATGTGAAAAATATATCTATAAAACGTAATTCAGACTGCCTCGTCCCACCTTATGCTCTACCGCTTTCGCAAATGCTTTATCTGGCTGGCGTGAGGTCGGTCGCTCGACGGCGCGTTCGGCGCGGGCCCGCCCGTAGCCGGCGCGCCGTAAGGCACGGAGGCTCGCACTGGGGCGTATCGCTTCCAGACGGGCGTATCGCTTCCAGACGGGCTTGCCGCGGTAGTCCTCACAGGGGAAGTGATGTGTCTCTTATAGCCTCTCCTTCCCAAGTGGCTCTTTCCGCCTTCCCGTGGTGCCAGACGTTAAGCTTGGCATTCTGCCTTGCGACAAAAGGGAGAGCTGCGACCCAACCCGATGCGAAAGCGAAGCGTGCATGGCACAGGGGGAGCTGTGTCGAGGGACCGTACATCAGTCTGTTCTTTTCGCAGGGCACAGACCAACAGGTGCTCTGCATGCCGGTGATTTCGTTTGTCGGCGTGGGATCGCGGCGCGTGTCGGCAAGGGTGCTTCGCCGCGCCCCTGGGTATCCGGGGCGTGTTCTGCCAAAACCAGGTGGTGGTAACATCGCCTGGGCCAGGTTAGATGGGTCCAGACCGCCGAACGCCTGGGGGACCGGCCCGCCACCTGAGTAGGAGTGGGTGCCTGGCCGAGAGGTGGAAACTCGGGCAAGTAGGCGGCGAAGGGCGAGAGGTGCATCCGCCTCTCCGGAGTGCGGGGTGCAATTGCCGGGGTGCATCGCGTGAAATCGCCGATGACGGAGTCACCGAGGGGGACCAGTGCGCTGGAAACGGCGCGCTGAACCCAGCAGCTCTGGAGTGCTCTTGACCTAGGGGCGAGGTCGGTGAGCGAGCTGCAGAAGTCCACCCCCCCCCCCCCCCCCCCATGCCAGAGGAGCCGGTCTGGGGCAAGAGACGGGCTCCCACCCCCCTTTTTTATCACTCGTTCATCATGGCTACACCAGAAACGAGTGATTCGAGTGCACCAACGCGAGCTTCTGTGATGTCTGAACCCGCTCCTCAGGACGAGTCGGGACAGGCAATTGAGGAACACATCAAAAATGGCAAAATTAGTCAAGCGGCTTTGACTATAATCAAAAATGAACTGGCGGCGTGGGCTATCGCAAACGCCAAGCTTGAAGGCCGCGTCGAAGAACTTAGAAAAGAAAATGAAAGACTAAGAAAACAACCCGGAAAGACTTGGGCGGCGGTGGTCGCACAAGCGCCACCAAAACCGCAGACTACAAAGGATGTCATTGCAAAAGTCACTAAAAGATCAGACACAACGGTTTTCCTAAGGACACTGCCTGGTCAGGACACTAGCGTAAAAAGAATCCCGGAATTGCTTACGACCACTATCAATCCAGCAAAAGACAAAATTAAAATAAATAAGGTAAAACCCAGCAGTAACTCTGTTATTGTTGAAGTAGCTTCAGAAGAGGACAAAGAGAAACTGTTAAGTAATGCAAAACTAAACTCGGTGGTCAAATGCGAGCCACCAAGGAAAAGGAACCCATTGGTCATCTTATATGATGTACCAACAATTATGACAAATGAAGAAGTGCAAAAATCTATAAAGGCTCAGAGTTTCGAAGATATGACAGAAGAAGAATTCAAAGCAAATTTCAATTTGAGATTCAAAACTGGGCCTCGGGTCCGTGATGTGGTCCATCAAGTTGCCGAGGTCTCCGCTCAAATGTGGAAAAAAATTACAGCAGTGGGCAAACTATACGTCGGCTTTCATGCCATAAATACACGCGACTATCTGGTCGTACCGCGTTGCCACAATTGTGGAGATCTCGACCACGTTTTGAGGCACTGTACCAGGGGGTCGGCCTGCTCGAAATGTGGCGAGGATGGCCATGTCAGGAAGGACTGTAGGGCTGCGGCAGTTTGCATCCCCTGCAAGAGACGGGGTTAAAAACCCTGTCGAAACTTGGGACGTAGCTGCCCCACCTACAGACTTCTGGAACAAAGGCTTATTTCAAGAATAGACTATGGCTGATCAAACCAAAGCCAACAGGATGCCCAAAAGAAAATCCCCAAGCAAAAGGAGGAGGGATGCCATGAGGGCGAGTGCCTTCAAGCTTTTCTTGAGGTCGCACATGGGCACCACAACCAGAACCGTAGACATAGGCACTCAAACTGACTCTACCACTACGGATAGAGGGACACAAACTAGGCCTCTGGCAGTCACGCTACCCTCCTCCCCAAGCAGGGAAACAAGGCCGACTAAAGACCTACGGCAACGGCATCCTGTACCAGAGACTGTGGCAGTCTCAGCAGAAATAAATATAACAACAAAACAACCAGTTCAAGAAAATAAAATAACTAGTTCAAGTGAACCAGCTGCAACAAAAGATCCTGTAGTGAGGCTGCCACCTGTCGATCCCGTTAGAGTCTATCCAAACCTTGAACTCACCATGCAACTGGCGAGGCTGGAGCAGCCGACTACCCTGACCACTGCCTTGAGACATGTGGTTCGGGTGGGACATGAATATGGACAGAGAGTCACCTTCTCGGTAATGGAGGCTGTGGACAGAATTCAACTCAAGTCATTGAATCTCCCCACTGACTTCTGAGCCCTGCGTGACCTACTAAAGAAAGTCTTTGACAGACGTGGTGAAAAATTCGACCTGAACGAAATTTATCGACAAGCAGTTCTGGCAAATGGATGTATCACATTTGACTGGAACAAAACATGGCCTCATGACAGAATTCATACATACACTCCATAGACAACTACATGACGGAAATCACCATTGGCCAACTCAACACTCATAACAGCAGACTTGTCATGCAGGAGTTACGAAGGGAAGTGGAGGAGAGGAGACTGGATGTGGTCTGTCTGCAAGAGCCGTACTCCCTAAACGGGAAGATAGCTTTCACAGCTGCGACCTGGCAAGTCGTCTGCAGAGGAGAAGACCCAAAAGCGGCAATAATTATTACAAACAAACTGATAAGGGCTACAGTCCTAACGCAGTTCACAACCAGCCACTGCAACGTCGTGGAGCTGCAGTCTCCATCAGGAGCTATTATTGTGATGAACATGTACTTCCAATATGGTGATGATATTGAAAGACACCTAGCACACCTCACCACAGCTATCACGGCGTTGCGGGGGCGGAAAGCATTTGTGACTGCCGATATGAATGCCAAATCCCCCCTATGGTACAGCGGCACCAGGGATCCCAATGGAGAGAAGGCAGAAGAGGCCATCATGGCCTTGCAGCTTGTGGTGGCTAACAAGCCTGGCAACCCTCCGACCTATGCGGCGGGAGGTGGCCAAGGCACAAACATCGATGTGACCCTGGCTACGCCAAATGCAGCACACCTAATCCAGCAATGGAAAGTAGTGGAGAATGCCACTACAAGTGACCATAATCTCATTACTTTCAACATAGGAGATGGCGAGAGCCGCTGGGCCATAGGGTGGGAAATACAATATAATTACAATAGAGCCGACTGGGAGAGGCTTGCTGGGGAGTGCGACATTCCTCCGTTATCAGAAGGTGACGACCACAGAGACCTTGACGTTGACAACAGAGCCGAAGAACTGGTTTCAGTAATAACTCGAGCAGTCAAAGCAGCCGTAACTACTAGGAGGAGGGCCATGCCGGCCTCTCCGTCACCATGGTCTGCTGAACTAGAGGAGATGCGCCGGTCGGTCAGAAGGCTCAGGAGGCACTACCAGCGCAGTGTCGTCTGGCCAGAAAGACAAAGATGGCTGCAGCTTTACCGGGAAGCCAAAGATAACTTCCAAGAACAGCTACGGGAAGTTAGAACAAAGAGTTGGGAACACTTTGTTCTGAACCAATTAGCACTAGACCCATGGGGAGTTCCCTACAGGCTTGTCCGGGAAAAAATCCGTTCTCCGATGGAGCTCTCAACCGTCAGGCATGGGGACCGGATGACAGGGTCTTGGCAGGAAACTGCTGAGGTCCTTCTCCACTCCCTGTTGCCTGATGATACTGCGGATGAGACAGACGAACAACGGCAGCTGCGGGAGAATAACAACAATGCATATGAAAATGATATGGCAGTCTACCCATTCTCTGAAGAAGAGGTAGCTGCCCATATAAACTCCCTGAAGAGAGGAAAAGCTCCTGGGCCAGACGGTATTGTGGCGGAGGTGGTGCAATTCCTGGCCCCCCAGATAGTCGCCCCTCTAACTCATTTATATAACGAATGCCTCAGGCAGAAAAAGTTCCCTCGAATATGGAAGAGGGCAAAAGTGATAATTATAAAAAAGGAGCTGACAAAGACCCAGCAGAAACTAAATCTTACAGACCAATCTGCCTGCTTGATCTGCTTGGGAAGATTCTGGAGAGACTTCTGGCTGATAGACTTGCTGCACACCGAGTGCTGTGCGGAATGAGCAACAGGCAGTTTGGCTTCAGGCCTGGACGATCGGCATCTGACGCAATCGCCCTGGCGGCCGAGGTCTGCGGCTCTACCCCGTACAAGTACGTTGTTGGCATCATGGTGGATATAAGTGGCGCCTTCGACAACCTGTGATGGCCTTCGCTGTTCTCCTGCTTAAGGGAGAAGGAGTGTCCAGGGCCTCTATATGGCTGTCTGAGGAGCTATTGTGAAGATCGGGAGGTCTGGCTATCATCTACTAGCACAAGAGTAAGGAAAACTATCACCAATGGATGTCCCCAGGGTTCCGTACTGGGTCCGCTGTTCTGGGACATCCACATGGAACCCTTACTAGACACATTACAGCAAAGTGATGAAGTGCTGGAGGTGATAGCCTACGCAGATGACCTCCTCCTACTGGTCGGCGGCCGTAGCCGAGAAGACATAGAGCCTAAGATCGATAGAACAATAAACACACTTCAACTGTGGTGCCGTAAGACTAAAATGAAAATTTCACCGGCTAAGTCTACATACCTTCTTCTAAAGGGACAATTAGCTCGTAACCCAACTGTTAGGATAGATGGATCACCAGTTCTCTGGCGACGTGAGACACGCTACCTTGGTATCATCATTGATGAAAGGTGGACTTTTGGTAGACACATCGAAACCGTAACTCAAAGAGCTTTACAGGTACTCAACAACCTCATCTCCATTGGGCACAAGCGGTTTCATCTTCCACCACATCTCATCAAACTTTATCATAACAGTATACTAAGATCTATAGTGGGTTACGGCTCCGGAGTCTGGGCACACAGGCTCACGAGGGTGGTGCCCGCCATGACAGTGAGGAGAGTGCAGAGAAATATGATTCTGAGATCAGTGGGGGCATACAGAACTACACCGGGAGGAGTCCTGTTAGTTATAATGGGGCTTTGCCGCTTGGATATCAAAATTCGGGAGCAGGCCACTTGGTACTGGACTAAAAAGGGGAATTTGGAAAAAACAGAGGAAATTCTGGGCATCAGGACTGAAAATAAAGTAGAGATTAGGAAAAAAGGGGAGCTGCTATGGCAACATTCGTGGGAAAACGAAGAAACAAGGCGTCGAACCTTTGAGCTCCTACCAGATGTCAGGGAAAGGATGGGAATGTCACATTTCGATCCATCCCGGGGACTCATCCACTTCCTCACTGGACATGGACCGTACTCGACATATCTATGTCGATTCGGTAAAAAGGCGACACCTGCGTGTGACTGTGGTGTTCCGGAGGGTACTCCTGACCATGTAGTCTACGAGTGCCCCCTTTTCAATGATGTGGCCCCAGTACTGCGGGACCAACCACCACACAACGATACATATAGACTAACCAGACATCGCGACACTTTCCATATCATCAATAAACTGGCCAACGCGGTATCTCAGAAAGTATTAAAGGACCACCTGAAAGAACTATATTAGTACAAGAAAGAGATAAACCAGGACACAGATAGAGTTCGATACCCTACTCCCAAACCGCCTGGGCGCGGAAAGGCCGACTTCCTCAGTCTGAATCCGCTGCGCCACAGGATTCTGGGGGAGTGGGGTGCAGCCTAACCGAACCACACAACGCACCGGACTTGACCGTAGGATAAGTTAGTTGTAGGACTTAGTTTTTAGACATTATTATTAGAAACATGCAGCGATTACCATCTTGGCCTGCCCAGTGTCAGGGGCACGCTCATTGGGGTTAGCTCAATGAGCAAGGCTCTATAGTAAGTTTATACTAATTAGCTGACACAACTGTAACGCTGTAGGATTTAGTAACTAGTCTTAAGATTACATGTTTGTAGTAGACTAACATTAACGTTTGCCCATTGCTTACTCCTGATCACTCACATACTAACTAGTTACTACATAGGACTTAGAATTAGCTGCTAATTATCTTTGTATTACTAACTAGGCCCACTAATCAAATAAGGCAGTGTGCTGGATGTAAAATCAACATTCTTTTATTGGAAATAAAGAATTTTTTTTTACATAAAAAAATGCTTTATCTGCGAAATTCGCCTTAATCACATCTGAGAGTAATTCTTAATAAAACGCCTGTCGCTAATTGTTTGTCATTACAGACACTGTTCGCTATACAGCCACGACGCGCAACTGATTTCCAAAATTCGTCTTCCTCCTCTGAGAATGGAACTTACGACCCCTGGTTTACTACACCAGTGCTCTACCACTGAGCTAAAGAGGTGCGGCCTAGCGGCACTTTTGCGTACTTCGGCCTTACGGTCGCCTGCATCATCAGACTTCAGCTGACAACACATCATATTACCAGCTAATATTTGCAGCTATGGCGACCCATTACTGCTTGGCTACACATCTGACACGTAACCGATGTGCTCTCCAAACAACAACACTTGCATTTCAGAACATGTCTTTCATACATGTCTACGAGTTACTTACCGACGTCGTTTTAGATGTGCAAGTGCCAGTCAAAACTCGCGGTGACGGCACTCTGCCGACCATTTCGCTAGTTAACACCGTTCTTGTTGTGTGTGTTTCAAGCTCAAGAGCAACTCCAAGCAAAAAATGGTCAACAGCAACATTCAGACGGTTTCGTACTGCTCAATTGCTACATTAAAACGGTATGTTTCTTTTTCAGAACTGGAAAAACACGAGCGTGACATCATTCGAACCCGTAATTTTCAGATCCGAGGTCCGACGCCTTATCCATTAGGCCACACGGTCACTGACGACCAACTATAACTTGTATACGACTCATCTCGAAACGCTCACACCCCCTGAGGAATTGTGTTTTCGTTCTACACAGCCGCTGCCCCATGCTCTTTCCACGCATTCGTTACATTCTACCTTTTACGAGACCGACCAAATATAGACTGGGAAACAGGACCACACACTTTGTGCATTCGGAATCGAAGGCAGGGCGTCCCTCGCCGCATTTGCTACGATGGGCATTTGCTACTTCTGCAGAAACGGCGGCGCGGCGACGACGACGACGACGACGAAAGGCTCTGAGATATGTGAGAAATACAACTATAAAATCTAATTCAGACTGCTTCGTCCCACCTTATGCTGTACCGCTTTGGCAAAGCGTAATTCTTAATAAAACGCTTGTCGCTAATTGTTCGTCATCACAGATACTGTTTGCTATACGGCCACGACGCGCAACTGATTTCCAAAATTCGTCTTCCTCCTCTGAGGTTGAGAGCTCACGACCCCTGGTTTACTAGACCAGTGCTCTACCACTTTTTTTTATTCCTTATCCATTTTTTTATGCCTTATCCATTTCTTTTTCTTTTATTTTCTTTTAATTCAACTCCTTAACCACTATTTTGTTTTGTTTTTTTGTTTAAATTTTTTTTTTCTGGCGCCTTAGACTGTTTTTTTTTCCTGAACCACTTTTTCTCTCTCTCTCTCTCTCTCTCTCTTTTTTTTAAGCCAGGTATCCTAGACACTTTTCCTTTAGTCTGGCGCCTTCGACCACTTTTTATTGTTGTTTATAAGGATGCATATCAGTAGGCGCATGACGGGGACAAAGAGGGCAGGGGTCAAAGAACTCGAGGCCTGGCCACGATGCCCCCACCATCACTCCCACCGAATTGCTCCTTCAGTGCATTTTAATTGTTGTAGGAAAGCGGTTATAGTTGTGTATATTTTTCGCCTGCTCTTTTTATTATGGTAAGGAGCACTGGTTGTACGACGTCTTGGGGGGGAGATCCCATTGCAAAGCCGTCATTCGAGTTTTCAGTCAACAGACATTCGAGTAGGAATCATGTGATTATACTGCAATATACAGCGAGCATTTATGAGACACTTATTGGGGGGCAGACGTAACATGAATGGATAAAAGAAAGGCATTTCCTTCATCTTGAACGTAGATTCATACTTCACTTCTTCATTACCCCTAAAATAGTACATTTAGTGTTAGACTGTGCGCTTTAACCAACACCTATTCGTTTGAATAAAATGATCAACATGTTTCCATAGATTTTCCTGTGGTCTGCATATTGCTTAATGTTGCTGTACTCCATTTGCATTAAAAAGCTTGAATTCCGTTTCGTCGTCACCACCTATTTTTTTGATAATGTAATGGACAAACTGTCCCATTAAACAGTGTATTGCATTATTTTTGGTTTTGGGGTAAAACTTAGTTTCAGGTCTGAAAAGCACTGGGTGACGTGCGTTGCAGTAGTGCAATACTTTTCCTGAGCCAATGCCAATTGTTGAGATTTCCACCACACGTAAATCTATGAATCGCAGTGTCAACTAGTTTACATTTCTGACATAAGGGGGTTTCAGCTTTCCCAATTTTATAAAGCCGCTCGTTGGTGCTGACAATATTATTGACGGCTTTGTACCATGCCGTTACCACATGTGAATTGAGCCCGTTAAAATTAATATTCTCCCAAATTGCATCCCAGTTGTGACTCATATATTTCGTGGCAATTTTATTTTGTCCTTCATATTGTTGTCTTTGTCTCATGATATCTCTGGCTGTAATGTGCAGTGAAGTTCTGAGTTTCTCCTGAACACAGCTCAATTCTGTGTACAAGATCCTAACGTATCGCAGTCGGGGGTTAATTTCTTGTACGTCTGCCGGTGGTTGAAGGCTTTCTGGTTGGACACATTTAAACAATTGTGTAGTAATACTGCCGGCGTTGGCGTGGAATATGTTTAAAGACCTTTTTATGAAAAGCGCAGAAGCTTTATTGCGTATGTCCACCAGTCCGAGGCCTCCATTTCTAGGATGTAAAGTCGCAGTTCTTAGGTTAACCCTGAAGATTTCCCCCTTCCTTAAGAAATTTGCAACACTCGACATTATTTTCTGAGCTATCAACTTCGGCAAGGGAAAAACTTGTGCCATATAGAATGCCTTTGAGAGAATGCAGAAGTTAATGAACCTGACCCTCTGAACCTGGTTCATAAGTCGTTGTGAGTTCTCAATAAGTCCCCCTTGAATCTTTGTTAAAACCTCTTTCCAATTGAGGGCTGTCATCCTCATTGGACATGCCGTCAGGATTGTCCCCAGGGTTTTATGGGTGGTAACTGACTTCGCCCAATCGATGTGTATCCGTTCAAGACCCCGCATTCCCAGGATTGTACTTTTATTTTCGTTCGTTGTCGCACCCGATGCGCGGCAGTAGTTTTGAAGAATGGCCCCTATTCGAATTACATCATCTTGCCCTCTTATGACGACACCAACATCGTCAGCATAGGCTCTCACTACAGTTTTCCTGCCAGTTATAGTTATGCCCTTTAACCTTTCATGAACACTTCTTAAAAGGGGCTCTAACGACACAACAAACAAAAACATAGATAAGGGATTTCCCTGTGGGATGCCGCGGTTTATTTGAATTTGCCGCGTCAGCTGACAGTTGACAGCTAATTTAGCGTTCAGACCAGTAGCAACGTTTTTTATAACATTAACTGTTTGGTGGACGAGTCCCATTTTTGTCAGTACCTCAAATAGGAAGCGGTGATTCACCGAGTCGAAAGCCTTAGTAAAATCTATAAAAAGTAAAGCACATTTGATATTGGAAACCGATGCTAAGGCGATGATGTCTCTATATTCAGAAATCGTATTAAAAATACTTCTATTTGCTGCACATGACTGATGTTGACTAATTAATTTGTCGGTCAGAGGGGAAAGTCTCTTTTTTAAAATCCTGCATACTATTTTGTAGTCAGAGTTTAAAAGTGAAATAGGGCGGTAATTGTTTAAACTTTTCGTCCCTTTGTTTTTCGGTAGAAGTACAATTTTGCTGTCTTTAAAATCTGCAAGTATCGTCTGCTCGTTAAAAATCTCATTGACAATGCATGTAAACGTGTCACCAATTAAAAACCAGAACTGTCTGTAAAATTCTACAGGGAGTCCGTCGGGTCCAGCAGATTTATTCACCGGGGACTTGGTTATTGTCTCACGAATCTCTTCGTTACTGACTTCAGAAAGGATTTCGTCGTTTTCAGAACTTGTCAGTTGTGGGGATAAAACACTGAGAAACTCTTGCAGAGACCTCTCGTGAGGTGGGCTGGAGGAATATAATGCATAGTAGTACTGGTATACTGCACTTAGAATCTCCTTCTGAGACGTCAGTGTTGTCCCATTGGGGGTTTTAAGTTGACTGATAACAGTGCGTCGCCTATTCTTTGCATGCCGAAGCAGATGATATAAGGATGTTGTTTCATCATCTACCACCGACTTCGCCTTTGACTTCAGTTTTAAACCTTCCATCTGTTGTCTTTTAATGGCGAGTAATTTCGCTTTGGTGTGTCTGATGTCTTGTAATCCAATGGTTGACACGTTTGCCTGTTCATAGAGGTCTCGCAACAAACTGTAATAAAATTCTATACTGTTTTTTAACTCCCACGCTCTTTCTCTGCTGTATCGGGTACACACTTTTCTCAGTCTTGGCTTTGCAACCTTAATCCACCAGTCTAATACTGTGGGCTGCCTCTCGATCGATCGCAGACATAAGGTCCACGCATCCGTTACCGCTTCTGCCAAATATTGCTCTTTTAAGAGAGAGACATTTAGATGCCACTGGTTCCTAAAAATCTGAATCGGCTGTGGAGCTAAATTAATGCACGCCTTCATACTGCAGTGGTAACTAAAATATACAGGTACGATTTCTGAATTTAGTAGACATCTTTCCAAGTTTTGGGAAACATAAATTCTGTCTATTCTACTGCGCGAAGTCTGTGTTACATACGTATATTCAACCTTCGTTGGATATTTTAGTTCCCATGCGTCCTTAAGTTTTAGGTCGGTTACTAGGCGTTTAAGTTCCAAAGAACGGTGAAAATGTGGTTGTTCATCTTTACGATTTAACACACTGTTAAAATCACCGCCCATTATAAAACTGTTTGGGTTTCGACGTAATAAATATATAAGTTCCTCTTTATAAAATGCTGCCCTGTCCTGTCTATTACTATTTCCTGAGGGCGCGTATAAGTTAATCAATGTGGTACCTAAAACGTTAATACTAATTGCCCTTCCGTATTCCAACCGCTCCACTTGAGATACGGGAATCCCTTCCCTGAGCAGAACCGCTGTTCCTGTATGTGTTTCACAAGATACGTTAACAATTGCGGTGTATGGTATTACAAATTCCGTCGTTACAACCTCCTGTAGCAAAGCGATATCGGTTCCAGAGTCATACAAAAATTCCTTGAGCGCAGCTAGCTTTAATGAGGTTCGAATTTTATTTATATTGATCGTTGTGATAGAGTATGCTTGTATCTCTAACTTGCTACTGGCCACCGACAAAGTTGGTCAAAAAACTGTTGTACTTTTGGTTTGCTGAAATCCGGTTTAGAACTACAGTCATTCAGAACTTGGTAGCAGTCCTAGTAACACGGTCGCTAAACGTTAGTTTGTCTGCCATTGTCATCCCGCACCTTAGTACTGAGGGGCTGTTCGACATTGAGTGTGTCAGGAGGCTCATCTGGAGCACCTTCTCTGACAATTTCATATCGTATATTTTTCTGTGATTTTACGTCTGACTTCTCCGCTTTTTGTTTGGCTTGGGTGCGAGAAACAGTAAGATTCGGTTGTGGTTTTAGCGTACGGCGGTGGACGCCCTGAAAACCCTGACCGGATTTTGTTGTGGCAACACTCGACGCGGCCGCTTCAGCAGCAGTGTCTAGAGAGAACTGGTTTGTAAACACTGCCTGCTGTTTACATACTACCTTCGTTTGTTGTGATGCTTGCGACGGTGTTTGCTTATTTTCCGGTTCAGGAGTAAACACTTTCACTTGTTTACACTCTGGTTCCGGTTGCTGTGCTGTTGCGGTGTCGCGGTGTTGTTGTTCTACCGCTTCCGCGAACTTCCCGTCGGTAAACAGCTGATTTTCGCTGCTTGGGGGACTTCTACTTTCTCGCTGTCGGCAGCTGCCGTTGCATTTTCTGGCAGTGAGCGAGATGTATCAGAAACTGCAGTTAAATCTACTTGCATTCCGTCTTGGGGCACATGCAGATTTTCATCGCCAGCTTTCTGTTTACGTACAGTAGGAGATTGTCGGGAGGTATCATCATCAGAATGATCATCTGTATGTTCAAGTGGTCGTTTCTTGGTTAGTACGTCTAACTCACGGGCAGAGGAATCACTGAAGCGTGTTACCAGGGGTGGAAAATCACTGCCATCAACAGCAATAGTTCCAGAACTAGGTACAGGATCCGAACCCTCACCCTGTTTGGCTGTGTTATCGGTTGCCAAAACTTCGCTCAAGGTCATCTTGCGGCGTTGGACTAAATTTGTTTTTAGTACAAAGACACGACGGGGACAGTCCTGCCTTAAATGACCCGATTCATTGCATATATGGCACGTAGGTGTTTGACCAGTATAAATCACGTGAGCTTTATGCCCGTCAACAGTTATATGAGATGGGATATTCGTCTTTCCTTCCATCTCTACCGAACGAATACCATTGAAGCTCTGAATTTTAAATTGCTTCGACCAACGTTCGTTAACTATATCCTTTACCTCACCACATTGAGACAGGGCAACCTTGATTTTCCATTATCTATCTCGATAGGTAAATTTAACACCCGCACAGATCTATAAAGAGCATCAGTTCTCCTGATAGCCAATTTACTTGTAGTGCCGTCTCTATGCAAAAATTCGACATGATACCCGAATTTTCCAATAATTTTATCGACCGAAACGGGATCCAAAAACTCTACGAAAACACAGTAGTTGTCATTATCTAGCTGAGTGGGATGCACCATATCAGAATTTATGCCAACTACCTGATCAAGCCAATCATGAATTTCCAGAGCAGTCGGCTGAACACGTCGTGTTTCCTTAGCGAAGGCAAAAACCAGCGTATTCTTCCTCACAGTTGTAGCCATAGTATGCAGTAATCAAGGGGAGATTCCAGTAATTAACGAAAACTCCACAAACGACAAATAATCGTCGGTAGAAAACACAAAAACAGAACACAGGAGGCAGAAGAAAACACGAGTTACACACGAAGAAAATCACAAAACTTAAAAACACCGAAATGCAAAGGTAAACACTGGCGAAACACTGACTACACGCAGAAAACGGAGGCACGTCCGTACGCGTCGGCAGCTAGAGCCAGAATAGCTAGCAGGCTGCCTCGGTGAATACCTGCCGGGTAGCACGTCACACAGTACTCGTTTGGGTTGGGTGGTCCCATACAGAATCTCTCCATGCTGCCTAATGTTTTCCTAACGTCACAATCGTCACGTACTTCACTTTTATTTCATAATCATTTCTGAGAGGTAAAGGAATTGCATGACAACATGCAGAGCTAGTGGCGTCAAAATTAACACACATACTTGAGGTGACTCAAAAGCCGAACGAGTTACTTTCCGACGTTGTTTTAGATGTGCAAGTGCCAGTCAAAACTCGCGGTGACGGCACCCTGCCGACCATTTCGCTAGTTAACACCGGTCTTGTTGTGTGTGTTTCAAGCTCAAGAGCAACTCCAAGCAAAAAATGGTCAACAGCAACATTCAGACGGTTTCGTACTGCTCAATTGCTACATTAAAACGGTATGTTTCTTTTTCAGAACTGGAAAAACACGAGCGTGACAGCAATCGAACCTGTAATCATCAGATCCGAAGTCCGACGCCTGATCCATTAGGTCACACGGTCACTGACGACCATCTATAACTTGTATACGACTCATCTCGAAACGCTCAAACCCCTGAGGAATTGTGTTTTCGTTCTACACAGCCGCTGCCCCTTGCTCTTTCCCACCCATTCGTTACATTCAACCACTTACGAGACCGACCAAATATAGACTGGGAAACCAGACCATACACTTTGTGCATTCGGAATGGAAGGCAGGGCGTCCCTCGCCGCATTTGCTACGATGGCCATTTGCTACTTCTGCAGTAGTGGCGGCGGCGACGGCGGCGACGACGACCGCGAGAGGCTCTGAGACATGCGAGAAATACATCTATAAAATGTAATTCAGACTGCCTCGTCCCACCTTATGCTTGTAAAGGAACTGAAAATATTGTGATTTAATCGCAGAGGTGCTGAAAAATTGTTCCAGTGACACACCAGAGAAATATCTGGTAAACTTTTTATCTTTGAGAGGTATGAACGACTTCTTTTTGTTCTGATGGGCTGGTGGGATGTCGTACTGTCTAATTACTAGTGTGTGTGTGTGTGTGGTAATTGAAAGAGTTAAAAGACGCAAGATGTGTTTTATATTATTTTCATCGCACAACAAGCCTTATTCCCATGCCTATGGAGTATTTATGTTAAGCAGAGAAGGCGAGTTTTAGATGGAACCGAAGATCTTCAAAACGGCGCTGCTCAACAATAGAGGTGCGTGATTGTGCTCTCTACTTTCCTTTCGTGGCCGCTCAAATTACTTCCGATTCGTTTTGCCGAGACATTCAGAACCTGCAATCTTCTTTTTCTTATAAAAATACTAGTCCGATGCAAAAGAAATACTCTTAGATTTAAATAATTGCCATTCTTTTACCCAGGCCACGGGGAATGATAGAACGTACGTGCCTCTACTCTGAATGTACGTTGGCAATCTCCGGGTGTGTTACGACGAAATTATTTCACAATGAAAATTTCTCATCAGACCGCAACCACTCGCACGCGAATGTACGTACCCTCTGAATGTATCTAGTCAGTCACGCGCGTTGTTCAAAAGCTTTACTTTTAATATTCAGTGGATTAAATTTCCGAAATTAATTTTTGTTTATGCTGCAAATCGTACTTCACGCGAAGTATTTATTACGTAAGTTTCAGGCTCAATTTAATAAAAAAAAAGATACCGAATAATAGAAATAAAGAATAACAATCAAACAAATCAAACCTAAATAAACAGAAAGAGGGAACGTTACAATGGCGACCGAGTGCCATGACCATAATTTCAGTAAAAATCAGTAGAATTGTTAGTTGAAATATTTAAGTTTTTTTTCTTGCCATCCATTATTGCCACTACAACATATTGTTTCTGTTGCATGTCATGCGAGCTACGTACCAGAAACGAAAAACCACATCGAAATTACTAATTTTCGAAAAAAAGTTTTGGACCATTTAATGTTAGTTCTTCTCACTACAAAACCGTCAGAAAACACACGTAAGGTAAGAACAACAGCACTAATCCGCTTTAGTTGAAAGTAAATGTGGGACAGTTTTTTTTCATTTTTTCGACACCCACTGCGTAGAACGCATCAATTCCTTTTTCCAAATTCTTTTCCATTTCTTTTTAGTTTACGTAAAAATTGCATTAGTTCATTTTCTATTATATGTAAATGCATCACAAGATGGCGGACAATTTTATTGATTGAGCGCGAAAAAAGTAAGAGTCATTTATCAGTCTTCTGTTTTGCCAGAGACATATTTTACTACGTGAATTTTCACGGACGAGTGCAAAGCCATCTGTGATTTATTTACGTGTAGTACGAGCTGTAGTGATAGTGAAGTTCGGCTGCACGCTGTTTTGTGTTGTGAATCGGCATGGTGAAACTCAGATCTCAGACAAAATCATGGATAGTTCGTCAGATGAGGAATCAATAGTCCAACCCTTACAAAACTTTGAGGCCGAAAGTACTGCGAATACCGAAAACACAGTCGCAGCGACCGGCAGTGCTCAGTCGCAGGCGACGGGCGACAATATGTCGACTACAGAAACAAATACGAATGCTGACAATACACAAGACCCAGTAGAAACAGACCTTATACGCATGTTTAGAGAGATGCAGACAAATTTAATGTCGCAGTTTGCAGCTCAAGTTGTAGAAAATGTTGCGTCACAAATGCAAGCTCACACAGAAAATGTTGCAGCTCAGATAGGTACTGTTAACACACGAGTAGAAAATGTTGCAGCACAAATGCAAGCTCACACAGAAAATGTTGCTGCTCAGATAGGTACTGTTAACACACGAGTAGAAAATGTTGCAGCACAAATGCAAGCTCACACAGACAATGTCACAGCGCAGATAAACGCTGTCACTACCCAGATAGCCAGTGTAACGACACAAATGGACAAAATAGACAATGACGTGAAGAACCTGACCGACATGCAAAAGAATCTGACGACTCAACTGACCCAGTTAAAAATAGAGGGAGCAGATCAAGTGATAGAGGTACTACGCGAAGATTTAAATTACATGAGCCAAGACATTGATAACTTAAAGTCCACAGTTAAGGATATGCCAGAACAGATCCGTACCTTAACCGAAAATTTTGAAGCTATGAGTTTTCAGCAGACCGAGCTTAGTGTCAAAATGCAGGAGGCTGTAGACCAAGTTGATGACATGACGAAACAACAAAAACAGCAGTTTGACGAATTTTTAGAGGAAAAAGACAAACATATCAACCATACATTAGAAACAGAACTGAAAAAAGCAATAACTAACACTGTAGAACAGGTGTACACTACCCAAAACACGTCTGTAACTAAACTTCCAACTGACCTAGCTCAGTTACAAAAGACTCTGATACAGGACTTACCTGACTGGAAAAAACATGTAGACAAGCAACTAAAGAGTAAACACCATACACAGAACGAAAGAGAACAACATTCAGAAGAGGAATTTGATGACAGACGCACAGGTAAGAGTGACGACGCAGCAAACAGTTATCTTTATCCCGATGTACCCATGTTTTCACCAAACCAAGGTCGTTACGGTAATCAACATTACCGCGACGAACGACAGAGACACCAGACAACCGAACCAACTTTGTCGGCTGTTCTGTTAGAGGAAAGCCTTATAAAACACAGGCAGTTTCAAGTGTTTATCCGAGAAAAAAAATCCGTCCACCCGGTAATTTTTATAAAGTCATTTAAGAATTTGTTGCCTAAGACCTGGTCTGAAAAGCAAAAAATACAGTATGTAACTGGATATATTCAAGGGGATGGTGCCCTATGGGCAATGGAAATGTCGGAAAATTGTCAGACATTAGAACAATTTGAAGCAGCATTTTTATCTAAGTATTGGTCCCATGGTGTACAAGAGAGATTGAGAAAAGCTCTGTTTAACCCGGAGCCATACAATGCAAAATTTGGATCACTCCGGAAGTATTTTGAAAAATACTTAAACAAAACGCGATTCTGGGACGAGCCCGTCACACACACAGACGTACTGCGCATCCTGAAGGCAAAATTACCGATCAGTATCAGAGAAAAATTAGTACAAGTACCAGAGAACAATCTCGAATATTTCCTATCTGTATTAGATTCTATCGATTTAATTAATGAGGATGCTAGGCAAAATCAAGCCTATCAAAACAATTTTCGTGGCAGCGGTAGCAACCAGCTTATACAGCGCCAGCCGCATTACGGCGTCAACAATGTAGCGTGCGCGGCTGAATCGCGACCGGCTTTTGTCGATCGCGCCCCTACAGCACAGATGCCAGGCCCGAGTTCGGGAGGAAATTACAACTGCTACAATCAGACCTGCCATCCGCAATACAATAGAAAAGGAAAAAACGGGGATAGGAATTTTTCTGGTTATTCCGGTGACCGAAAACGTAACTGGTACAGAAATGGCAATAGGAACCAGTGGGGAAATAGTTATAATAATTTCCAGCCTGAATTTAGCCGCAACCACACAGGAGATCATCAAAGTAGGCAGTGGCAATATCCTGTTAACAGCCAAGCCTATCAATCAGAAACGCTAGGTGACACTATTTCGCTAAACTCAGGGCAAAACCACGACAGAAATACTCAGCCAAGGAGCAACACGTCAGGGGTAAACATAATTGAAGTCGCAAACGAAACACAAACAGATATGAACCGTGGAGCGTTAAACTAAACATGGCCTCATTATGCTCCCCAATGTTGGCCATAGATTGTCGTGGGGGCGATCCATGCTGTCATGAAAGTAAATTGCTCAGGTACCAAGATGAAACGGATATGCGTGATTTATTGACCAAGGAGGAAGAACCACAGTCATGTGAAGGTGATGGTATAGTACAAGCTAATTTACAGGCCGTAGTAGGAAAAGTACCTACGCATATCCTTGTAGATACTGGTGCGAAAATTAGTGTGATGTCCAAGGCACTATTTAAAGAGATTAATATCCACACGACTTTACCGACCTATCCAGTACAAAATTGTCGGATATTAGGAGCCATAGGCGGTAAATCCAAGTTAATTAAAATGCAAACCATGGTCGAAGTGCAGATTGAAGACATTGTTTTTCAGTCAATTTTTCTAGTTGTAGAAGGGTTGACAGAACGGTGCATTTTCGGCATGGACTTCTTAAGGGAAAAGTATGCTAAAATTGACTTGGAATCTGGAAAGTGTCATTTATATATTAACGGAAAGAACTGTAGTGTGGATTTAATAAAAGTCAAGAGTAGGAACGACAAAGCTTGTCGAAATATACACATCCAAATCCTATAGGTCAATACTTCACGAAATAGCGACTCGAGTGAACTGTGGTATCAGCAGGTAGAGCAGCATGAAATTGAACAGAAAATATCTGAATGCTCGGAAATCTCACAACAACAGAAGGGTGATCTTAGAAGTGTATTGTTACGCTATGCTCGTGTGTTTGATGAAAGACCCGGGGTCATTAGGACGTATCAGTATAGCATGGATGTCCGGCCCCACGACACTTTCTGTAAGAATACCTATTCTATACCTTGGTCACAAAGAGAGGCAGTGGCTCAAGAAATAAAGAAAATGCTCTCGTGGAATATCATAGAGACTTCATTATCGCCTTATTGCAGTCCATTATTAGTGGTCAAGAAAGCCGACAATTCGGTGAGACTCGTTCTCGACGCAAGGGAAATTAATAAGATTATAGTTCCAGTAACCACCCGAGCTGAAAACCTGGAAGAACAGCTGCAGCGTTTTCATGGGGTGCAATATTTAACTAGTGTAGACCTCCGTGGTTCATATTGGCAAATCCCACTATCACCTGATAGTAGGAAGTATACAGCATTCATATTTGCAGGTAGGTCCTACCAGTATTGTGTTCTACCGTTCGGATTGAACGTTAGTGCCGGCGTTTTCATAACTGCGCTCGACACTGTTTTAGGACCTGACCTTCTTGACAAACTCACAGTTTATATAGATGACATATTAATAGCAACACCTACATGGGAAGAACATATAGAGCTTTTGGAAAGAATGTCACAGAGGCTTTCAGCGGCAGGTGTCACAGCAAACCTTAGCAAATCAAAATTTGTGAGAAAAGACATAAAATTTCTCGGTCACATTATTTCGCCGGCAGGGATAAGACCCGACCCAGAAAAACTGTTAGCCATAAAAAACTTTCCCGCGCCGTGCACAAAACGACAGCTAAAGGCATTTGTGGGATTGTGTTCTTTCTTTCGCAGGTTCGTGCCGAACCAATTGCTCAATAGCCCTGCATTATTGGGCCTCTTAAAGAAGGACAAACAGTGGATCTGGACGCCTCAATGCCAGACCGAGTTTGAAAAAATAAAACATGCTTTGGTTAATTCTAAAATACTAGAACATCCTGACATGAGCAAAGATTTCTGTATAGCGGCGGATGCTTCATTTTCGGGACTAGGAGCCTGTCTATTTCAGCTGGACATAGGCGCTAGCTCCGACAATGTTAAGATAATTAGTTTTGCTAGCCGTACTCTGTCAGAATGCGAGCGCAGGTATTCCACAACAGAATTGGAAGCCCTTTCTATTTTGTGGGCTATTAAAAAATTCCACTATTATCTATTTGGCAAACATATACGAATCTACAGCGACCATCAGGCATTAAGCTTTTTACTCACTTGTAGGTTGCTACACAATCGCCTTGCGCGGTGGACGTTATTTTTGCAGTCTTATGATTTTGAAATTATATATGTGAATGGCAAGGATAACGTAATCGCCGACGCACTGTCAAGATTACCACAAGGACTACCTGAGTTCGAAGAATTGGTAGGAGAGAACACAGAATTTAAAGTTATGCTCATCAAGGACACAAAATTCAGGAAATATTTTTTGGATATGTGCAATAATATGGCCAAATTACAGGAAGAAGGTGACCGGTGGAGAAAAGTTAGATTCCAGTTAAACAATAACCCCCCTTTACCCATAAGACAACATTACAAATTACACAAGGATGTATTATTTTACAGGAGGAACATGTACAGCGATACATGGTGCGTTTGTGTGCACGAAGCATATGAGAAAAGTTTAATTTGGCATACTCACTACGCTTGGGGACACTACGGTGCCCGCAAGTGCTATAAGAAATTAAATATGTACTGTCACTTTCCCAATATGCTTCGACGCACACAACAAATTTTGAAAATTTGTATTATTTGTCAGAAGGTTAAGCCTGTCAATCTGAACTGCGAGACAGAGTTGCATCCTATTTTACCAAAAAACCCACTAGAGCTAGTATGCATAGATGCTATGGGTCCTTCACCCTCTGCCAGGGGAGGTGTAAAATATATTATTTGAGTATATGATGTATTTTCAAAGTATGTGAAATTATATGCCACGAAAACAACTGCAGCTAAGCCTATTATCAGACGTATGCTAAACGACTACTTCCCGTCTGTTGGGAAACCACAGGCGATCTTAACAGATAACGCAACCAATTTTACGTGCCATGCTTGGAAAAAATTTCTGAAAGAACAACAGGTTAAACGAATACTGATATCCCGGTATAGCCCGCAATCAAACCCTATTGAAAGAATATTCCGTGAATTGAATAGGTTTATGACGACATACGTAGCCAACAAGCAGTCTAAATGGATTGAATACTTAAAAAGTTTTTGAACAGGTGGTAAACAATCTCCCAATATACGACACTGCAGTTACGCCGTCAGAACTAATATGCAATAAGAAAGAAAATAATGAGTGGGTAAACTCTATCCCGTCTTTTCCTAGACAACCCGTCGACCTAAATGAAAAAATAAGGCAAGTATTAATCTCTATCACACAACAGGCCCAATGCCGAAAGAAGCATTATGATAAACGGCTACATGGTGTTACCAGATTTATAATCAGAGAAAAGGTGTTACTCAAAACTCACGTGAAATCTTCCTTGCTAGCTAAGAAAAACGCTAAGTGGCAAATGAAATATACTCGTCCGTACGTAATCGCACATATTCCGCACGACGGTTGTTATTTACTTGCATACCCTCACAGTGGTAAGATCAAAAGGCTGTATGCACACAGAGACTTAAGAAAATTCTACTATAATTAAGTATCATACGTCATACCTAATAATGCACAAGTATAAAATAAGTTACTGTAAAAAAAAAAAGGAACGAGCACGATTAGGATAAAGAAAATACATCTAATGCAGCTAAGTGAATCAGAGCATTTCACTATTTCTGTTTACATTTGTCAGTGAACGTGGACGCAAGACACAGGTAAGCTAGGACATACACGTCAGTTGGTGACCAGCGATGTTTGCCGGCCGCGGTGGTCTCGCGGTTCTAGGCGCCGAGTCCGAAACCATGGGATGCTACGGTCGCAGGTTCGAATCCTGCCTCGGGCATGGATGTGTGTGGTGTCCTTAGGTTAGTTACATTTAAGTAGTTCTAAGTTCTAGGGGACTTATGACCACAGCAGTTAAGTCCCATAGTGCTCAGAGCCATTTTGACTAGCGATGTTTAACACGAAGTGTACTTGTAAGTTTTGACGGAATGTTTTTTTGTTTGGTCACAGTGGTATTTTAGTTTTAAGTTTATGTACGGAGGTATCTGGAGCGAACAATTGGCACAGACCTCACAGCAAAATAGATGTAAGTTATTTATTCTTTTTTTTTTTTTGCCACTTGTGTATCAAGGCAGTAAGGTACAGGGTAAGTTACAAAGAAAAATATTGGACTCCCTAAGGTACAAAGGTTAATTTTGTGACGCAAGTACACGATAGGTTGCTGAGAAAGTATTTTGTGTCTTTGACGTATCCACACCACAAGTTTTTATCTATAAATATATCGCACAAAACACGAACTTAAATTTTTTTTGTATGCTGCAATTATAAAAAAGGATTCCTAACTGCTAATGAAAGTGTAGGGTACTATACATATATATATATATATATATATATATATATATATATATATATATATATATATATATATACCATACGCACTGTAACTTGATCTAAGAAAAGTGCACCTAAAGATAGGATACATGAATAACAACTTGTGTGATCTTACTGTCATACAGATAATTTTTTTTTTAACTTTATATACATGTTTGAATGCAAGTACGATGTTGAGATACAATCTGTGAATGTTAACTGAAGCAAACATAACACCGTCCCTTATTAAAAAAAAATAAAGGAGTATGTATAAGGTAAGTTACAGGTAGCCACCTAGCCGAAAAAATGAGGTAACGCCGAAACAAACACAATTATTTACAGGTGGCGCTCGGCGAGATACTGCGAGACTTCAACCGGCGGGGAAAAGTCATGAAGTTACATTAATGTCACTATGACTGACGATTGACGTAATAAAACATTACCAAGATCACTGAGAAACACACTACGTGATACCAAGTAACGCCAAAGAATTTTAATAATCTATTTTTTTTAGTATGAAAATACGGAGGATGTACGCTGACTTTAGAGGGATGCTGTACATTGATTATATTTTTTTATGTGTTTATAATATTTTGACCAATCTGAGCGGAAGATATTTGATGGAAGGAGAAGAAGTAACACAAATATGAACACAAAAAAAAACACCATATACGCGAGCACAGACTTTAGAGGCAGTAGCGCACAGCAGCCAAGCTTCATTATTAATCTGTTGTTTGTACTACCTAGCAATTTATGTATAGTGATTTATTTATGTCTGTTTACTCATTTCCTATTATTATTTTATTCCTTTATGTTTATGATGTGTGTGTACCATGCGTTGTTACAAACTTGGGTGACGAAAGGATGAAAGAATCCCCCCCCCCCTCCCACATAGTAACTCGCGGGTAGAGAATGAACAAACCTTGCCTCATTTGTAGACAACTTCTAAAAGCACTTATAGTGCGTTCATGTCCTAGTATTGTTATTTCAATACATAAGTGCATCAGTAGCACGACATAGAGTAAAAAAATGCTGTTGTTCTCAAACGTGCTCTCCTATGCTCTATGAGATATCAGACAGTGTCACGATCGCGAAATATAGTATTAGAGGCACGTACTTTCTGAGAACACAACCACCTACCAATTTATGTAATAAAAATGTTATGAGCAAAAAGGTACGCCGACAAGGTTCAGTAAAAAATCGCTGGAACAAATAACGAACGTGGGCATTTTTCATAAAAGACAAGCTAGTGATATCATTAGCTACAGTTTTGTTTCTGAATGGACAGGACAGTGTCACAATGTTATTCAGTGTCAGTGACCTGTGAGCTATATGCAAACAGACAAGTGAAAATACGTTTCATATCACGAACCTTTTCCTTCGAGGTAAAAGAGACATAGTGAATCGACGAAGACTGCGGCGGTACAAGTGTTTGTGCACTACATAGGACAGTGTGCCGTTGCTAGCCAAATAGTGAAGTGCAGTACTTAAATTTGTGCAGTGGACTTCGGAGGCACCGAGTGGTCCCTTCCCACAGCCAAGGTGTACAGCAAGTGGAAACAAGTGCGGTTGGTTTTTTTGCAAACTCTGTGAACACTGCTCGAGACACTGAAAAGTTTGGACCGAGACGCGCGGCATCGCTTTACGGCGGTGGGCCCGCGCAACTGCCGATTTCCACACGGCGCGCAGCGCGCCACCAAACTGATTGTTGCGAGTGCAGTTATGTGCATATGACACATTATTGGCTAACGGCATAACATAGAAGGACAATTTAAATGCAAAGCAAAATCTACGTTTAATTGGACACCCAACGAAGTGCCAAGACATGTAGAAACACAGATTCCTGAAACCCGAAATAAAGTCTGACTACCCCAGCTCATGATTTACGCCCCCACGTTACCTTTGAACAACGCCTTTGTTTATATGTATATATATGTATTAGTATTAAGTTAGACTAAGTATTAATCCATGTGAATTTTTGTTTGTTGTTTATATTACCCATGACGAGACAATAGTAAAATACGGAAAGGATGTCACTAAGCAGATCGTGGAGTAGAAGAGAGAAGCAGTGGAAAGCAGAACCAACTCTAAGCAAGAGCTAACACCACTTGCTGCCCCAGACACGACTATTAACCCACGATCTAGATCCGAACACTCTAATAAATATGTGACTTTCCTGAAAATTTTTTTTAATAAAAAAAAAAAGACTTAGGAATTATGAATTTTATGAGCAGCAAGTGTAAAAGAAGACTGTTTATATAGCGATAGACTATGTATAAAACAATGTAATACCTTTGTATAATGCTATGTACCAAGAAATAATAAAATAAATTTGTGTATACAATACAAAAAAAAGAGAAGAAAGAAGGTAATAGGAGGATGTAACAATTATCCAAATGTGATGATTTTGTGTCAAGGACGATGTAATAATTTTGTGTGTATAGTATGTAAGTTTATGTGTGTTTTACATGTGTTCTGTGTATCCTTATATAAATGATTTGTCCTCACTGTCATGTGTCAAAACTGGCATAAAACCATGTTTGTAGAATGAAGTGATCGGGAGAGAGACACTGACAGTGCAATCCCATTACGTGTGAATAACAGACAAGGACTACCAGTGTGCAAAGTGTTTGGGCTCATTGTCCGCAAAATTGACATTTCTTCAGACAATTCGCCCAAGGGGGCGATGTCAAGGAACTGAAAATATTGTGATTTAATCGCAGAGGTGCTGAAAAATTGTGCCAGTGACACACCAGAGAAATATCTGGTAAACGTTTTATCTTTGAGAGACATAGGAACAATTTCGCCCTTCGTTTTTTATTTCTGGTATGAACGACTACTTTTTGTTCTGATGGGCTGGTGGGATGTCGTACTGTCTAATTACTAGTGTGTGTGTGTGTGTGTGGTAAGTGAAAGAGTTAAAAGACGCAAGATGTGTTTTATATTATTTTCATCGCACAACAAGCCTTATTCCCATGCCTATGGAGTATTTATGTTAAGCAGAGACGGCGAGTTTTAGATGGAACCGAATATCTTCAAAACGGCGCTGCTCAACAGTAGAGGTGCGTGATTGTGCTCTCTACTTTCCTTTCGTGGCCGCTCAAATTACTTCCAATTCGTTTTGCCGAGACATTCAGAACCTGCAATCTTCTTTTTCTTATAAAAATACTAGTCCGATGCAAAAGAAATACTCTTAGATTTAAATAATTGCCATTCTTTTACCCAGGCCACGGGGAATGATAGAACGTACGTGCCTCTACTCTGAATGTACGTTCGCAATCTCCGAGTGTGTTACGACGAAATTATTTCACAATGAAAATTTCTCATCAGACCGCAACCACTCGCACGCGAATGTACGTACCCTCTGAATGTATCTAGTCAGTCACGCGCGTTGTTCAAAAGCTTTACTTTTAATATTCAGTGGATTAAATTTCCGAAATTAATTTTTGTTCATGCTGCAAATCGTACTTCACGCGAAGTATTTATTACGTAAGTTTCAGGCTCAATTTAATAAAAATAAAGATTCCGAACAATAGAAATAAAGAATAACAATCAGACATATCAAACCTAAAAAAACAGAAAGAGGGAACGTTACATGCTATACCGCTTTGGCAAATGCTTTATCTGCGCCATTCGCCTTAATCACATCTGAGAGTAATTCTTAATAAAACGTCTGTCGCTAATTGTTCGTCATCACAGATACTGTTTGCTATACCTCCACGACGCGAAACTGATTTCCAAAATTCGTCTTTCTCCTGTGAGGATGGAACTTACGACCCCTGGTTTATCAGACCAGCGCTCTACCACTGAGCTAAAGAGGCGCAGCCTAGCGGTACTCTTGGGTACTTCGTCCTTACGGTCGTCTGCATCATCAGACTTCAGCTGAAAAACACTTCATATTACCGTCCAATATTTGCAGCTATGGCGACCCATTACTGCTTGGCAACACATCTGACACGTAACCGATGTGCTCTCCAAACAACAACACTTGCATTTCAGAACATGTCTTTCATACATGTCTACAAAATCACCTTCACCTTCAAATACAGTTTCCTTGCGAATGACAGAGACATAGGCAAAGTTTAAAGTTCCTATTTCCATTACATCACGTTAATCAGAAAAATGGTAATTTACATTTGCAGCGGAACAAAATTCCGTTCCGCCCAGGGAGGGGCTCGAACCCACGACCCTGGGATTAAGGGTCTCACGCTCTACCGACTGAGCTCGCCAGCTGCCTCGATGAATACCTCCCGGGTAGCACGCCACACAGTACTCGTTTGGGTTGGGTGGTCCCATACAGAATCTCTCCATGCTGCCTAATGTTTTCCTAACGTCACACTCGTCACGTATTTCACTTTTATTTCTTAATCATTTCTGAGAGGTAGAGGAATTGCATGACAACATGCAGAGCTAGTGGCGTCAAAATTAACACACATACCTGATGTGACTCAAAAGCCGAACGAGTTACTTTCCGACGTTGTTTTAGATGTGCAAGTGACGGCACTCTGCCGACCATTTCGCTAGTTAACACCGGTCTTGTTGTGTGCGTTTCAAGCTCAAGAGCAACTCCAAGCCAAAAATGGTCAACAGCAACATTCAGACGGTTTCGTACTGCACAATTGCTACATTAAAACACTATGTCTCTTTTTCAGAACTGGAAAAACACGAAGCGTGACAGCATTCGAACCTGTAATCTTCAGATCCGAAGTCCGACGCCTGATCCATTAGGCCACACGGTCACTGACGACCAACTACGACTTGTATACGACTCATCTCGAAACGCTCAAACCCCTGAGGAATTGTGTTTTCGTTCCACACAGCCGCTGCCCCTTGCTCTTTCCCACCCATTCGTTACATTCAACCTCTTACGAGACCGATCAAATATAGACTGGGAAACCAGACCACACACTTTGTGCTTTCGGAATCGATGGCAGGGCGTCCCTCGCCGCATTTGCTACGATGGCCATTTGGTACTTCTGCAGAAGAGGCGACGGCGGCCTCGACGACGACGACGACGACGACGACCGCGAGGGGATCTGAGACATGTCAGAAATACATCTATAAAATGTAATTCAGACTGTCTTGTCCCACCTTATGCTGTACCGCCTTGGAAAATGCTTTATCTGCGCCATTCGCCTTAATCACATCTGAGAGTAATTCTTAATAAAACGACTGTTGCTAATTGATGGTCATCACAGATACTGTTTACTATACGGCCACGACGCGAAAGTGATTCCCAAAATTCGTCTTCCTCCTCTGAGGATGGAACTTACGACCCCTGGTTTACTAGATCAGTTCTCTACCACTGAGCTAAAGAGGTGCGGCCTAGCGGTACATTTGTGTACTTGGTATCACGGTCGTCTGCATCATCAGACTTCAGCTGACTACACTTCATATTACCGGCTAATATTTGCAGCTATGGCGACCCATTACTGCTTGGCTACACATCTGACACGTAACCGATGAGCTCTCCAAACAACAACACTTGCATTTCAGAACATGTCTTTCACACATGTCTACCAAATCACATTCACCTTTAAAACAGTTTCCTTGCGACGGACAGAGACGTAGGTAAAGTTTAATGTTGCTATTTCCATTACATCACGTTAACCAGAAAAACGGTTATTTACATCTGCAGCGGAACAAAATTCCGTTCGCGCCCAGCGTGGGGCTCGAACCAACAAACCTAGGATTAAGAGTCTCACGCTCTACCGACTGAACTAGCCGGCTGCCTCGGTTAATAAATACAGGGTAGCACGTCACACAGTACTCGTTTATGTTGGGTGGTCCCATACAGAATCTCTCCATGCTGCCTAATGTTTTCCTAACGTCACACTCGTCACGTACTTCACTTTTATTTCATAATCATTTCTGAGAGATAAAGGAATTGCATGAAAACATGCAGAGCTAGTGGCGTCATAATTAACACACATACTTGATGTAACTCAAAAGCCGAACGAGTTACTTTCCGACGTTGTTTTAGATGTGCAAGTGCCAGTCAAAACTTGCGTTGACGGCACTCTGCCGACCATTTCGCTAGTTAACACCGGTTTTGTTGTGTGTGTTTCAAGCTCAAGAGCAACTCCAAGCAAAAAATGGTCAACAGCAACATTCAGACGGTTTCGTACTGCTCAATTGCTACATCAAACGGTATGTTTCCTTTTCAGAACTGGAAAAACACGACCTTTACAGCATTCGAACCTGTAATTTTCAGATCCGAAGTGCGACGCATGATCCATTAGGTCACACGGTCACTGACGACCAACTATAACTTGTATACGACTCATCTCGAAACGCTCACACCCCCTGAGGAATTGTGTTTTCGTTCTGCACAGCCGGTGCCCCATGCTCTTTCCACCCATTCGTTACATTCACCCTTTTACGAGACCGACCAAATATAGACTGGGAAACAAGACCACACACTATGTGCATTCGGAATCGAAGACAGGGCGTCCCTTGCCGCGTTTGCAACGATGGCCATTTGCTACTTCTGCAGAAGCGGCGGCGACGACGACGACGATGACGACGACGACGACGACGACCGCGAGAGTCTCTGAGACATGTGATAAATACATCTATAAAATGTAATTCAGACTGCCTCGTCCCACCTTATGCTGTACCGCTTTGGCAAATGCTTTATCTTCGCCATTCGCCTTAATCACATCTGAGAGTAATTCTCAATAAAACGCCTGTCGCTAATTGTTCGTCATCACAGATACTGTTTGCTATACGGCCACGACGCGCAACTGATTTCCAAAATTCGTCTTCCTCCTGTGAGGATGGAACTTACGACCCCTGGTTTACTAGACCAGTGCTCTACCACTTTTTTTTTTTTTTTTACTTTCGTTTTCGTGTGCCATTGTTTCAAATTTAGGGGTGACAGTCAGATTCAGGCTGCGGAAACAAAGCGGGCAGGGGTCGAAACCCGAGGCCTGGCCACGATGATTCCACCGTCCTGTTTCCGAATGGCACCTGTACAATGGCGTCGTATTTTCCCCTACTGTCTCGGTCCTTGGTCTTACTTTTGTTTTTCTTGTTTGCCCTAAAGGTCCACGTAAACTTCAGTCCAGGTGTAGAGAATAATATTTCATAAAGGCGGCAATACCAGCTACAGTATAAAAGAAATCGGCTCACACAGGCGACCTTAGCCAACACCCTCCCTTTCAAATGTCAGGCTAAGCATATTTGCAAAATCTTTACGGAGTCCTGGCAAGCGCAATCGGTTCCAGTAAGCAGTAAGGATGTACTGCCGAAACGTTAGGTGTTCATCCTCTTCATGACAACTATTGACAAAATGTACGAAGTGTCCAAGCAACCACATAACGGTGTTGAGCTTTGTTCGCGGATAAAAGGAAGAATCGGGCCATACGATGATGTCAATGGTATAAGCGGTTTCGGCAGTCCTAGTGACAAAAGCCAGTTGTTTCCTGAGCCAAAGCCAATTAGCAAGGTGCCCACTGCAGGTGAATCGATGCTCAAGTGTGTCCAGGAGACCACACCGAGTGCAGTTGTCCGTGTCAGAAAGACCAATACGGTGCAGTCGTACGTTGGTGGGGACCAAACCATTAACTACCCTACACCACGTGGACGCCACAGCCATTGAGTGGATCGGCAGACTAACATTCTTCCAGATGTTCCTCCAGGACACTGATGGAGACGCCAGTACGATTGGATTGGGGCCAGCCAGCCCCTCACAACGGGCAATCAAGCTCTTGGTCGTTGGCACCGGTTGTCGCAAGAAGACGTCACCGAGGTAACTAACCGCAATATAAAATTCCCGGACCTGTTTCAACTTAAAATTGAGGTGACCGACGTCGACAGGTGGAGCAAGGCTCTTCGGACGCACAACAGTAAAAAGTCTGGATGTAATTGAAGTCACTTCTTGCGTAACAATGAGAGTCGTACGGCGGACGTACAAGGCAGATGCCTTACGAGTAATGTCAGTGAGGCCCAAGCCTCCGGAGATACGCGGTTTCGTCATAACCTCGTAACGCAACTTCAAAGGATGACCCTTCCATATAAACCTGCTAGACAATTGGCGCAACCTTTTCGCCACCATAATGGGAAGTGGGAACAGCTGAGCAACATAATAGGCTTTATATAACACGTACGTGTCTAAAATTCT
Organism: Schistocerca gregaria; assembly: GCF_023897955.1. Classification (NCBI taxonomy): domain Eukaryota; kingdom Metazoa; phylum Arthropoda; class Insecta; order Orthoptera; family Acrididae; genus Schistocerca; species Schistocerca gregaria. The sequence continues at coordinate 5,088,119 of NW_026061884.1, forward strand.
GACTTTTTGCAAAATGGTAGCAGAGCGCTGCTCATGGACCATCAGAGCCCCCTGTATCTTCTCGATGACAGATTTCCAATTAAGAGCCGCCATTTTTATGGGACACCGATCAATGCTAATCCCCAATGACGTATGGCGATCGACAAAAGTGGCCCAAGGGACATCAGCATCGCGAAACCCTCGAATATCAAGGAACTTACATTTACCCTGATTGAGACGCGCTCCAGAGACACAACAGTATGCATGAACTGCCCCTTTCAACAATGTGATATCATCACGTTGACGGAGGAGAACAACGACATCGTCCGCGTACGCCTTAACAGTGAGCTTCCCACCAGAGAGGGTCATACCCTGAAGCTTGAAAGCAAGAGTCCGAAGCAGCGGTTCCAGGGACAATATGAATAGAGACATAGAGAGCGGACTACCCTGAGGTACCCCTCGGCGGATAGCAATGGGCGGCGTCAGCTGCCCATTGACTGACACCCGAGCAGTTATTCCCCTATACAAATTACCAAGAACACCACGTGATGAAGCGTTAAAACCTATTGTATCTAAAACACGATTTAAAAACACATGACTGACGTGATCAAAGGCCTTGTAAAAATCGAGGAAAGCAAAGGCACAATGAACGTTTGTAACCGCCACAACCGAGACAACATCCCGATATTCGGCTACTGGGGTCAGAATAGATCTACCAGGAGAACAACATTGATGTGCCCCAATCACAGACCGCAGCAGAGAAGATAATCGACTATTGAACGCTCTAGCAGCTGTCTTGTAATCAAAATTCAGCAATGTGAGCGGACGAAGATTGGCAGCAGATAAATGACCAGTGGACTTCGGAATTAAAACAATTTTCCCTACTTTAAAATCGGCTGGCACATCCATCCCCCTGACAATCTCATTTAAAATCTGCGTAAAAGTCCCACCCAAAAGAGGCCAAAAACGGAGATAAAATTCTTTAGGCAGGCCGTCAGGACCCGGCGATTTACCGGACGGAGAGCGAGCAATAAAATCGAAAACATCATCTACCTGGAACTCCCGGAGAAAGTCGCCGTTCGCGTCAGGCGTGATCGTCGCAGGAAGATCCTCAAGGACATCATCAGAAAGTGACGCACCAGAATCATCGGCAGAATAGAGACTAGCGTAATACTGATGAAGAGCACGCATCATATCCTCCTGTGCAATAAGCTGCCGTCCATCATTCACCATAAGAAAAGAGATGAAGGTGCGACGACGTCGAGTCTGATGCCGCAGCAGGTGGTACAAAGAAGTCAGTTCACCTTCAACAAGAGAGTGAGGTTTCGACTTTACTCGCAGACCATCCAACTGTCGTCGTTTGAGGGTCAAGAGCTTTGCTTTAATACGACGAACATCATGGATCCGCAGAGGAGAAGGACCCGCCGCGTCATACAGTTCACGCAGGACAGTGTAGTAAAATTCATACGTGTTCTTAAAATCAAGCGCCCTTGCGGCACAGTAAAAAATCAAAGACTGACGAATCTTGGGCTTGGCAAACGCAGTCCACCAAACGAGTAAGGAGGGGTAACGCGGGACAGAGCGAAGACGTCGCTCCCACACGGCACTTACAACTTCATCAATGGCCCTGTCGGCAAGGTGGGAAACATTTAACATCCACTGGGAACGATAAAGTTTTGCTGGTTGGTGACTAAGATTTACAGTTGCAGTAAAAGCACAATGGTCAGAAAAACTAGTAGGAATAACATCGACAGAAAGAATGTTATCACATAAAAAATCAGAGAAGTAGAATCTGTCGAGTCTACTGCACGAGGACGCGGTAAAATACGTAAATTTCACCAGGGTTGGATATTTGTGTTCCCAAACATCACGCAGGTGCATCGTACGAACCAAGTCATGTAAATCTCGGCAGTAATTGAAATTTGGGGACTGGTCTTCAGGGCGTAAAACACAATTAAAATCGCCTCCGAGCAGGAGACTCCGAGGACTCTTGCGCAAAAGATAAATAAGCTCTTCCTTATAAAAGCGCGATCGAGCCACAGTGCGACCCGAACCAGAGGGGGCATACAAAACAACTAGGCAGATATCAAAAAGACGACAACCAATGCCACGGCCAGAGTCAAGGAATTCAATGTCAGTAACAGGAATACCTTCTCGAAAGAAAAGAGCAGTTCCTGTTGAATTTTCCGGTGCGACATTAAAAACAGTTTGAAATCCAGGTAGAGAGAGATCAGAAAACAATACTTCCTGCTAAAATACTACGTCCGCACAGGAGTCGTAGAGAAACTGCCGCAAAGAGGCAATGCGAACGTGGGACTCAATACGGTTAACGTTTAAGGTAAGAAAGGTGTATGCTTGAAGCATGAAGAGAAAATCGAGAGAAGAAATCACCTACACCGACGCATCAACATCACAGTCCATAGCAGGGGAGACGGAGGCATCCGAGGGAAGGGGACTGCTATCCCCTTTCGCGGATCCCTTACGTTTCGGTTTTTTACGAACAGCATTGACGTTCGGCTGAACGCGCAACTTGCGTCGGCTGACGGGCAGGGAAGCGGGAGCCGCCGGTGACGTAGGAGGGTCAAGTTCTGTATCCGACACCACCCGCGCCGGTCCACAGTCAGGGTCCGGGCTCGCGGGGGAAACATCCGACGAAACGGACTGGTCTACACCAATACTAGCTTCCGGCAAACATGGATTACACGGAGGCGAAACGTGAGCAGGAAGCTCCGAAGCTGCTAAGTTGGAAGGAAGCGGAGCAGCTCCGCTGGCAGAGGTATGGGTCAGCGAAGCAGGAAGTTATTGCGGCTCAACTTGTTGTGACAACGAAGACGGTTCGGAAGGCGGTGCCAACAGGCCCGACCGACGAGCCGACTCGAGAGAAGCCGCGTCGGAAGCCGGAGGGGCGTCAGCAGCCGCTACCGGAACAGCTACTTTAGGGGAACAGGGAGCATCTACACTACTCTGTGGCTCGGAGGATGTCGGTCTCTCGGATTGGGGCATCTCGGGGAGATCCTCATCCGTACTATTTCCATCATGTGCGCGACGCCGTTTATTATTCAAAAGCGGCACACCCACCTGAGGAACAGACGGAACAACATCAGATTTGGCACGCAAAGGAGGAAATTCATTGTCAGGGGCGTGCAAAACCTGCGGCGGGGCGCTACTACCACTGGACTGTTCGACACCAAGAGCAGAACCACCGGCAACGAGGCCAGCGACCGTTAACTTGCGACGCTGTTCGAGAGAATTTTTTAACACAAAACCCTCCGCGGACAGTCGGTACGCACGTGGCCACTCTCATTACACAAGGAACAGGTGCCAACCTGACCACTATATGTTACATGGACACGATATCCACCGATCTGCAGGTGCGAGGGAATATTCTGCTTCACGTGCATTTCGACGGAACGAATACCACTGTAACACTGCAGACGATGTTGGCTGGACCAGCGTTCAAGGCGAATACTCTTAACATCACCATACTTGAGTAAACCCTCCTTAAGATACACATTATCCACCTCCGGCTGAAGGTTGTAAACACGAGCACTGGTGTACGTAATGGAAGCATTTGAAAGCAGTACGGTACTGACAGAATCATCCCGATGTCGAAAGAGAACCTGATGACCAAATTTGGAAATAATTTTATCAACCTGAAGGGGGTCCATAAATTTAACAAAGAAAACATAAAGTTCTGTATCAAAATATGCAGTGTGCACCTGATCCGAATTAATGCCAAATGTATCTACTAACCAATCATGAATCTCAAGGGAACAAGGTTGCACATGGCGGGTGGACTTGTCGAAAGCAAAACTAACTGTAGCCTGACGAGGAATAACCTGAGACGACATTTTCAAAAAAGTACGCGGTCTAAACCGCTAAACAAAAACACTGAAATACACACAGAAAGTAACACAAGGAACGAAACAACGACGGAGAAAAACTTACAGAAGGTACAACACTACACGTAAACAAACGATATCCCACTATACGTAACGCTACGGCGGAGCGGAAGACTAGGCACGTTCACACTGCACGGCGTCTGAAGCGGAACCGCCTAATGTTTTCCTAACGTCACACTCGTCACGTACTTCACTTTTATTTCATAATCATTTCTGAGAGGTAAAGGAATTGCATGACAACATGCAGAGCTAGTGGCGTCAAAATTAACACACATACTTGATGTGACTCAAAAGCCGAACGAGTTGCTTTCCGACGTTGTTTTAGATGTGCAAGTGCCAGTCAAAACTCGTGGTGACGGCACCCTGCCGACCATTTCGCAGGTTAACACCGGTCTTGTTCTGTGTGTTTCAAGCTCAAGAGCAACTCCAAGCAAAAAATGGTCAACAGCAACATTCAGACGGTTTCGTACTGTTCAATTGCTACATTAAAACGGTATGTTTCTTTTTCAGAACTGGAAAAACACGAGCGTGACAGCATTCGAAAATGTAAACTTCAGATCCGATGTCCGACGCCTGATCCATTAGGCCACACGGTCACTGACGACCAACTATAACTTGTATAGGACTCATCTCGAAACGCTCACACCCCTGAGGAATAGTGTTTTCGTTCTACACAGCCGCTGCCCCATGCTCTTTCCACCCATTCGTTACATTCAACCTTTTACGTGACCGACCAAATATAGACTGGGAAACAAGACCACACACTTTGTGCATTCGGAATCGAAGGCAGGGCGTCCCTCGCCGCATTTGCTACGATGGCCATTTGCTACTTCTGCAGAAGAGGCGGCATCGACGACGACGACGACGACGACCGCGAGAGGCTCTGAGACATGTGAGAAATGCATCTATAAAATGTAATTCAGACTGCCTCGTCCCACCTTATGCTGTACCGCTTTGGCAAATGCTTTATCTGCGCCATTCGCCTCAATCACATCTGAGAGTAATTCTTAATAAAACGCCTGTCGCTAACTGTTCGTCATCACAGATACTGTTTGCTATATGGCCACGACGCGAAACTGATTTCCCAAATTCGTCTTCCTCCTCTGAGGATGGAACTTACGACCTCTGGTTTCGTAGACCAGTTCTCTACCACTTTTTTTTTTTTACGCCTTAACCACTTTTTTTTCACATTTCTTTTTTTGCTTGCCTTAGACCGCTTTTTTTTCGTTTATGTTTATTATGTCCTTTTTAGGCTTTTCTTTATTCATATTTTTTTAACACTGTCTTTTCGTTTTTCCTTTGTAATGACCCAGGGCAGGTAGGTGGAGGCGCGTTGGGCAAGGGTCGTATCCCGAGGCCTGGCCATGACGTCTCCTCCTCCCTGCACCGAAGCACAGTGTCACCAATACGTTGCAATTGTCTTTGGTTCGGAGTCTTATGATACCTATATGTGAACACGGGACTTATGAAGCGTTGTCTATCCAAACAGTTATTTTGCCTTCCTGCCAAGATTGTACCTAAGAACTAGCGAGAATGTCTTCCCTGTCATGAAGTTAGCTCAGTATGCCCCTATACCGGTGCCATTAATGATTCAGTCGCAGGAGCGATCAATAGAAATTGAAACTTAACCAACTCCCTGCTTTTCGAAAACAATAGTAAGCATATTCGCAAAGTCCCTCTTAAGGTGTGGGAAAGACTTTTGCGTCCAGTACTCATGAAGAATGTAACCAGTAAACGAAATAAAATCGGTAATACCATGATCATCAACCACTGCAAAAATGTAACGGCCAAGAACCCACATAACGGTGTTGTTCTTGGTCCGGGGATAAAAAACCGTGTCCGGCCAGCAAAGAATATCAGTCTTAAATGCCGATTAGGAGCTCCTGGTGAGTAAAGCCAATTGTCGGCGCAGCCAGTGCCACATGCAATGACGGTCAGCGCAGGTAAATCGGTGTTGGAGTGTGTTGGAGTGTATCAACACAACCACACGTTTGACAAAGCGGAGAGACACATAAACCTATACGATGAAGGCGTTCGTTCGTAGGAATCAGCTGATTAACTACCTTATACCATAGGGAGGCAACAGTTGCTGAATGAACGGGTAAGCTAATATTCGTCCATATTTTACGCCAATTAAAACTGGGATAATGCAAAACAATCGGGTTGGAAGAAGAAGACCGGTGCCATTTGTCAAGCAGGGCTAGCGTAGTAATAACAGGACGACGTTGTAAGTGGAGATCTAGGTAACTAATCTCAATGTAGAAGTCTCGAACATGCCGTAGCTTCGCATTTAGAGGCCCAACGTTAATAGGCGGTGACAAGCTCGCAGGACGAACGACATGGAATAATCGCGAAGTAACAGTCGGGGACTCAGATAATAAAAGATGGAGGGTTCGCTTAACATAAAGGGCAGCAGCCTTGACACGGACATCGGTGAACGACAAGCCGCCCTCAAGACGCGGCTTCGTAAGAACATCACAACGTAATTTAAAAATATGCCCCCGCCAAATATATCTGTTAGTAAGCTGGACCATTTTTGCACCCTGCATTCGGGGAAGCGGAAAAAGCTGAGCAACGTAATATACTTTACATAAAACATAAGTGTCTAATACACGCTTTTTTTGCAGTAGCGGTATCGAACGCCATGAGTGTTCTAATAAAACACCTTGCAGCTTGGAAATGGCCACTTGCCAATTTTTTGCAGCCATCCGAATAGGACAACGTTCAAGATAGATACCTAAATGTGTATGGTGTTCAACAGCTGTAACCCACGGAACAACCACACGTTCAAAGCCCCGCAAATTAAGGAGCTTGCTTTTACGGGGATTGATACGAGAACCTGAGGCAGCAGAAAATTTATCGAGTTCCATTTTCAACTGCGGCACTTCTGCGGTGGAACGAAGCAAAACAACCAAATTATCAGCATAAGCTGTTGCCGTCTGGGTAACCCCAGAGATCGTAAGACCACGAAGTGTCGAGTTGAGACGTGTGAGGAGTGGTTGAAGGGAGAGAGCATAAAGGGTCATGGATAAAGGACTACCTTGCGGGAAGCCATGTTGAATATCAATGACCTTTGTTAGCTGCCCATTAATGTCAATCTTAGCAGAAATGCCAGTCGTCATATTCTTAAGTACCAGCAGCGCCTGTTCATTAAAACCGAGCCGGTGCAGCAGAAGCTCTAAAAACGAATGGGACACACGATCAAAGGCCTTACTAAAATCAACAAATAAAAGCGCACAGGAAATATTGGTGACAGCGACAATCGACACGACATCACGATACCCCGCCAGAGACGTCAATATGGAGCGCCCTGGAAAGCAGCTTTGACAAGGAGGTATCACAGGTGTAAGCAAGAGGGATAGACGTGCATTAACAGCCCTAGCGGCCGTCTTATAGTCAAAATTTAAAAGGGTTAAAGGACGAAAGTCACTAGCTGTCTTCAAACCAGCAGATTTAGGTATCAGGACAACCGTACCTCTCTTGAAATCGGCTGGAATTGTGCCACCATTCAAGATTTCATTCACAATATCCGTAAAAGTAGGCCCTATAATAGGCCAAAAGCGAACAAAAAACTCCTTAGGTAGGCCATCAGGACGAGGAGATTTGTGAGATGCTGACCAAGCAATGAAAGCTGAAATTTCGTCTGCAGTAAAAGGAGCTAAAAATTTCGCATTATGGTCCTCTGTTAACACTGATGGGATAGCAGTTAAAATCTCGTCAACATCAATCGGATCAGAATCAGCCGCAGTATATAACGTCTCATAGTAGCAGGTAAGTTCATGGGTTATTTGATTCTGTAAGGTAAGCCGGCGACCATCAGCTGCCATAAGGCCGTCAATCAATACACGTCGACGGTTCTTGTGGTGACGAAACAGATGGTACATAGAAGTCATTTCATGTGCTAACGTGGACGGTGGTTTAGATTTAATCTTCAATCCTTCCATCTGAAGCCGCTTAATACTAAGAAGCTTGGCCTTAATTTTCCGAATCTCAGAAAGGTGGGCACATGTCATTGTAGAATTATCATAAAGTTCGCGAAGCACCGAATAGTAATATTCAAAAGTCAGTTTCAGAACTCGCGCTCTATTATAACTGTAGGACATTAAAGTGCGACGTAATTTTGGCTTCACACAGTGGATCCACCAGTGAAGCTTAGACGGATAGTATCGCAGAGAACGTAAACAAATGTCCCACGCCGTCTGTATTAGAGGTTCGATGTCAGGGTCATCGAGCAAGGAGACATTTAATTTCCACAGCGGCCTATAAAGTTTAAGAGGTTGACGCTCCAAATTAATTATAACAGCAAGGGCACAATGATCCGTAAAACTGGCTGGAATAACATCTACATCTAAAACAGAAACATTAAGGGGATCAGAAATATACAATCGATCAAGTCGACTACTTGAGGTGGCAGTAAAAAATGTAAATTTAACAAAAGTGGGGTGTTTAACCTCCCACGCATCGCGTAGTCGTAATTGACGTACAAGAGAATGTAGCTCGAAACAATAATTAAAATGAGGGGATTGGTCTTTAGCTTGTAACACACAATTAAAATCGCCCCCTAATATCAAGGTCGCAGGATTTTTTCGTAAAAGGTAAATCAGATACTCTTTATAAAAACGAGACCTTTCCTGCCGCTTGCTAGAACCAGAGGGGGCGTAAATGTTAACCAAGGTCGTGTCAAATAACCGACAACCAATGTCCTGTCCCGAGTCTAAAAGCTCAATTTCGGTAACGGGGATACCGTCACAAATTAGGAAAGCAGTACCTGCAGAAAACTCAGGTGCAAAATTTATAATAGTGCGAAAACCAGGAACAAACAGGTGTGCAACGGAGACTTCCTGCAGGAAAACAATATCAGCTGCAGAGTCATAAATAAACTGCTGCAGAGACGCTAACTTCAGAGCAGATTGAATGCCATTTATATTTAAGGATATAAACATGTACGCCAGCAACATCAACCAAAAAATGGGAAGAAAACTCAAATTACACCACACTAGAAGCAACTACATCCATATCATCAACATCAGACATGGCAGAGGGTGATTGTCCAGAATCAACGGAATCAGAGTCGTCCTTCGCATGCTTATGTTTCTTCCGCACCGCGTGGAGATTGGGGGGCACTTTCACCCGACGACGTATCTGATGCACACCAGATTCAAGAGCAGGCGGAGTGGGGGGTTCGAGATCAGGCACGTCAACCAAAGCGTCCGAAGGATTAGCAGGGCGAGAGCAGTCAGAAGGAGGAGCCATCATGGGGAAAACTGCATCAGGAACATCGGCACCGGTTTCAGAATGTGTAGGAGGTGGTAAGATAGGTTTGGAGTCTGCTGATGCGGAGCGCTCAGGTCTAGGAGCGGTTTTCCGACAAACAGCCGTCTCCACCGAAGTGTCGTCAACATGTTGTGATGCCTGTGGCGGTGGGGATGTCAACAACACCTCGACCGAATGTTGTGGCTCTTGCACCGACGGCCTGGCAGCAAGTTTGACGTCATCAGGCAAAGCAGTAGACACAGCGGGAACAGAATCCGAAACAGGCATGGGAGATTCTGGAATTCTCTCATCAGATTCGCAAACCGGCTGCGTAACAGCAGCTTCGTCATCAGTGCTACCGGTATCACTAGCACGACGGCGTTTGTTGTTGGAAACAGACGGAATCGGTATAGGAGCAGCCGATACGTCTGGGCGAGTGGGTAGCGGAGGAAAACCTGCATCAGGGGAGGGTGACACCTGTTGTGAAGAAGCTACTGCAGGAGGCAGGTAGGAAACAGTGGAGGAAGCTGCTGGCACAAGATCGGCAACCGTTAATTTGCGGCGCTGTGCTAGGCCATTTTTAAGCACAAATACCCGCTTAGGGCAATTAGCTCGAACATGACCATGTTCATTAAATAGGAAACATGTACCAAGCTGCCCCTCATAAGTAAGATGTACACGATAACCACATACAACCAGATGGGACGGTATATTAGACTTAATATGCATTTCAACTGATCTGACACCATTATAACATTGCAGCTTATGTTGTGCAGACCAACGTTCATTTCGAATTGACCGAACAGTACCATAACCAAGCAAAGCTTCCTTAAGATAGCTGTTGTCAACTTCAGGGGGTAAATTATACACCCGAACTGTGGTATACGTAATTTCAGCATTTGAGACAGTAACACTGCTAACAGAACCATCCCTATGACGGAACGACACTTCCTCACCATGTTTAAGTAATATCTTATCCAGCAAAACCGGGTTCAACAATTTCACAAAAAAGCAGTATAATTCTGTATCAAAATACGCAATATGTACCTGGTCCGATGTAATGCCAATCGTGTCCACAATCCATTCGTGAATTTCCAACGATGTCGGTTGGACATTCCTGGTAGACTTGTTAAACTGAGAGTACACTTCCGCGGAAACAACCGGGAAGCCATAACACTTAATTAATGCGGCAAAAGCCGCAATACAACGCAAGACACAAAACAAACACTAAGGCAAAGAAACAACGAAAAACAGAAGACAAAGAAACGTCACACACAGAAGGTAAATATTCACAACCCGAGGGTAACGGCGAATCGAATACACAGCACGTCCGATGGCTGTCGCGTCTCAAGCGGAACTGCCACTGAGCTAAAGAGGCGCGGCCTAGTGGTACACTAGCGTACTTCGGCCTCACTGTCGTCTGCATCATCAGACTTCAGCTGACAACACTTCATATTACCGTCTAATATTTGCAGCTATGGCGACCCATTACTGCTTGGCTACACATCTGACACGTAACCGATGGGCTATCCAAATAACAACACTTGCATTTCAGAACATGTCTTTCATACATGTCTACAAAATCACCTTCACCTTCAAATACAGTTTCCTTGCGACTGACAGAGACGTAGGCATAGTTTAATGTTGCTATTTCCATTACATCACGTTAACCAGAAAAACGGTTATTTACATCTGCAGCGGAACAAAATTCCGTGCCGCCCAGCGTGGGGCTCGAACCCACAACCCGGTGATTAAGAGTCTCACGCTCCACAGACTGGGCTAGCCGGCTGCCTCGGTTAATACCTGCCGGGTAGCACGTCACACAGTACTCGTTTGGGTTGGGTGGTCCCATACAGAATCTCTCCATGCTGCCTAACGTTTTCCTAACGTCACACTCGTCACGTACTTCACTTTAATTTCATAATCATATCTGAGTGGTAAAGGAATTGCATGACAACATGCAGAGCTAGTGGCGTCAAAATTAACACACATACTTGATGTGACTCAAAAGCCGAACGAGTTGATTTCCGACGTTGTTTTAGATGTGCAAGTGCCAGTCAAAACTCGCGGTGACGGCACTCTGCCGACCATTTCGCTCGTTAACACCGGTCTTGTTGTGTGTGTTTCAAGCTGAAGAGCAACTCCAAGCAAAAAATGGTCAACAGCAACATTCAGACGGTTTCGTACTGCTCAATTGCTACATCAAACGGTATGTTTCCCTTTCAGAACTGGAAAAACACGAGCGTGACAGCATTCGAACCTGTAATCTTCAGATCCGAAGTCTGACGCCTGATCCATTAGGCCACACGGTCACTGACGACCAATTATAACTTGTATAGGACTCATCTCGATACGCTCACACCCCTGAGGAATTGTGTTTTCGTTCTACACAGCCGCTGCCCCATGCTCTTTCCACCCATTCGTTACATTCAACCTTCTATGTGACCGACCAAATATAGACTGGGAAACAAGACCACACACTTTGTGCATTCGGAATCGAAGGCAGGGCACCCCTCGCCACATTTGCTACGATGGCCATTTGCTACTTCTGCAGAAGCGGCGGCGACGACGACGACTACGACGACGACGACGACGACTACTACGACGACGACGACGACGACGACGACGACGACGACGACGACCGCAAGAGGCTCTGAGATATGTGAGAAATACATCTATAAAATGTAATTGAGACTGCCTCGTCCCACCTTATGGTGTACCGCTTTGGCAAATGCTTTATCTGCGCCATTCGCCTTAATCACATCTGAGAGTAATTCTTAATAATACGCCGGTCGCTAATTGTTCGTCATCACAGATACTGCTTGCTATACGGCCACGACGCGAAACTGATTTCCAAAATTCGTCTTCCTCCTCTGAGGAAGGAACTTATAACCCCTCGTTTACTAGACCAGCGCTCTACCACTGAGCTAAAGAGGCACGGCCTAGCGGTACTCTTGCGTACTTCGGCCTTACGGTCGTCTGCATCATCAGACTTAAGCTGATAACACTTCTTATTACCGGCTAATATTTGCAGCTATGGCGACCCATTACTGCTTGGCTACACATCTGACTCGTAACCGATGTGCTCTCCAAACAACAACACTTGCATTTCAGAACATGTTTTTCACACATGTCTACAAAATCACCTTCACCTTGAAATAGTTTCCTTGCGACTGACAGAGACATAGGCAAAGTTTAATGTTGCTATTTCCATTACGTGAACCAGAAAAACGGTAATTTACATCTGCAGCGGAACAAAATTCCGTTCCGCCCAGTTCTTTTTCTTTTTTTTTTTTGCGCCTCCCAACTCCCCTTATAGCCCGTCCTTGCGCTCTCCAATTACGCCTTCTTCGGCGAGCTTCTTTAGCTATAAATAAAAATACGCTGCTTCTTCCAAACTTAGAAGACGAATTTGTTAACTCTTCATGTAGTCTGAAAAGAGGAAACTTCTCGGTACATGTTCCGTGGCCGTCGACGTCCTGTGTAAGACGTGCACGTTCCAGTTGAAGTGATGAAAGCGGAGACACTGAATTCCTAAGTGGAAAATTTCTTGTGTTCATTGACCGCAATCGAAGCATCGAAGAAAAATAAAGTCCTCTTGAAGTGGAAGCTCATGCTTATGACGACAGCGAATCAGTCGCTTTGCGCCTACACTTCATAAATTAAAAATTAGAAAATAAAAGTATGACAGCGTATCAGGCGCATTGCACCGAAAATCGATAAAATAAAGAATTTAGGTTGAAAAAAAGGGAATAAAAAGCAAATAATACCTGAGTAGTCCTCTCAGCCATAGGGGCGGTACACCCTTCACGCGTTCCATGATATTATGTTCCAAAGCTTCGTGGCGGCCAGTAAATATATTTAATGGTAAAGTATCGACGCATATTATCAAAGGAATAAGTACACTCCCGACCTTTACAAACTGTCTGTCGTCTAAGGAAAAGGAAAACACAATTCTCCCCGACGTGTTAAAAATAAATTAAAATTAAGTAAAAGTCCTCCTTTATTGAAACCCAAATAACTCCGTGGCAGCGTCGTGCGCAACGCATTCGTGATGGGACGCCGATGACGCAGGAATCAGACGTTGGAAAAAAAAGAGAAAGAGAAAACATAAAAAAAACACTAAACGACAGCGAACACAAAACACACACGAACACAGGATAATACATTGGGAACATTCGTCGTAATTTCCACATGGCAGTTCTTGTACAATAGGCACTCTTCCTGTAGCATTCTATTTGCAAGGACCATGATTTCGTACTCAAAAACAGTTCAGAGCACTGAGGGAAATAAAGATTGCAGCAATGAAGTCCGTATTATAGCAGTCTGTCGTGGGCAAATGCGAGTGCAATTTGCAGGAAATTGGCAAAGAGTTTAAGATAATCGTTCCTGGTTTTAGTAAGGTCATGTTGCGTAGCCAAATAAACCAAAAAGGCATAGTCACCCGTAAGTCTTAAACGCAGGATGGCGAACACAGTGTGAGCCACGATCCATACGGTAGCGGCACGCTTCGTAGGCGGATACGGATTAAAGTCTGGGATCAAATCCGTGTCCGCAGAAAAACTGGCAGCTCTGGTCCGGTTAATAAGTGCGAGCATCCTGGCGGCAAGGTTCCAGATCGACAATGACCGCAGGCACACGAAACGATGTTCTAACGTGTCGTCTTGTCGACAGTCTTCACACAAGCTCGACGGAGATAAATGGATGCGGCGCAGCTTTTCGTTGGTGGGGATAATTCTGTTAACCACTTGGTACCAAAAGCTGCTGACTTCCGCTGACAGGTAAGGAGCGTGAACGTGAGCCCACGCCGTCCTCCACGCAGACCGCGGGTAGCGCGCCTCCATCTTATTGCCGACTGGCCGTCCTCTTAGTCCCTGGTAGACACCTTTCACAGTCCGCGTTCGATGGTCAAGTACGTCGGCGGCGAGATAACTTTTCTGAATGTATTCTCGAACATACCGCAGCTGAAACGGTATTGTAGTCGGGTCGAGAGGGGCCACGTCAGACAGAGGACGATGAATATCGAACAAGACAGCCGTTGGGCCAAACGGATCCTGTTCAATGGTGACGCTCGTCCGATGAACGAGCAACGCCGCGGCTTTCGTTGCGAAATGAATAAGGCCGAGTCCTCCCTGTTCGCGCGGCAAAGTACATGTGTCGTAAGCCACCTTGAAAATATGTCCCCGCCACAACAGCCACTAGACTGCCTGAGTTATGGCTCTGCCCAAATTCTTGGGTACCTGAAATAACTGTGCGAGGTACCAAGCTTTGCTGAGCAAGAAAATATTTATTAAAAGCACCCGCTGTGTTAATGCGAGGGTGCGAGTCGCGCACAGGCTAGCCATAGCTCGTATGCCATTTAAGACAATGCGCCAGTTGTAAGACGCAGTCTATAGCAGAATGGGTTGAAAACGAACACCCAAAATTTTGTGTTCCCGTTTCACTGTAAACCACGGGCGTTTGAAGCCCCGCGTCGCCGCATAAACGGGCAGAAAAACCGTCTTTCGGGTATTGATGCTCGCACCGGATGCACGTTCATACTGGGTGAGAACTACGCGTATTGTGTCGAAGTCTGTGGCCGAGGATCCAAGAGGCCAAGGTCATCGGCGTAAGCGCGACAAACGTGCTTCTCATCCCCAATCCGTATTCCCCTGCAAGAACTGTGCAAATTACGCAACAAAGGATCTATGGAAATTGCGTAAAGTGCCATTGACAGAGGGCACCCTTGTTTAACAGAACAGCGGAGTGGCACAGGTTCCGACAAAAATCCATTGATGCTAATCCGTGAGGTGGAATTATTGAAAAGGTTAAAAATCATAGTGATAAACTTTACACCGAAACCAAATTTCTGTAGCACTCGCCGGAGATATAGGTGGCTAACTCTGTCAAATGCCATTGCGAAATCGATGGATAAAATGCCAAAAGGAATTCTATTCGTCGAAGCATAGGCAATGGCATCTCGGTACGTCGAGACAGCACCATAGATAGTGCGTTTCGGCACTGCACAGTATTGAAAGGGACTAATCAGTTTTTTCATGACTAATTTCAAGCGAAAGGAGACACATTTGGTAAAGAGTTTATAAGCGCCATTAAGAAGGGTGATCGGTCGAAGATTGCACAGTTTCCTTGTGACTGTAACCTTTGGAGCCAATACCACAATACCCTCCAGGAAGGACGCAGGGACGTCCACGCCATTTAAAATTTCATTAAAAACATCAGTCAGGGCCGAGCCAAAGAAGTGCCAAAAGTGTAGATAAAATTCCGGTGGCAAGCCATCTGCACCCGGGGATTTATTAGGGGAGCATAGTTTTAAGACATCACGCACTTCCTCTACGGTAAATTCTTCAGTGAGGTGACGGCGGTCCCTTACTGATAAGACGTATGGAACGTCATGGAGAAGCTCGGAAATGGCAGCAGCATCCGTGCGTTTCTCACTGAAAATTTCGACAAAGTGACGGCGGGTCTCGGCAAGAATTGCCGCCTGGCTGTAAAGACGCGCACCGTCAGCTGATTCCAGCTCCGTGACGTAACGTCGCGTAGCGCGCCGGCGTTCGCGCAGCTGGTGAAAGACGGAGGGTGCTTCATCGACAAGCTTCCTGGGGGCCCGACTCCGTACGACAGATCCGCGCAATGAGTCCCTTTTCAAGTTAAGAAGACGGTGTTTTATTTGCCGAATTGTCGCCATCCGAAGAGCGGGATTATCTGTGTGCCAGTGGATGGCATCATTTAAACAGCTCTCATAAAATTGCAATGTACATCGCTCCTAATGAGCAACATTCTGACTAAACTCCAGGATGGTCTTGCGTAAAGCCGGCTTAACAGATTCTACCCACCAAGACAAAGTGGAGGCATATAGGCCGCGATATTTCAGCACCCTCTGCCACACACGCACGATAATCGGCGCAAACTGTGGGTGTGAAATATGTCTCACATTAAACTTCCATAACCGACTTGCGCGGGGTTTAATCGCCAACAGAGAATGAAATCTGCAGACATACGCGCAATGATCGGAAAAAATCACGGGGTGAACACAGGACTCCGTGAGACAGTGCTGTTTCTCCCGAGAAACATAAATTCTGTCAAGCCGACTCCTACCCGTGGGGTAAAAGAAAGTAAATCCCACGTCCCGTGGGTGTAAACAACACCAAGAGTCAATTAAATTCATCTCCGTAACGAGCGTCTGCAATTCAAGGCACTTA
Source organism: Schistocerca gregaria (assembly GCF_023897955.1). Classification (NCBI taxonomy): domain Eukaryota; kingdom Metazoa; phylum Arthropoda; class Insecta; order Orthoptera; family Acrididae; genus Schistocerca; species Schistocerca gregaria. The sequence continues at coordinate 5,104,452 of NW_026061884.1, forward strand.
TACGGCCGCGGCTCCTGATCTCTATCGTCCAGCACACAACTAAAATCGCCGCTCATGACTACAGGCAGGTGGGGGCCCTGTAAAAGGTGACAAACATCACTACTATAAAAAACGCGGCGAAGCGGCTGTCCGTCGGCTCCAGAACGGGCGTACACGTTAATATATCGTACGTTGTTAATCGTGGAAGCTATACCACGACCATTCGGAATTGTAGCAACATTACTAAAATCATGACCAACCCGAATTAAAATGGCAGTACCACAATTACACTCGACATCCAAGTTCAAGAGGACTTGATATCCCGGAATCGAGTGAATTAGGTCTGTCACAACCTCCTGCAAAAACACTACGTCAGCAGCAACGTTATTTAAAAAACCCACAAAACTTGCAAACTTTACATATGACTCCAATTTATTAAGATTTATAGTAGCAACGACAGATGGTGAGCGTGCTACCATAGACTACAGGGAAAAAAAACTACACAAATTTAAACAAATTAGACTGCGGGAGTGGACCCACCCTCCTCCTCCATATCGTCTGCCCAGTCAGAACGTGCAGACGGTGCAGCCGAAGTAGGCGGTTCTTGTGTGGGAGGTGCAGACGCCGAATCCTGCGAAGAGGGGCGCGTGCGCCGCTGGGGGGTGTCCTCCGCCTTACGCTTAAACGAAAGTTGTGCCGGGTTCTTTGCCTGAGACGTCGTAGTGTCCATCGCTAACGTTGCATCAGAGTGATGCAACATTTCTTTTAACTGCCGGACAACCTCTTCCCGCCTGTCTTCCGACACACTTGTCGTAGGCGCTGGCTGACTGCTCGCCACAGGACGCTGTGGACGACGTCCTGCCGCAACCGACGGCCGAGATTCGACTACGGGGCGGGGCAAGGGCTTGTGCGCCGACCTTTGCACAGATTTTGGCTTTTGTTTCGACTTTGGACGCGGAACCTGCTTCCATTCCGGAGACGGGCTTCGTTCTCCGCGAGAAAGGGATCGCTTTTCTAAAATCCGTGAACTACTGGCACTGCGGAAGCGTTCGGTATTACCACGCCTCTCCGAAACACTTTCTCGCCGTGGCTTTGGTTCCTGTGTGGCAGTAGCCCCGTCCGGAACACCTTGAAGTACGGCATTTGATGGGGACGAATCCAAAACCACAACAGGGGGAGTAACCACCTGAACGGGTTCTGATCCGGTCCGTTCCGGAACTTCAGGCACAGCCAGAGGCTGAAGTACTACACTAGCTACAGGAACTGACTGCGAAGGGACGGACATGGCTTGAACAGAATCAATACCGGTTGCAATGGGATCAGTATCCACCGCGACCGCAGCAATTAAAGGCGTTGCCATTTCCACGGAACGTGCCAATGAACGAGGAACATCTAACAACACGGCCGCGTATGACGCGTCGTCATCTTGGCCACGGGGCGGCAGCTCCACAGGGCGCCGACACCAAGGACAATTTTGCCTAAAATGGTCTGTGGCATTACAATAGGAGCAGGTTTGCGGCTGACCACTATACGAAATAAAAGCCCGGTGGCCGGCCATAACCAAAAACGAAGGGACGTGCTTCCTCACAATCATTTTAACACTACTGATACCGTTTTCCACTTGATATATATAAGCGGATGACCACTTTTCTTTCGTAACAGACAAAACTGTACCATAAGGCGTAAGGCTACGAGCTATTGTCTCATTTCTAGTTTCGAACGGAAGATTAAATACTCTCACATTTCTGATACCAAAACCCGCATTCGACAAAGTAACATTGCTAATTGACCCATCAGAGTGTTTAAATTTTCGTACACCACCGTTTTCACTGACGAGGGCATCACACAGTTCCGGACTTTTCAGTTTGACGAAGAAAGAGTTCAGGAACGCGTCTAATTGCAAGCCTAGCACATCACTTTCAGAAAATTTCAAGTCAGTTTTCAGCCACGAATGAATTTCGAAAGCAAAGGGTCGGGTTAAGTTTCTGTCAAATTCACATTGGATATTATTTTCGCGTTCTTCAGAATCCATCGTAACTTACAGTTCAGCTGACTACAGCAGCGAAGAAACAGGCACCGCGCCGAACCGCCGCCAACCGCGAAGCACACGTAAACACCACACGATAAGTCGGAGCGAGCGCGCGATGTGTTCGGGCCCACGGCTCCCAAAAAAGCCTGTCGCTAATTGTTCGTCATCACAGATACAGTTTGCTATACGGCCACGAAGCGAAACTGATTTCCAAAATTCGTCTTCCTCCTCTGAGGATGGAACTTATGACCCCTGGTTTACTAGACCAGTGCTCTACCACTGAGCTAAAGAGGCGCGGCATAGCGGTACTCTTGCGTACTTCGGCCTTACGGTCGTCTGCATCATCAGACATCAGCTGACAACACTTCATATTACCGGCTAATATTTGCAGCTATGGCGACCCATTACTGCTTGGCTACACATCTGACACGTAACCGATGTGCTCTCCGAACAACAACACTTGCATTTCAGAACATGTCTTTCACACATGTCTACAAAATCACCTTCACCTTCAAATACAATTTCCTTGCGACTGACAGAGACGTAGGCAAAGTTTAATGTTGCTATTTCCATTACATCACGTTAACCAGAAAAACGGTAATTTACATCTGCAGCGAAACAAAATTCCGTTCCGCCCAGTGTGGGGCTCGAACCTACAACCCTGCGATTAAGAGTCTCACGCTATACCGACTGAGATAGCCGGCTGCCTCGGTGAATACCTAACGGGTAGCATATCACACAGTACTCGTTTGGGTTGGATCTTCAGATGCGAAGTCCGACGCCTGATCCATTAGGCCACACGGTCACTGACGACCAACTATAACTTGTATACGACTCATCTCGAAACGCTCACACCCCTGAGGAATTGTGTTTTCGTTCAACACTGCCGCTGCCCCTTGCTCTTTCCCCCCCCCCCCCCCCCCCCCATTCGTTACATTCAACCTCTTACGAGACCGACCAAATATAGACTGGGAAACAAGACCACACACTTTGTGCATTCGGAATCGAAGGCAGGGCGTCCCTCGCCGCATTTGCTACTATGGGCATTTGCTACTTCTGCAGAAGCGGCGGCGGCGACGGCGACGGCGACGACGACGACGACTACGACGTTCGTGAGAGGCTCTGAGATATGAGAGAAATACATCTATAAAATTTAATTCAGAGTGCCTCGTCCCACCTTATGCTGTACTTTTTTTTTCTTTATTGTTATTTCATACCTATACATAGGTAGGCCAGAAGTGGCGTAACTAAGCCGCTCTTCGGCCACAGACAAGAACATAGTACAAGCAGTAGGAGATACAAAGGGACATGGAGGTTAAAAAACAGTAGACAAACAGAGTAAAATAACAGAAGCCGTTCACTGTGGAGCAGTCAAGTTAAAAGCAAGTCACACAGCACATAACGGAGAGATACAAAGTAGCACACGTGAACGATGGAGCACGGAACAAGAGACACAGATCCACTAACAGGACGACAAAACACATAATCACTGCGGCGACAATCTCCGGCGGTTGGTGATGCACTTGTCACACGAGTAAGGCCGGGGACCTGCCAGAGGGAAGGAGCGAGGGTAGGAAGGAATGGGGGAGGGTTTGATGCCAATGGGGAGGGGATGGGAGAGGGAGGGGTGGTGTGTGGAAGCCCAGGGAGAGGGGGAGGGGAGGGAAGGAGGGAGGGAGAGAAGGGAGAGAGGGTGCCCACAGGATAAGGAGAGGAGAGGGAAGGCAAGGCTCAAAGTTGGTAGGAGGGGTAGATGGAGGGGAGGAGGGCATCATCTGGGAGGGTGAGTTGGGCGAAGCCACCTTGGGAGAGGGTGTGGAGAGTGTAAAGATGGAGAGCAGGTGGGATACAGGAGTACAGGCGCGGCAGCAGGTTGGGGTGGGAGAGATGGGAGAGACAAGCGGGTGGGGAGGATCAAGGTTGCGGGAGGTGTAGAGGATCCGTATCCGTTCGAGGAAAAGGAGGAGGTGTGGGAAGGGGATGAGGTCATAGAGGATCCGCGTGGGGGTAGGGAGGCGGATGCGGTAGGCGAGGCGGATCGCATGGCGTTCAAGTATTAGAAGGGATTGGTAAAAGGTAGGAGGGGCGGAGATCCAGGCGGGATGGGCATAACAAAGGATAGGACGGATGAGGGATTTATAGGTGTGGAGGACGGTGGACGGGTCCAGACCCCATGTGCGGCCAGATAGGAGCTTGAGGAGGCGGAGTCGGGAGCGTGCCTTGGCTTGGATTGTCCGGAGATGAGGGGTCCAGGAGAGGTGACGATCAAGGGTGACGCCAAGGTACTTGAGGGTGGGGGTGAGGTTAATAGGACGGCCATAAATGGTAAGATAGAAATCAAGGAGACGGAAGGAAGGGGTAGTTTTGCCTACGATGATTGCCTGGGTCTTGGAAGGATTGACCTTGAGCAACCACTGGTTACACCAAGAGGTGAGCCGGTCAAAATGGGATTGGAGAAGGTGCTGGGAGCGTTGCAGGCTGGGGGCGAGGGCTAGGAAGGCGGTGTCATCGGCGTACTGGAGAAGGTGTAGGGGGGGTGCAGGCGGAGGCATTTCCGCCGTATAAAGAAGGTAAAGAAGAGGGGAAAGGACGGAGCCTTGGGGCACAACGGCGGAAGGGTAGAAGGTGTAGGAATCCTTGTTATGGATGGTGACATAGGAAAGACGGTGGGAGATGAAGGAGGCGACCAGACGGACGCAGTTTATGGGAAGGGCAAAGGTTTGGAGCTTGAAGAGGAGACCAGAATGCCATACACGGTCATATGCGCGTTCAAGGTCGAGGGAGAGGAAGATGGCAGAGCGACGGGAGTTGAGTCATTCTGATAGGAGGTGAGTGAGGTGAAAGAGAAGGTCATCGGCAGAGAAGGATGGCCAAAACCCACAATGGGTGGAGAGAAGGAAGCGGTGCTGGTGGAGGTGCTGGTGGATGCGGCGGGTAAGAATGGATTCCAGGACCTTGCTGAAGACCGAGGTAAGGCTTATAGGACGGTAGGAGGAGACAGCGGAAGGTGGTTTATCAGGTTTGAGGAACATCAGGATCCGGGAGGTTTTCCACAGGTCAGGGTAGAAGCCGGTGGACAAGACCACATTGTACAGTCTGGCCAGGGTGGAGAGGAAGGAGGCGAGAACTTCACGGAGGTGACGGTAAGTAACACGGTCGTGACCAGGAGCGTTGTTGCGTTTGGTGCGGAGTATAGCTAGGATGTCTTGAGTAGTGATAGGGGTATTGAGTTCGGTGTGTGTAATGTTGTCCAAGTATTGGAAGCCAGGAGCGAGTGGAGGGACAGAGGTGTCAGTTCGATCGTGGACATCGGGGAAGAGGGAATAATCGAACTGGGGATCGTCAGGGACGGTAAAGATATCCGTGAGGTAGGAGGCAAAATGGTTGGCCTTACTAAGGTTGTCAGGAAAGGGACGGTCATTATGCAGGAGAGGATAGTATGGGTGGGGGGGGGGGGTTAGATCCGGTAAAGGCGGCGGAAGGCAGACCAGTACTTGGACGAGTTAAGAGGTAGGGTACATTAAGACAGGTGCATGTCTGTCGCCAGTCCCGGCGTTTCTTAGCCGCGAGCAAGTTCCAGATGTGTCTCTGGAGTTGCCGGTGACGTCGTAGTGTGTCCCGGTCACACGTGTGAAGGAAGGCATGGTAAAGACGACGGGATTCTCGAAGGAGGAGGACGGCCTGTGGGGGTAAAGTGGGACGGTGCGGGTGGATAGCGATGGTAGGGATGTGGGCCTCCACGGCCTCAGACAAGGTCTGTTGGAGAAAGGACGCGGCATGGGCGATGTCATCAGGTTGGTGGTAGGTGAGAGGGTGGCTATCGACTCGGGCAGTAAGGGTATCCCAGTAGGCATTCCACTCGGCATGGGAGTAATCATGGACATACTTGGGGGGTGGGTCAAGGCGAGGGTCGGGACGGGGACGACGACCGTCAGATATGGTAAGGAGGACAGGGAGATGGTCACTGCCAATAGGATCAAAGACGTCCACCGCGATGCGGCCAAGGAGGTTGGGGAAGGCCAGGACAACATCGGGAGTGGTATTGGATTCAGGGCGGGTGTGTTGGGGAAGAGGAAGGACATCTCCTTGGAGGGTGGCGAGGACCGATGCCACCGCTGTAGCTGGGCAGCGGAGAGACTATGGATATTAAGGTCGGCAGCAATCACGTAGGAGGAGAAGGTACGGTCGATGTGGGAAAGGAAGTCGAAAGGAATAGGGGCAGTGGAGAGGACATAAATGGTGGCACAGGTGATGGTGAGGCCGGGGAAGAAGAGGCTGAGGATCAGATGTTCTGTGGGGTCAGGAAGGAGGGGTTGGAGCCGAACAGGGATCTGGCAGTGGTGGCCAATGGAGACTCCACCACACGCTATTGGGAGGGGATTGTCGGAGCGATGAAGGAGGTAGGGGGAGGTGTGGACGGTGAAGTGGGGCTGGAGAAAGGTTTCGTTCAGGAGGAAGGCATCCACGCAGTGGGTCGTGAGTGTATGCAGAAGGAAGTTCTTGTTGACAGGAAGGGAGCGGATGTTATTGAACAAGATACGGTGCTGTCGCGCCATGATGGGAATTTAGACGAGGGTGTCAAGACGGGAGAAGGTGAAGTGAGCCTGGTTATGGGAGTAGGTGGCATAGGTATTGAGATGGAACACGGAGCATGCGGCGAGGGATATCTGCTGGAGGGTGTGGGGGTGCTGAAAAGGATGGACGTTTTGGAGGACAATGGTGACAAAGCGGATGATGTCCTCGGCGGTGGGGGGGGGGGGACGAAGTGAGTTACCAGGGGGGGTAGGGTCATCCAGAGGGCGGACAGGGACGGCGAGTTCAGGAGTGGAAGGGGCTGGTCTAGCCTTGCATTTCTGGGAGTATGTGGGGTGAGGGAGGTTACAGGTGTTGCAGGATGGAGGGGACTGAAGGTTGCGGCACTGCCGGAGGAAGTGAGCTTGTTTGCAGTGCGGGCAGACAGGGGCCTTGCGGCACTCAGATGTTGGGTGTGCATTATAGTGCAGGCACCTCTGGCATCGGATGGACTGGGGAGGGGAGCGGGAAGGGTCGACCTTGTAGCGGCGGTTGAAGAGGAGGGCACCCTCCTTAAGGAGAAGGTCGATCGAAGGAGCGTGCTCAGAAAAAACCCGCATAAGGTGGGTGGGGCCGGCAGGGTTGTGGATCCAGCGAACGGAACGAAAATCGAGGTAGGGATGCGCCTTAAGCTCTGCCAACACCTCCTCCTCCGTGATCGTCGGACTAAGCCGAGTGATCACGGCGGTGAGGGTTGGCGGGCGACGCGGGGGTTGGGGTTGACGGGAGGAGGAAGAGGAAGGAGCAGGGGCGAGAGAGGCATTGGGGCCGAAGCGGGTAATGGGGATGCAGGATAGGATGTCGGTGTGGAGGGTGGGGCTAGAGGAGGCGATAAGGACGGAGTCCCTACGAGGGGTGAGAAGGGAGATAGGGGCGCCAGGAAAGTGTTGGCGGAGGAGCAAGGTGAGGTTGCGGGCCTCCAGGAGAGAGGGATATGGATGGGAAAGGAGGTATCTGTAGGAGGGGGTGGTAGAGGAAGCGGTAGAAGGGGCGGGCGGGGAGACATCCATGACATCTTTGGGGGGAGGAGGGGGAAGGGGCTGTGATTTCTTGGGAGTGGAGTAGGCAGTGGTGCCACTTGGACGTTTTACAGGAAGGGAAGAGGGGCGGGGTACAGGAGCAACCAGGAGATGGTGGGAGGAGGCAGGTCCCGGCAGTGGTGCTGGGGCCGGTTCTGCAGATGATGCAGGTGCGGGCGCAGGTGCTGGTGCCCGTGCTGGTGCTGGTGAAGGCGCGGCATGGGTGGTGGCTCTCCGAGCCACAACCCTGGCGGGGGTGCATGAGCGGATGAAGTGGCGTGGGGGAGTGGAGGGAAGGGGTCAGGTGAGGTGGCTGGGGGAGAAGGAGCGACAAAGGGAGCTGGGGAGGGAAGGGTGAGGAGGTTTGGGATGTAGGGGGCGGGGGTTTTTTGAGCACACCAAGTAATGGTGGTGGCAGCTGCTGAGTGGGAGGTGTAAGTTATGGCTGTGATAGTGGCGGTGGTTGTAGGGGTGGTCATGGTGAAATGAAACAACTGAACGGGAGGAGGGAAAAAGAAACACTAAACGAAGACGAAGATGAAGACGAACACTATACTACACTGCACAAGTCCAGGAAGACGAAGACGGCGGCGGCGGCTGCTGCTGCGACGGCGGGGAGCGGGGTCCGGGGCCCCGCCCTGCTGCTGCGGCGGCGGGGGCGAACGGGCTCGGTGGCGGGCTGGCGGAGGCGGCGGCGATGACGACGAACGGGGCAGACTGCGTCAGCCGGCGACGAGAACGGCGAGCAGGAAGGGCTGCACCGGCGACAGGAGTCGCGCTGCGGGGGCGGCGGCTGCTGCTGCTGCTGCTGCTGCTGCTGCTGACACTGGTGCCTGCGCTGCCGGAACTGCGACGGGAACCGCTACTGGAACTGGAACTGGAACTGGAACTGCTGCTGCTGCTGCTGCTGCTGCTAAACCTATCGCTTCGACGATTGCGGAAATCAATCCTCTAAGGGCGCAACTCTCTCGAGTTCCGCCGAAGAAAGTATGCTGTACCGCTTTGCAAATGCTTTATCTGCGCCATTCGCCTTAACCACATCTGAGAGTAATTCTTAATAAAACACCTGTCGCTAATTGTTCGTCATCACAGATACTGTTTGCTATACGGCCATGACGCGCAACTGATTTCCAAAATTCGTCTTCCTCCTGTGAGGAGGGAACTTCCGACCCCTGGCTTGCTAGACCAGTGCTCTACCACCTAGCGGTACTCTTGCGTACTTCGGCCTCACTGTCGTCCGCATCATTAGACTTCAGCTGACAACACACTTCATATTACCAGCTTATATTTGCAGCTATGGCGACCCATTGCTGCTTAGCTACACATCTGACACGTAACCGATGTGTTCTCCAAACAACAACACTTGCATTTCAGAACATGTCTTTCACACATGTCTACAAAATCACCTTCACTTTCAACAAAGTTTCCTTGCGACTGACAGAGACGTAGGCAAAGTTTAATGTTGCTATTTCCATTACATCACGTTAACCAGAAAAACGGTAATTTACATCTGCAGCGGAACAAAATTCCGTTCCGCCCAGCGTGAGGCACGAACCCACGACACTGATGTTAAGAGCCTCATCCTCTACCGACTTTTTTTGTTTTTGTTTTGTTTTTTTAATTTGTATAGTCGTTTGTTTCCTATCCATCCTCTTTGCTCGTTTCTGCTGTCTGTTTTGCGCTTTTGTTTCATTCAAAATGCACCAAATTTAATATGTCGTAGAAATAACTGCTCCTGGGAAGGACATAGTCTTGATCTCATACGTGGCTTTATTCATAATCTCAATGAGACAAATGGAAGTCTTTGCAGTGAGTATATCCTTGATTGTAGTACAGGAAAATCTAATTGTTATAACAGATATGCATGTTATCCACGTCCTACGGCATCTCAAGGACGATGTGAAGAAAAGTTTGAAATGTTGACTGATACCGGTGCCCATATTTGTTGGTTGTGCGCCAGTGTTGGTGTGAGAGATATACTTGAAAATTTAAGACATTAGGGGCACTGCCGGACAGAATATAGTGGATAAAATATCCCATGAGCCATAGGTAGCTGTTATGTTTGGCTGCAGGGAAGAGTCGGTAATCCGGGCGCAGAATGTCGTGGATCTGAATCGCATGAGGCGGAGTCCGGTTGAGCACAGCGAGTTTTTTGCCCGTCCAATTCCAGATGTGCCCTTGATCCTTGCAGACAAACAGATGTGCAATAGTCTCAACCATGTGGCACAAGTCGCAGTAGGGACTGGGTGCAAGATTAATCCTGTGCCGCTTTTCTTTCGTCGGAATTGTTTCAGCGACCACGTCATACCATTTGGAGCGAACATCTGTCGGAAGCGTTGGATTATGGATGTTAGCCCAAACGAGGGACCAATTGCAAGCCGGATACTTCTTTTCCAAGGGGCCAGGCAGTGACGGCCGAAGTAAGTGGCGGTACAGTTTTACTGTCGGCTTCTTGAAAAGCTCGTCGTCGAGATAGCTAATTTCAAGGTAATACAGTGCTATATGCTGAAAACGCGGGCCGACGTGGCCAATGTCCACAGGCGGAGATAAGTTTCGAGGGCGGGACAGTTGATAGAGCCGCTTCGTGACGGTGTCCTCGCTGGCGGTGAGTATCTGCCATGAGCGTTTCAGATACAGAGCCAGGGCATGAACGCCGGGGTTTTTCAGCCCAAGGCCTCCCATATCGCATGGCAGTGCTGTCGTGGTGAAGGAAACCTTAAAAATATTGAGCTTCCAGACGTACCAGGCGGCCGCCGCTAGGAGTGATCTTGCTACTATGGGTGGCATAGGTAGGACGGCGGCAACAAATTGTAATTTGGAGAGGGCATAAGAGTTGACGAAAAAGGCTCGCTGCAGACGATCGAGGTGTCGCATGTTCTGGTCGCGCAGGAGTGCTTTTATCGCCTGAATTTGGGGTATCCAATTCTTGTGAGACATGTCCAGAGGCCGGGCAGTGACGTAGAGACCAAGGTGTTTTCTAGTCTGTACACAGGGCAGCCAAGCGTCGCCTGTGATAGGTCGTTCTTGACCAAGCGTTAAGGCGGCGGATTTATTGACGTTTAACATGGCACCACTATCTCTTTGGAATTCCTCAAGAATGCGTTTCACTGCGGTGACATCTCGGACGTCGTTAAGAAGGACGCTGACATCGTCTGCGTAAGCTTGGACCACAGACTTGATACCATAAAAATGGAATCCAGGGAGGCTATGATGTAGATGGCGCAACAAGGGTTCCATGAGGATCGCATAGAGCGTCGTTGAAAGAGGACAGCCTTGCTTGATACCCCGTGAGAGCTGGACGTACTCCGTCAATGTATTATTGATCAGGAAGCGTGTACGGGTACCACTGATACAGTTGTTGATGAGGTGGATAAAATTAAGACTAAAGCATATTGATTCCATCACGTCGCTGAGATAGTGATAGTCAGCTCGATCGTAAGCCTTATCGAAGTCAAGAAATGCTATGGCCATAGGAGTGCGGGTGGCCCAGGTGAGGGAGACGAGGTCCCGATAGAGCGGCAAAATGGTGGACAGCGACCGACCACGGATCGCACTCATTTGGTATGGTCCCAGAAGACAGGGTAACAGCTGTCGTAATCGGGCATTGAGGGCGCGCGTCACAAGCTTAAAGTCGGCATTGAGCAGAGTAATGGGCCGCAGATCTTTGGTGGTGGTCGGCGTCGGCGTCTTAGGTATTAAAACAGTTAACCCCTCTGTGAAAGCTGGGCGTAGAGCAATCCCATGTAGTACTTCATTGTACATCTCCGTGAGTTTGTCCCCTAATATAGGCCAATATTTGACGTAAAACTCGACAGAGAGCCCGTCCGTGCCCGGAGATTTATTTCGTGGCGCAGCAAGCAGGGCATCCTTCAGTTCTTCTTTGGTAAAGGGAGCAAGCAAGTCCCGATTGAGGTCGTCGGTAATGCGATACGGCGGGGGTCCAGAATGATACCATTCTCGCACTTTCTCATGAGGTTCACCAGCACGGGTGTAAAGTGCAGCAAAGTGGTTGGTAACATGGTTTTTGATGTCTCGCTGTAGGGTATAACAAGCACCGTCTGCATCCTGCAACTTATGAATAAGTTTCCTGCGCGCTGCATGTAACAGTTGGACGATATGATGGACAGACGTGTGCTGTTGCGGCAAGTTTGTGAAGTCACGTGCTCGAATCTGGTGGCCGATGGCGGTGCAACCCGTCAAGGATGTAATCTTGGCTTGGAGTCTGCGTACGTGCGTGATGTTATTAGGCACCTGATGATAATCCCGGTACAATTCCCGCAGGGCACAGAAATAGATTTCAGTGATTTCCTTCTCACCGCGCGCACGAAGCCGGGCGTGGTGCTTGATGCAAGTAATGAGTTTCCCCTTTGCATGAAGCGTCCACCAATCAATCCACGTGGGGTACGTGGGCCTGCTTGATGTTTCGGAGTGCCAAGCTGACAGGATCTCACGCTCTAAAGTGGCGTCTTGTAAGAGGCGACAGTTGCGTTGACATCGTCCGAAGCCTCTATAAACTTTCTGCGGTGAGTGATTAAAGACGATGTGGTAAGCGATATGGTCACTGAAATTAACGGGCCAATATTCGCAAGTTCCCACGTCGGCTAAAAGACCGCGTTGCACATATATGCGATCTAACCTGCTGGAAGACGTCTGCGTAAAGTGAGTAAAGGCAACTTCATCTGGGTGTAAGGTCGCCCACGTGTCGACTAACTGCAATTCTGTAACTAGTGTTAGCAGTTCTTGGCTGAAGTTAAAGTTCGGCGTTTGATCGGTGCGGCGCAAAATGCAGTTAAAGTCACCACCCATAATAATACGCAGACGCAAGTCGGTGATTAGATTCGGTATCTCTCCCGTGTAAAACTCCCTCTTCGCCGCTCGCGCGTTGGAACCGGAAGGGGCGTACACATTAAGAAGGAGTACATCATGGAACTGTGCGGCAATGCCTCGTCCGGTAGGTAACATGGACAAACAAGAACATTCAATGCCTTCCCGATACAGAATGATCGTACCTGCCTCCGTTCCTACATTGACAATGGCGTCATAACCGGGGACGTCGGCTAGGAGCGGAGTCAGTGCTTCCTGTACGAACGGCCCGTAAATATTGTCGAAGGCTGTGGATTTTTGCTTGAGAGACAATGCGGTTAACATTCATGGTAGAAATCTTATAGGATTGTCGTGAACGGAGCGATGTGGGACGACTGGTCATCTGCAGATGAAAACAGGTACGATTTTTATCCCTTCAACAGTCGTCCGCTTCGGAGGTCGAATAAGTGTAGACGTCGCCGTCCGTGGACGCTGCATTGCGCCGAGACGTAAGCAGCGTATCTCCAGTTGCCATCGGTTCTTCACGCTCGGTATTGCCAGTCATATCTTCAATATCATCCTCCCAATTATCGACAGACACAGCCGTCGTCGCGCCTGCTGCAGCAGTTCCGGAACCGCATTGCGGGCCGTCACCCTGCACATCTGCAACTTAGGCCGTCCGCGATGGAGCACAAATATGTGCCCTCCCCGTGTCAAGGTTGGAGACATCATCGTCAATATTCATGGGTGAGGCCAACGACGGAAGAGAGTCTTCGGTCCCCGAAGTGTCATCGCAGATCATGCGGCCCGCGTGTTTGGCCTTTTCACGCAAGGGAGGTGCCGATTGGGCTGCCGCAGGACGAGCGATCCGATTTTTCTTGTGCTTTTTCGGGGAGGACCTACTGACAGAGGCTTCCGCATTCTCTAAAGGAAGAGGAAGAGTCTCTGTCTCTTGCTGGCTGTCAGTGGCGGTAGTGGCCGCCTCCACAACGTCAACCCTGGCTTCCTCACGTGAGGCATCACGGGGCACCGCGGCTAGCAAGCCAGCGACCGGCAAGGCTTCCTGAGTGGTACAGATTTCCATAGGTACATCTCCGCCATTCGTAACATCGGCCACACTAAGTCCGACTTCCGCAGCCGACGCAGTGGGTGTATTTGCACGGACCGCCGCTACATAAGTAGTCGGTAATATTGTCAGTTGCGGGGGAGGGCCCAGTTCACCCGCAGGCAGCTGCGTTACATGTCGTTGGATGCACTGTGCCCGGACGTGTCCCGTGGAATTACAGCCTGAACATGTACGAGGCTGTCCCTCATACATGATTATCGCCCTATATCCACAAATCGTTAGGTAGGATGGAATATGCCATTGCAATTCGATCTTAATTTGCCGCACACCGTTCAAAACAGGGTACTTATGGAACGGAGCCCACTTTTCGGCAATTTTACTGATAATTTTGCCGTAGGACTTAATAGAAGCATTAATTTGTTCAGCCGTGATTTCAAAAGGCAACTCGAAAATCATGACGGTGCGAATACCAAGACCAGCGTGGACAACAGTCACCTCACCAACATTCCCGTCACTGTGTCGAAATTTATAGGTACCGCCACATGAATCGATGCTTTTGTCGCACAATTTTGGGTCACGCAATTTGATATAAACTGTGCTACTGACAATAGACAAATGGATACCAATGCTATCGGTGGGAGGCAATTTTACGTCTTCATCGAGAAATCGTTCGACTTCGTAATATTTCGGTCGAGAAAAACTTCCATCAAACATAAACCTCATATTATCTTTCCGCTCTGGGTGATCCATGTTAGGTTCTATTCGTTAACAACAAGATGTTATGCGCGCCGCAACGGCCTTCGTCTCACCACGTGCCGCACCGCAGGACCGCAGCTGAGCACGTAAACAACGCTCCAGGCACGTCCGACCTGCACGACGGCCGCGCCTCGACACTAAATTTAAACTTTTCACTCGAGGGAAGACTTGAACCAAGGACCTCTCGTTCCGCAGCTGCTCACGCTAACCACGGGACCACAGCGATCTTCGCCGACTGAGCTTGCAGGCTGCCTCGGTGAATACCTGGCGGGTAGCACGTCACACAGTACTCGTTTGGGTTGGGTGGTCCCATACAGAATCTCTCCATGCTGCCTAATGTTGTCCTAACGTCACACTCGTCACGTACTTCACTTTTATTTCATAATCATTTGTGAGAGGTAAATGAATTGCATGACAACATGCAGAGCTAGTGGCGTCAAAATTAACACACATACTTGAAGTGACTCAAAGGCCGAACGAGTTACTCTCCGACGTTGTTTTAAATGTGCAAGTGCCAGTCAAAACTCGCGGTGACGGCACTCTGCCGACCATTTTGCTAGTTAAGACAGGTCTTGTTGTGTGTGTTTCAAGCTCAAGATCATCTCCAAGCAGAAAATGGTCAACAACAACATTCAGACGGTTTCGTACTGCTCAATTGCGACATTAAACGGTATGTATCTTTTCAGAACTGGAAAAACACAAGCGTGACAGCATTCGAACCTGTAATCTTCAGATCCGAAGTCCGACGCCTGATCCATTAGGCCACACGGTCACTGACGACCAACTATAACTTGTATACGACTCATCTCGAAACGCTCACACCCCTGAGGAATTGGGTTTTCGTTCAACACTGCTGCTGCCCCTTGCTCTTTCCCACCCATTCGTTACACTCAACCTCTTACGAGACCGACCAAATATAGACTGGGAAACAAGACCACACACTTTGTGCATTCGGAATCGAAGGCAGGACGTCCCTCGCCGCATTTGCTACGATGGCCATTTGCTACTTCTGCAGAAGCGGCGACGACGACGAGGACGACGACGACGACCGCGAAAGGCTCTGAGATATGTGAGAAATACATCTACAAAATGTAATTCAGACTGCCTCGTCCCACCTTATGCTGTACCGCTTTGGCAAATGCTTTATCTGTGCCATTCGCCTTAATCACATCTGAGAGTAATTCTTAATAAAACGCAAGTCGCTAATTGTTCGTCATCACAGATACTGTTTGCTACACGGCCACTAAGCGCAACTGATTTCCAAAATTCGTCTTCCTCCTGTGAGGAGGGAACTTACGACCCCTGGTTTACTAGACCAGTGCTCTGCCACTGAGCTAAAAAGGCGCGGTAAAGCGGTAAGTTTCGTACTTCGTCGTTATGGTCGTCTGCATCATCAGACTTCAGCTGACAACACTTCATATTACCGACTAATATTTGCAGCTATGGCGTCCCATTACTGCTTGGCTACACATCTGACACGTAACCGATGTGCTCTCCAAACAACAACACTTGCATTTCAGAACATGTCTTTCACACATGTCTACAAAATCACATTCACCTTCAAATACAGTTTCCTTGCGACTGACGGAGACGTAGGCAAAGTTTAAACTTGCTATTTCCATTACATCACGTTAATCTGAAAAACGGTAATTTACATCTGCAGCGGAACAAAACTCCGTTCCGCCCAGCGTGGGGCCCAAACCAACGACTCTGGGTTAAGAGTCCCACATTCTCCCGACTGAGCTAGCCGGCTGCCTCGGTGAATGCCTGCCGGGTAGCACGTCACACAGTACTCGTTTGGGTTGGGTGGTCCCAAACGGAATCTCTCCATGTTGCCTAATGTTTTCTTAACGTCACACTCGTCACGTAATTCACTTTTATTTCATAATCATTTCTGAGAGATAAAGGAATTGCATGACAACATGCAGAGCTAGTGGCGTCAAAATTAACACACATACTTGATGTGACTCAAAAGCTGAACGAGTTACTTTCCGACGTTGTTTTAGATGTGCAAGTGCCAGTCAAAACTCGCGGTGGCAGCACTCTGCCGACCATTTCACTAGTTAACACCGGTCTTGTCATGTGTGTTTCAAGCTCAAGAGGATCTCTAAGCAGAAAATGGTCAACAGCAACATTCAGACGGTTTCGTACTGCTCAATTGCTACATTAAAACGATATTTTTTTTCAGAACTGGAAAAACACGACCGTGACAGGTTTCGAACCTGCAATATTCGGATCTGAAGTCCTACGCCTTATACACACACACACACACACACACACACACACACACACACACACACACACATATATATATATATATATATATATATATATATATATATATATATATATATATATATATATATAAAGCTAGTGTATGGAAGTCTGAAAATTCCAGCGCCGGCCAGGTTTGAACACTGGCCCGGCTGGGGCGAATAGCCCCAGCCGAGGCGCTGGAACGTTCCAGACTCCTTACCACTTTTTTTTCATTTTTTTCATTAGTTAACCCTTTTATGAAATGGAACTAAAAACAAGAACCAAGTGCCACCGCCACTTTTCATCCTAAAAAAAAAGAAGATAAATCTGTTCCACTTCAGGCGTTGGCTCCTGACTGAACCTACCCCAGAGAGCTGTCTATCTACCAGGGTAAATATAGGAAATCAAGGTTAGGGCTGTCCTTACAAACAAAACAAAATCTTATTTTTTCTGAATTTTATTTTTTTATTGTTGCTATGTTAGGGCGCAAGCTCTATCCAGCACGTGAAACACACCTATCCCACCTCATTCATGGGGAAGAGTAAGGGTTCCATAGTTCACTTTGAACAACAGCCCAGAGCTGACGAAAGATGCCATCGCTGCCAACATGCGACGTGCCATAGTAAGCGGGAAAGGTAGAACTTGTACTACATGGGGCACTCGGGATGCGATATATATATTGACATATCGAGCTCCTTGGAGAATATCTAGGGATCGAAGACCTGCTCTGATCATTAAAAGGAGGCGTCTGCAGTTGATGGTGGCTGAACGCCTGAGATCAGATGAAAAGTCTATTCCCAAACAGCGAATGGTATCAACGGTGGTGAGAGGTGTAACACACTCCACAGGGAGTCCCGTGCCAATGAACATAACTTGTGACTTACGTACCTTTAAAGAGCTACCTGACGCCTCACCATAAGTCGCTACCCACGTCAAAACAGCTCTAACCTCGTCGGCATTACGCAAACAGATGACTACATCGTCAGCATAGGCCGTGCAACAGAATCGGTATCGATCTATGGACAACCCTAACAAACGTTGTCTGAGCCCACATAGCAAGGATTCCAAGGAAAAGGCGTACAAAATCGCTGATAGAGGGCAACCTTGACGTACGGATCGACCTATTTTTATCGGAGGAGTGAGTCTGCCATTGTACATAATCCTGGAAGAAGCATCCCGCAGAAGGCGCATCACTACCGTGATAACGGCGACTGGGAAACCCATATGGTGGAGAGCGGCCGTAAGGAACGAATGGTCAACCCTATCAAAAGCTTGACTAAAGTCCAAAGACGCAAGTGCCCGAGAGAGGCATTGTGCCTGGGTAACGGCGATCATATCCCTGTAGCGGCATAAAGCCGTGCGGATATTATTATCCCCTCCCAGAGATGCTTGGTCTGGCGACACAACATATCGGGCAACGGTTTTAAGTCGTGCCGCCAAAAGGCGAGTGAAGATTTTCATATCACTGTTACGGAGGGTGAGGGGCCGATAATCACTGATATTGTAGCCACCATGCGGTTTATGTACAGGAATAATAATTCCTTCCATGAAAGAGTCTGGCACAGGTACTTCTGGAGACTTCAGTTCCCGACATATGGAGGTGAAGGTGGACTCTAACAAATCACGGAAGGTGCGATAAAATTCGAGGGGAAGACCGTAGGGTCCTGGGGAGCGATTGATGGTTCCTGCTCGGATCGCATCGCGGACTTCATCATCAGTCACCTCTGACACCAAGTCAATCGCCGCATCTCCTGGGAGACCACCGAAGTTGAGCTGTGAGACTTCCTCGATCAACTCTGGGGAATGTGGAATTGCGGCGTAGAGCTGCTGGTAGTGGGCGTGAAGCACATTCCCTATTGCAGATTGGGTTACGTAGCGACGCCCATCTTGGTCTGTTAGGATGGGAAAAAATTTTCGGCGACGATGTTGGCGCTCTTGGATGATATGGTACATAGATGGATGTTCATGAGGCATGCGATCAGCAGTACGAGATCGTACTATCGCTCCTTCCAAGTGCCTTCGCATGAGATTGGAGATTTGGGACTTAGCATGGTTTATCCTTGTATGGCGCTCAGGGGAGGCTGGCATCGTGGAGCATTCTCGTAGGATCCTGTAGTAAAAGTGCGTAGTGCTCTTCCTCCAGGCAACAACATCTTTGCCATATCGGATCAAAGTTTTTCGAAGAGCAGGTTTTGCACACTGGATCCACCAGGATATGGTAGACGGATACGTGGGACGGCGTCTATTACATGTGATCGAAGTGTCTTCTATTAGAAGTCGACAGTCAGGTGAATTAAGAAGTGCCGTGTTCAGTTTCCATAAACCACGTCCGTGCCATACTGCCTGTCTTGTGAGAACAACGTCACTGAAGTAAGCCTCATGATCTGAGAAAGCAACAGGCCAGATTTCAGCCTGTCGTGTGTGTTGAATTAGGGATCGCGAGATGTAGATGCGATCCAGTCGGCTAGAGGAGTGAGCAGTGTAGTACGTAAAGCCCAAACGATCACCGTGAACATGTCTCCACGTGTCGACAAATTGTAGCCGCGTCACGACTGTTTCCAGAGCTGCGCATGGTGAGTGACGCGGCAATTGATCCTGAGGTCGCTGGGTGCAGTTGAAGTCCCATAAAAAGGGGTGCAACTTCATCTGCGAAGAAGGCATTGCGTTCAAGACGGTAGCTGGAGCCCGACGGCGCATAAATGTTGAGGATGCGTACACCAAAGAGAGTAAGGGCCATACCTCTGCCGTTGGGGAGGTATAGGACATCTTCGGCAGGAAGACCTTCTCGTAAGATGATGGCAACACCACTACCGGTGTCCGAAGCGGGAGAAAGATGCGCCGTGAAGCCATGTGGTGGTGAAAAATCGGCGACATGCACTTCCTGAAAAAGCGCAATATCAATGTCCGCATCATAAATCATATCGCGGAGCAGCGCTAGTTTGTGGGGCGCACGAATGGTCGCGAGGTTAATCGTTGCGACACTATAATGCTGGTGTAGGAGTCCCACAGGCACAGGTGGGGCTGCCTCTTCAGGGGCGAGAGGTCGTCGATCTTGCCGGTCCGCTGAAGAGGTTGCTATTGTGGAGAGTTTGCAGGCGCGGGCGCAACCAATGGGGGCGCCCCATCATCAGCACTGTCCACCCCATTCCCTTCGATCTCCACGTCGTCTGCCCAGGAGACTGATACTGCGGTAGGGTACCGACTGTTTTCATCATCCATGTGGAGAGGAGACGTAGTTTTCGGCTCAGCATATAGACTTTCTTCAACGTCGACCTGTGGGGGCGACTTCGCCAGTAAGGAGAGGTGATCGTTGCCAGTGGTCGCCTGTGGCGGGCCGTTCGCATCGACTTTTGGACATCATAGAGCGGTTTGTCGTCCATCTTCGGTTCTGCATCTCTGGCACCCATCCGTAGAATGGATTCATCAGGGGGTGTACGGCTACGTTTCTTTCTCTTTCGTGTCGACCCTTGTTTTCGAACAGGTCGTTCCGAGTCTGATTGCGGGTGGCCTTCGTCTGACTCCGGATCAGTCTGAAGGAAAGCAGAAGTAGGTACCACTCCCGGAGCAACGTCCATTTCAGCAGCATTTTCAGTCACAGTGCTGCGATGATGTGGAAGGTCGGGATCTGGCGTCTGTGGCACCTCAGAAGGAATCTCAGTAGCGGTTGCATCTGCCTGATCAGACGACGTCAACAGAGCAGGAAGACCCTGTGCAGAGGTGCTACCTTCCTGGGCAACCTTGTCATATGTGGGGACGCTTCCTCGCCGACGGGCGTTCGGATCAGGTGGCGTCGCATCCAGGCAGATCTGACGTGGCCTTCTTGTCCACAACCCGCACATGTTCGGGGTTGGCCGTCGTACTTGACAATGGCTCGCACACCGCAAATTGTCAGGTATGATGGTATATGTTTTTTCAGTTCAATTTTTACCTGACGCACACCATTAAGGACATGGTAGGTCGTGAAAGTTTGCCATTTTTCCTCTACGTAACCGATGACGTTACCGTATGGTTGTAACTCAGAGACAACTACGTCCTTCGGCACTTCAAAAGGTAGTTCAAACACCCTAATCGTGCGTTGACCGTACTCTGCGAGTTTAAGTGTTACTGGTCCGACGTGACCATCAGAGTATTTGAACTTAAGTCCATTGGTATGGCGGCGAATAACATCTTCACAACCTTCGGTGTTTGTCATTTTAATATGAACGACACTACTCGTGATCGAAAAATGGATTCCGATAATGTGGTTAGGATCTAAACGAACACGAGAGTGACAGAATTAGAACCTGTAATCTTCAGATCCTAAGTCCGACGCCTTATCCATTAGGTCACACGGTCACTGACGACCAAGTATAACTTGCATACGACTCATCTCGAAACGCTCACACCCCTGATGTTTTGTGTTTTCGTTCTACACAGGCGCTGCCCCATGCTCTTTCCCACCTATTCGTTACATTCAACCTCTTACGAGACCGACCTAATATAGACTGGGAAACAAGACCACACACTTTGTGCATTCGACGACGACGACGACGACGACGACGACGCTCTGAGATATGTGAGAAATACATCTATAAAATGTAATTCAGACTGCCTCGTCCCGCCTTATGGTGTACCGCTTTGGCAAATGCTTTATCTGCGCCATTCGCCCTAATCACATCTGAGAGTAATTCTTAATAAAACGCCTGTCGCTAATTGTCCGTCATCACAGAAACTGTTTGCTATACAGCACGACGGGCAACTGATTTCCAAAATTCGTCTTCCTCCTGTGAGGATGGAACTTTCGACCCCTGGTTTACTAGACCAGTGCTCTACCACTGAGCTAAACAGGCGCGGCCTATCGGCACTTTTGCGTACTTCGTTCTTACGGTCGTCTGCATTATCAGACTTCAGCTGACAACACTTCGTATTACAGACTAATATTTACAGCTATGGCGACCCATTACAGCTTGGCTACACATCTGACACGTAACCGATGTTCTCTCCAAAGAACACCACTTGCATTTCGGAACATGTCATTCACACATGTCTACAAAAGCACCTTCACCTTCAATTACAGTTTCCTTGAGACTGACGGAGACGTAGGCAAAGTTAAAAGTTGCTATTTCCATTACATCAACTTTAATCAGAAACACAGCAATTTACATCTGCAGCGGAACAAAATTCCGTTCCGCTCAGCGTGGGGCTGGAACCGACGCCCCTGAGATTAAGCGTCTCATGCTCTACTGACTAAGTCAGGGGCGCTACCTCGGTTATACTTGCCGGGTACCACGTCACACAGTACTCGTTTGGGTTGGGTGGTCCCATACAGAATCTCTCTATGCTGCCTAGTGTTTTCCTAACGTCACACTCGTCACGTACTTCACTTTTATTTCATAATCATTTCTGAGAGGTAAATGAATTGCATGACAACATGCAGAGCTAGTGTCGTCAAAATTAACACACATACTTGATGTGACTCAAAAGCCGAACGGGTTACTTTCCGACATTGTTTTAGATGTGCAAGTGCCAGTCAAAACTCGCGGTGACGGTACTCTGCCGACCATTTCGGTAGTTAATACCGGTCTTGTTGTGTGTGTTTCATGCTCAAGAGCATCTCCAAGCAGAAAATGGTCAACAGCAACATTCAGACGGTTTCGTACTGCTCAATTGCTACATTAAAACGGTATGTTTCTTTTTCAGATCTGGAAGAAACACGACCGTGACAGGATTCGAACCTGCAATCTTCGGATCTGAAGTCTGACGCCTTATTCGTTAGGCCACACGGTCACTGACGACCAAGTCTAACTTATATGCGACTTATCTCGAAAGGCTCACACCCCTGAGGAATTGTGTTTTCGTGCTACACAGCCGCTGCCCCTTGCTCTTTCCCACCCATTCGTTACATTCAACCTCTTAGCACGTTACACAGTACTCGTTTGGGTCGTGTGGTCCCATACAGAATCTCTCCATGCTGCCTAATGTTTTCCTAACGTCACACTCGTCACGTACTTCACTTTTATTTCATAATCATTTCTGAGAGGTAAAGGAATTGAATGACAACCTGCAGAGATAAAGACCGACCAAATACAGACTGGGAAACGACAACACACACTTTGTGCATTCGGAATCGAAGGCAGGGCGTCCCTCGGCGCATTTGCTACGATGGCCATTTCCTTCTTCTGCAGTAGCGGCGGCGACGACAACGACGACGACCACGAATCGCTCTAAGATATGTGAATAATACATCTATAAAATGTAATTGAGACTGCCTCGGCCCACCTTATGCTGTACCGCTTTGGCAAATAATTTGTCTGCGCCATTTGCCTTAATCACATCTGAGAGTAATTCTTAATAAAACGCTTGTCGCTAATTGTTCGTCATCACAGAAACTTTTTGCTATACGGCACGACACGCAACTGATTTCCAAAATTCGTCTTGCTCCTGTGAGGATGGATCTCACGACCCCTGCTTAACTAGACCAGTGTTCTACCACTGAGCTAAAGAGTCGCGGCCTAGCGGTACTTTTACGTACTTCGTCCTTACGGACGTTCGGTTCATCAGACTTCAGCTGACAACACTTCATATTACCGACTAATATTTGCAGCTATGGCGACCCATTACTGCTTGGCTACACATCTGACACGTAACCGATGTTTTCTCCAAACAACACCACTTGCATTTCAGAACATTTCTTTCACACAAGTCTACAAAATCACCTTCACCTTCAAATACAGTTTCCTTGCGACTGACGGAGACGTAGGCAAAGTTTAAAGTTGCTATTTCCATTACATCACGTTAATCAGAAGAACGGTAATTTACATCTGCAGCGGAACAAAATTCCGTTCCGCCCAGCGTTGGGCTCGGACCCGCGACCCTGAGATTAAGAGTCTCATGCTCTACCGACTTTTTTTTTCTTTTTAAATCGGGCCTCCTTTCTCCCCTACAGCCCGTCCTTCCGCTCGCCATTTGTGCCTTCTTCGGCTTGCTTCTGTGCTATGTTTGGTCCAAATGAGATAGGTGAGTGACGAAGTAAATGTATACAAGTAAATAAAATCCCTTCTTTTGGGGTTATGGAAAGGAAATAGTTCCGCTACATTCTTTCATCATTGAGTGGGAGCGATTTTTATATTAGAGCCAGGCTTACTTCAGCCTGATGGCTTCTCATGGGTGTGTCAGCAACCTATTAGTGCTGCGACACGAGGGCGAAGGGTAAACGAAATAGCCACCTTGTTGTCGTAAAATGAATGAGAAGCTTAATAGATAATTAGATAATTTCATAAAGGAAAAAAAGGAATCTTGAGGTTGAACTACATGTCGTTTGATCGTTCTTCAGCTCTGTCGGTGAGACAATATTCGGTTCAAGAAATTTGCGTAGTTGTCTTTGTATTTGATTTGTCGTTCGAGCTTTTGATGTTCTGTCATCAGGTACATCCAATAATCTGCTTCACTTTTCGTCATAGCCGTTGAGATGTAACGGACTGTCAGTCCTTTGAGCCTGTTGACTGACCTTCTTTTAGTGTTAGGATATGGCACGTCATCAGGCAGAAGGACGTGTGTCGGTGAAATTGTGTTAGGTGACGTACGTAGCACATGTGCTAGTTTTTGCCTGAAGAGATTCCACACGTCTTTCACATCTTCACAGACGAAGCGATGTTCTGCAGTGTCGACGACATTGCAGCTGGAACAGTTTGGTGTGTGTGCCAGACGTATCACGTGTAGTTTGGAGTTGGTTGGGATTTTTCTATTGACTGCGAGGTACCACGTCGATCGCACATTGGATGGTAGATGGGGGTCAGATATGTTGTCCAATATGTTTTTCCAATTATAATGTCGAAACTTGTTTTCTATTCGATTGCGCAATTTTCCTTCCAGCAAGGTGTTGTAAACCTCCTTAACCCGATATATGTCCTTCTCCGGTATTCTATGGCGTACATAGCTGTATTCCACCAGAAAATGTTTATAGTGGTACAGCTCGTGGGAGATGTGATGCACATCGATTGGTGGATCTCTGCTGACTGGAGTGATTTCACGTAAGAGGTGAGCCACTATGGTCCGCGGTGATCGTTGCCACTGTTTATAAGTTTTGCTAACGTATAGCGCTTGCGCTTTGAGGTAGATGTCTGTCAGTTGTAGCCCTCCATTGCGTGTCGGTAGCGTCAAGGTATCATATGAAACCTTAAATATCTGACCTCTGCTGAAAAAATAACCAAGCGCTGCTTGCATTTGGTGTGCAATGGTTTTTGGCAGAGGCAGCACTTGAGCAACATAGTTGACTTTGGAAGTGATGTATGTATTGGCCAGTTGCACTTTTTGTATTACATTTAAATTACGCAAGCTGTGTTGTTTTATGCTTGCCCGTAATGTGGCAAGTAATTTTCGATAATTGAGAGCGGCCGTGCGGCGAATATTACTCGTATATTCTATTCCAAGGCATTTGATTTTTTCCACAGTGTTGATACTTCCAGCGGCTCTGATCTCTATACCCCGACCAAGATTCATAATACCAGATTTATTGCGGTTGAGTTTAGCTCCTGACGCCATTTCGTAGGTCGCCACAACTTCAAGTACTGTTTCCACCTCGCTTTCGTCAGTCACAAGTACCCCTACATCGTCCGCGTAGGCTTGACATATGATCTTGTGTCCGTGTATATGTAATCCACGGAGTTGCCGAGTCAGAGATACTAAGAGCGGTTCAAGCGCAATTGCGAAAAGCGTCATGGACATTGGGCAACCTTGTGTTCCCGAACTCTGAATATTGATCGGGTGACTGAGTTGTCCGTTGACACTGATTCTTGACGTGCTATTCGTCAGTATGTTTTTCACGGAGGCTATAATTTTCTGGGGGAAGTGCATGGATGTCATACACCGGAGCAGGTACGAATGATTAACTTTATCAAAAGCTTTTTCAAAGTCAAGCGACATCAGAGCACAGCGAATGTTGCAGGCTTGCGATATCGCTATACTGTCTCTGTAGTCGCATAAGGTCTGAAATATCGTTCTGTCCTTTCCCACACTTGTCTGGTAGGCTCCTGTCACTGTACGAATAACAGAATTCAACCTTTGCATCATGATACGGGCGAAGATTTTATAATCACTACTGAGAAGTGTTATGGGTCGAAGATTCTCCACGGTTTTGCCTCCTGGTGTTTTGGGGACTAAGACCACTGTACCTTCACAGAATTCCTTCGGAAGGTCAGTGTCCGCATTTAGTATTTCATTGCATACGAGTGTCAATTTAGCAATTATTTGTTCGCGAAAAGTTTGATAAAATTCAGCGGGTAGCCCATTTGGTCCAGGTGATTTGATCTTTGGGCTCTTCGAGATGGCATCTTCGACGTTTTCGTCAGTTATTCTCGCTGCGAGCACATCAGCTTCTTCAGGAGTGAGTCGCTCTGTCGTCCTAGCAGTGAGAGCTTGCTGCGCTGTTTCATCTGTCTGTGTATTGGCCAGCAATTCACTAAAGTGTCGATGGATCTCGTCTCGTATTGCAGCTTGATCTTTCAAGAGTCTCCCGTCTGAAGTTTTGAGTTCCGTCGGAATTTTCCGTTATTGTCTTTTGTTCTCTTGGAGAATGTGGTACATCGATGTTGTTTCTTCTCGTGTACCGTTCTGCAAACGCGTTCGTATTGTACAGCCTTCGAGATTGTGTCCCTGCAGGTTGAGCAATTTTGCTTTTATTCTGTTGATTTGCCCATAATTTGTTATGACTGTAGCATCACGAACGCACAAGTCTCTCAGACAGCTGA
This sequence comes from Schistocerca gregaria, assembly GCF_023897955.1. Classification (NCBI taxonomy): domain Eukaryota; kingdom Metazoa; phylum Arthropoda; class Insecta; order Orthoptera; family Acrididae; genus Schistocerca; species Schistocerca gregaria. The sequence goes on from NW_026061884.1 coordinate 5,130,657, forward strand.
AGTAAAAGTCTACTGTCCGCTTCTGCCAGGCGACTTTTTCACGGGAGTAAGTTTTCATTGTCTTTAATATTGTGGGCTTCGCGCAGTTTAGCCACCAATTCAGCGCCGTGCCGTACAAGTGGAACTTCCTTTCACATTCTGCCCAAGTGGTGTGGAAGGCGGCGTGACATCTAGGATCCGAAAGGTGAGTAACGTTTAGCTTCCACTGACCTCTCGCCCTGTAAGTGCCTTGTTTCTCTAAATTTACCGTACATATGCACGCGATATGATCAGAGAAAATCGTGGGCCATAGCTCGGACTGTAAAACGTGTCTCCTTAAATTGGATGTTGCGTAAATCCTGTCGATACGACTGGCAGAATGGCTGGTGATATAGGTGAAACCTAGCCTATCACCGTGTTTTAGTTCCCACGTATCAAACAGTTGGAAGTCTCTGACGATGTCCTCCAGCTCCAGAGATTTGTTAAAATTTGGCGTCTGATCTTTCGGACTCAGCACGCAATTAAAGTCACCCGCAAATATTATTTGTTCAAATCGCACCGCGAAAAGGGGGGCGATGTCCGCCTTGAAAAATTCGGCCCTGCGGCGCTTGTTTCCTGTTCCTGACGGGGCATATATCTTGATAAACCTGGTGTTGTTTATCGTGACACCAAGACCTCTACTGTTAGGCAGTTGCGCCACGTCTGTAAGTAGGATCCCCTCTTTAGTCATAATCGCTGTGCCGAGGCTATTGTCATTGCCAGGATTGATGACGGCGTTGTAGCCAGTGATGTCGTCCAAACGGGTAGCCGTTACTTCTTGCAGCATTAAGATGCCAATATCAGCGGCGTACAGAAAATCTTGGAGATTTCTCAGATTGATGGTGCTGCTAATTTTATTTATATTCAAGGTTGCAATTCTGTACGCCTGTAAAGATATCATGTCGACGATACCATGTCAGGTGGGGTACTGTTTGCCAAGGGAAGTGGATGATTGCTCCACTTTGAAGAAGTCGGCATCATCATCTGCCGCACGAGCATCTTTGATGGTGGTTTGTTGTCGGGTGGACACATCCTGTCGACGGTCGGGTGCCGTCCGTCTTGAACGTTGTGCTATGTCAGCCATCTCTGCATCATGGCTTTGCTCCTCCATGTCATCCGCCCAGACTCGCGTGTACGTAACTTCCCGCGTGTACGTGTTGGGTACAGGTGGAAGGTCCTTCAGACTAGCTGTACCGTCTTCAATGTGGATTCCACGGTCGGGGTCAGTGTCCTCATTTCGAGTCTTCTTTTTTGTTGTTCGATCTTCCAGAGGAGTTGCCTGTGCCGTCTCCGCCAGTACTTGGCCTATTTGTTTCGCCTTTTCACGCAGAATTGGCGCGACTTCTGCTGCTCCCTGACGGGCTATTCGACGTTTCTTCCGTTTCTTTGGTGTAACAGTTGTAGGCTGCTGGTCATTATCCTCCGACGTGGCAACCGTATCTTCTTTGTGTTGCCCGACGTCTTCGAGTGATTTGCACATGCCTTCTTCTGCCGTCTTAGCCTGGTCTTGTTCTCCACGTCTGTTAGTTTCCACGTCTTGTGAGTGTGCTGGACCTGTAGCTTCTGTGCTGCTAGTATCAATGGCTACGCTACCATCGGGAACGTCAGCATAAGCAACTACCGCCGTGTCGAAACACATGTCACTGCGTCACTGCGTCACGGGTAGAGTGGCCATTTGACTAGGCGGGTCTCGCTCCCCAGTCGGCAGTTGCGTCACACGCCGTTGAACACACTGCGCGCGGACGTGTTGGGTAGAACCACAGCCCGAGCAGGTTCTCGGCTGGCCATCGTAAATGATGATCGCTCTATATCCACCAATCCAGAGATACGACGGGATATATTTCAGCATGTCAATCTTAACTTGACTGACTCCATTTAATACTGGATACTTGTGCAAGCTAGACCATTAATCGGCGACATTGCTGATAATGGCGCCATAGTCTTTCAGTTTGTTGTTAATCTCCTCGGGCGTTATTTAAAAGGGGAGCTCAAAGATTCGAACCGTTCGTATTCCCATTCCGGCACGCGATACCGTGACCTGTCCTATGTGTCCGTCTGAATCTTTGAATTTTGCCACCCTACCACATGCTTCTACTATTTGGTCAGAAATGGATAACTTAAGGAACACAGTCGGACTGACAATCGACAGGTGTATTCCAATCATTTCATCCACTTTGCTCTGAAAAGTTTCTTCGATAAATGCCTCAACTTCGTAAGATTTCGGTCGGACGTAGTTCGGATCGAAATCAACTTCAAAGTATCGTGTCGCGTTGTCTGATCCATTATGTCAATCTAAAAATGTGATCGTGAACTATGACTAACGCAGAAAGTTCGCACTCATCACACAGCGCCGGCCGCTCGCAGCGACGATGTTATCACCGCAACAGCCGCACCGCACGTCCGCACAGCACGGCCGCTGGCGGCGGAATCATTTTTAGATGTGCAAGTGCCAGTCAAAACTCGCGGTGACGGCACTCTGAAGACCATTTCGCTAGTTAACACCGGTCTTGTTGTGTGTGTATCAACCTCAAGAGCATCTCCAAGCAGAAAATGGTCAACAGCAACATTCAGACGGTTTCGTACAGCTCAATTGCTACATTAAAACGGTATGTTTCTTTTCAGAACTGAAAAAACACGAGCGTGACAGGATTCGAACCTGCAATCTTCGGATATGAAGTCGGACGCCTTATCCATTACGCCACTTTCACTGACTACCAACTTTATCTTGTATACGACTCATCTCGAAACGCTCACACCCCTGAGGAATTGTGTTTTCGTTCTACACAGCCGCTTGTACCTTGCTCTTTCCCACCCATTCGTTACATTCAACCTCTTACGAGACCGACCAAATATAGACTAGGAAACAAGACCACACACTTTGTGCATTCGGAATCGAAGGCAGAGCGTCCCTCGCCGCATTTGCTACGATGGCCATTTGCTACTTCTGCAGAAGCGGCGGCGGCGACGACGACGACGACGACGAGGGCGACGACGAGGACGACCGGGAGAGGCTCTGAGATATGTGAGAAATACATCTATAAAATGTAATTGTGTCTGCCTCGTCTCACCTTATGCTGTACCGCTTTGGCAAATGCTACATCTGCGCCATTCGCCTTTATCACATCTGGGAGTAATTCTTAATAAAACTCCTGTCGCTAATTGTTCGTCATCACAGAAACTGTTTGCTATACGGCCACGACGCTCAAATGATTTCCAAAATTAGTCATTCTCCTCTGAGGATGGAACTCACGACCCCTGCTTTACTTGACCAGTGCTCTACCACTGAGCTAAAGATGAGCGGCCTACCGGTACTTTTGCGTACTTCGTCCTTACGGTCGTCTGGATCATCAGACTTCAGCTGACAACATTTCATATTACCGACTAATATTTGCAGCAATGGCGACCCATTACTGCTTGGCTACACATCTGACTCGTAACCGATGTTCTCTCCAAACAACACCATTTGCATTTCAGCACATGCCTTTCACACATGTCTTCAAAATCACCTTGTCCTTCAAATACAGTTTCCTTGCGACTGACGGAGACGTAGGCAAAGTTTAATGTTTCTATTTCCATTACATCACGTGCATTTGTGCATTGGGAATCGAAGACAGTTTTAGACATTACTCTCATGGAGGAAATCCCGCATGGTGACTGTTGTATTAAAACCAGATGCAATTTCTGTGTTTCATCAACACTCTGAATGTCCAAAGATTACAGGACGCCTCCAGATGTGCTTGAGAAACTACTATTGGTTTTCCAGGGAACGATCAGATCGTAGACAGTTTGAGACATTACTCCCATGGAGAAAAGTCCGCATGGTGCCTGTTGTAGTCAATCCCGATGCAATTTCTGTGTTTCATCAACACTCTGAAGGTCCACAGATTACAGAATGATTCCAGATGTGCTTGGGAAACTACTACTGGTCTTCCAGGGTACGATCAAAGCGTAGACAATTTGAGACATTACTACCATGGAGAAAAGTAGGCATGGTGCCTGTTGTATTCAATCCCGAAGCAATTTCTTTGTTTCTTCAACACTCTGAATGTCCACATACACTCCTCGATATTGAAATAAGAATACCGTGAATTCATTGTCCCAGGAAGGGGAAACTTTATTGACACATTCCTGGGGTCAGATACATCACATGATCACACTGGCAGAACCACAGGCACATAGACACAGGCAACAGAGCATGCACAATGTCGGCACTAGTACAGAGTGTATCCACCTTTCGCAGCAATGCAGGTTGCTATTCTCCCATGGAGACGATCGTAGAGATGCTGGATGTAGTTCTGTGGAACGGCTTGCCATGCCATTTCCACCTGGCGCCTCAGTTGGACCAGCGTTCGTGCTGGACGTGCAGACCGCGTGAGACGACGCTTCATCCAGTCCCAAACATGCTCAATGGGGGACAGATCCGGAGATCTTGCTGGCCAGGGTAGTTAACTTACACCTTCTAGAGCACGTTGGGTGGCACGGGATACATGCGGACGTGCATTGTCCTGTTGGAACAGCAAGTTCCCTTACCGGTCTAGGAATTGTAGAACGATGGGTTCGATGACGGTTTGGATGTACCGTGCACTATTCAGTGTCCCCTCGACGATCACCAGAGGTGTACGGCCAGTGTAGGAGATCGCTCCCACTCCATGATGCCGGGTGTGGGCTCTGTGTGCCTCGGTCGTATGCAGTCCTGATTGTGGCGCTCACCTGCACAGCGCAAAACACGCATACGACCATCATTGGCACCAAGGCAGAAGCGACTCTCATCGCTGAATACGACACGTCTCCATTCGTCCCTCCATTCACGTCTGTCGCGACACCACTGGAGGCGGGCTGCACGATGTTGGGGCGTGAGCGGAAGACGGCGTAACTGTGTGCGGGACCGTAGCCCAGCTTCATGGAGACGGTTGCGAATGGTCCTCGCCGATACCCCAGGAGCAGCAGTGTCCCTAATTTGCTGGGAAGTGGCGGTGAGGTCCCCTACGGCACTGCGTAGGATCCAACAGTCTTGGCGTGCATCCGTGCGTCGCTGCGGTCCGGTCCCAGGTCGACGGACACGTGCACATTCCGCAAACCACTGGCGACAACATCGATGTACTGTGGAGACCTCACGCCCCACGAGTTGAGCAATTCGGCGGTATGTCCACCCGGCCTCGCGCATGCCCACTATACGCCCTCGCTCAAAGTCCGTCAACTGCACATACGGTTCACGTCCACGCTGTCGCGGCATGCTACCAGTGTTAAAGACTGCGATGGAGCTCCGTATGTCACGGCAAACTGGCTGACACTGACGGAGGCGGTGGACAAATGCTGCGCAGCTAGCGCCATTCGACGGCCAACAAAGCGATTCCTGGTGTGTTTGCTGTCCCGTTCGTGTGATCATTGCTTGTACAGCCCTCTCGCAGTGTCCGGAGCAAGTATAGTGGGTCTGACACACCGGTGTTAATGTGTTCTTTTTTCCATTTCCAGGAGTGTATTACAGAATGCATCCAGATGTGCTTCGAAAACTACTACTGGCCTTCCAGGTATCGATCAAAGCGTAGACAGTTTGAGACATTACTCCCATGGACAAAAGTCTGCATGGTGCCTGTTGTATTCAATACCGATGCAATTTCTGTGTTTCGTCAACAGTCTGAATGTCGACAGATTACAGAATGCCTCCAGATGGGTTTCGAAAACTACACTGGTCGTCCAGGAATCGATCAAAGCGGAGACAGTTTGAAAAAATTACTCCCATGGAGAAAATTCCGAATGGTTCCTGTTGTATTCAATCCCGATGGAATTTCTGTGTTTCAACAACACTCTGAATCTCCACAGATTACAGAATGCCTCCAGATGTGCTTGAGAAACTACTTCTGGTCTTCCAGGGAGCGATCAAAGCGTAGACAGTTTGAGACATTACTCCCATGGAGAAAATTCCGCATGGTGCCTGTTGTATTCAAACCCGATGCATTTTCTGTGTTTCATCAACACTCTGAATGTCCACAGATTACAGAATGCCTCCAGATGTGCTTGGGAACCTACTATTGATCTTCCAGGGAACGAACAATGCGTAGACAGTTTGAGACACTACTCCCATGGGGAAAATGTAAGTAGGCTGTTTAGGTTTTTTTATTGGTAACGCCGCCGCCACGTAGCGTTCTGTATAAAAATCACTGGCTGTGCAATGTGCAGTCTGTGGCTGGTTTGCATTGTTGTCTGCCATTGTAGTGTTTGGATGCGGCAGCTGGATGCTAACAGCGTGTAGCGTTGCGCAGTTGGAGGTGAGCCACCAGCAGTGGTGGACGTGGGGAGAGAGATGGGGGAGTTTTGAAATTTGTAAGAATTGGTGTCATGAACTGATATATATATATATTATGTCTATAAAAGTAAATACATTGTTTGTTCTCTATTAAAATCTTTCATTTGCTAACTGTGCCTATCAGTATTTAGTGACTTCCGTAATTTGAATCTTTTTGTTAGCAGGCAGTAGTGGCGCTCGCTGTATTGCAGTAGTTCGAGTAACGAAGATTTTTGTGAGGTAAGTGATTTGTGAAACATATAGGTTAATGTTAGTCAGGGCCATTCTCTTGTAGGGGTTATTGAATGTCAGATTGCGTTGCGCTAAAAACTATTGTGTGTCAGTTTAAGCACATTCGTGTATAAATTTTTCAAAGGGGACATTTCATACGGCGACCCTGCCAGGAAAACCTCACTGGAATCTTCTGATTTTTTTCTTGTAGTTTGTGTAATTAGTGTAGCTTTTGTTTATTTGCTAGCGCGTAATCATAGAGAGAATATCCTTTGTAGTTGTAGTCTTTCATTTATGTACAGTAAAACAGTTGTGGCATTCATGTAGATTTGCACAAAGTATTTCGCAGCTGCGCTTTCAATTAACTAGATATTATTTGCTATGTCAATGTGTTCTCTTATTTTTGCTCATCAAATTGTGTTTTTCTGTGTTGTAGTGTGAAATATTGTGACAATAATGGCGTGTGAAAAAAGTAATACTAGGCTACAAAGTAAACTGAGAAATGACAGTGAAGACGAAAGCAGTGTGTTAGCGCCACTGTGTAATGAATTAACTAATGTTCAAAGTATTAATTTGGTAATTGTGCATAGGGAAATGGAGCGGGCTGTAAATAATGGTGTAGGCAGTGAAACTGTTAGTGAACAGGGAAGCATTATCGATCGATCGGTCGGCAACAGCTCGCGTCAGGAATCCGAAATGACAGGACAGAATCTTGCAAATACTGTACATTCAGGTTTTGCATCCTCATCGTTTTCTTAAATAAGTCAAGACACATTTTCTGCTTGTCAAAATGTGAATGTTGCCGGTGCAAATGCACTACCGAAAAGCATAGAGGGACAGATTCCAGACATTAATACATTATTATTGGAATTAATGCAACAAATGAAACAAAACCAGAGACAAACATAGCAACAGTTAGACACAATGGAACAAAATCTTCAAAAGTTAGACACAATGGAACAAAAGCTTCAAAAGTTAGACTCAGTGGAACATACGCTTGACCAACACGTGAAGATTTAACTACTGAATAGCATAAAATCGAATAGAAATGTCAAAAAGTCTGTAATGACGTAAAAACAGAAATTTGTGAGCATTTCCAACCTATTTTTTCGCGGCATAAAAATATATCACAGAATCAAGAATCCGCCATAAAAGAACTGCAAACTATTGTTCATGAAAATAATGAGACGTTGCAAGCTAAAATTTACTCAGTTGCATCTACCAATTCGGTTACGCAACTTGCAATAACTCAGAAAAACTTAAAGGACACAGTAGATACGATTTCAAAACAAATGGACGCTATGAAATGTGGTTCAGAAAAACACAATGAGGAAATAAGTACACTATCGGAGAAAGTAACCGAACTTTCGGATCAGTTCATTAACATATCTGCAAAGGTAGATGATGATCTGAATAATACAGAAGAGTGCGAACAAATTAGGAAATTAAAACAAAATCAGAATGAAATTAATACGCAACACCAAAGAGAAATCCGGGAAGTACACGATCAGCTGACACAGGTAATACAAGAATTACGTATTTCAAAGGACACTCGCGCTCCAACACGGGAAGAGGGACTTAGAAATACGCAAAAACCACAAAATAATAACAAAGGCCATTTCGGAATTTATGAAAGAAATTGGCAAGGTGCACCGAATTTTGAGATGGAACCGTCGACACCGTAACAATGACCGATTTGCTACCCGCCGACACGATGATTTTGACTATAAGCTGTTCATTACTGCACGTGAATTCAAAACCTTTAAGAATTCTGTCAACGACATTCATCCACAAGCGTGGCTCCATCAATTCTCCCATTGTTTTTCTCCTAACTGGTCATTAGAGCACAGATTAGAATTTATGTGTGGCTACTTAGAGAATGAACGAGCTGTAAGAATGCGATCGGTCATTCACGTTTGTCACAATGAAGGAGAATTTTATCATGCCTTCCTTTCAGCATATTGGTCTCAAGCTACACAAGACCGAGTAAAACATAGCATCATTATGATGAAACATTTCGAACAATCTGAATTTTCCAGTCTTGTGAAATATTTTGAAGACATGTTACATAAGAACCAGTATCTTTCAAACCCATACAGCCCCTCAGAACTCATCCGCATTTGCTTAATCAAATTGATAATTGCCTGAACATTTACTACATATTATTTTGGCAGGACGTAGCAAAGAGGACATTGAAGCTTTTCAGGGACTGTTACAAGAATTGGGAATTGACACTGACAATCGCGGAACGCGAAAATAGGAACACAACAATTACAAGTCACATCCGTCACAAATCCGAGATAAAAGAAATAATAACTGGACACGACAAGGCTATTCTCACAATACAAATCGTGACCAAAATAGACACCACCCGTATGGCAACCGTTGGCAAAGTAGTAATAATTACACGGAAAGATCACCTCACCGCGGTAGTGACAACACAGAGACAATCAGAGAAACAGACAATATGGGAACCAAAATAATTATTATCAAGGGAGACAGAATAACTTAAGACGCAACGGTCCAGCGCGATTCAGGGAGAAATTCTCCACCACGTGACCGACAAGAAAGAAACTATGGACATGACAACAGACGATATAATCATAATGACAGACCGGAATTTCATCAGAACTGGCGGGATTCAAACAGAGCTGGGCCCTCTCGGCAAGGTGAATTTGTAGAAGTTAGGTCTCCTAATCCCAATAACGACGCAAGCCAACAAAGAGATAGCAGACAATGACTCGCACCGCAGGCAGCGTCGTGCGCCGGCTCGCGCAGAGAAAAATAACATAGACGCTAACCTTGAGAAAAATTCCAGTATTCTTTACCGACGTATACTGCATGATAATTGCGTTCAAGCTGAAACTCTGAGTACTATGAAGAGTAAAAGATTGTACCACATTTCAAATGTAAAACCGTTTATTGAAAGATAATCTGCTTTTTAACTTTGTCTTTGCCATAAAAATTTTCAATTCACGCTACTAGAACAATTTGTCACACTGAGAAACTTAACATGTAACAATGTTTTGCAGTTAAGTATCCAGTCTAGAACCTACGGAACATATTTAGACAGTATTTACAAGTGCATTGTTATAGTGAACAGACGGCACAGTGTTATTGTGTGTGTGTACATTCTTGCTTGTTAGTTGCACGATTACGTAACGACTATAAGGCTTACATACTTAGAACATTTACCAGTACTCCTAATCAGATTATAACGCTACATTTTGGTTTACTTAAAAATACATTCTTTATTTGAAGAACATTTGGTGAGACTAAAGATGACTTAGCATTTGGTTTCTATGATAGCTACACGATTATATCATGACGCTACTAACATGTGACACGATTTACATTGTTGTTTTTGCGGTGTATCTGTTTTATATCTGCACAGTTTTTCTGTATTATTCTAGAAAGTAAAACATATTTTAGTTGTAACTTTTGTGGTATAGCTACAATGAGACAGCCTTTTCTGTAGCACTACAATACGTTACAGTACAGTACTTACTTCATCACGGCAGTAAGTGTATTATCTACGATATCTATATGCAAAGCATTTCACTCTTGCTTAGCATGAGATAAGTACATTGACTTCTGCAGAACTTCGCTTTCGGAGGACGATAACTACGACACTTCCACAGAGATTATCTCACAGCAAAACGCACATTTAGCACTACAGGGCATGCATTTGAGTGATTAATTTTTTACGTAAACCATTTATTTTTCAACGTAGTTGAATTACAAATTAAGTTTTTCGTGATACATTTCATTCCATTGCTGCAACCTCTAACACCTGAGGGTAGAATTATATTAATCCTCAGGGGGGTACACGCTCACTTTATGTACCATGTGTTTGGCAAGCACAAGGAGCCCTAGCTAATATGGTATTTGTAGGTCGCACCAGTGTTCAAGAAGGGTAGTAGGAGTAATCCATTTAACTACAGACGTATATCATTGGCGTCGGTTTGCAGTAGGGTCTTGGAGCATATACTGTATTCAGACATTATGAATCACCTCGAAGGGAACGATCTATTGACACGTAATCAGCATGGTTTCAGAAAACATCGCTCTTGTGCAACGCAGCTAGCTCTTTATTCGCACGAATTAATGGCCGCTATCGACAGGGGATCTCAAGTTGATTCCGTATTTCTAGATTTCCGGAAAGCTTTTGACACCGTTCCTCATAAGCGACTTCTAATCAAGCTGCGGAGCTATGGGGTATCGTCTCAGTTGTGCAACTGGATTCGTGATTTCCTGTCAGGAAGGTCGCAGTTCGTAGTAATAGACGGCAAATCATCGAGTAAAACTGAAGTGATATCAGGTGTTCCCCAGGGAAGCGTCCTGGGACCTCTACTGTTCCTGATCTATTTAATTGACCTGGGTGACAATCTGAGCAGTTCTCTTAGACTGTTCGCAGATGATGCTGTAATTTACCGTCTAGTAAGGTCATCTGAAGACCAGTGTCAGTTGCAAAGCGATTTAGAAAAGTTTGCTATATGGTGTGTCAGGTGGCAGTTGACGCTAAATAACGAAAAGTGTGAGATGATCCACATGAGTTCCAAAAGAAATCCGTTGGAATTCAATTACTCGATAAATAGTACAATTCTCAAGGCTGTCAATTCAACTAAGTACCTGGGTGTTAAAATTACGAACAACTTCAGTTGGAAGGACCACATAGATAATATTGTCGGGAAGGCGAGCCAAAGGTTGCGTTTCATTGGCAGGACACTTAGAAGATGCAACAAGTCCACTAAAGAGACAGCTTACACTACACTCGTTCGTCCTCTGTTAGAATATTGCTGCACGGTGTGGGATGCTTACCAGGTGGGATTGACGGAGGACATCGAAAGGGTGCAAAAAAAGGCAGCTCGTTTTGTATTATCACGTTATAGGGCAGAGAGTGTGGCAGATATGGTACACGAGTTGGGATGGAAGTGATTGAAGCATAGACGTTTTCCTTCGCGGCGAGACCTTTTTACGAAATTTCAGTCACCAACTTTCTCTTCCAAATGCGAAAATATTTTGTTGAGCCCAACCTACATAGGTAGGAATGATCATCAAAATAAAATAAGAGAAATCAGAGCTCGAACAGAAAGGTTTAGGTGTTCGTTTTTCCCGCTCGCTGTTCGGGAGTGGAAAAGTAGAGAGATAGTATGATTGTGGTTCGATGAACCCTCTGCCAAGCACTTAAAATGTGAATTGCAGAGTAGTCATGTAGATGTAGAACATCGGTACCATATTTCTGTAACACAGAATTACACAGCTATCTGATTATTTGACAGAGAAACAAACATGTTTTTACTACATCAGTGACACATGTTTACGCAATTACGCAGGTGGATAACTTCACACTTATGAAATGGTAATTTGCCTGTACTTTGTAAACTGTTCATATTTTTTAGGAACCATTGTGATACTATGAGAGATTTGAGTGATGTATTTGGTATGGGATTATGATTTTTAAAGTACGTTTGCGGTAGATGACACTTTTGACATGAGCAGAGAATTTTTTTTTTTAGGTTTTGAAATTATTGGAGGAAGCTACGAGGATTTTGAGAATTTGACTGAGGTTTATGATATTATTACGATGACTGTGTATTATGATGTTGCGGTATGATTATGATCAATAAGATGATGCTACCTTATATGAGGAATTTGATTATGCTATGTATTCCTTATGATGAAATATTGAAGAAGTGTCGACGAATATGTATATGTGTAATAAGGTAAGAATAATGAGTAGTGGTTAGGGACTCTGATTTGTTTACGTTAGATTAGGTTAGGTTACGTTAGGTAAGGTTAAAGAGGATGTTGGAAACCGAGAATCGTACTTTTAGATTATGAAATGTATGTAAATGTGTGAATGTATTACAATGCCGACGAAAATTTTTTGGACACTGTTATATCAATAGGATTTTGTTTCTACAGATGTGTAACGCAAATTCTTGACCTGTGAAATTTTTTTATATGAGACTGTCATTGTAGCGGAAACTGCTGTCGTAAATATTTCAGTAAGAAAGGTAAGTGACCTTGACATAATGCATTCTGGGCGCCCAGCTGAGAGGTAGTCGTCTGACAAAAGAAAGCTATTAGGTGAAAAAGAAAGAGGCCATTATCCTCGCTATTGACATTCATTCCTTTGTAGAAAGCATCGCAAATACGACAGGCTCAAACTTGAAAACATATAATTTTACCATGGAGCTCTGAACTGATGATAATTATTAAAATGCTTAATGAAACGACGAGAAACGTTTCACGAGTATTGTCTTGCTAGTTGAAAGATTGTTTACTGCATTATGAAATGCCATATGGCTAGTGAAAGACGTTTCACGCCTTGCTTTGCCTATTTTGTTTAATACCTAGTTTCTAGCTGCACTGCAGCTTTGGTTACTACAAAATTTAATGGATGTACTAATATAAATATTTTAAGCCTACAGATCCAGTAAATAATAACTTCATGATGTACTTAAAAAAACGAAGGAGCTCAAAAAGACATTTCCCTTCACAGGAATTGCATACAGAATTTTCTTTTCAAGTACATGGTAATATTCTTTTTTACAATAAGTTTTTGTGGTGCACCCCTTTAATTATATAGACATTAAGATGTGAATATAGATTTCCCTTATTTGTGTTGTTGTCTTTAGTGTACTATTTTTTCTGCTTGTGGGTTTGTCATGTTTAGGTATAAGTTATTACATTTATTGCTGCTTGCTTTGCTTACTTGCATTTTTTTGTCATTGCTGTTTGTATTAACTGTTTTGTGCTGCTGCATTGCCTCGTCCCTTAGTTACGCATTTGAGCTCAGTAGATTTAAGTTAGCTTAAGAGGGGGTAGAATATATAAGAAACTAACTATGGTGAATTGGAAGAAAAGCATTGAGAAGGTATAAGAAAATGGTTTGGCCAAAAAAAAGTAGTGTACTGTGGAGAAAAACTATTTTTGAAAGAGGATGTGAACAAAATACAGAAACCATTCTTGGATAGGATATTTTTGGAGGAAGCAGATGTTGAGACACGACGAAAGATCTACAGAATGAAGTTTTGGATTTGAGTGCAGTACCAAATTTTACCTGTCCTTTCCTTTTGTGTTATCCCACTATGTGTTTGTGTATCCTTGTGTATTTGTTTTCTTCCTGCCTCTGTGTACTGTTTCATAGAATTTTTTCTGTTCTAATACTAAGCTACAATCACTATGATGAGGAATACACTTATCCTCAAATATAATTTGCATTAATAACATGTTATTTACTTTGTAAAGATGTTTACACATTATTTATTCTGTTTTGTTCCAATACTCATGTGTGAAGTTGATGTTTCAAAAGTTAATCTGATCTTTTATGTATGTACTTATGTCGTAATTTTTGTAACACTGATGTATTTGCTATTTAGATTCTTTTGTAAAGCCTGTACTATTGCAAATGTTATCTGTATTGTTATGTTCCTTAAAGATGTATTTTGTACCTTTGTTATTGTATTTTCATGTTATAAAATTGTAATTGACACCAGTTCATCAAATTAAGTAACTTGTAAATTACATTTCACTGCACACTTTTCTGTTGGTCATAGTATATGGACAATATGTGAGAAGTGGGGACTGATAGTGTTTGCACGTGCGTTAATAATTCAACAAGGGACTAGATAACAGCATTGCTGGTTCTAAGGACATTTCAAACAAATTCTTTGTCAGTGGACAAGGGGTGGTTTATGGACCTGCTTGTACACAACACTCTTCGATGGTGATTGTATGACTCACTGATACCATTATTTCTACAAGGTCTGCAGTGGGCCTGCACCTCTGGTGGCCCACCAATACCATAATCTCTACCAGGACTACAAGGGGTCTACTCTGTGATGACCTACCTACCAATATTCTTCAAAACTTCGACTGACTCTGCTGTGGGTTTGCTCTGTTGTGGCCCATTACCTGTCTGCATGTCAAGAGTCAGCACTGTCTTTCTGTTGGAAGGACAACACTACTTTTCAAGACTGCAAGGAAATCCACTACTTCCGTGTGCATTTTCATTTACTACTCAGACTTTGAGAAAAACACTGCAATTTTACTTTGATGAATGATCAGGACTGTCTTTATGGACTGTGAGAAAATTGTAGCTTTTGACCAACATCGTATCGATAAGTGTGTGCTTTTCATTTCTTTGTCATTGTGATTAAGAAAAAATTTTTCAAATCTGTATTGGCCACTGCCCAAAACAATTTGTAAATTTCTTTTGTGGGGAGCATGGGGGCTATGTAAGTAGGCTGTTTAGGTTTTTTTTATTGGTAACGCCGCCACGTAGCGCTCTGTATAAAAATCACTGGCTGTGCCATGTGCAGTCAGTGGCTGGTTTGCATTGTTGTCTGCCATTGTAGTGTTGGGCAGCGGCAGCTGGATGCTAACAGCGCGTAGCGTTGCGCAGTTGGAGGTGAGCCACCAGCAGTGGTGGACGTGGGGAGAGAGATGGCAGAGTTTTGAAATTTGAAAGAGATGGTGTCATAAACTGATATATATATATATATATATATATATATATATATATATATATATATATATATATATTTTATGACTATAAAGGTAAATACATTGTATGTTCTCTATTAAAATCTTTCATTTGCTAACTGTGCCTATCAGTAGTTAGTGACTTCCGTAGTTTGAATCTTTTAGTTAGCAGGCAGTAGTGGCGCTCGCTGTATTGCAGTAGTTCGAGTAACGAAGATTTTTGTGAGGTAAGTGATTTGTGAAACATATAGGTTAATGTTAGTCAGGGCTATTCTCTTGTAGGGATTATTGAAAGTCAGATTGCGTTGCACTAAAAACTATTGTGTGTCAGTTTAAGCACAGTCGTGTATAAATTTTTCAAAGGGGATGTTTCAAAAAGTCCGCATAGTGCCTGTTGTATTCAGTCCCGATGCAATTTCTGTGTTTCATCAACACTCTGAAGGTCCACAGAATACATAATGCTTGCAGATGAGCTTCGGAAACTAACACTGGTCTTCCAGGAATCGATCAAAGCGTAGACAGTTGTAGACATTAGTCCAATGGAGTAGAGTCCGCATAGTGCCTGCTGTATTCAATCCCGATGCAATTTCTGTGTTTCATCAATACTCTGAAGGGCCAGAGATTACAGAATGCCTCCAAGTGTGCTCCAGAAAATACTACTCGTCTTCCAGGGAACGATCAAAGTGTAGACAGTTTGAGACATTACTCCCATGGAGAAAAGTCCACATGCTGCCTGTTGTATTCAATCACGATGCAATTTCTGTGTATAATCAACACTCAGAAGGTCCAGAGATTACAGAATGCCTCCAGATGTGCTTTGGAAATTAATACTGTTCTCCCAGAAATCGATCAAAGCGTAGGCAGTTTGAGACACTTCTCCCATGGAGAAAAGTCCGCATAGTGCCTATTGTATTCATTTCCGTGCAATTTCAGTGTTTCATCAATACTCTAAAGGTCAACAGATTACAGAATGCTTCCAGATGTGCTTCGGCCACTACTACTGGTCTCCGAGGCAACGAACAAAGCGTAGTCAGTTTGAGACACTACTCCCATGGTGAAAAGTCCTTATGGTGCCTGTTGTAATGAATCCCTATGCAATTTATATGTTTCATCAACACTCTGAAAGTCTACAGATTACAGAATGAATCCAGATGTGCTTTTGAAATTACTACTTGTCTTCTAGGGAACGATCAAATCGTAGACAGTTTGAGAAATTACTCCAATGGAGAAAAATCCGCATGGTGCCGTTTGTATTCAATCCCGATGCATTTTCTGTGTTTCATCAACACTCTGAAGGTCCACAGATTACAGAATGCCTACAGATGTGCTTCGGAAACTACTACTGGTCGTCCAGGGATCGATCGAAGCGTAGACAATTTTAGACATTACTCCCATGGAGAAAAGTCCGCATGGTGCCTTTTGTATGCAATCCCGATGCATTTTCTGTGTTTCATCAACACTCTGAAGGTTCACAGATTACAGAATGCCTACAGATGTGCTTCGGAAACTACTACTGGTCGTCCAGGAATCGATCAAAGCGTAGACTGTTTTAGACATTAATCCCATGGAGAAAAGTCCGCATGGTGCCTCTTATATTAAAACCCGATGCATTTTCTGTGTTTCATCAACACTCTGAAGGTCCACAGATTACAGAATGCCTACAGATGTGCTTCGGAAACTACTACTGGTCGTCCAGAAATTGATCAAAGCGTAGACAGTTTTAGACATTACTCCCATGGAGAAAAGTCCGCTTGGTGCGTTTAGTATTCAATCCCGGTGCATTTTCTGTGTTTCATCAACACTCTGAAGGTCCACAGATTACAGAATGCCTACAGATGTGCTTCGGAAACTACTACTGGTCGTCCAGGAATCGATCAAAGCGTAGACAATTTGAGACATTACTCACATGGAGAAAAGTCTGCATAGTGCCTGTGTATTCAGTCCCGATACAATTTCTGTATCTGATCAACACTCTAAAGGTCCCCAGATTACAGAATGCCTACATATGTGCTTCGGAAACTACAACTGGTCTTCCAGGAATGGATCAAAACGTAGACAGTTGTAGACATTAGTCCCATGGAGAAGAGTCAGCATGGTGCCTGTTGTTTTCAATCCCGATGCAATTTCTATTATTCAAAATCACTCTGAAGGTCCACAGATTACGGAATGAATCCAGATGTGCTTTTGAAACTACTAATGGTCTTCCAGGGACCTATCAAATCGTAGACAGTTTGAGACATTACTCCAATGGGTAAAGGTCCGCATGGTGCCTGTCATATTCAATCCCAATGCTATTTCTTTGTTTCATCAACACTCTGAAGGTCCACAGATTACAGAATGCCTCCAGACTTGCTTCGGAAACTACTACTGTTCTTCCAGCTTACGATCAAAGCATAGACTGTTTGAGACAATACTCTCATAGAGAAAAGCCCGCGTGGTTCCTGTTGTATTCAATCAAGATGCAATTTCTGTGTTTCATCAACACTCTGAAGGTCCAGAGATTACAGAATGCCTGCAGGTGTGCTTCGGAAACTTCTACTGTTCTTCCATGGTACGATCAAAGCGTAGACAGTTTGAGACATTACTAGAATGGAAAAAAGTTCGCATGGTGCCTGTCGTATTCAATCCCGATGCTATTTCTTTGTTTCATCAACAATCTGAAGGTCAACAGATTACAGAATGCCTCCAGATGTGCTTCGGCAACTACTACTGGTCTTCCAAGGAACGAAAATAGCGTAGACAGTTTGAGACATTACTCCCATGGAGAAAAGTCCTCATGGTGCCCGTTGTATTCAATCACGATGCAATTTCTGTGTATCATCAACACTCAGAAAGTCCAGAGATTACAGAATGCCTCCAGATGTGCTTTGGAAATTAATACTGTTCTCCCAGGAATCGATCAAAGCGTGGGCAGTTTGAGACACTTCTCCCATGGAGAAAAGTCCGCTTGGTGCATTTTGTATTCAATCCCAGTGCAATTTCTGTGTTTCATCAACACTCTGAAGGTCCACAGATTACAGAATGCCTACAGATGTGCTTCGGAAACTACTACTGGTCGTCCAGGATTTGATCAAAGCGTAGACAGCTTGAGACATTACTCCCATGGAGAAAAGTCTGCATAGTGCCTGTGTATTCAGTCCCGATACAATTTCTGTATCTCATGAACACTCTGAAGGTCCCCAGATTACAGACGGCCTACATATGTGCTTCGCAAACTACAACTGGTCTTCCAGGAATCGATCAAAACATAGACGGTTGTAGACATTAGTCCCATGGAGAAGAGTCCGCATGGTGCCTGTTGTTTTCAATCCCGATGCAATTTCTATTATTCAATAACACTCTGAAGGTCCACAGATTACGGAATGAATTCAGATGTGCTTTTGAAACTACTAATGGTCTTAAAGGGATCGATCAAATCGTAGACAGTTTGAGCCATTACTCCAATGGAAAAAGGTCCGCATGGTACCTGTCGTATTCAATCCCGATGCTATTTCTTTGTTTCATCAACACTCAGAAGGTCTACAGATTACAGAATGCCTCCAGATGTTCTTTGGAAATTAATACTGTTCTCCCAGGAATCGATCAAGTCGTAGTCACTTTGAGACACTTCTCCCATGGAGAAAAGTCCGCATAGTGCCAATTGTATTCAGTTCCGTGCAATTTCTGTGTTTCATCATTACTCTGAAGTTACAGAGATTACAGAATGGCTATTGGTGTGCTCCGGAAATTACTGCTGGTCTTGCACGGAACGATCAAGTTGTAGACAGTTTGAGACATTACTCCCATGAATAAATGACACCATGGTGCCTTTTTTATTCAATCCCGATGCAATTCCTGTGTTTCATCAATACTCTAAGGGTCAACAGATTACAGAATGCTTCCAGATGTGCTTCGGCCACTACTACTTGTCTCCGAGGCAACGAACAAAGCGTAGACAGTTTGAGACACTGCTCCCATGGTGAAAAGTACTTATGGTGCCGGATGTAATGAATCCCGATGCAATTTATATCTTTCATCAACACTCTGAAGGTCTACAGATTACAGAATGAATCCAGATGTGCTTTTGAAATTACTACTTGTCTTCTAGGGAACGATCAAATCGTAGACAGTTTGAGACATTACTCCAATGGAGAAAATTCCGCATGGTGCCTTTTGTATTCAATCCCGATGCATTTTCTGTGTTTCATCAACACTCTGAAGGTCCACAGATTACAGAATGCCTACAGATGTGCTTCGGAAACTACTACTGGTCGTTCAGGAATCGATCAAAGCGTAGACAATTTTAGACATTACTCCCATGGAGAAAAGTCCGCATGGTGCCTTTTGTATTCAATCCCGATGCATTTTCTGTGTTTCATCAACTCACTGAAGGTTCACAGATTACAGAATGCCTACAGATGTGCTTCGGAAACTACTACTGGTCGTCCAGGAATCGATCAAAGCGTAGACAGTTTTAGACATTAATCATATGGAGAAAAGTCCGCTTGGTGCCTCTTGTATTCCAACCCGATGCATTTTCTGTGTTTCATCAACACTCTGAATGTCCACAAATTACAGAATGCCTACGGATGTGCTTCGGAAACTACTACTGGTCGTCCAGGAATCGATCAAAGGGTAGACAGTTTTATACATTACTCCAATGGAGAAAAGTCCGCATGGTGCCTGTTGTATTCAATCCCGATGCAATATCTTTCTTTCATCTACATTCTGAAGGACCACAGACTACAGTATGCCTCCAGATGTTCTTCGACAACTACTACTGGTCTTCCAGGGAGCGATCCAAGTGTAGATAGTTTAAGTCACTACTCTTATGGAGAAAAGTCCGCATGGACCCTGTTGTATCCAATTCCGATGCAAGTCCCGTGTTTCATCAACACTCTGAAGGTCCACAGTTTAGAGAATGCCCCCACGTGTGCTTCTCAAGCTGCAACTGGTCTTCCAGGGACCGATCAAAGATGAGACAGTATGAGACAATTCTCCCATAGAGAAAAGCCCTCATGGTGCCTTTTGTATTCAATCCCGATGCAATTTCTGTGTTTCATCAACACTATGAAGGTCCAGAGATTACAGAATGCCAACAGATGTGCTTCGGAAACTACCACTGGTCTTCCAGGAACCGATCAAAGCGTAGACAGTTGTAGACATTAGTCACATGGAGAAGAGTCCGCATGGAGCCTGCTGTATTCAATCCCGATGCAATTTCTGTGTTTCATCAATACTCTGAAGCTCCAGAGATTACAGAATGCCTCCAAGTGTGCTCCGGAAACTCCTACTCGTCTTCCAGGGAACGATCAAAATGTAGACAGTTTCAGACGTTACTCCCATGGAGAAAATTTCGCATGGTGCCTGTTGTACCCAATTCCGATTCAATTTCTGTGTTTCATGAACCTTCTGAAGGTCCACAGATTACAGAATGGCCCCAGATGTGCTTCGAAAACTACTACTGGTCTTCCAGGGTACGATCAATGCGTAGGCAGTTTGAGACATTACTCCCATGGAGAAAAGTCCGCATGGTGCCTGTTGTATTCAATCCCGATGCAATTTCTGTGTATTTTCAACACTCAGAAATTCCAGAGATTACAGTGTGCCTCCAGATGTGCTCCGGAAATTAATACTGTTCTCCCAGGAATCGATCAAAGCGTAGGCATTTTGAGACACTTCTCACATGGAGAAAAGTCCGCATAGTGAATATTGTATTCAGTCCCGATGCAATTTCTGTGCTTCATCAACACTCTAAAGGTACAGAGATTAGAGAATGCCTATTGGTGTGCTCCGGAAATTACTACTGGTCTGCCAGGGAACGATCAAAGTGTAGACAGTTTAAGACATTACTCCCATGGAGAAAAGTCCGCATAGTGCCTGTATTATTATGTCCCGATGCATTTTCTGTGTTTCATCAACACTCTTAAGGTCCAGAGATTACAGAATGCTTCCAGATGTGCTTCGGAAACTATCACTGGTCTTTCAGGGAACGATCAAAGCGTAGACAGTTTGAGGCATTACTCCCATGGAGAAAAGTCCGCATGCTGCCTGTTGTATTCAATCCCGATGCCATTTCTCTGTGTCAACAACACCATGAAGATCCACATACTACCGAACGCCTCCAGATGTGCTTCAGAAACTACTATTGTCGGCCAAGTAAGGATCAAAGCGTAGATAGTTTGAGACAATACTCCCATAGAGGAAAGCCCGCATGGGGCCTGTAGAATTCAATCCTGATGCAATTTCTTTCTTTTATCAACACTCTGAAGGTCCACAGATTACAGAATGCCTCGAGGTGTGCTTCGGAAACTACAACTGGTCTCCCAGGGTACGATCAAAGCGTAGACATTTTGATACATTACTCACATGGAGAAAAGTCCGCATGGTGCCTGTTGTATTCAATCACGATGCAATCACTGTGTCTCATCATCACTCTGAATGACCACGGATTACAGAATGCCTGCAGATGTGCTTCGCAAACAACTACTGGTCTTCCAGGGAACGATCAAAGCGTAGACAGTTTGAGGCATTACTCCCATGGAGAAAAGTACGCATGGTGCCTGTTGTATTCAATCCCGATGCAATTTCTGTGTTTCATCAACACTCTGAAAGTCCACAGATTACAGAATGCCTCCAGATGTTCTTCGGCAACTACTACTGGTCTTCCAGGGAACGATCAATTCGTAGACAGTATGAGACGTTACACCAATGGAGAAAAGTCCGCATGGAGCCTGTTGTATTCAGTTCCGATGCAATTTCTGTTTTTCATCAACACTCTGAAGGTTCACAGATTACAGAATGCCTCTAGATGTGCTTCAACAACTACTACTTATCTTCCAGGGAACGAACAAAGCGTAGACAGTGTGAGACATTACTCCCATGGGGAAAAGTCCGAGTAGAGCCTGTTGTATTCAGTCCCGATGCAATATCTGTGTTTCATCAACAGTCTGAAAGTCCACAGATTACAAAATGCCGGCAGATGTGCTCCGGAAACTACCACTGGTCTTCCAGGAAACGATCAAAGCGTAGACAGTTGTAGACATTAGTCCCAATGAGAAGAATCCGAATGGTGCCTGTTGTATTCAATCCCGATGCAGTTTCTGTTTTTCATCAATACTCTGAAGGTCCAGAGATTACAGAACGCCTCCAGGAGTGCTCCGGAAACTACTACTCGTCTTCCAGGGAACGATCAAAGTGTAGACAGTTTGAGACATTACTCCCTATTAGCAAACTTCGCATGGTGCCTGTTGTATCCAACTCCGATGCAATTTCTGTGTTTCACGAACCTCCTGAAGGTACACAGATTACAGAATGTCTACAGACGTGCTTCGTAAACTACCACTGATCTTCAAGTAATCGATCAAAGCGTAGACAGTTCTAGACATTAGACCAATGTAGAAGAGTCCGCATGGTGCCTGTTGTATTCGGTTCCGATGCAATTTCTGTGTTTCATCAACACTCTGAAGGTTCACAGATTACAGAATGCCTCTAGATGTGCTTCGGAAACTACCACTGGTCTTCCAGGAATCGATCAAGACGTAGAAACTTTGAGACATTACTCCCATGAAGATAAGTCCGCCTGGTGCCTGTTGTATTCAATCCCGATGCAATTTCTTTTTTTCATCAACACCCTGAAGCTCCACAGATTACAGAATGCCTCGAGGTGTGGTTCGGAAACTACAACTGGTTTTCCAGTAAACGATCATAATGTAGACAGTTTAAGACATTACTCCCATGGAGAAAAGTTCGCATGGTGCCTTTTGTATTCAATCCCGATGCAATTTCTGTGTTTCACCAACACTCAGAAGGTCCACAGATTTCAGAATGCCTCCTGATGTGCTTCTGAAACTGCTACTAGTCTCCCAGGTATCGATCAAATCGTAGACAGTTTGAGACATTACTCCTATGGAGAAAAGTCGCATGGTGCCTTTTGTATTTAATCCCAATGCAATTTCTTAGTTTCATCAGCACTCTGAATGTCCACAGATTACAGAAAGCCTCGAGGTGTGCTTCGGAAACTACAACTGGTCTTCCAGGGAACGAGCAAAGCGTAGACAGTTTAAGACATTACTCCCATGGAGAAAAGACCGCATTGTGCCTGTTGTATTCAATCCCGATGCAATCTCTGTGTTTCATCATCACTCTGAATGACCACGGATTACAGAATGCCTCCAGATGTGCTTCAGGAACTACTATTGTCGACAAGGTAAGGATCAAAGGGTAGACAGTCTGAGATAATACTCCGATTGAGAAAATCCCGCATGGGCCTGTTGTATTCAATCCCGATGCAATTTCTGTGTTTCATCAACATTCTGAAGGTCCACAGACTACAGAATGCTTCCAGATGTTCTTCGGCAACTACTACTAGTCTTCCAGGGAGCGATCAAAGAGTAGACAGTTTAAGACACTAATCCCATGGAGAAAAGTCCGCATGGAGCCTGTTGTATCCAATCCCGATGCAAGTTCCGTGTTTCATCAACACTCTGAATGTCGACAGATCACAGAATGCCTGCAGATGTGCTTCGGAACCTACTACTGGTCTACCAGGGAACGATGAAATCGTAGACAGTTTGAGACATTGCTAGTATGGACAAAAGTCCGCATGGTGCCTGTTGTATTCAATCCCGATGCAATTTCTGTGAGTCATCAACACTCAGATGGTCCACAGATTTCACAATGCCTCCTGATGTGCTTCTGAAACTGCTACTAGACTCCAAGGTATCGATCAAATCGTAGACAGTTTGAGACATTACTCCCATGGAGAAAAGCCCGCATGGTGCCTGTTGTATTCAATCCCGATGCCATCTCTGTGTTCCATCATCACTCTGAATGACCACGGATAACAGAATGCCTTTAGATGTGCTTCAGAAACTACTATTGTCGACCACGTAAGGATCAAAGCGTAGACAGTTGGAGACAATACTCCCATAGAGAAAAGCTCGCATGGGGCCTGTTGTATTCAATCCCGATGCAATTTCTGTGTTTCATCAACGCTCGGACGGTCCACAGATTAGAGAATACCTCCAGATGTGTTCGGCAACTACTACTCGTCTTCCAGGGATCGATTAAAGTGTAGACAGTTTGAGACATTACTCATATGGAGAAAAGTTCGCATGGTGCATGTTGTATACAATCCCGATGCTATTTCTGTGTTTCATCATTACTCAGAAGGTCTACAGATTACAGAATGCCTCCAGATGTGCTTCGAAAACTTCTACTGGTCTTCCATTAATCGATCAAAGCGTAGACAGTTTGAGACATTACCCCCATGGAGAAAAGACCGCATGGTGCCTTTTGTATTCAATCCCGATGCAATCTCTGTGTTTCATCATCACTCTGAATGACCACGGATTACAGAATGCCTAGAGATGTGCTTCGGAAACTACCACTGGTCTTCCAGGAAACGATCAAAGCGTAGACAGTTGTAGACATTAGTCCCATGGAGAAGAGACCGCATGGTGCCTGTTGTATTCAATCCAGATGCAATATCTGTGTTTCATCAATAATCTGAAGGTCCAGAGATTACAGAATGCTTCTAGGTGTGTTCTCCGGAAACTACTACTCGTCTTCCAGAGAACTATCAAAGTGTAGACAGTTTGAGACATTACTCCCATGTAGAAAGGTAAGCATGGTGCCTTCTTTATTCAAACCCGATGCAATTTCTATGTTTCATCAACACTCTAAAAGTCAACAGATTACAGAATGCTTCCAGATGTGCTTTGGCAACTACAACTGGCCTTCCAGTGAACGATCAAAGCGTAGACAGTTTAAGACACTACTCCCATGTAGTAAAGTCAGCATGGTGCCTGTTGTATTCAATGCCGAGGCAATTTCCCTGTTTCATCAACACTCAGAACGTCCACAGATTTCAGAATGCCTCATGACGTGTTTCTGAAACTGCTACTAGTCTCCCAGGTGTCGATCAAATCGTAGACAGTTTAAGACATTACTCCCATGGAGAAAAGTCCGCATGGTGCCTGCTGTATTCAATCCCGATTCAATTTCTTTGTTTCAACAGCACTTTGAAGGTCCACAGATTACATTATGTCTCGAGGTGTGCCTCGGAAACTACAACTGGTCTTCCAGGGAACGATCAAAGCGTAGACAGTTTGGGACATTACTCTCATGGAGAAAAGATCGCATGGTGCCAGTTGTATTCAATCCCGATGCAATCCCTGTGTTTCATCATCACTCTGAATGACCACGGATTACAGAATGCCTCCAGATGTGCTTCGGAATCTACTACTGGTATTCTTGGGAACGATCAAAGCGTAGACAGTTTGAGACATTACTAGTATGGAGAGAAGTCCGCATGGTGCCTGTTGTATTCAATCCCGATGCCATCTCTCTGAGTCAAGCACACTCTGAACTTCCACATACTACAGATCGCCTCCAGATGTGCTTTGGAATCTACTATTGTCTTCCAGGTAAGGATCAAAGCGTAGACAGTTTGAGACAATACTCCCATAGAGAAAAGCAAGCATGGTGCCTGTTTTATTCAATCCCGATGCAATTGCTGTGTTTCATCAACACTCTGAAGGTCCACAGATTACAGAATGCCTACAGATGTGCTTCGGAAACTACCACTGGTCTTCCATTAATCGATCAAAGCGTAGATAGTTCTAGACATTAGTCCCATGGAGAAGAGTCCGCATTGTGCCTGTTGTATTGAATCCCGATGCAATTTCTGTGTTTCATCAATACTCTGAATGTCCACGGAATACAGAATGCTTCCAGATGTGCTTCGGCAACTACTACTGGTCTTCCAGGGAACGAACAGAGCGTAGACACTTTGAGACATTATTCCCATGGTGAAAAGTCCTTATGGAGCCTGTTGTAATCAATGCCGATGGAATTTATATGTTTCATCAACACTCTGAATGTCTACAGGTTACAGAATGCCTCCAGATGTGCTTTTGAAACGACTACTGGTCTTCAAGGGAACGATCAAATCGTAGACAGTTTGAGTCATTACTAGGATGGAGAGAAGTCCGCATGGTGCCAGTTGTATTCAATCCCGATGCAATCATTGTGTTTCATCATGACTCTGAATGACCACGGATTACAGAATGCCTCTAGATGTGCTTCCGAATCTACTACTGGTATTCTTGAAACGATCAAATCGTAGACAGTTTGAGACATTACTAGTATGGAGAGAAGTCCGCATGGTGATTGTTGTATTCAATCCCGATGCCATTTCTGTGTGTCAAGCACACTCTGAACTTCCACATACTACAGATCGCCTCCAGATGTGCTTTGGAATCTACTATTGTCTGCGAGGTAAGGATCAAAGCGTAGAAAGTTTGAGACAATACTCCCATGGTGAATAGTCCTTATGGTGACTGTTGTAATCAATCCCGATGCAATTTATTTGTTTCATCAACACACTGAAGGTACACAGATTGCAGAATGAATCCAGTTGTGCTTTGGCAACTACTACTGGTCTGTCAGGGAACGAACAAAGCGTAGACAGTTTGAGACATTACTCCCATGGAGAAAAGTCCGCATGGTGCCTGTTGTATTCAATCCCGATGCTATTTCCTTATTTCATCAACACTCTGAAGGTCCACAGATTACAGAATGTCTCGAGGTGTTCTTCGGAAACTACAACTGGTTTTCCACTGAACGATCAAATCGTAGACAGTTTAAGACATTACTCCCATGGAGAAAAGTCCGCATGGTGCCTGTTGTATTCAATCCCGATGCAATTTCTGTGTTTCATTAAAATACTGAACGTCCACAGATTTCAGAATGCCTCCTGATGTGCTTCTGAAACTGCTACTAGTCTCCCAGGTATCGATTAAATCGTAGACAGTTTGAGACATTATTCCCATGGAGAAAAGTCCGCATGGTGATTGCTGTATTCAATCCCGATGCAATTTCTTTCTTTCGCCAGCACTCTGAAGGTCCACAGATTACAGAATGCATCGAGGTTTGCTTCGGAAACTACAACTGGTCTTCCAGGGAACGATCAAAGCGTAGACAGTTTGAGGCATTACTCCCATGGAGAGAAGTCCGCATGTTGCCTGTTGTATTCAATGCCGATGCCATTTCTGTGTGTCAACAACCTTCTGAAGTTCCACATACTACAGAACGCCTATAGATGTGCTTCAGAAACTACTATTGTCTGCCAGGTGAGGATCAAAGCGTAGACAGTTTGAGACAATACTCCCATAGAGAAAAGCAAGCATGGTGCCTGTTTTATTCAATCGCGATGCAATTGCTGTGTTTCATCAATACTCTGAAGGTCAACAGATTACAGAATGCCTACAGATGTGCTTCGGAAACTACCACTGGTCTTCCAGGAGTCGGTCAAAGCGTAGACAGTTCTAGACATTAGTCCCATGGTGAAGAGTCCGCATTGTGCCTGTTGTATTGAATCCCGATGCAATTTCTGTGTTTCATCAATACTCTGAATGTCCACGGAATACAGAATGCTTCCAGATGTGCTTCGGCAACTACTACTGGTCTTCCAGGGAACGAACAGAGCGTAGACACTTTGAGACATTACTCCCATGGTGAAAAGTCCTTATGGAGCCTGTTGTAATCAATGCCGATGGAATTTATATGTTTCATCAACACTCTGAAATTCCACAGGTTACAGAATGCCTCCAGATGTGCTTTTGAAACGACTACTGGTCTTCAAAGGAACGATCAAAAGGTAGACAGTTTGAGACATTACTAGTATGGAGAAAAGTCCGCATGGTGCCAGTTGTATTCAATCCCGATGCAATCCCTGTGTTTCATCATCACTCTGAATTACCACGGATTACAGAATGCCTCCAGATGTGCTTCGGAATCTACTACTGGTATTCTTGGGAACGATCAAAGCGTAGACAGTTTGAGACATTACTAGTATGGAGAGAAGTCCGCATGGTGATTGTTGTATTCAATCCTGATGCCATTTCTGTGTGTGAAGCACACTCTGAACTTCTACATACTACAGACCGGCTCCAGATGTGCTTTGGAATCTACTATTATCTGCGAGGTAAGGATCAAAGCGTAGACAGTGTGAGACAATACTCCCATGGTGAATAGTCCTTATGGTGACTGTTGTAATCAATCCCGATGCAATTTATTTGTTTCATCAACACACTGAAGGAACACAGATTGCAGAATGAATCCAGTTGTGCTTTGGCAACTACTACTGGTCTTCCAGGGAACGAACAAAGCGTAGATAGTTTGAGACATTACTCCCATTGTGAAAAGTCATTATGGAGAATGTTGTAATCAATCCCGATGCAATTTATATGTTTAATCAACACTCTGAAGGTCCACAGATTACAGAATGCCTCCAGATGTGTTTTTGAAACTACTACTGGTCTTCCAGGGAACGATCAAATCGTAGACTGTTTGAGACATTACTCCAATGGGGAAAAGTCCTCATGGTGCCTGTCGTATTGAATCACGACGCAATTTCATTGTTTTATCAACACTCTGAAGGCCCGCAGACTACAGAATGCCTCCAGATGTTTTTCGGCAACTACTACTGGTCTTCCAGGGAACGATCAAATCCTAGACAGTTTGAGACATTACTCCAATGGAGAAAAGTCCGCATGGTGCCTGTTGTATTCAATCCCGATGCTATTTCTTTATTTCATCAACACTCTGAAGGTCCACAGATTACAGAATGTCTCGAGGTGTTCTTCGGAAACTACAACTGGTATTCCAGTGAACGATCAAATCGTAGACAGTTTAAGACATTACTCCCATGGAGAAAAGTCCGCATGGTGCATGTTGTATTCAATCCCGATGCAATTTCTGTGTTTCATCAAAATTCAGAACGTCCATAGATTTCAGAATGCCTCCTTATGTGCTTCTGAAACTGCTACTAGTCTCCCAGGTATCGATCAAATCGTGGACGGTTTGAGACATTATTCCCATGGAGAAAAGTGCGCATGGTGATTGCTGTATTCAATCCCGATGCAATTTCTTTCTTTCGCCAGCACTCTGAAGGTCCACAGATTACAGAATGCATCGAGGTTTGCTTCGGAAACTACAACTGGTCTTCCAGTGAACGATCAAAGCGTAGACTGTTTGAGACATTACTCCCATGGAGAAAAGACCGCATGGTGCCTGTTGTATTCAATCCCAATGCAATCTCTGTGTTTCATCATTACTCTGAATGACCACGGATTACAGAATGCCTCCAGATTTGATTCGGAAACTAGTACTGGTCTTCCAGGGAACGATCAGATCGTAGACAGTTTGAGGCATTACTCCCATGGAGAGAAGTCCGCATGTTGAGTGTTGTATTCAGTCGCGATGCAATTTCAGTGTTTCATAAACTCTCTGAAGGTCCATAGTTTGCAGAATACCTACAGATGTGCTTCGGAAATTATTACGTGTCTTCCAGGAGTCCATCAAGTCGTAGACAGGTTTAGACATCTCTCCCATGGAGAAAAGTCCGCATGGTGCCTGTTGTATTCAATCCCGATGCATTTTCTGAGTTTCGTCAACACTCTGAAGGTCCAGAAACTACAGAATGTCTGCAGGTGTGCTCCGGAAACTGCTACTGGTCTTCCACTGTACAGTCAAGGTGTAGACAGTTTGAGACATTACTCTCATGGAGCAAAGTTCCCATGGTGCCTGTTGTATTCAATCCTGATGCAATTTCTTTTTTTCATCAGCACTCTGAACGTCCACAGATTACAGATTGCCTCGAGGTGTGCTTCGGAAACTACAACTGGTCTTCCAGGGAACGATCAAAGCGGTGACAGTTTGAGACATTACTCCCATGGAGAAAAGTGCACATGGTGCCTTTTGTATTCAATCGCTATGTATTTTCTGTGGTTCATGAAATCTCTGAAGGTCCAGAGATTACAGAATGCCTACAGATGTGCTTAGGATACAACTACTGGTCTTCCAGGAATCGATCAATGCGTTGACAGTTTTAAACATTACTCCCATGGAGAAACGTCCGCATGGTGCCTGTTGTATTCAATCCCGATGCAATTTCTGTGTTTCATCAACTCTCTGAAGGTCCACAGATTACAGAGTGCCTCCAGACGTGCTTCGGCAACTACTACTGGTCTCCCAGGGAACGATCAAAGAGGAGACAGTTTGAGACATTACTCCCATGGAGAAGAGTCCGCATGGTGCCAGTTGTATTCAATCCCAAAGCAATTTCTGTGTTTTATCAACACTCTGATCGTCCAGAGATTACAGATTGCCTCCAGATGTGCTTCGGAAACAGCTACTGTTCTTCCAGGGTACGATCAAATCGGAGACAGTTTGAGACATTACACCCACGGAGAAAAGTGAGCATGGTGCCTTTTGTATTCAATCCCGATGCATTTTCTGTGTTTCATGAGAACTCTGAAGGTCCAGAGATTACAGAATGCCTCCAGATGTGCTTCGGAAACTACTACCGGTATTCCAGGGTACGATCAAATCGTAGACAGTTAGAGACATTCCTCTCATAGAGATAAGCCCGCATGGTGCCTGTTGTATTGAATCCCGATGCAATTGCTGTGTTTCATCAACACTCTGAAGGTCCACAGATTACAGAGTGCCTCCAGATGTGCTTCGGCAACTACTACTGGTCTCCCAGGGAACGATCAAAGCGGAGACAGTTTGAGACATTACTCCCATCTAGAAAAGTTCGCAGGGTGCCTTTTGTATTCAATCCCGATGCATTTTCTGTGTTTCATGAGAACTCTGAAGGTCCAGAGATTACAGAATGCCTACAGATGTGCTTCAGAAAGTACTACTGGTCGTCCAGGGAACAATCAAACCGTAGACAATTTGAGACATTACTCCCATGGAGAAACGTCCGCTGGGTGCCTGTTGTATTCAATACCGATGCAATTTCGGTGTTTCGTCATCACTCTGAAGGTCCACTGATTACAGAATGATTCCAGATGTGCTTCAGAAAGTACTACTGGTCTTCCAGGGAACGATCAAAGCGTAGACAGTTTGAGACATTAATCCCATGGAGAAAAGTCCGCATGGTGGTTGTTGTATTTAATCCCGATGCATTTTCTGTGTTTCATCAACACTCTGAAGGTCCACAGATTGCAGAATGCCTCCAGATGTGCTTTGGAAGCTACTACTGGTCTTCCAGGAATGGATCAAATCGCAGACAGTTCGAGACATTTCCCCCATAGAGGAGTGTCCGCTTGGTGCCTGTTGTATACAATCCCGATGGTATTTCTGTGTTTCTTCAATACTCTGAAGGTCTACAGATTACCGAATGCTTCCACATGTGCTTCGGTAGCTTCTACTGGTCTTCCAGGAATCGATCAAAGCGTAGGCAGTTCGAGACATTACTCCCATGGAGAAAATTCCGAATGGTGCGTGTGGTGTTCATCAACACTCTGAAGGTCCTTAGATTACACAATGCCTCCAGATGTGCATCTTAAACTACTACTACTCTTCCAGGAATCGATCAAAGCGTTGACAGTTTGAGACATTACTCCCATGGAGAAAAGTCCACATCGTGCCTGTTGTATTCAATCCCGATGCAATTTCAGTGTTTCAGGTACACGCTGAAGGTCCACAGGGTACAGAATGCTTCCAGATGTGCATCCGAGATTACTACTGGTCTTCCAGGGAAAGATCAAAGCATAGTTAGTTTAAATATACCTATCATGGAGAAAACTCCGCATGGTGCCTGTGGTATTCAATCCCGATGCAATTTCTGTGTTTCATCAACACTCTGAATGTCCACAGATTACAGAATTCCACCAGGTGTGCTTCGAAAACTACTACTGGTCTCCCAGGAACGATCAAAGCGTACACAGTTAGAGACATTATCCCTTGGAGAAAAAACTGCATGGTGGATATTGTATTCAATGTCGATGCAATTTCTGTATTTCATCGACACTCTAAAGGTCAACTCATTTCAGAACTGCCTCTAGATGTGCTTCTAAAACTGCTACTATTCTCCCAGGAAACGATCAAAGCGTCTAAAGTTTGAGACATTAATTTCATGGAGAAATGTCCGCATGGTGGTTGTTGTATTCTCTTATGATGCAATGACTGTGTTTCATCAACACTCTGTAGGTCCACAGATTACAAAATGCCTCCAGATGTGCTTCGGAAGCTACTACTGGTCTTCCAGGCATCGATCAAATCGCAGACAGTTTGAGACATTAATCCCATATAGGAAAGTCGGCATGGTGCCTATTGTATTCACTCCCGATGCAATTTCTTTGTTTCATCAACACCCTGAATGTCCACAGATTACAGAATGCCTCCAGATGTGCTTTGGAAGCTTCTACTGGTCTTCCAGGAACCTATCAAAGCGTAGACAGTTTGACACATTACGCCCATGGAGAAAAGTCCGCATGGTGCCAGTTGTATTGAATCCAGATCCAATTTCTGTGTTTCATCAACACTCAGAAGCTCCATAGATGACAGAATGGCTCCATATGTGATCCGTAAACTACTACTGGTCTTATAGGGAACGATCAAAGTGTAGACAGTTTGGGACACTACTCCCATGGAGAAAAGTCCACATGGTGCCGGTTGTATGCATTCCCGATGCAATCTCTGTGTTTCATCAACACTTTGAAGGTCGACTGATTACAGAATGCCTCCAGATGTGCTTCGAAAGCTTCTACTGGTCTTCCAGGAATCGATCAAAGCGTAGACAGTTTGAGACATTACTCCCATGTAGAAAAGTCCGCATGGTGCCTGTGGTATTCAATCCTGAGGCAATTTCTGTGTTTCATAAACTTTCTGAATGTCCACAGATTACAGAATGCCTCCAGATGTGCTGCGGAAACTACTACTGGTCTTCCAGGGTACGATCAAAGTGTAGACAGTTTGAGACATTATTTTCATGGAGAAAAGTCCACATGGTGATGGTTGTATTCAATGGCGATGCAATTTCTGTGTTTCATTAACACTCTGAAGGTCCACAGAATACAGAATTCCTCCAGATGTGCTTCGGAAGCTACTGCTGGTCTTCCAGGAATCGATAAAAGCGTAGACAGTTTGAGATATTACTCCCATGGAGAAAAGTCCGCATGGTGCCAGTGGTATTCAATCCAGATGCAATTTCTGTGTTTGATCAACACCCTGAAGATCCACAGATTACAGAATGCCTCCAGATGTGCTTCAGAGAGTACTACTGGTCTTCCAGGGAACGATCAAAGCGTAGACAGTTTTAGACATTACTCGCATGGAGAAAAGTCTACATGGTACTTGTTGTATTCAATCCCGATGCAATTTCGGTGTTTCATCAACACTCAGAAATTCCACAGATTACAGAATGCTTCCAGATGTGCTTGGTAAGATACTACTGGTCTTCCAGGAAACGATCAAATCGAAAACAGTTTGAGACATGACTCCCATGGAGAAATGTCCGCACGGTGCCTGTTGTATGCAATCCCGATGCCATATTTGTGCTTCATCAACAATCTGAAGGTCCACAGATTACAGATTGCCTCCAGATGTGTTTTGGAAACTACTACTGGTCTTCCAGGCAATGATCAAAGCGCACACAGTTAGAGACATTATTACCATGGAGAAAAGTAGGCATGGTGCCTGTTGTATTCAATCCCGATGCAATTTCTTTGTTTCATCAACACTCTGAAGGTCCACAGATTACAGAATGCCTGCAGATGTGCTTCAGAAAGTACACTTCTTCTTCCAGGGAACGTTCAAGGCGTAGACAGTTTGAGACATTACTCCCATGGAGAAGAGTCCGCTTGTTGCCTGTTGTATTCACTCCCGATGCAATTTCTCTGTGTCATCAACACTCAGAAGCTCCATATATTACAGAATGCCTCCAGATGTGCTTCGGAAACTAATACTGGTCTTCAAGGGAACGATGAAAGTGTATACAGTTTGAGACATTTCTCCCATGGACAAAAGTCCACATGGTGCCTGTTGTATTCAATCCCGATGCAATTTCGGTGTTTCATCAACACTCAGAAACTCCACAGATTACAGAATGCTTCCAGATGTGCTTCGGAAGATACTACTGGTCTTCCAGGAAACGATCAAATCGAAAACAAATTGAGACATGACTCCCATGGAGAAATGTCCGCACTGTGCCTGTTGTATGGAATCCCGAAGCCATATTTGTCCTTCATCAACAATCTGAGGGTCCACAGATTACAGATTGCCTCCAGATGAGCTTCGGAAACTACTACTGGTCTTCCAAGCAACGATCAAAGCGCACACAGTTAGAGACATTATTCCCATGGAGAAAAGTCGTCATGGTGCCTGTTGTATACAATCCAGATGCAATATCTTTGTTTCATCAACACTCTGAAGGTCCACAGATTACAGAATGCCTCCAGATGTGCTTCAGAAAGTACTACTGGTCTTCCAGGGAACGATCAAAGCGTAGACAGTTTTAGACATTACACACATGGAGAAAAGTCCGCATGGTGCCTGTTGTATACAATCCTGATGCAATTTCGGTGTTTCATCATCACTCAGAAACTCCATAGATTACAGAATGCTCCCTGATGTGATTCGGAAACTACTACTGGTCTTCCAGGGAACGATCAAAGTGTAGACCGTGTGAGACACTACTCCCTTGGAGAAAAGTCCACATGGTGCCTGTTGTATTCAATCCCAATGCAATTTCTGTGTTTCATAAACACTCTGAAGGGCCACAGATTACAGAATGCCTCCAGATGGGCTTCAGAAAGTTCTACTGGTCTTCCAGGGAACAATCAAAGCGTAGACAGTTTTAGACATTACTCGCATGGAGAAAAGTCCGCATGGTGCATGTTGTATTCAATCCCGATGCAATGTCGGTGTTACATCATCACTCAGAAACTCCATAGATTACAGAATGCTCCCAGATGTGATTCGGAAACTACTACTGGTCTTCCAGGGAACGATCAAAGTGTAGACTGTGTGACAAACTACGCCCTTGGAGAAAAGTCCACATGGTGCCTGTTCTACTCAATTTCAATGCAATTTCTGTGTTTCATCAACACTTTGAAGGTAAACAGCTTACAGCATGCTTCCAGATGTGCTTCGGAAGATACTACTGGTCTTCGGGGAAACGATCAAATCGAAGACAGTTTGAGACATGACTCCCATGGGGAAATGTCCGCATGGTGCATGTTGTATGCAACCCCGATGCCATATTTGTGCTTCATCAACAATCCGAATGTCCACAGATTACAGAGTGCCTCCAGATGTGCTTCGGAAACTACTACTGATCTTCCAGGCAACGATCAAAGCGCAGACAGTTAAAGACATTATTCCCGTGGAGAAAAGTCGGCATGGTGCCTGTTGTATTCAATCCCGATGCAATTTCTGAGTTTCATCAACACTCTTAAGATCCACAGATTACAGAATGCATCCAGATGTGCTTCGGAAACTAATACTGGTCTTCCAGGGAACGATCAAAGTGTAGACAGTTTGAGACACTTCTCCCATGGAGAAAAGTCCACATGGTGCCTGTTGTATTCAATCCAGATGCAATTTCTGTGTTTCATCAACACTCTGATGGTCCACAGATTACAGAATGCATCCAGATGTGCTTCGGAAACCACTACTGGTCTACCAGGGAAGGATCAAATTGAAGACAGTTTGGGGCATTACTCCTATGGAGAAAAGTTCGCATGGTGCATGTTGAATTCAATCCCGATGCCATTTATGTGCTTCATCAACACTCAGAAGGTCCACAGATTACAGAGTGCCTCCAGATGTGCTTCGGAAACTACTACTAGTTTTCCAGGGAACGATCAAAGCCTATACAATTTGAGACATTTCTCCCACGAAGAAAAGTCCGCATGGTGCATGTTGTATTCAATCCCGATGCATTATCTTTGTTTCATCAACACTCAGAACTTCCACAGATTACAGAAGGCCTCCAGTTGTGTACCTGAGAGTACTACTGGTCTCACAGGAACGATCAAAGCGTAGACAGTTTGAGACATTACTCCCTTCGAGAAAAATCTGCATGGTGGATGTTGTATTCAATCCCGATTCTATTTCTGTGCTTCATCAACACTCTAAAGGTCCACACATTTCAGAATTGCCTCCAGATGTGCTTCTAAAACTGCTACTGGTCTCACAGGAATCGATCAAGGCGGAGACAGTTTGAGACATTACTCCCATGGAGAGAAGTGTGCACAGTGCCTGTTGTATTCAATCCCCATGCCATTTCTGTGTTTCATCAACACTCCGAAGGTCCTCAGACTACAGAAAGCCAACAGATGTGCTTCGAAACTACTACTGGCCTTCCAGGAAACGACCAAAGCGTAACACAGTTTTAGACATTACTCGCATTGAGATAAGTCCGCATGGTGCCTGTTGTATTCATTTACGATGCAATTTCTTTGTTTAATCAACACTTCAAAGTTCCACAGATTACAGAATGCCTCCAGATGTGATTCGAAAACTCCTACTGGTCTTCCAGGGAACGATCAAAGTGTAAACAGTTTGAGACACTATTCCCATTGAGAAAAGTCCGCATGGTGCCTGTTGTATTCAATCCCGACAACATTTCTGCATTTCATCAACACTCTAAAGGACCACACATTTTAGAATTGCCTCCAGATGTGCTTCTAAAACTGCTACTGGCCCCCCAGGAATCGATCAAGGCATAGACAGTTTGAGGCATTACTCCCATGGAGAAAAGTCTGCACGGTGCCTGTTGTATTCAATCAACATGCAATTTCTGTGTTTCATCAACACTCTCAATGTACTCTGATTATAGAATGCCTCCTGATGTGCTTCGGAAACTAGTAGTGGTCTTCCAGGGAACGATCAAATCGTAGACAGTTTGAGACATTACTCTCATGGAGAAAAGTCCGCATGGTGCCTGTGGTATTTAATCACGATACAATATCTGTGTTTAATCAAAACTCTGAAGGTCCACAGTTTACAGAATGCCTCCAGATGTGCTTCTTAAACTACTACTGCATTTCCAGGAATCGATCATAGCGCAGACAATTTGAGACATTACTCCCATGGAGGAAAGTCCGCATAATGCCTGTGGTATTCAATCACGATACAATTTCTATGTTTAATCAACACTCTGAAGGTCCACAGATTACAGAATGCCTCCAGATGTGCTTTGGAAACTACTACTGGTATTCCAGGGAACGATCAAATCGTAGACAGTTTGAGACATTACTCCCATTGAGAAAAGTCCGCATGGTGAATGTTGTATTCAATCCCAATGCAATTTCTGTGTTTCATCAACACTCTGAAGGACCACAGATTACAGAATGCCTCCTGATGTGCTACTGAAACTGCTACTGGTCTTCCAGGAATCGATCAAAGCGTCGACAAATTTAGATATTACTCCCATAGAGAAAAGTCTGCATGGTGCCTGTGGTATTTAATCAAGATGCAATTTCTTTGTTCCATCAACATCCTGAACGTCCACAGATAACAGAATCCCTCCAGATGTGCTTCGGAAACTATTACTGGTCTTCCAGGGAACGATAAAAACTTAGACTGTTTGAGACATTACTCCCATGGAGAAAAGTCCGCATAGTGATTGTTGTATTCAATCACGATGCAATATCTGTATTTCATCAACACTCTGAAGGTCCACAGATTACAGAGTGCTTCCAGATGAGCTTCGGAAACTCCTACTGGACTTCCAGGGAACGATCAAATCGTAAACAGTTTGAGACATTACTCCTATGGAGAAAAGTCCGCATGGTGCCTGTGCTATTCAATCCCGATGCAATTTCTTTGTTTCATCAACACTCTGAAGGTCCACAGATTACAGAATGGTTCCAGATGTGCTTCGTAAACTACTACTGGTCATCCAGGGAACGATCAAATGTTATACAGTTTGAGACATTACTCCTATGGAGAAAAGTCCGCATGGTGCCTGTTGTATCCAATCCCGATGCCATTTCCGTGCTTCATCAACACTCTGAAGGTCCACAGATTACAGAGTGCCTCCAGATGTGCTTCGGAAACTACTATAGTTCTTCCAGGCAACGATCAAAGCGAAAACTGTTTGAGACATTACTCCCATGGAGGAAAGTCCGCTTGGTGCATGTTGTGTTCAATTACGATGCAATTTCTTTGATTCATCAACACTCTGAAGGTCCACAGATTACAGAGTGCCTCCAGATGTGCTTCGGAAACTACTACTGTTCTTCCAGGCAACGATCAAATCGTAGACAGTTTGAGACATTATTCCCATGGAGAAAAGTCGGCATCGTGCCTGTTGTATTCTGTCCCGATGCCTTTTCAGTGCTTCATCAACACTCTGAAGGTCCACATATTACAGAGGGCCTCCAGATGTGCTTCGGAAACTACTACTGGTCTCCAGGAATCGATCAAAGCGCAGACAATTTGAGACATTACTCGCATGGAGAAAAGTCCGCATGGTGCATGTTGTATTCAATCCCGATGCAATGTCGGTGTTACATCATCACTCAGAAACTCCATAGATTACAGAATGCTCCCAGATGTGATTCGGAAACTACTACTGGTCTTCCAGGGAACGATCAAAGTGTAGACTGTGTGACAAACTACGCCCTTGGAGAAAAGTCCACATGGTGCCTGTTCTACTCAATTTCAATGCAATTTCTGTGTTTCATCAACACTTTGAAGGTAAACAGCTTACAGCATGCTTCCAGATGTGCTTCGGAAGATACTACTGGTCTTCGGGGAAACGATCAAATCGAAGACAGTTTGAGACATGACTCCCATGGGGAAATGTCCGCATGGTGCATGTTGTATGCAACCCCGATGCCATATTTGTGCTTCATCAACAATCCGAATGTCCACAGATTACAGAGTGCCTCCAGATGTGCTTCGGAAACTACTACTGATCTTCCAGGCAACGATCAAAGCGCAGACAGTTAAAGACATTATTCCCGTGGAGAAAAGTCGGCATGGTGCCTGTTGTATTCAATCCCGATGCAATTTCTGAGTTTCATCAACACTCTTAAGATCCACAGATTACAGAATGCATCCAGATGTGCTTCGGAAACTAATACTGGTCTTCCAGGGAACGATCAAAGTGTAGACAGTTTGAGACACTTCTCCCATGGAGAAAAGTCCACATGGTGCCTGTTGTATTCAATCCAGATGCAATTTCTGTGTTTCATCAACACTCTGATGGTCCACAGATTACAGAATGCATCCAGATGTGCTTCGGAAACCACTACTGGTCTACCAGGGAAGGATCAAATTGAAGACAGTTTGGGGCATTACTCCTATGGAGAAAAGTTCGCATGGTGCATGTTGAATTCAATCCCGATGCCATTTATGTGCTTCATCAACACTCAGAAGGTCCACAGATTACAGAGTGCCTCCAGATGTGCTTCGGAAACTACTACTAGTTTTCCAGGGAACGATCAAAGCCTATACAATTTGAGACATTTCTCCCACGAAGAAAAGTCCGCATGGTGCATGTTGTATTCAATCCCGATGCATTATCTTTGTTTCATCAACACTCAGAACTTCCACAGATTACAGAAGGCCTCCAGTTGTGTACCTGAGAGTACTACTGGTCTCACAGGAACGATCAAAGCGTAGACAGTTTGAGACATTACTCCCTTCGAGAAAAATCTGCATGGTGGATGTTGTATTCAATCCCGATTCTATTTCTGTGCTTCATCAACACTCTAAAGGTCCACACATTTCAGAATTGCCTCCAGATGTGCTTCTAAAACTGCTACTGGTCTCACAGGAATCGATCAAGGCGGAGACAGTTTGAGACATTACTCCCATGGAGAGAAGTGTGCACAGTGCCTGTTGTATTCAATCCCCATGCCATTTCTGTGTTTCATCAACACTCCGAAGGTCCTCAGACTACAGAAAGCCAACAGATGTGCTTCGAAACTACTACTGGCCTTCCAGGAAACGACCAAAGCGTAACACAGTTTTAGACATTACTCGCATTGAGATAAGTCCGCATGGTGCCTGTTGTATTCATTTACGATGCAATTTCTTTGTTTAATCAACACTTCAAAGTTCCACAGATTACAGAATGCCTCCAGATGTGATTCGAAAACTCCTACTGGTCTTCCAGGGAACGATCAAAGTGTAAACAGTTTGAGACACTATTCCCATTGAGAAAAGTCCGCATGGTGCCTGTTGTATTCAATCCCGACAACATTTCTGCATTTCATCAACACTCTAAAGGACCACACATTTTAGAATTGCCTCCAGATGTGCTTCTAAAACTGCTACTGGCCCCCCAGGAATCGATCAAGGCATAGACAGTTTGAGGCATTACTCCCATGGAGAAAAGTCTGCACGGTGCCTGTTGTATTCAATCAACATGCAATTTCTGTGTTTCATCAACACTCTCAATGTACTCTGATTATAGAATGCCTCCTGATGTGCTTCGGAAACTAGTAGTGGTCTTCCAGGGAACGATCAAATCGTAGACAGTTTGAGACATTACTCTCATGGAGAAAAGTCCGCATGGTGCCTGTGGTATTTAATCACGATACAATATCTGTGTTTAATCAAAACTCTGAAGGTCCACAGTTTACAGAATGCCTCCAGATGTGCTTCTTAAACTACTACTGCATTTCCAGGAATCGATCATAGCGCAGACAATTTGAGACATTACTCCCATGGAGGAAAGTCCGCATAATGCCTGTGGTATTCAATCACGATACAATTTCTATGTTTAATCAACACTCTGAAGGTCCACAGATTACAGAATGCCTCCAGATGTGCTTTGGAAACTACTACTGGTATTCCAGGGAACGATCAAATCGTAGACAGTTTGAGACATTACTCCCATTGAGAAAAGTCCGCATGGTGAATGTTGTATTCAATCCCAATGCAATTTCTGTGTTTCATCAACACTCTGAAGGACCACAGATTACAGAATCCCTCCAGATGTGCTTCGGAAACTATTACTGGTCTTCCAGGGAACGATAAAAACTTAGACTGTTTGAGACATTACTCCCATGGAGAAAAGTCCGCATAGTGATTGTTGTATTCAATCACGATGCAATATCTGTATTTCATCAACACTCTGAAGGTCCACAGATTACAGAGTGCTTCCAGATGAGCTTCGGAAACTCCTACTGGACTTCCAGGGAACGATCAAATCGTAAACAGTTTGAGACATTACTCCTATGGAGAAAAGTCCGCATGGTGCCTGTGCTATTCAATCCCGATGCAATTTCTTTGTTTCATCAACACTCTGAAGGTCCACAGATTACAGAATGGTTCCAGATGTGCTTCGTAAACTACTACTGGTCATCCAGGGAACGATCAAATGTTATACAGTTTGAGACATTACTCCTATGGAGAAAAGTCCGCATGGTGCCTGTTGTATCCAATCCCGATGCCATTTCCGTGCTTCATCAACACTCTGAAGGTCCACAGATTACAGAGTGCCTCCAGATGTGCTTCGGAAACTACTATAGTTCTTCCAGGCAACGATCAAAGCGAAAACTGTTTGAGACATTACTCCCATGGAGGAAAGTCCGCTTGGTGCATGTTGTGTTCAATTACGATGCAATTTCTTTGATTAATCAACACTCTGAAGGTCCACAGATTACAGAGTGCCTCCAGATGTGCTTCGGAAACTACTACTGTTCTTCCAGGCAACGATCAAATCGTAGACAGTTTGAGACATTATTCCCATGGAGAA
The DNA here is from genome assembly GCF_023897955.1 of Schistocerca gregaria. Lineage (NCBI taxonomy): Eukaryota > Metazoa > Arthropoda > Insecta > Orthoptera > Acrididae > Schistocerca > Schistocerca gregaria. The sequence continues at coordinate 5,172,182 of NW_026061884.1, forward strand.
AAGTCGGCATCGTGCCTGTTGTATTCTGTCCCGATGCCTTTTCAGTGCTTCATCAACACTCTGAAGGTCCACATATTACAGAGGGCCTCCAGATGTGCTTCGGAAACTACTACTGGTCTCCAGGAATCGATCAAAGCGCAGACAATTTGAGACATTACTCCCATGGAGAAAAGTCCGCATGGTGCCTGTTGTATACAATCCCGATGAAATTTCAGTGTTTCATCAATACTCTGAAGATCTACAGATTACAGAATGGCTCCAGATGTGCTTCAGAAGCTTGTCCTGGTCTTCCAGGAATCGATCGAAGCGTAGACAGTTTGAGTCATTAATCCCATGGAGAAAAGACAACATGGAGCCGGTGGTATGCAATCACGATGCAATATCTGTGTTTCATCAACACTCTGAAGGTCCACAGATTACAGACTGCTTCCAGATAAGCTTCGGAAACTACTACTGGACTTCCAGGGAACGATCAATTCGTAGACAGTTTGAGATATTACTCCCATGGAGAAAAGTCCGCATGGTGCCTGTTGTAACCAAACCCGATGCCATTTCTGTGCTTCATCAACACTCTGAAGGTCCTCAGATTACACAATGCCTCCAGAAGTGCTTCGGAAACTACTACTGTTCTTCCAGGAATCGATCATAGCGCAGACATTTTGAGATATTTCTCCCATGGAGAAAAGTCCGCTTGGTTCCTGTTGTTTACAATCCCGATGCTATTTCTGTGTTTCATCATTACTCTGAAGGTCTACAGATTACAGAATGCCTCCAGATGTGCTTCGGAAGCTTCTACTAATCTTCCAGGAATCGATCAAAGAGTAGACAGGTTGAGACATTACTCCCATGGAGAAAAGTGCGCATGGTGACAGTGGTATTTAATCACGATGCAATTTCTGTGTTTCATCAACAGTCTGAAGGTCCACAGATTGCAGAATGCATCCAGATGTCTTCTTAAACTACCACTGCTCTTCCAGGGATCGATCAAAGCTTTGACAGTTTGAGACATTACTGCCAAGGAAAAAAGTCTGCATAGTGAGTGTTGTATTCAATCCCGAAGCAATTTCTTTGTTTCATCAACATACTGAATGTCCACAGATTACAGAATCCCTCCAGATATGCTTCTTAAAGTACTACTGCTGTTCCAGGAATCGATCAAGGCGTAGACAGTTTTAAACATTACTCCCATGGAGAAACGTCCGCATGGTGCCTGTTGTATTCAATACCGATGCAATTTCGGTGTTTCGTCATCACTCTGAAGGTCCACTGATTACAGAATGATTCCAGATGTGCTTCAGAAAGTACTACTGGTCTTCCAGGGAACGATCAAAGCGTAGACATTTTGAGACATTAATCCCATGGAGAAAAGTCCGCATGGTGGTTGTTGTATTCAATCCCGATGCATTATCTGTGTTTCATCAACACTCTGAAGGACCACAGATTGCAGAATGCCTCCAGATGTGCTTTGGAAGCTACTACTGGTCTTCCAGGAATTGATCAAATCGCAGACAGTTCGAGACATTTCTCCCATAGAGGAGTGTCCGCTTGGTGCCTGTTGTATACAATCCCGATGGTATTTCTGTGTTTCTTCAATACTCTGAAGGTCTACAGATTACCGAATGCTTCCACATGTGCTTCGGTAGCTTCTACTGGTCTTCCAGGAATCGATCAAAGCGTAGGCAGTTCGAGACATTACTCCCATGGAGAAAATTCCGAATGGTGCGTGTGGTGTTCAATCACAATGCAATTTCTGTGTTTCATCAACACTCTGAAGGTCCATAGATTCCACAAAGCCTCCAGATGTGCATCTTAAACTACTACTACTCTTCCAGGAATCGATCAAAGCGTTGACAGTTTGAGACATTACTCCCATGGAGAAAAGTCCACATCGTGCCTGTTGTATTCAATCCCGATGCAATTTCTGTGTTTCAGCTACACGCTGAAGTTCCACAGGGTACAGAATGCTTCCAGATGTGCATCCGAGATTACTACTGGTCTTCCAGGGAAAGATCAAAGCATAGTTAGTTTAAATATCCCTATCATGGAGAAAACTCCACATGGTGCCTGTGGTAATCAATCCCGATGCAATTTCTGTGTTTAATCAACACTCTGAATGTCCACAGATTACAGAATTCCTCCAGGTGTGCTTCGAAAACTACTACTGGTCTCCCAGGAACGATCAAAGCGTACACAGTTAGAGACATTACCCCTTGGAGAAAAATCTGCATGGTGGATATTGTATTCAATCTCGATGCAATTTCTGTATTTCATCGACACTCTAAAGGTCAACTCATTTCAGAACTGCCTCTAGATGTGCTTCTAAAACTGCTACTATTCTCCCAGGAAACGATCAAAGCGTCTACAGTTTGAGACAATAATTTCATGGAGAAATATCCGCATGGTGGTTGTTGTATTCACTTATGATGCAATGACTGTGTTTCATCAACACTCTGTAGGTCCACAGATTACAAAATGCCTCCAGATGTGCTTCGGAAGCTACTACTGGTGTTCCAGGCATCGATCAAATCGAAGACAGTTTGAGACATTAATCCCATAGAGGAAAGTCGGCATGGTGCCTGTTGTATTCACTCCCGATGCAATTTCTTTGTTTCATCAACACCCTGAATGTTTACAGATTACAGAATGCCTCCAGATGTGCTTTGGAAGCTTCTACTGGTCTTCCAGGAATCGATCAAAGCGTAGACAGTTTGAGACATTACTCCCATGGAAAAAAGTACGCATGGTACCTCTGGTATTCAATCCCGATGCAATTTCTGTGTTTCATCAACACCCTGAATGTCCACAGATTACAGAATGCCTCCAGGTGTTCTTCGAAAACTACTACTGGTCTCCCAGGAACGATCATAGCGTAGACAGTTTGAGATATTACTCCCATGGAGAAAAGTCCGCATGGTGCCAGTGGTATTCAATCCAGATGCAATTTCTGTGTTTGATCAACACCCTGAAGATCCACAGATTACAGAATGCCTCCAGATGTGCTTCAGAGAGTACTACTGGTCTTCCAGGGAACGATCAAAGCGTAGACAGTTTTAGACATTACTCGCATGGAGAAAAGTCTACATGGTACTTGTTGTATTCAATCCCGATGCAATTTCGGTGTTTCGTCAACACTCAGAAATTCCACAGATTACAGAAAGCTTCCAGATGTGCTTCGTAAGATACTACTGGTCTTCCAGGAAACGATCAAATCGAAAACAGTTTGAGACATGACTCCCATGGAGAAATGTCCGCACTGTGCCTGTTGTATGCAATCCCGATGCCATATTTGTCCTTCATCAACAATCTGAGGGTCCACAGATTACAGATTGCCTCCAGATGAGCTTCGGAATCTACTACTGGTCTTCCAAGCAACGATCAAAGCGCACACAGTTAGAGACATTATTCCCATCTAGAAAAGTCGTCATGGTGCCTGTTGTATACAATCCAGATGCAATTTCTTTGTTTCATCAACACTCTGAAGGTCCACAGATTACAGAATGCCTCCAGATGTGCTTCAGAAAGTACTACTGGTCTTCCAGGGAACGATCAAAGCGTAGACAGTTTTAGACATTACACACATGGAGAAAAGTCCGCATGGTGCCTGTTGTATACAATCCTGATGCAATTTCGGTGTTTCATCATCACTCAGAAACTCCATAGATTACAGAATGCTCCCAGATGTGATTCGGAAACTACTACTGGTCTTCCAGGGAACGATCAAAGTGTAGACCGTGTGACAAACTACACCCTTGGAGAAAAGTCCACATGGTGCCTGTTCTACTCAATTCCAATGCAATTTCTGTGTTTCATCAACACTTTGAAGGTAAACAGCTTACAGCATGCTTCCAGATGTGCTTCGGAAGATACTACTGGTCTTCGGGGAAACGATCAAATCGAAGACAGTTTGAGACATGACTCCCATGGGGAAATGTCCGCATGGTGCATGTTGTATGCAATCCCGATGCCATATTTGTGCTTCATCAACAATCCGAATGTCCACAGATTACAGAGTGCCTCCAGATGTGCTTTGGAAACTACTACTGTTCTTCCAGGCAACGATCAAAGCGCAGACAGTTAGAGACATTATTCCCATGGAGAAAAGTCGGCATGGCGCCTGTTGTATTCAATCCCGACGCAATTTCTGTGTTTCATCAACACTCTGAAGATCCACAGGTTACAGAATGCATCCAGATGTGCTTCGGAAACTAATACTGGTCTTCCAGGGAACGATGAAAGTGTAGACAGTTAGAGACACTTCTCCCATGGAGAAAAGTCCACATGGTGCCTGTTGTATTCAATCCAGATGCAATTTCTGTGTTTCATCAACACTCTGATGGACCACAGATTACAGAATGCCTCCTGATGTGCTTCTGAAACTGCTACTGGTCTTCCAGGAATCGATCAAAGCGTCGACAAATTCAGATATTACTCCCATAGAGAAAAGTCTGCATGGTGTCTGTTCTACTCAATTCCAATGCAATTTCTGTGTTTCATCAACACTTTGAAGGTAAACAGCTTACAGCATGCTTCCAGATGTGCTTCGGAAGATACTACTGGTCTACCAGGGAACGATCAAATTGAAGACAGTTTGGGGCATTACTCCTATGGAGAAAAGTTCGCGTGGTGCATGTTGTATTCAATCCCGATGCCATTTATGTGCTTCATCAACACTCTGAAGGTCCACAGATTACAGTGTGCCTCCAGATGTGCTTCGGAAACTACTACTAGTTTTCCAGGGAACGATCAAAGCGTATACAATTTGAGACATTTCTCCCACGAAGAAAAGTCCGCATGGTGCACGTTGTATTCAATCCCGATGAATTATCTTTGTTTCATCAACACTCAGAACTTCCACAGATTACAGAAGGCCTCCAGTTGTGTATCCGAGAGTACTACTGGTCTCACAGGAACGATCAAAGCGTAGACAGTTTGAGACATTACTCCCTTCGAGAAAAATCTGCATGGTGGATGTTGTATTCAATCCCGATTCTATTTCTGTGCTTCATCAACACTCTAAAGGTCCACACATTTCAGAATTGCTTCCAGATGTGCTTCTAAAACTGCTACTGGTCACACAGGAATCGATCAAGGCGGAGACAGTTTGAGACATTACTCCCATGGAGAGAAGTGTGCACAGTGCCTGTTGTATTCAATCCCCATGCCATTTCTGTGTTTCATCATCACTCCGAAGGTCCTCAGACTACAGAAAGCCCCCAGATGTGCTTCGAAATTACTACTGGCCTTCCAGGAAACGACCAAAGCGTAACACAGTTTTAGACATTACTCGCATTGAGATAAGTCCGCATGGTGCCTGTTGTATTCATTTCCGATGCAATTTCTGTGTTTAATCAACACTTCAAAGTTCCACAGATTACAGAATGCCTCCAGATGTGATTCGAAAACTCCTACTGGTCTTCCAGGGTACGATCAAAGTGTAAACAGTTTGAGACACTATTCACATTGAGAAAAGTCCGCATGGTGCCTGTTGTATTCAGTCCCGATGCAATTTCTGTGTTTCATCAGCACTCTGAATGTCCACAGATTACAGAATGCCGCCAGACGTGCATCGGAAATTACCACTGGTCTTCCAGGAATCGATCAAAGCGTAGACAGTTTGAGACATTACTCCCATGGAGGAAAGTTCGCATGGTGATTGTTGTATACAATCCTGATGCAATTTCTGTGTTTCATCAACACTCTCAATGTACTCTGATTATAGAATGCCTCCTGATGTGCTTCGGAAACTAGTAGTGGTCTTCCAGGGAACGATCAAATCGTAGACAGTTTGAGACATTACTCCCATTGAGAAAAGTCCGCATGGTGAATGTTGTATTCAATCCCAATGCAATTTCTGTGTTTCATCAACACTCTGAAGGACCACAGATTACAGAATGCCTCCTGATGTGCTTCTGAAACTGCTACTGGTCTCCCAAGAATCGATCAAAACGTCGACAAATTCAGATATTACTCCCATAGAGAAAAGTCTGCATGGTGTCTGTGGTATTTAATCAAGATGCAATTTCTTTGTTCCATCAACATCCTGAACGTCCACAGATAACAGAATCCCTCCAGATGTGCTTCGGAAACTATTACTGGTCTTCCAGGGAACGATAAAAACGTAGACTGTTTGAGACATTACTCTCATGGAGAAAAGTCCGCATAGTGAATGTTGTATTCAATCACGATGCAATATCTGTATTTCATCAACACTCTGAAGGTCCACAGATTACAGAGTGCTTCCCGATGAGCTTCGGAAACTCCTACTGGACTTCCAGGGAACGATCAAATCGTAAACTGTTTGAGACATTACTCCAATGGAGAAAAGTCCGCATGGTGCCTGTGCTATTCAATCCCGATGCAATTTCTTTGTTTCATCAACACTCTGAAGGTCCACAGATTACAGAATGGTTCCAGATGTGCTTCGTAAACTACTACTGGTCATCCAGGGAACGATCAAATCTTATACAGTTTGAGACATTACTCCTATGGAGAAAAGTCCGCATGGTGCCTGTTGTATCCAATCCCGATGCCATTTCCGTGCTTCAACAACACTCTGAAGGTCCACAGATTACAGAGTGGCTCCAGATGTGCTTCGGAAACTACTACAGTTCTTCCAGGCAACGATCAAAGCGAAAACTGTTTGAGACATTACTCCCATGGAGAAAAGTCCGCTTGGTGCATGTTGTGTTCAATTACGATGCAATTTCTTTGTTTCATCAACACTCTGAAGGTCCACAGATTACAGAGTGCCTCCAGATGTGCTTCGGAAACTACTACTGTTCTTCCAGGCAACGATCAAATCGTAGACAGTTTGAGACATTATTCCCATGGAGAAAAGTCGGCATCGTGCCTGTTGTATTCTGTCCCGATGCCTTTTCTGTGCTTCATCAACACTCTGAAGGTCCACATATTACAGAGGGCCTCCAGATGTGCTTCGGAAACTACTACTGGTCTTCCAGGAATCGATCAAAGCGCAGACAATTTGAGACATTACTCCCATGGAGAAAAGTCCGCATGGTGCCTGTTGTATACAATCCCGATGAAATTTCAGTGTTTCATCAATACTCTGAAGATCTACAGATTACAGAATGGCTCCAGATGTGCTTCAGAAGCTTGTCCTGGTCTTCCAGGAATCGATCAAAGCGTAGACAGTTTGAGACATTAATCCCATGGAGAAAAGACAATATGGTGCCTGTGGTATGCAATCACGATGCAATATCTGTGTTTCATCAACACTCTGAAGGTCCACAGATTACAGACTGCTTCCAGATGAGCTTCGGAAGCTACTACTGGACTTCCAGGGAACGATCAATTCGTAGACAGTTTGAGATATTACTCCCATGGAGAAAAGTCCGCATGGTGCCTGTTGTATCCAAACCCGATGCCATTTCTGTGCTTCATCAACACTCTGAAGGTCCTCAGATTACACAATGCCTCCAGAAGTGCTTCGGAAACTACTACTGGTCTTCCAGGAATCGATCATAGCGCAGACATTTTGAGATATTTCTCCCATGGAGAAAAGTCCGCATGGTTCCTGTTGTATACAATCCCGATGCTATTTCTGTGTTTCATCATTACTCTGAAGGTCTACAGATTACAGAATGCCTCCAGATGTGCTTCGGAAGCTTCTACTAATCTTCCAGGAAACGATCAAAGAGTAGACAGTTTGAGACATTACTCCCATGGAGAAAAGTGCGCATGGTGACAGTGGTATTTAATCACGATGCAATTTCTGTGTTTCATCAACAGTCTGAAGGTCCACAGATTGCAGAATGCATCCAGATGTGCTTCTTAAACTACCACTGCTCTTCCAGGGATCGATCAAAGCTTTGACAGTTTGAGACATTACTGCCAAGGAAAAAAGTCTGCATAGTGAGTGTTGTATTCAATCCCGAAGAAATTTCTTTGTTTCATCAACAACTTGAATGTCCACAGATTACAGAATCCCTCCAGATGTGCTGCTTAAAGTACTACTGCTCTTCCAGGAATCGATCAAGGCGTAGACAGTTTGAGACATTACTCCCATGGAGAAAAGTGCACATGGTGCCTGTGGTATTTAGCCTCGATGCAATTTCTTTGTTTCATCAACACCCTGAACGTCCACAGATTACAGAATTACTCCAGATGCGCTTCGGAAACTACTACAGGTCTTCCGAGGAACGATCAAAGCGTAGACTGTTTGAGACATTACTCCCATGGAGAAAAGTTCGCTTGGTGCATGTCGTGTTCAATTACGATGCAATTTCTTTGTTTCATCAACACTCAGAAGGTCCACAGATTACAGGATGCCTCCAGATGTGTTTCGGAAACTACTACTGGTCTTTCAGGGAACGATCAGATCGTAGACAGTTTGAGACATTGCTGCCATGGAGAAAAGTTCGCATGGTGGTTGTTGTATTCAATCCCGATGCAATTTCTGTGTTTCATCAACACTCTTGAGGTCCACAGATTACAGAATCCCTCCAGATGTGCTGCTTAAAGTACTACTGCTCTTCCAGGAATCGATCAAGGCGTAGACAGTTTGAGACATTACTCCCATGGAGAAAAGTCCGCATGGTGCCAGTGGTATTCAATCCAGATGCAATTTCTGTGTTTGATCAACACCCTGAAGATCCACAGATTACAGAATGCCTCCAGATGTGCTTCAGAGAGTACTACTGGTCTTCCAGGGAACGATCAAAGCGTAGACAGTTTTAGACATTACTCGCATGGAGAAAAGTCTACATGGTACTTGTTGTATTCAATCCCGATGCAATTTCGGTGTTTCATCAACACTCAGAAATTCCACAGATTACAGAAAGCTTCCAGATGTGCTTCGTAAGATACTACTGGTCTTCCAGGAAACGATCAAATCGAAAACAGTTTGAGACATGACTCCCATGGAGAAATGTCCGCACTGTGCCTGTTGTATGCAATCCCGATGCCATATTTGTCCTTCATCAACAATCTGAGGGTCCACAGATTACAGATTGCCTCCAGATGAGCTTGGGAATCTACTACTGGTCTTCCAAGCAACGATCAAAGTGCACACAGTTAGAGACATTATTCCCATCTAGAAAAGTCGTCATGGTGCCTGTTGTATACAATCTAGATGCAATTTCTTTGTTTCATCAACACTCTGAAGGTCCACAGATTACAGAATGCCTCCAGATGTGCTTCAGAAAGTACTACTGGTCTTCCAGGGAACGATCAAAGCGTAGACAGTTTTAGACATTACACACATGGAGAAAAGTCCGCATGGTGCCTGTTGTATACAATCCTGATGCAATTTCGGTGTTTCATCATCACTCAGAAACTCCATAGATTACAGAATGCTCCCAGATGTGATTCGGAAACTACTACTGGTCTTCCAGGGAACGATCAAAGTGTAGACCGTGTGACAAACTACACCCTTGGAGAAAAGTCCACATGGTGCCTGTTCTACTCAATTCCAATGCAATTTCTGTGTTTCATCAACACTTTGAAGGTAAACAGCTTACAGCATGCTTCCAGATGTACTTCGGAAGATACTACTGGTCTCCGGGGAAACGATCAAATCGAAGACAGTTTGAGACATGACTCCCATGGGGAAATGTCCGCATGGTGCATGTTGTATGCAATCCCGATGCCATATTTGTGCTTCATCAACAATCCGAATGTCCACAGATTACAGAGTGCCTCCAGATGTGCTTTGGAAACTACTACTGTTCTTCCAGGCAACGATCAAAGCGCAGACAGTTAGAGACATTATTCCCATGGAGAAAAGTCGGCATGGCGCCTGTTGTATTCAATCCCGATGCAATTTCTGTGTTTCATCAACACTCTGAAGATCCACAGGTTACAGAATGCTTCCAGATGTGCTTCGGAAACTAATACTGGTCTTCCAGGGAACGATGAAAGTGTAGACAGTTAGAGACACTTCTCCCATGGAGAAAAGTCCACATGGTGCCTGTTGTATTCAATCCAGATGCAATTTCTGTGTTTCATCAACACTCTGATGGACCACAGATTACAGAATGCCTCCTGATGTGCTTCTGAAACTGCTACTGGTCTTCCGGGAATCGATCAAAGCGTCGACAAATTCAGATATTACTCCCATAGAGAAAAGTCTGCATGGTGTCTGTTCTACTCAATTCCAATGCAATTTCTGTGTTTCATCAACACTTTGAAGGTAAACAGCTTACAGCATGCTTCCAGATGTGCTTCGGAAGATACTACTGGTCTACCAGGGAACGATCAAATTGAAGACAGTTTGGGGCATTACTCCTATGGAGAAAAGTTCGCGTGGTGCATGTTGTATTCAATCCCGATGCCATTTATGTGCTTCATCAACACTCTGAAGGTCCACAGATTACAGTGTGCCTCCAGATGTGCTTCGGAAACTACTACTAGTTTTCCAGGGAACGATCAAAACGTATACAATTTGAGACATTTCTCCCACGAAGAAAAGTCCGCATGGTGCACGTTGTATTCAATCCCGATGCATTATCTTTGTTTCATCAACACTCAGAACTTCCACAGATTACAGAAGGCCTCCAGTTGTGTATCCGAGAGTACTACTGGTCTCACAGGAACGATCAAAGCGTAGACAGTTTGAGACATTACTCCCTTCGAGAAAAATCTGCATGGTGGATGTTGTATTCAATCCCGATTCTATTTCTGTGCTTCATCAACAGTCTAAAGGTCCACACATTTCAGAATTGCTTCCAGATGTGCTTCTAAAACTGCTACTGGTCACACAGGAATCGATCAAGGCGGAGACAGTTTGAGACATTACTCCCATGGAGAGAAGAGTGCACAGTGCCTGTTGTATTCAATCCCCATGCCATTTCTGTGTTTCATCAACACTCCGAAGGTCCTCAGACTACTGAAAGCCCCCAGATGTGCTTCGAAATTACTACTGGCCTTCCAGGAAACGACCAAAGCGTAACACAGTTTTAGACATTACTCGCATTGACATAAGTCCGCATGGTGCCTGTTGTATTCATTTCCGATGCAATTTCTGTGTTTAATCAACACTTCAAAGTTCCACAGATTACAGAATGCCTCCAGATGTGATTCGAAAACTCCTACTGGTCTTCCAGGGTACGATCAAAGTGTAAACAGTTTGAGACACTATTCACATTGAGAAAAGTCCGCATGGTGCCTGTTGTATTCAGTCCCGATGCAATTTCTGTGTTTCATCAGCACTCTGAATGTCCACAGATTACAGAATGCCGCCAGACGTGCATCGGAAATTACCACTGGTCTTCCAGGAATCGATCAAAGCGTAGACAGTTTGAGACATTACTCCCATGGAGGAAAGTTCGCATGGTGATTGTTGTATACAATCCTGATGCAATTTCTGTGTTTCATGAATACTCTGAAGGTCTACAGATTACAGAATGCCCCCAGATGTGCTTCGGAAGCTACTACTGGTCTTCCAGAAATCGATCAAAGCGTAGACAGTTTTAGACATCACTCCCATGGAGAGAAGTCCGCATGGCGCCTGTTGTATTCAATCCCGATAACATTACTGCATTTCATCAACACTCTAAAGGACCACACATTTCAGAATTGCCTCCAGATGTGCTTCTAAAACTGCTACTGGTCTCCCAGGAATCGATCAAAGCATAGACAGTTTGAGGCATTACTCCCATGGAGAAAAGTCTGCACGGTGCCTGTTGTATTCAATCAACATGCAATTTCTGTGTTTCATCAACACTCTCAATGTACTCTGATTATAGAATGCCTCCTGATGTGCTTCGGAAACTAGTAGTGGTCTTCCAGGGAACGATCAAATCGTAGACAGTTTGAGACATTACTCTCATGGAGAAAAGTCCGCATGGTGCCTGTGGTATTTAATCAAGTTACAATTTCTGTGTTTAATCAAAACTCTGAAGGTCCACAGTTTACAGAATGCCTCCAGATGTGCTTCTTAAACTACTACTGCATTTCCAGGAATCGATCATAGCGCAGACAATTTGAGACATTACTCCCATGGAGGGAAGTCCGCATAATGCCTGTGGTATTCAATCACGATACAATTTCTATGTTTAATCAACACTCTGAAGGTCCACAGATTACAGAATGCCTCCAGATGTGCTTTGGAAACTACTGCTGGTATTCCAGGGAACGATCAAATCGTAGACTGTTTGAGACATTACTCCCATTGAGAAAAGTCCGCATGGTGAATGTTGTATTCAATCCCAATGCAATTTCTGTGTTTCATCAACACTCTGAAGGACCACAGATTACAGAATGCCTCCTGATGTGCTTCTGAAACTGCTACTGGTCTCCCAAGAATCGATCAAAACGTCGACAAATTCAGATATTACTCCCATAGAGAAAAGTCTGCATGGTGTCTGTGGTATTTAATCAAGATGCAATTTCTTTGTTCCATCAACATCCTGAACGTCCACAAATAACAGAATCCCTCCAGATGTGCTTCGGAAACTATTACTGGTCTTCCAGGGAACGATAAAAACGTAGACTGTTTGAGACATTACTCTCATGGAGAAAAGTCCGCATAGTGAATGTTGTATTCAATCACGATGCAATATCTGTATTTCATCAACACTCTGAAGGTCCACAGATTACAGAGTGCTTCCAGATGAGCTTCGGAAACTCCTACTGGACTTCCAGGGAACGATCAAATCGTAAACAGTTTGAGACATTACTCCAATGGAGAAAAGTCCACATGGTGCCTGTGCTATTCAATCCCGATGCAATTTCTTTGTTTCATCAACACTCTGAAGGTCCACAGATTACAGAATGGTTCCAGATGTGCTTCGTAATCTACTACTGGTCATCCAGGGAACGATCAAATCTTATACAGTTTGAGACATTACTCCTATGGAGAAAAGTCCGCATGGTGCCTGTTGTATCCAATCCCGATGCCATTTCCGTGCTTCAACAACACTCTGAAGGTCCACAGATTACAGAGTGGCTCCAGATGTGCTTCGGAAACTACTACAGTTCTTCCAGGCAACGATCAAAGCGAAAACTGTTTGAGACATTACTCCCATGGAGGAAAGTCCGCTTGGTGCATGTTGTGTTCAATTACGATGCAATTTCTTTGTTTCATCAACACTCTGAAGGTCCGCAGATTACAGAGTGCCTCCAGATGTGCTTCGGAAACTACTACTGTTCTTCCAGGCAACGATCAAATCGTAGACAGTTTGAGACATTATTCCCATGGTGAAAAGTCGGCATCGTGCCTGTTGTATTCTGTCCCGATGCCTTTTCTGTGCTTCATCAACACTCTGAAGGTCCACATATTACAGAGGGCCTCCAGATGTGCTTCGGAAACTACTACTGGTCTTCCAGGAATCGATCAAAGCGCAGACAATTTGAGACATTACTCCCATGGAGAAAAGTCCGCATGGTGCCTGTTGTATACAATCCCGATGAAATTTCAGTGTTTCATCAATACTCTGAAGATCTACAGATTACAGAATGGCTCCAGATGTGCTTCAGAAGCTTGTTCTGGTCTTCCAGGAATCGATCAAAGCGTAGACAGTTTGAGACATTAATCCCATGGAGAAAAGACAATATGGTGCCTGTGGTATGCAATCACGATGCAATATCTGTGTTTCATCAACACTCTGAAGGTCCACAGATTACAGACTGCTTCCAGATGAGCTTCGGAAGCTACTACTGGACTTCCAGGGAACGATCAATTCGTAGACAGTTTGAGATATTACTCCCATGGAGAAAAGTCCGCATGGTGCCTGTTGTATCCAAACCCGATGCCATTTCTGTGCTTCATCAACACTCTGGAGGTCCTCAGATTACACAATGCCTCCAGAAGTGCTTCGGAAACTACTACTGGTCTTCCAGGAATCGATCATAGCGCAGACATTTTGAGATATTTCTCCCATGGAGAAAAGTCCGCATGGTTCCTGTTGTATACAATCCCGATGCTATTTCTGTGTTTCATCATTACTCTGAAGGTCTACAGATTACAGAATGCCTCCAGATGTGCTTCGGAAGCTTCTACTAATCTTCCAGGAATCGATCAAAGAGTAGACAGTTTGAGACATTACTCCCATGGAGAAAAGTGCGCATGGTGACAGTGGTATTTAATCACGATGCAATTTCTGTGTTTCATCAACAGTCTGAAGGTCCACAGATTGCAGAATGCATCCAGATGTGCTTCTTAAACTACCACTGCTCTTCCAGGGATCGATCAAAGCTTTGACAGTTTGAGACATTACTGCCAAGGAAAAAAGTCTGCATAGTGAGTGTTGTATTCAATCCCGAAGAAATTTCTTTGTTTCATCAACAACTTGAATGTCCACAGATTACAGAATCCCTCCAGATGTGCTGCTTAAAGTACTACTGCTCTTCCAGGAATCGATCAAGGCGTAGACAGTTTGAGACATTACTCCCATGGAGAAAAGTGCACATGGTGCCTGTGGTATTTAGCCTCGATGCAATTTCTTTGTTTCATCAACACCCTGAACGTCCACAGATTACAGAATTACTCCAGATGCGCTTCGGAAACTACTACAGGTCTTCCGAGGAACGATCAAAGCGTAGACTGTTTGAGACATTACTCCCATGGAGAAAAGTTCGCTTGGTGCATGTCGTGTTCAATTACGATGCAATTTCTTTGTTTCATCAACACTCAGAAGGTCCACAGATTACAGGATGCCTCCAGATGTGTTTCGGAAACTACTACTGGTCTTTCAGGGAACGATCAGATCGTAGACAGTTTGAGACATTGCTGCCATGGAGAAAAGTTCGCATGGTGGTTGTTGTATTCAATCCCGATGCAATTTCTGTGTTTCATCAACACTCTTGAGGTCCACAGATTACAGAATCCCTCCAGATGTGCTGCTTAAAGTACTACTGCTCTTCCAGGAATCGATCAAGGCGTAGACAGTTTGAGACATTACTCCCATGGAGAAAAGTCCGCATGGTGCCAGTGGTATTCAATCCAGATGCAATTTCTGTGTTTGATCAACACCCTTAAGATCCACAGATTACAGAATGCCTCCAGATGTGCTTCAGAGAGTACTACTGGTCTTCCAGGGAACGATCAAAGCGTAGACAGTTTTAGACATTACTCGCATGGAGAAAAGTCTACATGGTACTTGTTGTATTCAATCCCGATGCAATTTCGGTGTTTCATCAACACTCAGAAATTCCACAGATTACAGAAAGCTTCCAGATGTGCTTCGTAAGATACTACTGGTCTTCCAGGAAACGATCAAATCGAAAACAGTTTGAGACATGACTCCCATGGAGAAATGTCCGCACTGTGCCTGTTGTATGCAATCCCGATGCCATATTTGTCCTTCATCAACAATCTGAGGGTCCACAGATTACAGATTGCCTCCAGATGAGCTTGGGAATCTACTACTGGTCTTCCAAGCAACGATCAAAGTGCACACAGTTAGAGACATTATTCCCATCTAGAAAAGTCGTCATGGTGCCTGTTGTATACAATCTAGATGCAATTTCTTTGTTTCATCAACACTCTGAAGGTCCACAGATTACAGAATGCCTCCAGATGTGCTTCAGAAAGTACTACTGGTCTTCCAGGGAACGATCAAAGCGTAGACAGTTTTAGACATTACACACATGGAGAAAAGTCCGCATGGTGCCTGTTGTATACAATCCTGATGCAATTTCGGTGTTTCATCATCACTCAGAAACTCCATAGATTACAGAATGCTCCCAGATGTGATTCGGAAACTACTACTGGTCTTCCAGGGAACGATCAAAGTGTAGACCGTGTGACAAACTACACCCTTGGAGAAAAGTCCACATGGTGCCTGTTCTACTCAATTCCAATGCAATTTCTGTGTTTCATCAACACTTTGAAGGTAAACAGCTTACAGCATGCTTCCAGATGTACTTCGGAAGATACTACTGGTCTTCGGGGAAACGATCAAATCGAAGACAGTTTGAGACATGACTCCCATGGGGAAATGTCCGCATGGTGCATGTTGTATGCAATCCCGATGCCATATTTGTGCTTCATCAACAATCCGAATGTCCACAGATTACAGAGTGCCTCCAGATGTGCTTTGGAAACTACTACTGTTCTTCCAGGCAACGATCAAAGCGCAGACAGTTAGAGACATTATTCCCATGGAGAAAAGTCGGCATGGCGCCTGTTGTATTCAATCCCGATGCAATTTCTGTGTTTCATCAACACTCTGAAGATCCACAGGTTACAGAATGCTTCCAGATGTGCTTCGGAAACTAATACTGGTCTTCCAGGGAACGATGAAAGTGTAGACAGTTAGAGACACTTCTCCCATGGAGAAAAGTCCACATGGTGCCTGTTGTATTCAATCCAGATGCAATTTCTGTGTTTCATCAACACTCTGATGGACCACAGATTACAGAATGCCTCCTGATGTGCTTCTGAAACTGCTACTGGTCTTCCGGGAATCGATCAAAGCGTCGACAAATTCAGATATTACTCCCATAGAGAAAAGTCTGCATGGTGTCTGTTCTACTCAATTCCAATGCAATTTCTGTGTTTCATCAACACTTTGAAGGTAAACAGCTTACAGCATGCTTCCAGATGTGCTTCGGAAGATACTACTGGTCTACCAGGGAACGATCAAATTGAAGACAGTTTGGGGCATTACTCCTATGGAGAAAAG
The DNA here is from genome assembly GCF_023897955.1 of Schistocerca gregaria. Classification (NCBI taxonomy): domain Eukaryota; kingdom Metazoa; phylum Arthropoda; class Insecta; order Orthoptera; family Acrididae; genus Schistocerca; species Schistocerca gregaria. The sequence continues at coordinate 5,188,768 of NW_026061884.1, forward strand.
TTCGCGTGGTGCATGTTGTATTCAATCCCGATGCCATTTATGTGCTTCATCAACACTCTGAAGGTCCACAGATTACAGTGTGCCTCCAGATGTGCTTCGGAAACTACTACTAGTTTTCCAGGGAACGATCAAAACGTATACAATTTGAGACATTTCTCCCACGAAGAAAAGTCCGCATGGTGCACGTTGTATTCAATCCCGATGCATTATCTTTGTTTCATCAACACTCAGAACTTCCACAGATTACAGAAGGCCTCCAGTTGTGTATCCGAGAGTACTACTGGTCTCACAGGAACGATCAAAGCGTAGACAGTTTGAGACATTACTCCCTTCGAGAAAAATCTGCATGGTGGATGTTGTATTCAATCCCGATTCTATTTCTGTGCTTCATCAACAGTCTAAAGGTCCACACATTTCAGAATTGCTTCCAGATGTGCTTCTAAAACTGCTACTGGTCACACAGGAATCGATCAAGGCGGAGACAGTTTGAGACATTACTCCCATGGAGAGAAGAGTGCACAGTGCCTGTTGTATTCAATCCCCATGCCATTTCTGTGTTTCATCAACACTCCGAAGGTCCTCAGACTACAGAAAGCCCCCAGATGTGCTTCGAAATTACTACTGGCCTTCCAGGAAACGACCAAAGCGTAACACAGTTTTAGACATTACTCGCATTGACATAAGTCCGCATGGTGCCTGTTGTATTCATTTCCGATGCAATTTCTGTGTTTAATCAACACTTCAAAGTTCCACAGATTACAGAATGCCTCCAGATGTGATTCGAAAACTCCTACTGGTCTTCCAGGGTACGATCAAAGTGTAAACAGTTTGAGACACTATTCACATTGAGAAAAGTCCGCATGGTGCCTGTTGTATTCAGTCCCGATGCAATTTCTGTGTTTCATCAGCACTCTGAATGTCCACAGATTACAGAATGCCGCCAGACGTGCATCGGAAATTACCACTGGTCTTCCAGGAATCGATCAAAGCGTAGACAGTTTGAGACATTACTCCCATGGAGGAAAGTTCGCATGGTGATTGTTGTATACAATCCTGATGCAATTTCTGTGTTTCATGAATACTCTGAAGGTCTACAGATTACAGAATGCCCCCAGATGTGCTTCGGAAGCTACTACTGGTCTTCCAGAAATCGATCAAAGCGTAGACAGTTTTAGACATCACTCCCATGGAGAGAAGTCCGCATGGCGCCTGTTGTATTCAATCCCGATAACATTACTGCATTTCATCAACACTCTAAAGGACCACACATTTCAGAATTGCCTCCAGATGTGCTTCTAAAACTGCTACTGGTCTCCCAGGAATCGATCAAAGCATAGACAGTTTGAGGCATTACTCCCATGGAGAAAAGTCTGCACGGTGCCTGTTGTATTCAATCAACATGCAATTTCTGTGTTTCATCAACACTCTCAATGTACTCTGATTATAGAATGCCTCCTGATGTGCTTCGGAAACTAGTAGTGGTCTTCCAGGGAACGATCAAATCGTAGACAGTTTGAGACATTACTCTCATGGAGAAAAGTCCGCATGGTGCCTGTGGTATTTAATCAAGTTACAATTTCTGTGTTTAATCAAAACTCTGAAGGTCCACAGTTTACAGAATGCCTCCAGATGTGCTTCTTAAACTACTACTGCATTTCCAGGAATCGATCATAGCGCAGACAATTTGAGACATTACTCCCATGGAGGGAAGTCCGCATAATGCCTGTGGTATTCAATCACGATACAATTTCTATGTTTAATCAACACTCTGAAGGTCCACAGATTACAGAATGCCTCCAGATGTGCTTTGGAAACTACTGCTGGTATTCCAGGGAACGATCAAATCGTAGACTGTTTGAGACATTACTCCCATTGAGAAAAGTCCGCATGGTGAATGTTGTATTCAATCCCAATGCAATTTCTGTGTTTCATCAACACTCTGAAGGACCACAGATTACAGAATGCCTCCTGATGTGCTTCTGAAACTGCTACTGGTCTCCCAAGAATCGATCAAAACGTCGACAAATTCAGATATTACTCCCATAGAGAAAAGTCTGCATGGTGTCTGTGGTATTTAATCAAGATGCAATTTCTTTGTTCCATCAACATCCTGAACGTCCACAGATAACAGAATCCCTCCAGATGTGCTTCGGAAACTATTACTGGTCTTCCAGGGAACGATAAAAACGTAGACTGTTTGAGACATTACTCTCATGGAGAAAAGTCCGCATAGTGAATGTTGTATTCAATCACGATGCAATATCTGTATTTCATCAACACTCTGAAGGTCCACAGATTACAGAGTGCTTCCAGATGAGCTTCGGAAACTCCTACTGGACTTCCAGGGAACGATCAAATCGTAAACAGTTTGAGACATTACTCCAATGGAGAAAAGTCCACATGGTGCCTGTGCTATTCAATCCCGATGCAATTTCTTTGTTTCATCAACACTCTGAAGGTCCACAGATTACAGAATGGTTCCAGATGTGCTTCGTAATCTACTACTGGTCATCCAGGGAACGATCAAATCTTATACAGTTTGAGACATTACTCCTATGGAGAAAAGTCCGCATGGTGCCTGTTGTATCCAATCCCGATGCCATTTCCGTGCTTCAACAACACTCTGAAGGTCCACAGATTACAGAGTGGCTCCAGATGTGCTTCGGAAACTACTACAGTTCTTCCAGGCAACGATCAAAGCGAAAACTGTTTGAGACATTACTCCCATGGAGGAAAGTCCGCTTGGTGCATGTTGTGTTCAATTACGATGCAATTTCTTTGTTTCATCAACACTCTGAAGGTCCGCAGATTACAGAGTGCCTCCAGATGTGCTTCGGAAACTACTACTGTTCTTCCAGGCAACGATCAAATCGTAGACAGTTTGAGACATTATTCCCATGGTGAAAAGTCGGCATCGTGCCTGTTGTATTCTGTCCCGATGCCTTTTCTGTGCTTCATCAACACTCTGAAGGTCCACATATTACAGAGGGCCTCCAGATGTGCTTCGGAAACTACTACTGGTCTTCCAGGAATCGATCAAAGCGCAGACAATTTGAGACATTACTCCCATGGAGAAAAGTCCGCATGGTGCCTGTTGTATACAATCCCGATGAAATTTCAGTGTTTCATCAATACTCTGAAGATCTACAGATTACAGAATGGCTCCAGATGTGCTTCAGAAGCTTGTCCTGGTCTTCCAGGAATCGATCAAAGCGTAGACAGTTTGAGACATTAATCCCATGGAGAAAAGACAATATGGTGCCTGTGGTATGCAATCACGATGCAATATCTGTGTTTCATCAACACTCTGAAGGTCCACAGATTACAGACTGCTTCCAGATGAGCTTCGGAAGCTACTACTGGACTTCCAGGGAACGATCAATTCGTAGACAGTTTGAGATATTACTCCCATGGAGAAAAGTCCGCATGGTGCCTGTTGTATCCAAACCCGATGCCATTTCTGTGCTTCATCAACACTCTGGAGGTCCTCAGATTACACAATGCCTCCAGAAGTGCTTCGGAAACTACTACTGGTCTTCCAGGAATCGATCATAGCGCAGACATTTTGAGATATTTCTCCCATGGAGAAAAGTCCGCATGGTTCCTGTTGTATACAATCCCGATGCTATTTCTGTGTTTCATCATTACTCTGAAGGTCTACAGATTACAGAATGCCTCCAGATGTGCTTCGGAAGCTTCTACTAATCTTCCAGGAATCGATCAAAGAGTAGACAGTTTGAGACATTACTCCCATGGAGAAAAGTGCGCATGGTGACAGTGGTATTTAATCACGATGCAATTTCTGTGTTTCATCAACAGTCTGAAGGTCCACAGATTGCAGAATGCATCCAGATGTGCTTCTTAAACTACCACTGCTCTTCCAGGGATCGATCAAAGCTTTGACAGTTTGAGACATTACTGCCAAGGAAAAAAGTCTGCATAGTGAGTGTTGTATTCAATCCCGAAGAAATTTCTTTGTTTCATCAACAACTTGAATGTCCACAGATTACAGAATCCCTCCAGATGTGCTGCTTAAAGTACTACTGCTCTTCCAGGAATCGATCAAGTCGTAGACAGTTTGAGACATTACTCCCATGGAGAAAAGTGCACATGGTGCCTGTGGTATTTAGCCTCGATGCAATTTCTTTGTTTCATCAACACCCTGAACGTCCACAGATTACAGAATTACTCCAGATGCGCTTCGGAAACTACTACAGGTCTTCCGAGGAACGATCAAAGCGTAGACTGTTTGAGACATTACTCCCATGGAGAAAAGTTCGCTTGGTGCATGTCGTGTTCAATTACGATGCAATTTCTTTGTTTCATCAACACTCAGAAGGTCCACAGATTACAGAATGCCTCCAGATGTGTTTCGGAAACTACTACTGGTCTTTCAGGGAACGATCAGATCGTAGACAGTTTGAGACATTGCTGCCATGGAGAAAAGTTCGCATGGTGGTTGTTGTATTCAATCCCGATGCAATTTCTGTGTTTCATCAACACTCTTGAGGTCCACAGATTACAGAATGACTCCAGATGTGCTTCGGAAACTACTACTGGTTTTCCAGGAATCGATCAAAGCGCAGACCATTTGAGACATTACTCCCATGGAGAAAAGTCTGCATGGTGCCTGTTGTATTCAATCCCGTAGTAATTTCTTTCTTTCATCAACACCCTGAACGTCCACAGATTACAGATTGCCTCCAGATGTGCTTCGGAAACTACTACTGGGCTTCCAGGGAACGACCAAAGCGTAGACAATATGAGACATTACTCCCATGGAGAAAAGTCCGCATGGTGCATGTTGTATTCAATCCCGATGCTATTTCTGTGTTTCATCATTACTCTGAAGGTCTACAGATTACAGAATACCTCCAGGTGTGGTTCGGAAGCTTCTACTAGTCTTCCAGGAATCGATCAAAGCCTAGACAATTTGAGACATTACTCCCATCGAGAAAAGTCCCCATGGTGCCTGTGGTATATAATCACGATGCAATTTCTGTGTTTCATCAACACTCTGAATGTCCACAGATTACATAATGAATACAGATGTGCTTCAGAAACTACAACTGCTCTTCCAGGAATAGATCAAAGCGTTTAAAGTTAAAGACATTACTCTCATGGAGAAAAGTCGGCATGATGCCTGTTGTATTCAATCCCGATGCAATTACGGTGTTTCATCAGCACTCAGAAACTCCATAGATTTCAGAATGCCTCCAGATGTGATTCGGAAACTACTACTGGTCTTCAAGGGAACAATCAAACCGAAGAACGTTTGAGACATTTCTTCCATGGAGAAAAGTCCAATTGGTGCATGTTGTCTTCAATTACGATGCAATTTCTTTGTTTCATCAACACTCAGAAGGTCCACAGATTTAAGAAGGCTTCCAGATGTGTTTCGGTAACTACTACTGGTCTTTCAGGGAACGATCAAATCGTAGACAGTTTGAAACATTAATACCATGGAGAAAAGTTCACATGGTCTTTGTTGTTTTCAATCCCGATGCAATTACGGTGTTTCATCAACACTCAGAAACTCCATAGATTACAGAATGCCAACAGATGTGCTTCGGAACCTACTACTAGTCTTCCAGGGAACGATCAAATCGTAGACAGTGTGTGACATTTCTTCTATGGAGAAAAGTCCTCATGGTGCCTGTTGTATCCAATCCCGATGCCATTTCTGTGCTGCATCAACACTCAGAAGGTCCACAGATTGCAGAGGGCCTCCAGATGTGCTTCGGAAACTACTACTGGTCTTCCAGGGAACGAACAAAGCGTAGACAGTTTGAGACATTTCTCCCATGGAGAAAAGTCCTCATGGTGCCTGTTGTATTCAATCCCGATGCAATTTCTGTGTTTCATCAACACTCTTAAAGTCCACAGATTACAGAATGACTCCAGATGTGCTTCAGAAACTGCTACTGCTCTTCCAGGAATAGATCAAAACGTTTACAGTTAAAGACATCACTCCCATGGAGAAAAGTCTGCATGGTTAGTGTTGTATTAAATCCCGAAGGAATTTCTTTGTTTCATCAACACCCTGAAGGTCCACAGATTACAGAACGCCTCCAGATGCGATTCGGAAACTACTACTGGTCTTCCAGGGAACGAACAAAGCGTAGACAGTTTGAGACATTACTCCCATGGAGAAAAGACCGCATGGTGCCTGTGGTATTCAATCCCGATGCAAATTTGGTGTTTCATCAACACTCAGAAACTCCATAGATTACAGAATGCCTCCAGATGTGATTCGGAAACTACTACTGGTCTTCCAAGCAACGATCAAAGTGTAGACAGTTTGAGACACTACTCCCATGGAGAAAAGTCCACATGGTGCCTGTGGTATTCAATCCCGATGCAATTTCAGTGTTTCATCAACAGTCTGAAGGTCCACAGATTGCAGAATGCTTCCAGATGTGCTTCGTAAACTACTACTGGTCTTCCATGGAACGAACAAGTCGTAGAAAATTTGAGACATTACTCCTATGGAGAAAAGTCCGCATGGTTCCTGTTGTATCCAATCCCGATGCCGTTTCTGTGCTGCATCAACACTCAGAAAGTCCACAGATTGCAGAGGGCCTCCAGATGTGCTTCGGAAACTACTACTGGTCTTCCAGGGAACGATCAAACCGTAGACAGTTTGAGACATTACTCCCATGGAGAAAAGTCCGATTGGTGCGCGTTGTGTTCTATTACGATGCAATTTATTTGTTTCATCAATACTCAGAAGGTCCACAGATTAAAGAATGCTCCCAGATGTGTTTCGGTAACTACTACTGGTCTTTCGGGAACGATCAAATCGTAGACAGTTTGAGCCATTAATTTCATGGAGAAAAGTTCGCATGGTGGTTGCTGTTTTCAATCCCGATGCATTTCGGTGTTCCATCAACACTCAGAAACTCCATAGATTACAGAATGCCAACAGATGTGATTCTTAAATTACTACTGCTCTTCCAGGGATCGATCAACTCGATGACAATTTGAGACATTACTCCCATGGAGAAAAGTCTGCATGGTGCGTGTTGTATTCAATCCCGAAGCAATTTCTTTCCTTCATCAACACTCTGAAGGACCACAGATTACAGAATGCCTCCTGATGTGCTTCTGAAACTGCTACTTGTCTTCCAGGAATCGATCAGAGCGTCGACAAATTCAGATATTACTCCCATAGAGAAAAGTCTGCATGGTGCCTGTGGTATTTAATCAAGATGCAATTTCTTTGTTCCATCAACATCCTGAACGTCCACAGATAACAGAATCCCTCCAGATGTGCTTCGGAAACTATTACTGGTCTTCCAGGGAACGATAAAAACGTAGACTGTTTGAGACATTACTCTCATGGAGAAAAGTCCGCATAGTGAATGTTGTATTCAATCACGATGCAATATCTGTATTTCATCAACACTCTGAAGGTCCACAGATTACAGCGTGCTTCCAGATGAGCTTCGGAAACTCCTACTGGACTTCCAGGGAACGATCAAATCGCAAACAGTTTGAGACATTACTCCTATGGAGAAAAGTCCGCATGGTGCCTGTGCTATTCAATCCCGGTGCAATTTCTTTGTTTCATCAACACTCTGAAGGTCCACAGATTACAGAATGGTTCCAGATGTGCTTCGTAAACTACTACTGGTCATCCAGGGAACGATCAAATCTTATACAGTTTGAGACATTACTCCTATGGAGAAAAGTCCGCATGGTGCCTGTTGTATCCAATCCCGATGCCATTTCCGTGCTTCAACAACACTCTGAAGTTCCACAGATTACAGAGTGCCTCCAGATGTGCTTCGGAAACTACTACAGTTCTTCCAGGCAACGATCAAAGCGAAAACTGTTTGAGACATTACTCCCATGGAGGAAAGTCCGCTTGGTGCATGTTGTGTTCAATTACGATGCAATTTCTTTGTTTCATCAACACTCTGAAGGTCCACAGATTACAGAGTGCCTCCAGATGTGCTTCGGAAACTACTACTGTTCTTCCAGGCAACGATCAAATCGTAGACAGTTTGAGACATTATTCCCATGAAGAAAAGTCGGCATCGTGCCTGTTGTATTCTGTCCCGATGCCTTTTCTGTGCTTCATCAACACTCTGAAGTTCCACATATTACAGAGGGCCTCCAGATGTGCTTCGGAAACTACTACTGGTCTTCCAGGAATCGATCAAAGCGCAGACAATTTGAGACATTACTCCCATGGAGAAAAGTCCGCATGGTGCCTGTTGTATCCAAACCCGATGCCATTTCTGTGCTTCATCAACACTCTGAAGGTCCTCAGATTACACAGTGCCTCCAGAAGTGCTTCGGAAACTACTACTGGTCTTCCAGGAATCGATCATAGCGCAGACATTTTGAGATATTACTCCCATGGAGAAAAGTCCGCATGGTTCCTGTTGTATACAATCCCGATGCTATGTCTGTGTTTCATCATTACTCTGAAGGTCTACAGATTACAGAATGCCTCCAGATGTGCTTCGGAAGCTTCTACTAATCTTCCAGGAATCGATCAAAGAGTAGACAGTTTGAGACATTACTCCCATGGAGAAAAGTGCGCATGGTGACAGTGGTATTTAATCACGATGCAATTTCTGTGTTTCATCAACAGTCTGAAGGTCCACAGATTGCAGATCGCATCCAAATGTGCTTCTTAAACTACCACTGCTCTTCCAGGGATCGATCAAAGCTTTGACAGTTTGAGACATTACTGCCAAGGAAAGAAGTCTGCATAGTGAGTGTTGTATTCAATCCCGAAGCAATTTCTTTGTTTCATCAACACCCTGAATGTCCACAGATTACAGAATCCCTCCACATGTGCTTCTTAAAGTACTACTGCTCTTCCAGGAATCGATCAAGGCGTAGACAGTTTGAGACATTACTCCCATGGAGAAAAGTGCACATGGTGCCTGTGGTATTTAGCCTCGATGCAATTTCTTTGTTTCATCAACACCCTGAACGCCCACAGATTACAGAATTACTCTAGATGTGCTTCGGAAACTACTACAGGTCTTCCGGGGAACGATCAAAGCGTAGACTGTTTGAGATATTACTCCCATGGAGAAAAGTACGCTTGGTGCATGTCGTGTTCAATTACGATGCAATTTCTTTGTTTCATCAACACTCAGAAGGTCCACAGATTAAAGAAGGCTTCCAGATGTGTTTCGGTAACTACTACTTGTCTTTCAGGGAACGATCAAATCGTAGACAGTTTGAGACATTAATACCATGGAGAAAAGTTCACATGGTCTTTGTTGTTTTCAATCCCGATGCAATTTCTGTGTTTCATTAACACTCTTAAGGTCCACAGATTACAGAAGGGGTCCAGATTTGATTTGGAACTTACTACTGGTCTTCCAGGGAATGAATGAAACGTAGACAGTTTGAGACATTTCACCCATGGAGAAAAGTACGCATGGTGCCTGTTGTATTCAATCCCGATGCAATTTCGGTGTTTCATCAACACTCAGAAACTCCATAGATTACAGAATGCCAACAGATGTGCTTCGGAAACTACTACTAGTCTTCCAGGGAACGATCAAATCGTAGACAGTTTGAGACATTTCTTCTATGGGGAAAAGTCCTCATGGTGGATGTTGTATCCAATCCCGATGTCATTTCTTGCTTCATCAACACTGTGAAGGTCCACAGATTGCAGAGTGCCTCCAGATGTGCTTCGGAAACTACTACTGGTCTTCCAGGGAACGATCAAAGCGTAGACAGTATGAGACATTACTCCCATGGAGAAAAGTCCGCATGGTGCATGTTGTCTTCAATCTCGAAGCAAATTTCTTAGTTTCGTCAACAGCCTGAATGTCCACAGATTACAGAAGGCCTCCAGATGTGATTCGGAAGCTACTACTGGTCTTCCAGGAAACGAACAAAGCGTAGACAGTTTGAGACATTACTCACATGGAGAAAAGACCGCATGGTGCCTGTGGTAATTAATCCCGATGCAAATTTGGTGTTTCATCAACACTCAGAAACTCCGTAGATTACAGAATGCCTCCAGATGTGATTCGGAAACTACTACTGGTCTTCCAAGCAACGATCAAAGTGTAGACAGTTTGAGACACTACTCCCATGGAGAAAAGTCCACATGGTGCCTGTGGTATTCAATCCCGATGCAATTTCTGTGTTTCATCAACAGTCTGAAGGTCCACAGTTTACAGAATGCTTCCAGATGTGCTTCGTAAACTACTACTGGTCTTCCATGGAACGAACAAGTCGTAGAAAGTTTGAGACATTACTCCTATGGAGAAAAGTCCGCATGGTTCCTGTTGTATCCAATCCCGATGCCATTTCTGTGCTGCATCAACACTCAGAAGGTCCACAGATTGCAGAGGGCCTCCAGATGTGCTTCGGAAACTACTACTGGTCTTCCAGGGAACGATCAAACCGTAGACAGTTTGAGACATTACTCCCATGGAGAAAAGTCCGATTGGTGCGCGTTGTGTTCTATTACGATGCAATTTATTTGTTTCATCAATACTCAGAAGGTCCACAGATTAAAGAATGCTCCCAGATGTGTTTCGGTAACTACTACTGGTCTTTCGGGAACGATCAAATCGTAGACAGTATGAGCCATTAATCCCATGGAGAAAAGTTCGCATGGTGGTTGTTGTTTTCAATCCCGATGCATTTCGGTGTTCCATCAACACTCAGAAACTCCATAGATTACAGAATGCCAACAGATGTGATTCTTAAACTACTACTGCTCTTCCATTGATCGATCAACTCGATGACAATTTGAGACATTACTCCCATGGAGAAAAGTCTGCATGGTGCGTGTTGTATTCAATCCCGAAGCAATTTCTTTCTTTCATCAACACCCTGAATGTCCACAGATTACAGAAGGCCTCCAGATGTGATTCGCAAACTACTACTGGTCTTCCAGGGAACGAACAAAGCGTAGACAGTTTGAGACATTTCTCCCATGGAGAAAAGTACGCATGGTGCCTGTTGTATTCAATCCCGATGCCATTTCGGTGGTTTCATCAACACTCAGAATCTCCATACATTACAGAATGCCTCCGGATGTGATTCGGAAACTACTACTGGTCGTCCAAGGAACGATCAAATTGCAGACAGTTTGAGACACTACTCCCATAGAGAAAAGTCCACATGGTGCCTTTTGTATTCAATCCAGACGCATTTTCTGTGTTTCATCAACAGTCTGAAGGTCCACAGATTACAGAATGCTTCCAGATGTGCTTCGTAAACCACTACTCGTCTTCCAGGGAACGATCAAATCGTAAACAGTTTGAGACATTACTCCTATGGAGAAAAGTCCGCATGGTGCCTGTTGTATCCAATCCCGATGCCATTTCTGTGCTTCATCAACACTCTGAAGGTCCACAGATTACAGAGGGCCTCCAGATGTGCTTCGGAAACTACTACTGGTCTTCCAGGGAACGATCAAAGCGTAGACAGTTTGAGACACTACTCCCATGGAGAAAAGTATACATGGTGCCTGTTGTATTCAATCCCGATGCAATTTCTGTGTTTCATCAACACACTAAACGTCCACAGATTACAGATTGCCTCCAGATGTGCTTCGGAAACTACTATAATGCATCCGGGGAACGATCAAAGCGTAGACAATTTGAGACATTGCTCCCACGGAGAAGAGTCGGCATGATGCCTGTTGTATTCAATCCCGATGCAATTTCTTTGTTTCATCAACACTCTGAAGGTCCACAGATTGCATAATGCCTACAGACGTGATTCAGAAACTACTACTGCTCTTCCAGGAATAGATCAAAGCGTTTACAGTTAAAGACATTACTCCCATGGAGAAAAGTCGGCATCGTGCCTGTTGTATTCAATCCCGATGCAATTTCTTTGTTTCATCAACACCCTGAAGAGTCACCGATTACAGAATAAATCCGGTCGTGCTTCAGAAAGTACGACTGGTCTTAAAGGGAACGATCAAAGCGTAGAGAGGTTGAGACATTTAACGCATTGAGAAAAGTCGGCATGATGCCTGTTGTATTCAATCCCGATGCAATTTCGGTGTTTCATCAACACAAAGATTACAGAATGCCTCCAGATGTGATTCGGGAACTACTACTGGTCTTCCAGGGAACGATCAAAGTGTAGACAGTTTGAGACACTACTCCCATGGAGAAAAGTCCACATGGTGCCTGTTGTATTCAATCCCGATGCAATTTCTGTGTTTCATCAACAGTCTGAAGGTCCACAGGTTACAGAATGCTTCCAGATGTGCTTCGTAAACTACTACTGGTCTTCCAGGGAACGATCAAACCGTAGACAGTTTGAGATATTACTCCCATGGAGAAAAGTCCGATTGGAGCATGTTGTGTTCAATTACGATGCAATTTCTTTGTTTCATCAACACTCTGAAGGTCCACAGATTACAGAGTGCCTCCAGATGTGCTTCGGAAACTACTACTGTTCTTCCAGGCAACGATCAAATCGTAGACAGTTTGAGACATTATTCCCATGGAGAAAAGTCGGCATCGTGCCTGTTGTATTCTGTCCCGATGCCTTTTCTGTGCTTCATCAACACTCTGAAGTTCCACATATTACAGAGGGCCTCCAGATGTGCTTCGGAAACTACTACTGGTCTTCCAGGAATCGATCAAAGCGCAGACAATTTGAGACATTACTCCCATGGAGAAAAGTCCGCATGGTGCCTGTTGTATCCAAACCCGATGCCATTTCTGTGCTTCATCAACACTCTGAAAGTCCTCAGATTACACAGTGCCTCCAGAAGTGCTTCGGAAACTACTACTGGTCTTCCAGGAATCGATCATAGCGCAGACATTTTGAGATATTACTCCCATGGAGAAAAGTCCGCATGGTTCCTGTTGTATACAATCCCGATGCTATTTCTGTGTTTCATCATTACTCTGAAGGTCTACAGATTACAGAATGCCTCCAGATGTGCTTCGGAAGCTTCTACTAATCTTCCAGGAATCGATCAAAGAGTAGACAGTTTGAGACATTACTCCCATGGAGAAAAGTGCGCATGGTGACAGTGGTATTTAATCACGATGCAATTTCTGTGTTTCATCAACAGTCTGAAGGTCCACAGATTGCAGATCGCATCCAAATGTGCTTCTTAAACTACCACTGCTCTTCCAGGGATCGATCAAAGCTTTGACAGTTTGAGACATTACTGCCAAGGAAAGAAGTCTGCATAGTGAGTGTTGTATTCAATCCCGAAGCAATTTCTTTGTTTCATCAACACCCTGAATGTCCACAGATTACAGAATTCCTCCAGATGTGCTTCTTAAAGTACTACTGCTCTTCCAGGAATCGATCAAGGCGTAGACAGTTTGAGACATTACTCCCATGTAGAAAAGTGCACATGGTGCCTGTGGTATTTAGCCTCGATGCAATTTCTTTGTTTCATCAACACCCTGAACGCCCACAGATTACAGAATTACTCCAGATGTGCTTCGGAAACTACTACAGGTCTTCCGGGGAACGATCAAAGCGTAGACTGTTTGAGATATTACTCCCATGGAGAAAAGTTCGCTTGGTGCATGTCGTGATCAATTACGATGCAATTTCTTTGTTTCATCAACACTCAGAAGGTCCACAGATTAAAGAAGGCTTCCAGATGTGTTTCGGTAACTACTACTTGTCTTTCAGGGAACGATCAAATCGTAGACAGTTTGAGACATTAATACCATGGAGAAAAGTTCACATGGTTCCTGTTGTATTCAATCCCGATGCAATTTCGGTGTTTCATCAACACTCAGAAACTCCATAGATTACAGAATGCCAACAGATGTGCTTCGGAAACTACTACTAGTCTTCCAGGGAACGATCAAATCGTAGACAGTTTGAGACATTTCTTCTATGGGGAAAAGTCCTCATGGTGGATGTTGTATCCAATCCCGATGCCATTTCTGTGCTTCATCAACACTGTGAAGGTCCACAGATTGCAGAGTGCCTCCAGATGTGCTTCGGAAACTACTACTGGTCTTCCAGGGAACGATCAAAGCGTAGACAGTATGAGACATTACTCCCATGGAGAAAAGTCCGCATGGTGCATGTTGTCTTCAATCCCGAAGCAAATTTCTTAGTTTCGTCAACAGCCTGAATGTCCACAGATTACAGAAGGCCTCCAGATGTGATTCGGAAGCTACTACTGGTCTTCCAGGGAACGAACAAAGCGTAGACAGTTTGAGACATTACTCCCATGGAGAAAAGACCGCATGGTGCCTGTGGTAATTAATCCCGATGCAAATTTGGTGTTTCATCAACACTCAGAAACTGCATAGATTACAGAATGCCTCCAGATGTGATTCGGAAACTACTACTGGTCTTCCAAGCAACGATCAAAGTGTAGACAGTTTGAGACACTACTCCCATGGAGAAAAGTCCACATGGTGCCTGTGGTATTCAATCCCGATGCAATTTCTGTGTTTCATCAACAGTCTGAAGGTCCACAGATTACAGAATGCTTCCAGATGTGCTTCGTAAACTACTACTGGTCTTCCATGGAACGAACAAGTCGTAGAAAGTTTGAGACATTACTCCTATGGAGAAAAGTCCGCATGGTTCCTGTTGTATCCAATCCCGATGCCATTTCTGTGCTGCATCAACACTCAGAAGGTCCACAGATTGCAGAGGGCCTCCAGATGTGCTTCGGAAACTACTACTGGTCTTCCAGGGAACGATCAAACCGTAGACAGTTTGAGACATTACTCCCATGGAGAAAAGTCCGATTGGTGCATGTTGTGTTCTATTACGATGCAATTTATTTGTTTCATCAACACTCAGAAGGTCCACAGATTAAAGAATGCTTCCTGATGTGTTTCGGTAACTACTACTGGTCTTTCGGGAACGATCAAATCGTAGACAGTATGAGCCATTAATCCCATGGAGAAAAGTTCGCATGGTGGTTGTTGTTTTCAATCCCGATGCATTTCGGTGTTCCATCAACACTCAGAAACTCCATAGATTACAGAATGCCAACAGATGTGATTCTTAAACTACTACTGCTCTTCCATTGATCGATCAACTCGATGACAATTTGAGACATTACTCCCATGGAGAAAAGTCTGCATGGTGCGTGTTGTATTCAATCCCGAAGCAATTTCTTTCTTTCATCAACACCCTGAATGTCCACAGATTACAGAAGGCCTCCAGATGTGATTCGCAAACTACTACTGGTCTTCCAGGGAACGAACAAAGCGTAGACAGTTTGAGACATTTCTCCCATGGAGAAAAGTACGCATGGTGCCTGTTGTATTCAATCCCGATGCCATTTCGGTGGTTTCATCAACACTCAGAATCTCCATACATTACAGAATGCCTCCGGATGTGATTCGGAAACTACTACTGGTCGTCCAAGGAACGATCAAATTGCAGACAGTTTGAGACACTACTCCCATAGAGAAAAGTCCACATGGTGCCTTTTGTATTCAATCCAGACGCATTTTCTGTGTTTCATCAACAGTCTGAAGGTCCACAGATTACAGAATGCTTCCAGATGTGCTTCGTAAACCACTACTCGTCTTCCAGGGAACGATCAAATCGTAAACAGTTTGAGACATTACTCCTATGGAGAAAAGTCCGCATGGTGCCTGTTGTATCCAATCCCGATGCCATTTCTGTGCTTCATCAACACTCTGAAGGTCCACAGATTACAGAGGGCCTCCAGATGTGCTTCGGAAACTACTACTGGTCTTCCAGGGAACGATCAAAGCGTAGACAGTTTGAGACACTACTCCCATGGAGAAAAGTATACATGGTGCCTGTTGTATTCAATCCCGATGCAATTTCTGTGTTTCATCAACACACTAAACGTCCACAGATTACAGATTGCCTCCAGATGTGCTTCGGAAACTACTATAATGCATCCGGGGAACGATCAAAGCGTAGACAATTTGAGACATTGCTCCCATGGAGAAAAGTCGGCATGATGCCTGTTGTATTCAATCCCGATGCAATTTCTTTGTTTCATCAACACTCTGAAGGTCCACAGATTGCATAATGCCTACAGACGTGCTTCAGAAACTACTACTGCTCTTCCAGGAATAGATCAAAGCGTTTACAGTTAAAGACATTACTCCCATGGAGAAAAGTCGGCATCGTGCCTGTTGTATTCAATCCCGATGCAATTTCTTTGTTTCATCAACACCCTGAAGAGTCACCGATTACAGAATAAATCCGGTCGTGCTTCAGAAAGTACGACTGGTCTTCCAGGGAACGATCAAAGCGTAGAGAGGTTGAGACATTACACGCATTGAGAAAAGTCGGCATGATGCCTGTTGTATTCAATCCCGATGCAATTTCGGTGTTTCATCAACACAAAGATTACAGAATGCCTCCAGATGTGATTCGGGAACTACTACTGGTCTTCCAGGGAACGATCAAAGTGTAGACAGTTTGAGACACTACTCCCATGGAGAAAAGTCCACATGGTGCCTGTTGTATTCAATCCCGATGCAATTTCTGTGTTTCATCAACAGTCTGAAGGTCCACAGATTACAGAATGCTTCCAGATGTGCTTCGTAAACTACTACTGGTCTTCCAGGGAACGATCAAACCGTAGACAGTTTGAGATATTACTCCCATGGAGAAAAATCCGATTGGAGCATGTTGTGTTCAATTACGATGCAATTTCTTTGTTTCATCAACACACTGAAGGTCCACAGATTACAGAATGCCAACAGATGTGCTTCGGAAACTACTACTAGTCTTCCAGGGAACGATCAAATCGTAGACAGTTTGAGACATTTCTTCTATGGGGAAAAGTCCTCATGGTGGATGTTGTATCCAATCCCGATGCCATTTCTGTGCTTCATCAACACTGTGAAGGTCCACAGATTGCAGAGTGCCTCCAGATGTGCTTCGGAAACTACTACTGGTCTTCCAGGGAACGATCAAAGCGTAGACAGTATGAGACATTACTCCCATGGAGAAAAGTCCGCATGGTGCATGTTGTCTTCAATCCCGAAGCAAATTTCTTAGTTTCGTCAACAGCCTGAATGTCCACAGATTACAGAAGGCCTCCAGATGTGATTCGGAAGCTACTACTGGTCTTCCAGGGAACGAACAAAGCGTAGACAGTTTGAGACATTACTCCCATGGAGAAAAGACCGCATGGTGCCTGTGGTAATTAATCCCGATGCAAATTTGGTGTTTCATCAACACTCAGAAACTGCATAGATTACAGAATGCCTCCAGATGTGATTCGGAAACTACTACTGGTCTTCCAAGCAACGATCAAAGTGTAGACAGTTTGAGACACTACTCCCATGGAGAAAAGTCCACATGGTGCCTGTGGTATTCAATCCCGATGCAATTTCTGTGTTTCATCAACAGTCTGAAGGTCCACAGATTACAGAATGCTTCCAGATGTGCTTCGTAAACTACTACTGGTCTTCCATGGAACGAACAAGTCGTAGAAAGTTTGAGACATTACTCCTATGGAGAAAAGTCCGCATGGTTCCTGTTGTATCCAATCCCGATGCCATTTCTGTGCTGCATCAACACTCAGAAGGTCCACAGATTGCAGAGGGCCTCCAGATGTGCTTCGGAAACTACTACTGGTCTTCCAGGGAACGATCAAACCGTAGACAGTTTGAGACATTACTCCCATGGAGAAAAGTCCGATTGGTGCATGTTGTGTTCTATTACGATGCAATTTATTTGTTTCATCAACACTCAGAAGGTCCACAGATTAAAGAATGCTTCCTGATGTGTTTCGGTAACTACTACTGGTCTTTCGGGAACGATCAAATCGTAGACAGTATGAGCCATTAATCCCATGGAGAAAAGTTCGCATGGTGGTTGTTGTTTTCAATCCCGATGCATTTCGGTGTTCCATCAACACTCAGAAACTCCATAGATTACAGAATGCCAACAGATGTGATTCTTAAACTACTACTGCTCTTCCAGGGATCGATCAACTCGATGACAATTTGAGACATTACTCCCATGGAGAAAAGTCTGCATGGTGCGTGTTGTATTCAATCCCGAAGCAATTTCTTTCTTTCATCAACACCCTGAATGTCCACAGATTACAGAAGGCCTCCAGATGTGATTCGCAAACTACTACTGGTCTTCCAGGGAACGAACAAAGCGTAGACAGTTTGAGACATTTCTCCCATGGAGAAAAGTACGCATGGTGCCTGTTGTATTCAATCCCGATGCCATTTCGGTGGTTTCATCAACACTCAGAATCTCCATACATTACAGAATGCCTCCGGATGTGATTCGGAAACTACTACTGGTCGTCCAAGGAACGATCAAATTGCAGACAGTTTGAGACACTACTCCCATAGAGAAAAGTCCACATGGTGCCTTTTGTATTCAATCCAGACGCATTTTCTGTGTTTCATCAACAGTCTGAAGGTCCACAGATTACAGAATGCTTCCAGATGTGCTTCGTAAACCACTACTCGTCTTCCAGGGAACGATCAAATCGTAAACAGTTTGAGACATTACTCCTATGGAGAAAAGTCCGCATGGTGCCTGTTGTATCCAATCCCGATGCCATTTCTGTGCTTCATCAACACTCTGAAGGTCCACAGATTACAGAGGGCCTCCAGATGTGCTTCGGAAACTACTACTGGTCTTCCAGGGAACGATCAAAGCGTAGACAGTTTGAGACACTACTCCCATGGAGAAAAGTATACATGGTGCCTGTTGTATTCAATCCCGATGCAATTTCTGTGTTTCATCAACACACTAAACGTCCACAGATTACAGATTGCCTCCAGATGTGCTTCGGAAACTACTATAATGCATCCGGGGAACGATCAAAGCGTAGACAATTTGAGACATTGCTCCCATGGAGAAAAGTCGGCATGATGCCTGTTGTATTCAATCCCGATGCAATTTCTTTGTTTCATCAACACTCTGAAGGTCCACAGATTGCATAATGCCTACAGACGTGCTTCAGAAACTACTACTGCTCTTCCAGGAATAGATCAAAGCGTTTACAGTTAAAGACATTACTCCCATGGAGAAAAGTCGGCATCGTGCCTGTTGTATTCAATCCCGATGCAATTTCTTTGTTTCATCAACACCCTGAAGGGTCACCGATTACAGAATAAATCCGGTCGTGCTTCAGAAAGTACGACTGGTCTTCCAGGGAACGATCAAAGCGTAGAGAGGTTGAGACATTACACGCATTGAGAAAAGTCGGCATGATGCCTGTTGTATTCAATCCCGATGCAATTTCGGTGTTTCATCAACACAAAGATTACAGAATGCCTCCAGATGTGATTCGGGAACTACTACTGGTCTTCCAGGGAACGATCAAAGTGTAGACAGTTTGAGACATTTCTTCTATGGGGAAAAGTCCTCATGGTGGATGTTGTATCCAATCCCGATGCCATTTCTGTGCTTCATCAACACTGTGAATGTCCACAGATTGCAGAGTGCCTCCAGATGTGCTTCGGAAACTACTACTGGTCTTCCAGGGAACGATCAAAGCGTAGACAGTATGAGACATTACTCCCATGGAGAAAAGTCCGCATGGTGCATGTTGTCTTCAATCCCGAAGCAAATTTCTTAGTTTCGTCAACAGCCTGAATGTCCACAGATTACAGAAGGCCTCCAGATGTGATTCGGTAGCTACTACTGGTCTTCCAGGGAACGAACAAAGCGTAGACAGTTTGAGACATTACTCCCATGGAGAAAAGACCGCATGGTGCCTGTGGTAATTAATCCCGATGCAAATTTGGTGTTTCATCAACACTCAGAGACTCCATAGATTACAGAATGCCTCCAGATGTGATTCGGAAACTACTACTGGTCTTCCAAGCAACGATCAAAGTGTAGACAGTTTGAGACACTACTCCCATGGAGAAAAGTCCACATGGTGCCTGTGGTATTCAATCCCGATGCAATTTCTGTGTTTCATCAACAGTCTGAAGGTCCACAGATTACAGAATGCTTCCAGATGTGCTTCGTAAACTACTACTGGTCTTCCATGGAACGAACAAGTCGTAGAAAGTTTGAGACATTACTCCTATGGAGAAAAGTCCGCATGGTTCCTGTTGTATCCAATCCCGATGCCATTTCTGTGCTGCATCAACACTCAGAAGGTCCACAGGTTGCAGAGGGCCTCCAGATGTGCTTCGGAAACTACTACTGGTCTTCCAGGGAACGATCAAACCGTAGACAGTTTGAGACATTACTCCCATGGAGAAAAGTCCGATTGGTGCATGTTGTGTTCTATTACGATGCAATTTATTTGTTTCATCAACACTCAGAAGGTCCACAGATTAAAGAATGCTTCCTGATGTGTTTCGGTAACTACTACTGGTCTTTCGGGAACGATCAAATCGTAGACAGTATGAGCCATTAATCCCATGGAGAAAAGTTCGCATGGTGGTTGTTGTTTTCAATCCCGATGCATTTCGGTGTTCCATCAACACTCAGAAACTCCATAGATTACAGAATGCCAACAGATGTGATTCTTAAACTACTACTGCTCTTCCAGGGATCGATCAACTCGATGACAATTTGAGACATTACTCCCATGGAGAAAAGTCTGCATGGTGCGTGTTGTATTCAATCCCGAAGCAATTTCTTTCTTTCATCAACACCCTGAATGTCCACAGATTACAGAAGGCCTCCAGATGTGATTCGCAAACTACTACTGGTCTTCCAGGGAACGAACAAAGCGTAGACAGTTTGAGACATTTCTCCCATGGAGAAAAGTACGCATGGTGCCTGTTGTATTCAATCCCGATGCCATTTCGGTGGTTTCATCAACACTCAGAATCTCCATACATTACAGAATGCCTCCGGATGTGATTCGGAAACTACTACTGGTCGTCCAAGGAACGATCAAATTGCAGACAGTTTGAGACACTACTCCCATAGAGAAAAGTCCACATGGTGCCTTTTGTATTCAATCCAGACGCATTTTCTGTGTTTCATCAACAGTCTGAAGGTCCACAGATTACAGAATGCTTCCAGATGTGCTTCGTAAACCACTACTCGTCTTCCAGGGAACGATCAAATCGTAAAAAGTTTGAGACATTACTCCTATGGAGAAAAGTCCGCATGGTGCCTGTTGTATCCAATCCCGATGCCATTTCTGTGCTTCATCAACACTCTGAAGGGCCACAGATTACAGAGGGCCTCCAGATGTGCTTCGGAAACTACTACTGGTCTTCCAGGGAACGATCAAAGCGTAGACAGTTTGAGACACTACTCCCATGGAGAAAAGTATACATGGTGCCTGTTGTATTCAATCCCGATGCAATTTCTGTGTTTCATCAACACACTAAACGTCCACAGATTACAGATTGCCTCCAGATGTGCTTCGGAAACTACTATAATGCATCCGGGGAACGATCAAAGCGTAGACAATTTGAGACATTGCTCCCATGGAGAAAAGTCGGCATGATGCCTGTTGTATTCAATCCCGATGCAATTTCTTTGTTTCATCAACACTCTGAAGGTCCACAGATTGCATAATGCCTACAGACGTGCTTCAGAAACTACTACTGCTCTTCCAGGAATAGATCAAAGCGTTTACAGTTAAAGACATTACTCCCATGGAGAAAAGTCGGCATCGTGCCTGTTGTATTCAATCCCGATGCAATTTCTTTGTTTCATCAACACCCTGAAGAGTCACCGATTACAGAATAAATCCGGTCGTGCTTCAGAAAGTACGACTGGTCTTCCAGGGAACGATCAAAGCGTAGAGAGGTTGAGACATTACACGCATTGAGAAAAGTCGGCATGATGCCTGTTGTATTCAATCCCGATGCAATTTCGGTGTTTCATCAACACAAAGATTACAGAATGCCTCCAGATGTGATTCGGGAACTACTACTGGTCTTCCAGGGAACGATCAAAGTGTAGACAGTTTGAGACATTTCTTCTATGGGGAAAAGTCCTCATGGTGGATGTTGTATCCAATCCCGATGCCATTTCTGTGCTTCATCAACACTGTGAAGGTCCACAGATTGCAGAGTGCCTCCAGATGTGCTTCGGAAACTACTACTGGTCTTCCAGGGAACGATCAAAGCGTAGACAGTATGAGACATTACTCCCATGGAGAAAAGTCCGCATGGTGCATGTTGTCTTCAATCCCGAAGCAAATTTCTTAGTTTCGTCAACAGCCTGAATGTCCACAGATTACAGAAGGCCTCCAGATGTGATTCGGTAGCTACTACTGGTCTTCCAGGGAACGAACAAAGCGTAGACAGTTTGAGACATTACTCCCATGGAGAAAAGACCGCATGGTGCCTGTGGTAATTAATCCCGATGCAAATTTGGTGTTTCATCAACACTCAGAAACTCCATAGATTACAGAATGCCTCCAGATGTGATTCGGAAACTACTACTGGTCTTCCAAGCAACGATCAAAGTGTAGACAGTTTGAGACACTACTCCCATGGAGAAAAGTCCTCATGGTGCCTGTGGTATTCAATCCCGATGCAATTTCTGTGTTTCATCAACAGTCTGAAGGTCCACAGATTACAGAATGCTTCCAGATGTGCTTCGTAAACTACTACTGGTCTTCCATGGAACGAACAAGTCGTAGAAAGTTTGAGACATTACTCCTATGGAGAAAAGTCCGCATGGTTCCTGTTGTATCCAATCCCGATGCCATTTCTGTGCTGCATCAACACTCAGAAGGTCCACAGGTTGCAGAGGGCCTCCAGATGTGCTTCGGAAACTACTACTGGTCTTCCAGGGAACGATCAAACCGTAGACAGTTTGAGACATTACTCCCATGGAGAAAAGTCCGATTGGTGCATGTTGTGTTCTATTACGATGCAATTTATTTGTTTCATCAACACTCAGAAGGTCCACAGATTAAAGAATGCTTCCTGATGTGTTTCGGTAACTACTACTGGTCTTTCGGGAACGATCAAATCGTAGACAGTATGAGCCATTAATCCCATGGAGAAAAGTTCGCATGGTGGTTGTTGTTTTCAATCCCGATGCATTTCGGTGTTCCATCAACACTCAGAAACTCCATAGATTACAGAATGCCAACAGATGTGATTCTTAAACTACTACTGCTCTTCCAGGGATCGATCAACTCGATGACAATTTGAGACATTACTCCCATGGAGAAAAGTCTGCATGGTGCGTGTTGTATTCAATCCCGAAGCAATTTCTTTCTTTCATCAACACCCTGAATGTCCACAGATTACAGAAGGCCTCCAGATGTGATTCGCAAACTACTACTGGTCTTTCAGGGAACGAACAAAGCGTGGACAGTTTGAGACATTTCTCCCATGGAGAAAAGTACGCATGGTGCCTGTTGTATTCAATCCCGATGCCATTTCGGTGGTTTCATCAACACTCAGAATCTCCATACATTACAGAATGCCTCCGGATGTGATTCGGAAACTACTACTGGTCGTCCAAGGAACGATCAAATTGCAGACAGTTTGAGACACTACTCCCATAGAGAAAAGTCCACATGGTGCCTTTTGTATTCAATCCAGACGCATTTTCTGTGTTTCATCAACAGTCTGAAGGTCCACAGATTACAGAATGCTTCCAGATGTGCTTCGTAAACCACTACTCGTCTTCCAGGGAACGATCAAATCGTAAACAGTTTGAGACATTACTCCTATGGAGAAAAGTCCGCATGGTGCCTGTTGTATCCAATCCCGATGCCATTTCTGTGCTTCATCAACACTCTGAAGGTCCACAGATTACAGAGGGCCTCCAGATGTGCTTCGGAAGCTACTACTGGTCTTCCAGGGAACGATCAAAGCGTAGACAGTTTGAGACACTACTCCCATGGAGAAAAGTATACATGGTGCCTGTTGTATTCAATCCCGATGCAATTTCTGTGTTTCATCAACACACTAAACGTCCACAGATTACAGATTGCCTCCAGATGTGCTTCGGAAACTACTATAATGCATCCGGGGAACGATCAAAGCGTAGACAATTTGAGACATTGCTCCCATGGAGAAAAGTCGGCATGATGCCTGTTGTATTCAATCCCGATGCTATTTCTTTGTTTCATCAACACACTGAAGGTCCACAGATTACAGAATGCCTCCAGATGTGCTTCGGAAACTACTACTGGTCTTCCAGAAATCGATCAAAGCGCAGATAATTTGAGACATTTGTCCCATGGATAAAAGTCCGCATGGTGCCTGTTGTTAACAATGCCCGATACTATTTCTGTGTTTCATCAGTACTCTGAAGGTCTACAGATTACAGAATGCCTCGAGATGTGCTTCAGAAGCTTCTACTGGTCTTCCAGGAGTCGATCAAAGCGTAGACAGTTTGAGACATTACTCCCATGGTGAAAAGTCCGCATGGTGCCTGTGGTATTTAATCACGATGCTATTTCTGTGTTTCATCAACACACTGAAGGTCCACAGATTATAATGCCAGCAGATGTGCTTCTTAAACTACTACTGCTCTCCCAGGGGTCGATCAAAGCGTTGACAATTTGAGACATTACTCCCATGGAGAAAAGTCTTTATGATGCCTGTTGTATTCAATCCCGAAGCAATTTCTTTGTTTCATCAGTACTCTGAAGGTCTATAGATTACAGAATGCCTCCAGATGTGCTTAGGAAGCTTCTACTGGTCTTAATGGAATCGATCAAAGCGCAGACAATTTGAGACAAAGCTCCGATGGTGAAATGTCCGCTTGGTGCCTGTGGTATACAATTACGAATCAATTTATGTGTTTCATCAACACTTTGATGGTCCACAGATTACAGAACGCCTCGAGATGTGGTTCAGAAACTACTACTGGTCTTCCAGGAATCGATAAAAGCGCAGACAGTTTGAGACATTACTAACATGTAGAAAATTCCGCATGGTGCCTGTTGTAAACAATCCCGATGCTATTTCTGTGTTTCATCAATACTCTGAACGTCTACAAATTACAGAATGCCTCCAGATGTGCTTTTTAAACTACAACTGCTCTTCCAGAATCGATCAAAGCGTTGACAGTTTGAGACATTACTCCCATGGAGAAAAGTCCGCATGGTGAATGTGGTATACAATCCCGATGCAATTTCTGTGTCATCGACACTCTGAAGTTCCACATATTACAGAATGAATCCAGATGTGCTTCGGAAACAAGTAGTGGTCTTCCACGAAAAATTCAAAGCGTAGACAGTTTGAGACATTACTCCTATGGAAAAATGTCCGCATGGTGACTGTGGTATCCAATCCCAATGCTGTTTCTGTGTTTCATCAACACTCTGAAGGTATACAGATTACAGAATGCCTCCAGATGTGCTTCGGAAACTACTACTGGTCTTCCAGGAATCGATCAAAACGTAGACAGTTTGAGACATTACTCACATGGAGAAAAGTCCGCAGTGTGCCTGTTGTATACAATCCCGATGCAATTTCTGTGTTTCATCAACACTCTGAATGTCAACAGATTACAGATACCCCCAAATGTGCTTCGGAAACTACTACTGGTCTTCCAGGGAACGATCTAAGCGTAGACAGTTAGAGACATTAGACCCATGGAGAGAAGTCCGCATGCTGACTGTTGTATTCAATCCCGATGCAATTTATGTGTTTCGTCAACACTCTGACGGTCAACAGTTTACGGAATGCTTCTAGATGTGCTTCGAAAACTACTACTGGCGTTCCAGGAAACGACCAAAGCGTAGACAGTTTGAGACATTACTCAAATGGAGATAAGTCAGCATGATGCTTATTGTATTCATTCCCGATGCAATTTCTGTGTTTTATCAACACTCTGAAAGTCCACAGATTACTAAATGCATCCAGATGTGCATCGGAAACTACTACTGGTCTTCCAGTGAACGGTCAAAGCTTATACAGTTTGAGACATTACTCCCTTGGAGAAAAGTCACCATTGTGCCTGTTGTATTCAATCGCGATGCAATTTCTGTGTTTCATCAACACTCTAAAGGTCCACAGATTACAGAATGAGAACAGATGTGCTTCGTAAACTACTACTTGTCTTCCAGGGAAAGATCAAAGCGTAGGTAGTTTGAGAAATTACTGCCATGGAGAAAAGTATGCATGGTGCCTTTTGTATTCAATCCCAATGCAATTTCTGTGTTTCATCAACACTTCGAAGTTCCACAGATTACAGAAGGCCTCCAGAAGTGATTCGGAAAGTGCTACTGGTCTTCCAGCGAGCGATCAAAGTTTAGACAGTTTGACACACTACTCCCATCGAGAAAAGTCCTTATGGTGCCTGTTCTATTCAATCCCGATGCAAGTTCTGTGTTTCATCTACACTCTGAAGGTCCACAGATTTCAGAATGCCTACAGATGTGCTTCGGAAACTACTACTGGTCTTCCGGGGTACGATCATAGCGTAGACAGATTGAGACATTACTCCCATGGAGAAAACTCTGCATGGTGCCAGTTTTATTCAATCCCGAAGCAATCTCTGTGTTTCATTAATACTCTGAATGTCCACAGATTACAGAAGGGGATCAGATGTGCTTCGGAAACTACTGCTTGTCTTCCAGGGAACGATCAAAGCGTAGATAGTTTGAGATATTACTGCCATGGAGAAAAGTCAGCATGCTGTCTGTTTATATTCAATCCCAATGCAATTTTTGTGTTTCATCAACACTCTAAAGGTCCACAGATTACGGACTGCCTCCACATGTGCTTCGGAAACTACTGCTGGTCTTCCAGTGTACGATCAACGCATAGACAGTTTGAGACATTACTCCCACGGAGTAAAGTCCGCATGGTGCCTGTAGTATTAAATCCCGATGCAATTTCAGTGTTTCATCAACACGCTGAAGGTCCACAGATTACAGAATGCATCCAGGTGTGCTTCGGAAACTAATACTGGTCTTCCATCGTACGATCTAAGCGTAGACAGATTGAGACATTACTCCCATGGAGAAAAGTCTGCATGGTGCCTGTTGTATTCAATCCCGATGCAATTTCTTTGTTTCATCAACACTCAGAGGATCCACAGATTACAGATTGTCTCCAGATGTAAATTGGAATCTCCTACTGGTCTTCCAGGGAACGATCAAAATGAAGACATTTTGAG
Organism: Schistocerca gregaria; assembly: GCF_023897955.1. Taxonomy (NCBI): domain Eukaryota; kingdom Metazoa; phylum Arthropoda; class Insecta; order Orthoptera; family Acrididae; genus Schistocerca; species Schistocerca gregaria. Next base: position 5,215,714 of record NW_026061884.1, read on the forward strand.
ACACTACTCCCATTGAGAAAAGTCCGAATGGTGCCTTTTTTTATTAAATCCCAATGCAATTTATGTGTTTCATCCACACTCTGAAGGTCCACAGGTTACAGAATGCATCCAGATGTGCTTCGGAAACTACTACTGGTCTTCCAGGGAACGATCAAAGCATAAATTGTTTGAGACATTACTCCCATGGAGGAAAGTGCGCATGGTGACTGTTGTATTCAATCTCGATGCATTTTCTGTGTTTCATCAACACTCTGATAGTCCACAGATTACAGATTGCCTCCAGATGTGCATCGGAAACTACTACTGGTCTTCCAGGGAACGATCAAAGCGTAGACTGTTTGAGACATTACTCCTATGGAGGAAAGTGCGCATGATGACTGTTGTATTCAATCCCGATTCAATTTCTGTGTTTCATGAACACTCTGAAGTTCCACACATTTCAGAATTGCATCCAGATGTGCTTCTAAAACTGCTACTGGCCTTCCAGGAAACGACCAAACCGTAGACAATTTGAGACAGTAATCCCATGGAGAAAAGTCGGCATTGTGCCTGTTGTATTCAATGGCGATGCAATTTCTGTGTTTCATCAACACTCTAAAGTTCCACAGATTACAGAATGAGACCAGATGTGCTTCGGAAACTACTACTTGTCTTCCAGGGAACGATCAAAGCGTAGATAGATTGAGATATTACTGCCATGGAGAAAAGTCAGCATGGTGCCTGTTATATTCAATCCCAATGCATTTTCGTGTTTCATCAACACTCTAAAGGTCCACAGATTACGGACTGCCTCCACATGTGCCTCGGAAACTACTGCTGGTCTTCCAGTGTACGACCAACGCATTGACAGTTTGAGACATTACTCCCATGGAGTAAAGTCCGCATGGTGCCTGTAGTATTAAATCCCGATGCAATTTCAGTGTTTCATCAACACTCTAAAGGTCCACAGATTACAGAATGAGACCAGATGTTCTTCGTAAACTACTACTTGTCTTCCAGAGAACGATCAAAGCGTAGATAGTTTGAGAAATTACTGCCATGGAGAAAAGTCTGCATGGTGCCTGTTGTATTCGATCCTAATGCAATTTCTGTGTTTCATCAACACTTCGAAGTTCCACAGATTACAGAATGCCTCCAGAAGTGATTCGGAAACTGCTACTGGTCTTCCAGCGATCGATCAAAATGTAGACAGTTTGACACACTACTCCCATCGAGAAAAGTCCTTATGGTGCCTGTTCTATTCAATCCCGATGCAAGTTCTGTGATTCATCTACACTCTGAAGGTCCACAGATTACAGAATGCCTACAGATGTGCTTCGGAAACTACTACTGGTCTTCCAGGGTACGATCGTAGCGTAGACAAATTGAGACATTACTCCCATGGAGAAAAGTCTGCATGGTGCCTGATTTATTCAATCCCGAAGCAATCTCGGTGTTTCATTAACACTCTGAAGGTCCACAAAGTACAGAATGCCACCAGATGTGTTTCGGAAACTACTACTGGTCTTCCAGGGCACGATCAAAGCGTAGACAGTTTGAGACATTACTCCCATGGAGAAAAGTCTGCATTGTGGCTGTTGTATTCAATGGCGATGCAACTTCTGTGTTTCATCAACACTCTAAAGGTCCACAGATTACAGAATGAGACCAGATGTGCTTCTGAAAATAGTACTTGTCTTCCAGGGAACGATCAAAGCGTAGATAGTTTGAGATATTACTGCCATGGAGAAAAGTCTGCATGGTGCCTGTAGTATTAATTCCCGATGCAATTTCAGTGTTTCATCATTACGCTGAAGCCCCACAGATTACAGAATGCATCCAGATGTGCTTCGGAAACTACTACTGGTCTTCCAGGGAACGATCAAAGCGTAGACAGTTTAAGAAATTACTCCAATGGAGAAAAGTCCGCATGGTGCCTGTTGTATTCGATCCCGATGCCATTTCTGTGTTTCATCAACACGCTGAAGGTCCACAGATTACAGTATGCCACCAGATGTGCTTTGGAATCTACTACTGGTCTTCCAGGGAACGATCAAAACGTAGACAGTTAGAGACATTACTCCCATGGAGAAAACTCAACATGGTGCCTGTGGTATTCGATCCCGATGCCATTTCTGTGTTTCATCAACACTCTGAAAGTCCACAGATTACAGAACGCCTCCAGATGTGCTTCGGAAACTACTATTGGTCTTCCAGGTAACGATCAAATCGTAAGCTCTTTGAGTCATTACTCCGAAGGAGAAAAGTCTGCATGGTGCCTGTTTTAATCATTCCCGATGCAATTTCTGTGTTTCATCAACACTCTGATGGTCCACAGATTACAGAATGCATCCAAACGTGGTTGGGAAACTACTACTGGTCTTCCAAGGTACGATCAAAGCGTAGACAGTTAGGGACATTATTCCCATGGAGAAAAGTCCGATTGGTGCCTGTTGTATTCAATCCCGATGCAATTTCTTTGCTTCATCAACAATCTAAAAATGTCCACAGATTACAGAATGTCTCCAGGTATGCATCGGAAACTAGTACTGGTCCTTCAGGGAGCGATCAAAGCGTAGACAGTTTGAGACACTACTTCCATGGAGAAACGTCCACATGGTGCCCATTGTATTCAATCCCGATGCAATTTCTGTGTTTCATCAACATTTTGAAGGTCCACAGATTACAGAATTCATCCAGATGTGCTTGGGAAACTACTACTGGTCTTCCAGGGTACGATCAAACCGTAGACAGTTAGAGACATTATTCCCATGGAGAAAAGTCCGATTGGTGCCTGTTGTATTCAATCCCCATGCAATTTCTTTGTTTCATCAACACTCTAAAAATGTTCACAGATTACAGAATGTCTCCAGGTATGCTTCGGAAACTAGTACTGGTCTTTCAGGGAACGATCAAAGCGTAGACAGTTTGAGACAATACTCCCATTGAGAAAAGTCTGCCTGGTGCCAGTTGTATTCATTCCCGATGCAATTTCTGTGTTTCATCAACACTCTGAAAGTCCACAGATTACAGAATGCATCCAGATGTGCTTCAGAAGCTACTACTGGTGTTCCATGGAGCGAACAAAACGACGACAGTTTGAGACATTACTCGCATGGAGAAAAGTCCCCATGGTGCCTGTTGTATTCATTCCCGATGCCATTTCTTTGCTTTATCAACACTCTGAAAGTCCACAGATTACATAATGCCTCCAGGTGTGCTTCGGAAACTACTACTGGTCTTCCAGGGAACGATCAAATCGTGGACAGTTTGAGACATTACTAACATGGTGAAAAATCTACATGGTGCCTGTTTTATTAAATCCCAATGTTAATTTCTGAGTTTCATCAGCACTCAGAAGGTCCACAGATTACAGAATGTCTCCAGATGTGCTTCAGAAAGTACTACTGGTCTTCCAGGGAACGTTCAAAGCGTAGACAGAGTGAGACATTACTCCCATGGAAGAAAGTCCGCATGGTGCCTGTTGTATTCGATCCCGATGCCATTTCTGTGTTTCATCAACACTCTGAACATCCACACATTTCAGAATGCCTCCAGATGTGGTTCTAAATCTTCTACTGGTCTCCCAGGAATCGATCAAATCATAGACAGTTTGAGACATTACTCCCATGGAGAAATGTCGGCAAGGTACCTGTTGTATTCAATCCCCATGCAATTTCTGTGTTTTATCAACACTCAGAAGCCCCACATATTACGGAATGCCTCCAGATGTGCTCCAGAAACTACTACTGGTTATCCAGGGAACGATCAAAGTGAAGAAAGTTTGAGACACTACTCCCATTGAGAAAATTCCGAAAGGTCCCTTTTTTATTCAATCCCGATGCAATTACTGTGTTTCATCCACACTCTGAAGGTCCACAGATTACAGAATGCAACCTGATGTGGTTGGGAAACTACTACTGGTCTTCCAGGGTACGATCAAAGCGTAGACAGTTAGTGACATTATTCCCATGGAGACAAGTCCGCATTGTGGCTGTTGTATTCAATCCCGAAGCATTTTCTTGTTTCATCAACACTCTGAAGGTCCACATATTACAGAATGCCTCCAGATGTGTTTCAGAAACTACTACTGGTCTTCCAGGGAACGATCAAAGTGTAGACAGTTTGAGACACTACTTCCATGGAGAAACGTCCACATGATGCCTGTTGTATTCAATCCCGATGCAATTTCTTTGTTTCATCAACATTCTGAAGGTCAACAGATCACAGAATTCATCCAGATGTGCTTGGGAAACTACTACTGGTCATCCAGTGTACGATCAAAGCGTAAACAGTTAGAGACATTATTCCCATGGAGAAAAGTCCGCATGGTGCCTGTTGTATTCAATCCCGATGCAATTCCTTTGTCTCATCAACACTCTGAAGGTCCACAGTTTACAGAATGCCTCCAGATGTGCTTCGGAAAATACTACTGGTCTTCCAGGGAAAAATCAAAGCGGAGACAGCTTGGGACATTACTGCCATGGAGAAAAGAGCTAATGGTGCCTGTTGTATTCAATCACGATGTAATTTCTGTGTTTCATCAACACTCTGAAGGTCCACAGATTACAGAATGGCACCAGATGTGCTTCAGAAACTACTACTGGTCTTAAAGGGTATGATCAAAGCGTAGACAGTTTGAGACATTACTCCCATGGAGAAAAGTCGGCATGGTGCCTGTTGTATTCATTCCAATTGCAATTCCTGTGTTTCATCTACACTCTGATGGTCCATAGATTACAGAATGCCTCCTGATGTGCTTCGGAATCTACTACTGGTCTTCCTGCGTACGATCAAAGCTTGAACAGTTTGAGACATTACTCCGTTGTCAAAAAGTCCACATGGTGCCTGTGTATTAAATCCCGATGCAATTTCTGTGTTCCATCAACACTCTGAAGGTCCAAAGATTACAGAATGCCTCCAGATGTGCTTCGGAAACTACTACTGGTCTTCCAGGGAACGATCAATGCGTAGACAGTTTGAGACATTACTCCCATGGAGGAAAAGTCTGCATGGTGCCTGTTGTATTCACCCCGGTGCAATTTCTGTGTTTCATCACCACTCTGAAGGTCCACAGGTTACAGAATGCCACCAGATGTGCTTCGGAAACTACTACAGGTCTTAAAGGGAATGTTCAAAGCGTAGACAGTTTGAGACATTACTCCCATGGATAAAAGTCGGCATGGTGCCTGTTGTATTCAATCCCCATGCAATTTTCGTGTTTCATCAACACTCAGAAGCCCTACAGATTACAGATTGCCTCCAGATGTGCTTCGGACAATTCTACTGGTCTTCCAGGGAACGATCAAAGCGGAGACAATTTGGGACATTACTGCCATGGAGAAAAGACCGCATGGTGCCGGTTGTATTCAATCCCGATGTAATTTCTGTGTTTCATCAACACTCTGAAGGTCCACAGATTACAGAATGCCACCAGATGTACTTCGGAAACTACTACTGGTATCCCAGGGAACGATCAAATCGTGGAAAGTTTGAGACGTTACTCCCATGGTGAAAAATCTGCATGGTGCCTGTTTTATTCAATCCCAATGCAATTTCTGTGTTTCATCAACACTCAGAAGGTCCACAGATTACAGAATGCCACCAGACGTGCTTCGGAAACTACCACTGGTCTTCCAGGGAACGATCAAAGCGTAGACAGATTGAGACATTACTCCCATGGAAGAAAGTCCGCATGGTGCCTCTTGTATTCACCCTGGTGCAATTTCTGTGTTTCATCAACACTCTGAAGGTCCACAGATTACAGAATGCCTCCAGGTGTGCTTCGGAAACTACTACTGGACTTCCAGGGAACGATCAAAGCGTAGACAGTTTGAGACATTACTCCCATGGAGAATTGTTCGGATGTTGCCTGTTGTACTCAATCACGATGCAATTTCTGTGTTTCATGAACATTCTTAATGTCCACAGATTACAGAATGCATCGAGGGTTGATTCGGAAACTGCTACTGGTCTTCGAGGGAACGATCTAAGCGTCGACAGTTTGAAACATTACTCCCATGGAGGAAAGTTGGCATGTTGCCGCTTGTATTCAATCCCGATGCAATTTCTGTGTTTCATCAACATTCAGCAGCTGCACAGATTACAGAATGCCTCCAGATGTGATTCGGAAACTTCTACTGGTCTTCCAGGGAACGATCAGACCATAGACAGTTTGAGACATTACTCCCATGGAGAAATGTCTGCATGGTGCATGTTGTATTCAAACCCTATGCAATTTCTGTGTTTCATCAACACTCTGAATGTCCACTGATTACATAATGCCTCCAGGTTTGCTTCGGAAACTACTACTGGTCTCCCAGGAAAGATCAAAGCGTAGACCGATTGAGACATTACTCGATTGGAGAAATATCCACATGGTTGATGTTTTATCAATCCCGATGCAATATATGTGTTTCATCAACACTCAGACGGTCCACAGATTACAGAATGCCTCCAGATGTGCATCCGAGACAACAACTGGTCTTCCAGGGAAAGATCAAATTGTAGACAGTTTGAGACATCCCTATCATGGAGAAAACTCCGCATGGTAGATGTTGAATTCAATCTCGATGCAATTTCTGTGTTTCATCAACTATCTGAACATCCACACATTTCAGAATGCCTCCAGATGTGGTTCTAAAACTTCTACTGGTCTCCTAGTAATCGATCAAAGCATAGACAGTTTGAGACATTACTCCCATGGAGAAAAGTCGGCATGGTGCCTGTTGTATTCAATCCCCATGCAATTTCTGTGTTTCATCAACACTCAGAAGCCCCACAGATTACAGAATGCCTTCAGATGTGCTTCGGAAAATACTAATGGTCTTCCAGGGAAAAATCAAAGCGGAGACAGCTTGGGACATTACTGCCATGGAGAAAAGAGCTAATGGTGCCTGTTGTATTCAATCACGATGTAATTTCTGTGTTTCATCAACACTCTGAAGGTCCACAGATTACAGAATGCCACCAGATGTGCTTCATAAACTACTACTGGTTTTAAAGAGTCTGATCAAAGCGTAGACAGTTTGAGACATTACTCCCATAGAGAAAAGTCGGCATGGTGCCTGTTGTATTCATTCCAATTGCAATTCCTGTGTTTCATCTACACTCTGATGGTCCATAGGTTACAGAATGCCTCCAGATGTGCTTCTGAAACTACTACTGGTCTTCCTGCGTACGATCAAAGCTTGAACAGTTTGAGACATTACTCCCATGTCGAAAAGTCCACATGGTGCCTGTGTATTAAATCCCGATGCAATTTCTGTGTTCCATCAACACTCTGAAGGTCCACAGATTACAGAATGCCTCCAGATGTGCTTCGGAAACTACTACTGGTCTTCCAGGGAACGATCAAAGCGTAGACAGTTTGAGACATTACTCCCATGGAGGAAAAGTCTGCATGGTGCCTGTTGTATTCACCCCGGTGCAATTTCTGTGTTTCATCAACACTCTGAAGGGCCACAGGTTACAGAATGCCACCAGATGTGCTTCTGAAACTACTACAGGTCTTAAAGGGAATGTTCAAAGCGTAGACAGTTTGAGACATTACTCCCATGGATAAAAGTCGGCATGGTGCCTGTTGTATTCAATCCCCATGCAATTTTTGTGTTTCATCAACACTCAGAAGCCCTACAGATTACAGATTGCCTCCACATGTGCTTCGGAAAATTCTACTGGTCTTCCAGGGAACGATCAAAGCGGAGACAATTTGGGACATTACTGCCATGGAGAAAAGACCGCATGGTGCCGGTTGTACTCAATCCCGATGTAATTTCTGTGTTTCATCAACACTCTGAAGGTCCACAGATTACAGAATGCCACCAGATGTACTTCGGAAACTACTACTGGTATCCCAGGGAACGATCAAATCGTGGACAGTTTGAGACGTTACTCCCATGGTGAAAAATCTGCATGGTGCCTGTTTTATTCAATCCCAATGCAATTTTTGTGTTTCATCTACACTCTGATGGTCCATAGATTACAGAATGCCACCAGACGTGCTTCGGAAACTACCACTGGTCTTCCAGGGAGCGATCAAAGCGTAGACAGATTGAGACATTACCCCCATGGAGGAAAGTCCACATGGTGCCTCTTGTATTCACCCCGGTGCAATTTCTGTGTTTCATCAACACTCTGAAGGTCCACAGACTACAGAATGCCTCCAGGTGTGCTTCGGAATCTACTACTGGACTTCCAGGGAACGATCAAAGCGTAGACAGTTTGAGACAATAATCCCATGGAGAATTGTTCGCATGTTGATTGTTGTACTCAATCACGATGCAATTTCTGTGTTTCATGAACATTCTTAAAGTCCACAGATTACAGAATGCATCGAGGGTTGATTCGGAAACTGCTACTGGTCTTCGAGGGAACGATCTAAGCGTCGACAGTTTGACACATTACTCCCATGGAGGAAAGTTGGCATGTTGCCGCTTGTATTCAATCCCGATGCAATTTCTGTGTTTCATCAACATTCAGAACCTCCACAGATTACAGAATGCCTCCAGATGTGATTCGGAAACTTCTACTGGTCTTCCAGGGAACGATCAGAGCATAGACAGTTTGAGACAATAATCCCATGAAGAAAAGTTCGCATAGTGCCTGTTGTATTCAATCCCGATGCAATTTCTGTGTTTCATACACATTCTGAAAGTCCACAGATTACAAAATGCATCCAGGTGTGCTTCGGAAAATACTACTGGTGTCCCAGGAAAGATAAAAGTGAATACAGTTTGAGACATTAATCGATTGGAGAAAAAATTACATGGTGGATGTTGTATTCAATCCCGCTTCAGTATATGTGTTTCATCAACACTCAGAGAGTTCACAGATTACAGAGTGTCTCCAGATGTGCATCCGAGACATCAACTGTTCTTCCAGGGAGAGATCAAATTGTAGACAGTTTGAGACATCCCTATCATGGAGAAAACTCCGCATGGTGACTGTCGTATTCAATCGCGATGAAATTTCTTTGTTTCATCAACACTCTGAATGTCCACAAATTACAGAATGCCTCCAGGTGTTCTTCGGAAACTACTAGTGGTCTCCCAGGAAATATCAAAATGGAGACAGTTTGAGAAATTACTCCCTTGGAGAAAAATCCGCATGGTGGATGTTGAATTGAATCTCGATGCAATTTCTGTGATTTATCAACACTTAGAACATCCACACATTTCAGAATGATTCCAGACGTGGTTCTAAAACTGCTACTGGTCTCCCAGGAATCGATCAAAGCGTAGGCACTTTGAGACATTACTCCCATGGAGAAAAGTCTGCATGGTGCCTGTTGTATTCAATCCCATTGCAGTGGCTGTGTTTCATCTACACTCCGATGTTCCATAGATTACAGAATGCCTCCAGATGTGCTTTGGAAACTACTACTGGTTTTCCTGCGTACGATCAAAGCATAGACAGTTTGAGACATTACTCCCATGTCGAAAAGTCCACATTGTGCCTGTTGTATTAAATCCCGATGCAATTTCTGTGTTTCATCAACACTGTGAAGGTCCACAGATTACAGAATGCCACCAGATGTGTTTCGGAAACTACTACTGGTCTTCCAGGGAACGATCAAAGCAAAGACACTTTGAGACATTACTCCCATGGTGAAAAGTCCACATGAGCCTGTTGTATTAATCCCCATGCAATTTCAGTGTTTTACCAACACTCTGAAGGCCCACAGATTACAGAATGCCTCCAGATGTGCTTCGGAAAATACTACTGGTCTCCCAGGAAAGATCCAAGCGGAGACAGTTTGAGACATTACACCCTCGGAGAAAAATCCGCATGGTGGATGTTGAATTCAATCTCGATGCAATTTCTTTGTTTCATCAACACTCAGAAGGCCCACAGAATACAGAATGCCTCCAGATGTGATTCAGAAACTACTACTTGTCTCCCAGGAATCGATCAAAGCGTAGACAATTTGAGACTTTACTCGCATATAGAAAAGTCTGCATGGTGCCTGTTGTATTCAATTCCATTGCAGTTCCTGTGTTTCATCTACACTCTGATGTACCATAGATTACAGAATGCATCCAGATGTGCTTCGGAAACTACTACTGGTCTTCCTGCGTACGATCAAAGCTTAGACAGTTTGAGACATTACTCCCATGTCGAAAAGTCCACATAGTGCCTGTTGTATTAAATCCCAATGCAATTTCTGTGTTTTATCAACAATGCGAAGTTCCACAGATTACAGAATGCCTCTAGATGTGCTTCGGAAACTTATACTGGTCTTCCAGGGAACGATCTAAGCGAAGATAGTTTGAGACATTACTCCTATGGAGAAAAGTCGGCATGGTGCCTGTTGTATTCAATCCCGATGCAATTTCTGTGTTTCATCAGTTCTCAGAAGCTCCACAATTTACAGAATGCCTCCAGATGTGATTCGGTAACTACCACTGGTCTTCGAGGGAACGATCAAAGTGTAGACAGTTTAATGCACTACTCCCATAGATAAAATTCCGCATGGTGACTGTTGTATTAATCCTCATGCAATTTCTGTGTTTCATGAACACTCTGAAGGTCCACAGATTACAGAATGCCACCAGATGTGTTTGGGAAACTACTACTGGTCTTCCAGGGAACGATCAAAGCAAAGAAACTTTGAGACATTACTCCCATGGAGAAAAGTCCGCATGAGCCTGTTGTATTAATCCCCATGCAATTTCAGTGTGTCATCAACACTCTGTAGGTCCCCAGATTACAAAATGCCACCAGATGTGTTTCGGAAACTACTACTGGTCTTCCAGGGAACGATCAAAGCATAGACAGTTTGAGGCAATATTCCCACGGAGAAAAGTCCGCATTGTGTCTGTTGTATTCAATCCCAATCTAATTTCTGTGTTTAATCAACATTCTGAAACTCCACAGATTACACAATGCATCCAGATGTGCTTCGGAAACTACTACTGGTCTTCCAGGGAACGATCAAATCGTGGACAGTTTGAGACATTACTCGCATTGAGAAAAGTCTGCATGGTGCCTGTTGTATTCAATCCCATTGCAATTCCTGTGTTTCATCTACACTCTGATGGTCCATAGATTACAGAAGGCCTCCAGATGTGCTTCTTAAACTACTACTGGTCTTCCTGCGTACGATCAAAGCGTAGACAGTTTGAGACATTACTCCCATGTGGAAAAGTACGCATGGTGCCTGTTTATTAAATCGCGATGCAATTTTTGTGTTTCATCAACACTCAGAAGCTTCACAGATTACAGAATGCCTCCAGATGTGCTTCTGAAACTGCTACTGGTCTCCCAGGACTCGATCAAAGCGTAGACAGAATTAGACATTACTCCCATGGAGAAATGTCTGCACGGTGCCTGTTGTATTCATTAGCGATGCTATTTCTATGTTTCATCAACACTCTGAAAGTCCACAAATTACAGAATGCCCCTAGATGTGCTGCGGAAACTGCAACTGGTCTTCCAGGAATCGATGAAAGTATTGACTGTTTGAGAAATTAGTCCCATGGAGAAAATACCGCATGGTGCCGGTTGTATTCAATCCCGATGCAATTTCTGTGTTTCTATCGACACTCTGAAGGTCCACAGATTACAGAATGCCTCAAGGTGTGCTTCGGAAACTAGTACTGATCTTCAGAGAACGATGAAAGCGTAGACAGTTTAAGACATTACTTCCATGTAGAAATGTCCGCATGTTGCCTGTTGTATTCAATTAGGATGCAATATCTGTGTTTCTTCCACATTCTGAAAGTCCACAGAATATAGAATGCATCCCGGTGTGATTCGGAAACTAGTACTGGTCTCAAAGGAATCGATCAAAGCGTATACAGTTTGAGACATTACTCCCATGGAGAAAAGTCTGCTATTTTAATGTTGCATTGAATCCCGATGAGATTAGTGTGTGTCATTAACACTCTGATGGTCCATAGATTACAGAACGCCTTTAGATGTTCTTCGGAAACTACTATTGGTCTTCTAGGTACGATCAAATCGTAGACTGTTTGAGACATTACCCCAATTGAGAAAAGGCTGCATGCTGATTGTTGTATTCATTTCCGATGCAATATCTGTGTATCATCAACACTCTGAAGGTCCACAGATTACACAATGCCTCCAGATGGGCTTCGGGAACCACAACTGGTCTTCCATGGAACGATCAAGGCGTAGACAGTTTGAGACATTACTCCCATGGAGTGAAGTCCGCATGGTGCCTGTTGTATTCAATCCCGATGCAATTTCTGTGTTTCATCAACACTCTGAAGGTCCACAGATAACAGAATGCCTCCAGATGTGCTTCTAAGGCTACTACTGGTCTTCCAGGGAACGATCGAAACGTAGACAGTTTGAGACATCACTCTCATCGAGAAAAGTCAGCATGGTGCCTGTATTCAATCACGATGCAATTTCTGTGTTTCATCAACATTCTGAAGGTAAACAGATTACAGAATGCCTCCAGATGTGGTTCGGAAACTAATACTAATATCCAAGGAGTCGATCAAATCGTACACACTTTGAGACATTACTCCCATGCAGAAAAGTCAATATGGTGCCTGTTGTAATCAATTCCGATGCAATTTATGTGTTTCATGAACACTCTGAAGGTCCACAGATTTCAGAATGCCTCCAGATGTGCTTCGGAAACTAATACTGGTCTTCCAGGCAACGATCAAAGCGTAGACAGGTTGAGACATTACTCCCATGGAGAGCTGTCTGCATGGTGATTGTTGCATTCAATCCCGATGCAATTGCTCTGTTTCATCAACATTCTAAAAATGTCCACAGATTACAGAATGCCTCCAGGTATGCTTCGGAATCTAGTACTGGTCTTTCAGGGAACGATCTAAGCGTAGACAGTTTGAGACATTACTCCCATGGTGAAAAGTCCACATGGTGAATGTTGTATTCAAGCCCGATGGAGTTTTCTTGTTTCATCAACACTCTGAAGGTCCACAGATTACAGAATCCCCCCAGACTGGCTTAGGAAACTTAAACTGATCTTCCAGGAGTCGATCAGAGCGTAGACACTTTGAGACATTACTCCCATGGAGAAAAACCTGCATGGTGCCTGTTGTATTCATTCCCGATGCAATTTCTGGGTTCCATCAACACTCTGAATGTCCACAGATTACAGAATGCCCCTAGATTTGCTTCGGAAACTACTACCGGTCTTCCATAGAACGATCAAACAGTAGACAGTTTGAGACATTCCTCCCAACGAGAAAAGTCTGAATGGTGCCCGTTGTATTCAATACCGATGCAATTCCTGAAATACATCAACACTCTGACGGTCCACAGATTTCAGAATGCCTCCAGATGTGCTTCGGAAACTACTACTGGTCTTCCAGAAAACAATCAAAGCGAAGACAGTTTAAGACATTACTCCCATGGAGAAATGTCCGCATGGTGCCTGTTGTAATCAATCCCAATGCAAATGCTGTGTTTCATCAAGATTCTGAAAGTCCAAAGATTACAGAATGCCTCCAGGGGTGCTTCGGAAACTACTACTGTCTTCCAGGGGACGATCAAAGCATAGACCGTTTGAGACAATACTCCCATGGATAAAAGTCCGCATGGTGTCTGTTCTATTCAATCCCAGTGCAATTTCTGTATTTCATCAACACTCTTATGGTCCACAGATTACAGAATGACTCCAGATGTGCTTCGGAAACTACTACTGGTCTCCAAGTATTGATCAAAGCGTAAACAGTTTGTGACATTACTCCCATGGAGAAAAGTCGGCATGGTGCCTGTTGTACTCAATCCCGATGCAATTTCTGTGTTTCATCAGTACTCAGAAGCTCCACAGTTTACAGAATGCAACTAGATGTGCTTCGGTAACTACAACTGGTCTTCCAGGAATCGATCAAAGTATTGACTGTTTGAGAAATTAGTCCCATGGAGAAAATACCGCATGGTGCCGGTTGTATTCAATCCCGATGCTATTTCTGTGTTTCTATCGACACTCTGAAGGTCCACAGATTACAGAATGCCTCAAGGTGTGCTTCGGAAACTAGAACTGATCTTCTGAGAACGATCAAAGCGTAGACAGTTTAAGACATTACTTCCATGTAGAAATGTCCGCATGTTGCCTGTTGTATTCAATTCCGATGCAATATCTGTGTTTCTTCAACATTCTGAAAGTCCACAGAATACAGAATGCATCCAGGTGTGCTTCGGAAACTAGTACTGGTCTCCCAGGAATCGATCAAAGCGTATGCAGTTTGAGACATTACTCCCATGGAGAAAAGTCTGCTATTTTACTGTTGTATTGAATCCCGATGAAATTAGTGTGTGTCATTAACACTCTGATAGTCCATAGATTACAGTACGCCTTTAGATGTTCTTCGGAAACTACTATTGGTCTTCTAGGTTCGATCAAATCGTAGACGGTTTGAGACATTACTCCCATTGAGAAAAGGCTGCATGCTGATTGTTGTATTCATTTCCGATGCAATTTCTGTGTTTCATCAACACTCTGAAGGTCCACAGATTACATAATGCCTCCAGATGTTCTTCGGGAACCACAACTGGTCTTCCAGGGAACGATCGAAGCGTAGACAGTTTGAGACATCACTCTCATCGAGAAAAGTCAGCATGGTGCCTGTATTCAATCACGATGCAATTTCTGTGTTTCATCAACACTCTGAAGGTAAACAGATTACAGAATGCCTCCAGAAGTGGTTCGGAAACTAATACTAATATCCCAGGAATCGATCAAATCGTACAAACTTTGAGACATTACTCCCATGCAGAAAAGTCAATATGGTGCCTGTTGTAATCAATTCCGATGCAATTGATGTGTTTCATGAACACTCTGATGGTCCACAGATATTAGAATGCCCCCAGATGTGATTCGGAAACTAATACTGGTCTTCCAGGCAACGATCAAAGCGTAGACAGGTTGAGACATTACTCCCATGGAGAAATGTCCGCATGGTGCCTGTTGCATTCAATCCCGATGCAATTGCTCTGTTTCATCAACATTTTAAAAATGTCCACAGATTACAGAATGCCTCCAGGTATGCTTCGGAATCTAGTACTGGTCTTTCAGTGAACGATCAAAGCGTAGACAGTTTGAGACAATACTCCCCATTGAGAAAAGTCTGCCTGGTGCCAGTTGTATTCATTCCCGATGCAATTTCTGTGTTTTATCAACACTCTGCAGTTCCACAGATTACAGAATGCTTCCAGATGAGCTTCGGAAACTACTACTGGTCTTGCAGAGTACGATCAAAGCGTAGACAGTTTGAGACATTACTCCCATGGTGAAAAGTGCACATGGTGAATGTTGTATTCAAGCCCGATGGAATTTTCGTGTTTCATCAACACTCTGAAGGTCCACAGATTACAGAATCCCCCCAGATGGGCTTCGGAAACTTATACTGTTCTTCCAGCTGTCGATCAGAGCGTAGACAGTTTAAGACATTACTCCCATGGAGAAAAACCTGCATGGTGCCTGTTGTATTCATTCGAGATGCAATTTCTGGGTTTGATCAACACTCTGAATGTCCACATATTACAGAATGCCCCTAAATTTGCTTCGGAAACTACTACCGGTCTTCCATGGAACGATCAAACAGTAGACAGTTTGAGACATTACTCCCAACGAGAAAAGTCTGAATGGTGCCTGTTGTATTCAATCCCGATGCAATTTCTGAAATTCATCAACACTCTGAAGGTCCACAGATGTCAGAATGCCTCCAGATGTGCTTCGGAAACTACTACTGGTCTTCCAGGGAACGATCAAAGCAAAGACACTTTGAGACATTACTCCCATGGTGAAAAGTCCGCATGAGCCTGTTGTATTAATCCCCATGCAATTTCAGTGTTTTACCAACACTCTGAAGGCCCACAGATTACAGAATGCCACCAGATGTGCTTCGGAACATACTACTGGTCTCCCAGGAAAGATCCAAGCAGAGACAGTTTGAGACATTACACCCTTGGAGAAAAATCCGCATGGTGGATGTTGAATTCAATCTCGATGCAATTTCTGTGTTTCATCAACACTCAGAAGGCCCACAGAATACAGAATGCTTCCAGATGTGATTCAGAAACTACTACTAATCTTCCAGGGAACGATCAAAGCATAGACAGTTTGAGGCAATACTCAAATGGAGAAAAGTCCGCATTGTGTCTGTTGTATTCAATCCCAATCTAATTTCTGTGTTTCATCAACATTCTGAAAGTCCACAGATTACAGAATGCATCGAGATGTGCTTCGGAAACTACAACTGGTCTTCCAGGAATCGATCAAAGTATTGACTTTTTGAGAAATTAGTCCCATGGAGAAAATACCGCATGGTGCCGGTTGTATTCAATCCCGATGCTATTTCTGTGTTTCTATCGACACTCTGAAGGTCCACAGATTACAGAATGCCTCAAGGTGTGCTTCGGAAACTAGTACTGATCTTCAGAGAACGATCAAAGCGTAGACAGTTTAAGACATTACTTCCATGTAGAAATGTCCGCATGTTGCCAGTTGTATTCAATTCCAATGAAATATCTGTGTTACTTCAACATTCTGAAAGTCCACAGAATACAGAATGCATCCAGGTGTGCTTCGGAAACTAGTACTGGTCTCCCAGGAATCGATCAAAGCGTATACAGTTTGAGACATTACTCCCATGGAGAAAAGTCTGCTATTTTACTGTTGTATTGAATCCCGATGAAATTAGTGTGTGTCATTAACACTCTGATGGTCCATTGATTACAGAACGCCTTTAGATGTTCTTCGGAAACTACTATTGGTCTTCTAGGTACAATCAAACCGTAGACTGTTTGAGACATTACTCCCATTGAGAAATGGCTGCATGCTGATTGTTGTATTCATTTCCGATGCAATTTCTGTGTTTCATCAACACTCTGAATGTCCACAGATAACAGAATGCCTCCAGATGTGTTTCTAAGGCTACTACTGGTCTTCCAGAGAACGATCGAAGCGTAGACAGTTTGAGACATCACTCTCATCGAGAAAAGTCAGCATGGTGCCTGTATTCAACCAAGATGCAATTTCTGTGTTTCATCATCTCTCTGAAGGTAAACAGATTACAGAATTCCTCCAGATGTGGTTCGGAAACTAATACTAATATCCCAGGAATCGTTTAAATCGTACTAACTTTGAGACATTACTCCCATGCAGAAAAGTCAATGTGGTGCCTGTTGTAATCAATTCCGATGCAATTTATGTGTTTCATGAACACTCTGAAGTTCCACAGATTTCAGAATGCCTCCAGATGTGCTTCGGAAACTAATACTGGTCTTCCAGGCAACGATCAAAGCGTAAACAGGTTGAGACATTACTCCCATGGAGAAATGTCCGCACGGTGCCTGTTGCATTCAATCCCGATGCAATTGCTCGTTTCATCAACATTCTAAAAATGTCCACAGATAACAGAATGCCTCCAGGTATGCTTCGGAATCTAGTACTGGTCTTTCAGGGAACGATAAAAGCGTAGACAGTTTGAGACAATACTCCCATTGAGAAAAGTCTGCCTGGTGCCAGTTGTATTCATTCCCGATGCAATTTCTGTGTTTCATCAACACTCTGAAATTCCGCAAATTACAGAATGCCCCTTGATGTGCTTCGGAAACTACAACTGGTCTTCCAGGAATCGATCAAAGCGTAGACAGTTTGAGACATTACTCCCAATCAGAAAAGTCTGCATGGTGCCTGTTGTATTCAATCCCGATGCAATTTCTGTGGTTCATCAACACTCTGAAGGTCCACAGATTACAGAATGCCTCCAGATGTGCTTCGGAAACTAATACTGTTCTTCCAGGGAACGATCAAAACGTAGACGGTTAGAGACATTACTCCCAAGGAGAAATGTCCGTATGGTGACTGATGTATTCAATCCCGATGCAATTTCTGTGTTTCATCAACATTCTAAAAACGTCCAAATTTTACTGAATGCCTCCGGGCGTGCTTCGGAAACTACTACTGGTCTTCAAGGGAACGATCAAAGCGTAGACAGTTTGAGACAATACTCCCATTGAGAAAAGTCTGCATGGGGCCAGTTGTATTCATTCCCGATGCCATTTCTGTGTTTTATCAACACTCTGCAGTTCCACAGATTACAGAATGCCTCCAGATGAGCTTCGGAAACTCTTACTGGTCTTGCAGAGTACGATCAAACCGGAGACAGTTTGAGACATTACTCCCATGGTGAAAAGTCCACATGGTGAATGTTGTATTCAAGCCCGATGGAATTTTCGTGTTTCATCAACACTCTGAAGGTCCACAGAGTACAGAATCCCCCCAGATGGGCTTCGGAAACTTTTACTGTTCTTCCAGGAGTCGATCAGAGCGTAGACAGTTTGAGACATTACTCCCATGGAGAAAAACCTGCATGGTGCCTGTTGTATTCACCCCGGCGCAATTTCTGTGTTTCATCAACACTCTGATGGTCCACAGATTACAGAATGCCTCCAGATGTGCTTCGGAAACTAATACCGGTCTCCCAGGAATCGATCAAATCGTAGACTGTTTGAGACAGTACTGCCATGGAGAAAAGTCTGCTTGGTGCCCGTTGTATTCATTCCCGATGCAATTTCTGTGTTTCATCAATACTCTGAAGGTCCACAGATTACAGTAAGCCTCCAGATGTGTTTCTGAAACTACTACAGGTCTTCCAGGGAACGATCAAATTGTAGACAGTTTCAGACACTACTCGCATGGAAAAAGTCCGCATGGTGCCTGTTGTATTCAATCAAGATGCAATTTCTGTGTTTCATCAACACTCTTAAGGTCCACAGATTATAGAATGCCACCAGATGTGCTTCAGAAACTACTACTGGTCTTCCAGTCAACGACCAAATCGTAGACACTTTAAGACATTACTACCATGTAGAAAAGTACGCATGGTGCCTGCTGTATTCAAACCCGATGCAAATTCGGTGTTCATCAACACTCCGATGGACCACAGATTGCAGAGTGCCTCCAGATGTGCTTCTGAAACTACTACTGGCCTTCCAGAAAACGATCAAAGCGTAGACAGTTTAAGACAATACTCCCATGGAGAAATGTGCGCATGGTGCCTGTTGTATTCAATCCCAATGCAAATTCTGTGTTTCATCAAGATTCTGGAAGTCCAAAGATTACAGAAAGCCTCGAGGTGTGCTTCGGAAACTACTACTGGTCTTCCAGGGGACGATCAAAGCATAGACCGTTTGAGACAATACTCCCATGGAGAAAAGTCCGTATGGTGACTGTTGTATTCAATCCCGATGCAATTTCTGTATTTCATCAACACTCTGAAGGTCCACAGATTACAGAACGCCTCCAGATATGCTTCGGAAACTACTATTGGTTTTCCAGGTAACGATCGAATCGTAGGCTGTTTGAGACATTACTCCCATTGAGAAAAGTCTGCATGGTGCCAGTTGTATTCATTCCCGATGCAATTTCTGTTTTTCATCGACACACTGAAGGTACACAGTTTACAGAATGCCTACAGATGTGCTTCGGAAACTAATACTAGTATCCCAGGTATCGATCAGATCGTAGACAGTTTGAGACATTACTCCCACGTAGAAAAGTCCGCATGGGGCCTGTTGTATTTATCCCGATGCAGTTTCTGTGTTTCATCAAAACTCTGAAGGTCCACAGATTACAGAATGCCTCCAGATGTGCTTGGGAAGCTACTACTGGTCCTCTAGGGATAGATCAAAGCGTACTCAGTTTGAGACATAACTCCCATGGATAAAAGTCCGCATTGTGCTTCTTGTATTCAATATCGATGCAATTTCTGTCATTCATCAACATTCTCAAAGTCCACAGATTACAGAATGCCACTAGATGTGTTTCGGAAATTACTACTGGCCTTCCAGTGAAGGACCAAAGCGTAGACAGTTCGAGACATTACTCCCATGGAAAAAGTCCGCATTGTGATCGTTGTATTCAATAACGATGCAATTTCTGTGTTTCACCAACACTCTGGATTTCCACAAATTACAGAATGAATCCAGATGTGCTTAAGAAACAACTACTGGTCTTCCAGGGAAAGATCAGAGCGTAGACAGTTTGAGATATTACACCCATGGATAAAAGTCCGCATGGTGCCTGTTGCATTCAATCCCGATGCAATTTCTGTGTTTCATCAACCCTCTGAAGGTCCAGAGATTATATAATGCCACCAGATGTGCTTCAGAAGCTACTACTGGTCTTCCAGGGAACGATCAAATCGTAGACAGTTTGAGACATTACTACCATGTAGAAAAGTCAATGTGGTGCCTGTTGTAATCAATTCCGATGCAATTTATGTGTTTCATGAACACTCTGAAGTTCCACAGATTTCAGAATGCCTCCAGATGTGCTTCGGAAACTAATACTGGTCTTCCAGGCAACGATCAAAGCGTAAACAGGTTGAGACATTACTCCCATGGAGAAATGTCCGCATGGTGCCTGTTGCATTCAATCCCGATGCAATTGCTCTGTTTCATCAACATTCTAAAAATGTCCACAGATAACAGAATGCCTCCAGGTATGCTTCGGAATCTAGTACTGGTCTTTCAGGGAACGATAAAAGCGTAGACAGTTTGAGACAATACTCCCATTGAGAAAAGTCTGCCTGGTGCCAGTTGTATTCATTCCCGATGCAATTTCTGTGTTTCATCAACACTCTGAAATTCGGCAAATTACAGAATGCCCCTTGATGTGCTTCGGAAACTACAACTGGTCTTCCAGGAATCGATCAAAGCGTAGTCAGTTTGAGACATTACTCCCAATCAGAAAAGTCTGCATGGTGCCTGTTGTATTCAATCCCGATGCAATTTCTGTGTTTCATCAACACTCTGAAGGTCCACAGATTACAGAATGCTTCCAGATGTGCTTCGGAAACTAACACTGTTCTACCAGGGAACGATCAAAACGTAGACAGTTAGAGACATTACTCCCAAGGAGAAATGTCCGTATGGTGACTGATGTATTCAATCCCGATGCAATTTCTGTGTTTCATCAACATTCTAAAAACGTCCAAATTTTTCAGAATGCCTCCGGGCGTGCTTCGGAAACTACTACTGGTCTTCCAGGGAACGATCAAAGCGTAGACAGTTTGAGACAATACTCCCATTGAGAAAAGTCTGCATGGGGCCAGTTGTATTCATTCCCGATGCCATTTCTGTGTTTTATCAACACTCTGCAGTTCCACAGATTACAGAATGCCTCCAGATGAGCTTCGGAAACTCTTACTGGTCTTGCAGAGTACGATCAAACCGGAGACAGTTTGAGACATTACTCCCATGGTGAAAAGTCCACATGGTGAATGTTGTATTCAAGCCCGATGGAATTTTCGTGTTTCATCAACACTCTGAAGGTCCACAGAGTACAGAATCCCCCCAGACGGGCTTCGGAAACTTTTACTGTTCTTCCAGGAGTCGATCAGAGCGTAGACAGTTTGAGACATTACTCCCATGGAGAAAAACCTGCATGGTGCCTGTTGTATTCATTCCCGATGCAATTTCTGGGTTTCATCAACACTCTGACGGTCCACAGATTACAGAATGCCCCTAGATTTACTTTTGAAACTACTACCGGTCTTCGATGGAACGATCAAACAGTAGACAGTTTGAGACATTACTCCCAACGAGAAAAGTCTGAATGGTGCCTGTTGTATTCAATCCCGATGCAATTTCTGAAATTCATCAACACTCTGAAGGTCCACAGATGTCAGAATGCCTCCAGATGTGCTTCGGAAACTACTACTGGTCTTCCAGAAAACAATGAAAGCGAAGACAGTTTAAGACATTACTCCCATGGAGAAATGTCCGCATGGTGCCTGTTGTAATCAATCCCAATGCAAATTCTGTGTTTCATCAAGATTCTGAAAGTCCAAAGATTACAGAATGCCTCCAGGGGTGCTTCGGAAACTACTACTGGTCTTCCAGTGGACGATCAAAGCATAGACCGTTTGAGACAATACTCCCATGGATAAAAGTCCGCATGGTGTCTGTTGTATTCAATCCTGATGCAATTTCTGTATTTCATCAACACTCTTAAGGTCCACAGATTACAGAATGACTTAAGACGTGCTTCGGAAACTACTACTGATCTCCCAGTATCGATCAAAGCGTAGGCAGTTTGAGACATTACTCCCATGGAGAAAAGTACTTACGGTGCCTGTTGTATTCAATCCCGATGCAATTTCTGTGTTTCATCAAAACTCGGAAAGTATACAGATTACAGAATGCCTCCAGATGTGCTTCTGAAACTACTACTGGTCTTCCACTAATTGATCAAAGCGTATACAGTCTGAGACAATACTCCCATGGAGAAATGTCGGCATGGTGCCTGTTGTATTCAATCCCAATGCAATTTCTGTGTTTCATCAATACAATGAAGGTCCACAGATTACAGAGTGCCACAAGATGTCCTTTGGAAAATACTACTGGTCTTCCAGGAATCGATCAATGCGTAGACAGTTTGAGACATTACTCCCATGGAGAAAAGTCCGCATGGTGAATGTTGTATTGAACCCCGATGCAATTTTCGTGTTTCATCAACACTCTGAAGGTCAACAGATTACAGAATCCTTCCAGATGTGCTTCGGAAACTTATACTGCTCTTCCAGGAGTCGAGCATATAGTAGACAGTTGAGACATTAATCCCACGGAGAATAACCTGCATGGTGCCTGTTTTATTCAATCCCCTTGCAATTCCTTTGTTTCATCAACATTCTGAAGGTCCACAGAATACAGAATGCCTCCAGATGTGCTTCGCAAACTACTACTGGTCTTCCAGGGAACGATCAAAGCGTAGACAGTTTGAGACATTACTCCCATGGAGAAATTTTCGCATGGCTCCTGTTGTATTCAATCCCAATGCAATTTCTGTGTATCATCAACACTCTGAAGATATATAGACTACAGAATGCCTCCAGATGTGCTTCGGATACTACTACTGGTCTTCATGGAAACTTCCAAAGCGTAGACAGTTTTATACATTACTTTCATGGAGAAAATTATGCATTGTGCCTGTTGTATTCATTCCCGATGCAATTTCTGTGTTTCATCAACACTCTGAATGTCCACAGATTACAGAATGCCCCTAGATGTGCTTCGGAAACTACAACTGGTCTTCCAGGAATCGATCAAAGCGTAGACAGTATGAGACATTACTCCCATGCAGAAAAGTCTGCATAGTGCCTGTTGTATTTAGTCCCGATGCATTTTCTGTAATTCATCAACTCTCTTTAGTTCCAGAGATTACAGAATGCCTCCAGATGTGCTTCGGAAACTACCACTAGTCTTCCAGGGGATGATCAAAGCATAGACCTTTTGAGACAATACCCGCATGGAGAAAAGTCCGCATGGGCCCTGTTGTATTCAATCCCAATGCCATTACTGTGTGTCATCAACATTCTAAAAATGTCCACAGATTACTGAATGCCTCCAGGCGTGCTTCGATAACTACTACTGGTCTTCCAGGTAACGATCAAAGCGTAGACAGTTTGAGACAATACTGACATGGAGAAAAGTCTGCATGGTGCCTGTTGTATTCATTCCCGATGCAATTTCTGTGTTTCATCAACACTCTGAAGGTCCACAGATTACAGAATGCCGCTAGATGTGTTTCGGAAACTACCACAGGTCTTCCATGGACCGATCAAATCCTTGACAGTTTGAGACATGACTCCCATGGAGAAAAGTCTGCATGGTGCCTGTTGTATTCAATCCCGATGCAATTTCTGTGTTTCATCAACACTCTGATGGTCCACAGATTACAGAATGCCTCCAGATGTGCTTCGGAAACTAATACCGGTCTCCCAGGAATCGATCAAATCGTAGACTGTTTGAGACATTACTGCCATGGAGAAAAGTCTGCTTGGTGCCCGTTGTATTCATTCCCGATGCAATTTCTGTGTTTCATCAATACTCTGAAGGTCCACAGATTACAGTAAGCCTCCAGATGTGTTTCTGAAACTACTACAGGTCTTCCAGGGAACGATCAAAGTGTAGACAGTTTCAGACACTACTCGCATGGAAAAAGTCCGCATGGTGCCTGTTGTATTCAATCAAGATGCAATTTCTGTGTTTCATCAACACTCTTAAGGTCCACAGATTATAGAATTCCACCAGATGTGCTTCAGAAACTACTACTGGTCTTCCAGTCAAAGACCAAATCGTAGACAGTTTGAGACATTACTACCATGTAGAAAAGTACGCATGGTGCCTGTTGTATTCAAACCCGATGCAATTTCGGTGTTCATCAACACTCCGATGGACCACAGATTGCAGAGGGCCTCCAGATGTGCTTCTGAAACTACTACTATCCTTCCAGAAAACGATCAAAGCGTAGACAGTTTAAGACATTACACCCATGGAGAAATGTCCGCATGGTGCCTGTTGTATTCAATCCCAATGCAAATTCTGTGTTTCATCAAGATTCTGGAAGTCCAAAGATTACAGAAAGCCTCCAGGTGTGCATCGGAAACTACTACTGGTCTTCCAGGGGACGATCAAAGCATACACCGTTTGAGACAATACTCCCATGGAGGAAAGTCCGTATGATGACTGTTGTATTCAATCCCGATGCAATTTCTGTATTTCATCAACACTCTGAAGGTCCACAGATTACAGAACGCCTCCAGATATGCTTCGGAAACTACTATTGGTTTTCCAGGTAACGATCGAATCGTAGGCTCTTTGAGACATTTCTCCCATTGAGAAAAGTCTGCATGGTGCCAGTTGTATTCATTCCCGATGCAATTTCTGTGTTTCATCGACACAGTGAAGGTACACAGTTTACAGAATGCCTACAGATGTGCTTCGGAAACTAATACTGGTATCCCAGGTATCGATCAGATCGTAGACAGTTTGAGACATTACTCCCACGTAGAAAAGTCCGCATGGGGCCTGTTGTATTCATCCCGATGCAGTTTCTGTGTTTCATCAAAACTCTGAAGGTCCACAGATTACAGAATGCCTCCAGATGTGCTTGGGAAGCTACTACTGGTCCTCTAGGGATAGATCAAAGCGTACTCAGTTTGAGACATAAGTCCCATGGATAAAAGTCCGCATTGTGCTTCTTGTATTCAATATCGATGCAATTTCTGTCATTCATCAACATTCTGAAAGTCCACAGATTACAGAATGCCTCCAGATGTGTTTCGGAAATTACTACTGGCCTTCGAGTAAAGGACCAAAGCGTAGACAGTTTGAGACATTACTCCCATGGAAAAAGTCCGCATTGTGATCGTTGTATTCAATAACGATGCAATTTCTGTGTTTCACCAACACTCTGGATTTCCACAAATTACAGAATGAATCCAGATGTGCTTAAGAAACAACCACTGGTCTTCCAGGGAAAGATCAGAGCGTAGACAGTTTGAGATATTACACCCATGGATAAAAGTCCGCATGGTGCCTCTTGTATTCAATCCCGATGCAATTTCTGTGTTTCATCAACACTCTGAAGGTCCACATATTACAGAATGCCTTGAGATGTGCTTCGGAAGCTACTAGTGGTCTTCCAGGAATCGATCAAAGCGTAGACAGTTTGAAACATTACCCCCATGGAGAAAAGTCCGCATGGTGCCTGTGGTATTCAATACAGACGCTATATCTGTGTTTCATCATTACTCTGAAGGTCCACAGATTACAGAATGCCTCCAGATGTGCTTAGGAAACTAAACTGGTCTTTACGGAATGGATCACAGCGTAGACAGTTTGAGACATTACTCCCATGGAGAAAAGTCCGCTTGGTCTCTTTTGTATTCAATCCCGATGCAATCTCTGTGTTTCATCAACACTCTGAAGGTCGTCATATTTCAGAATGCCTCCAGATGTGCTTCGGAAACTACTACAGGTCTTCCAGGGAACGATCAAAGTGTAGACAGTTTCAGACACTACTCGCATGGAAAAAGTCCGCATGGTGCCTGTTGCATTCAATCCCGATGCAATTTCTGTGTTTCATCAACCCTCTGAAGGTCCAGAGATTATATAATGCCACCAGATGTGCTTCAGAAGCTACTACTGGTCTTCCAGGGAACGATCTAATCGTAGACAGTTTGAGACATTACTACCATGTAGAAAAGTACGCATGGTGCCTGTTGTATTGAAACCCGATGCAATTTCGGTGTTCATCAACACTCCGATGGACCACAGATTGCAGAGTGCTTCCAGATGTGCTTCGCAAACTACTACTTGTCCTCCAGTAATAGATCAAAGCGTAGACAGTTTGAGACATAACTTCCAAGGATAAACTCCGCATTGTGCTTCTTGTATTCAATCCCGATGCAATTTCTGTCTTTCATCAACACTCTGTATGTCCACAGATTACAAAATGCTTTCTGATGTGTTTCGTAAACTACTACTGGCCTTCGTAGAAAGGACCAAATCGTAGACAGTTTGAGACATTACTCCCATGGAAAAAGTCCGCATGGTGCCTGTTGTATTCAATACCGATGCAATTTCTGTGTTTCATCAACACTCTGCAAGTCCACAAATTACAGAATGCCTCCAGATGTGCTTAAGAAACAACTACTGGCCTTCCAGGGAACGATTAGCGCGTAGACAGTTTGGGATACTACTTCCATGGATAAAAGTCCGCATGGTGCCACTTGTATTCAATTTCGATGCAATTTCTGTGTTTCATCAACACTCTGAAGGTCCACATATTACGGAATGCCTCCAGATGTGCTTCTGAAACTACTAGTGGTCTCCCTGGGAACAATCAAAGCGCAGACAGTTTGAGACATTACTCCCATTGGGAAAAGTCCGCATGGTGCCTGTTGCATTCAATCCCGATGCAATTTCTGTGTTTCATCAACACTCTGAAAGTCCACAGATTACAGAATGCCTTAAGATGTGATTCGGAAACTACTACTGGTCTTCCAGGGAACGATCAAATCGTAGACCATTTAAGACATTATTCCATCGAGAAATGACCTTATGGTGCCTGTTGTATTCAATCCCGATGCAATTTCTGTGTTTCATCAATACTCTGAAGGTCCACAGATTACAGAATGCCACCAGATGTGCTTCGGAAGCTACTACTGGTATTCCAGGGAACGATGAAAGCGTAGGCAGTTTGAGACATTACTCCCATGGAGAAAAGTCCGCTTGGTGTCATTTGTTTTCAATCCCAATGCAATCACTGTGTTTCATCAACACTCTGAAGGTCCGCAGATTACAGAAAGCCTCCAGATGTGTTTCGGAAACTACTAGTGGCCTTCCAGTAAACGACCAAAGCGCAGACAATTTGAGACATTACTCCCATGGTGAAAAGTCCGCTTGGTTTCATTTGTTTTCAATCCCAATTCAATCTCTGTGGTTCATCAACACTCTGAAGGTCTACAGATTACAGAATCCCTCCAGATGTGTTTGGGGAACTACTACTGCCCTTCCAGGAAACGACCTTAGCGTAGACAGTTTTAGACGTTACTCCCATGGAGAAAAGTCCGCATGGTGAATGTGGTATTCAATCCCGATGCAATTTCTGTGTTTCATCAACACTCAAAAGCTCCACAGATTACAGAATGCCTAAAGATGTGATTCGCAAACTACTACTTTTCTTCCAGTGAACGGTCAAAACGTAGACACTTTGAGACACAACTCCCATGGAGAGAAATCCGTATATTGCCTGTTTTATTCAATCCCGATCCAATATCTGTGTTTCATCAACACACTGAAGGTCCACAGATTACAAAACGAGCCCAGATGTGCTTCGGACACTACTACATGTATTCGAGGGAACGATAAAAGCGTTGGCAGTTTGAGACATTACTCCCATTGAGAAAATTCCGCATGGTACCCGTAGTATTCAATACCGATGCTATTTCTGTGTTTCATCAACACTTTGGAAGTCCACAAATTACAGAATGCCTCCAGATGTGCTTCGGAATCTGCTACTGGTCTTCCAGGGAACGATCGAAGCGTAGACGGTTTGAGACTTTACTCCCATGGAGAAAAGTCCGCATGGTGCCTATTGTATTCAATCCCGCTGCAATTTCTCTGTTTCATCAACACTCTGAAGGTATACAGACTACAGAATGCCTCCATATGTGATTCTGAAACTACTACTGGTCTTCCTGTAATCGATCAAAGCGCGGACAGTTTGAGATATTACTCCCATGGAGGAAAATCCGCATGGTTGCTGTTGTATTCAATCCCCATGCAATTTCTGTCTTTCATCAACCCTCTGAATGTCCACAGATTATAGAATGCCTGAAGATGTGATTCGGAAATTACTACTGGTCTTCCAGGAAACGATCAAAGCGTAGACAGCTTGAGGCATTACTCCCATGGAGAAAAGTCTGCAAGGTGCCTCTGGTATTCAATCCCGATGCAATTTCTGTGTTTCATCAACACTCTGAAGGGATAAAAGTACGCAATGTGCTCCTTGAATTCAATCCCGATGAAATTTCTGTCTTTCATCAACACCTTGAAGGTCCACAGATTACAGAATGCCTCCAGATGTGCTACGGAAACTACTACTGCTCTCCTGGAACCGATCAAAGATTAGACAGTGTGTGACATTATTCAAATGGAGAAAAGTCGGCATAGTGCCTGTTGTATTCAATCCCGATGCAATATCTATGTGTCATCAACACTCTGAAGGTCCACAGATTACAGAATGCCTCCAAATGTGCTTCGGAATCTACTACTGGTCTTCCAGGGAACGATCGAAGCGTAGACAGTAAAAGACATTACTCCCATGGAGGAAAATCCGCATGGTGCCTCTTGTATTCACCCCGGTGCAATTTCTGTGTTTCATCAACACTCTAAAAGTCCACAGATTACAGAATGACTCCAGATGTGTTTCTGAATCTACTCCTGCTCTCCTGGAATCGATCAAAGCGTAGACAGTTTCAGACATTACTCCCATGGAGAAAAGTCTGCATGGTTCCTGTAGTATTCAATCCAGATGCAATTTCTGTGTTTCATCAACACTCTGAAGGTCTACAGATTACAGAATGCCTCCAAATGTGCTTCGTAACCTACCATTGGTCTTCCAGGGATCGATCAAAGAGTAAACAGTTTGAGAAATTAGTCCCCTAGAGAAAAGTCCGCATGGTGCATCTGGTATTCAATCCCGATGCAATTTCAGTGTTTCATCAACACTCTGAAGGTCCACAGATTACAGATGCCTCCAGATGTGCTTCGGAAACTACTACTGTTCTTGCAGGGAACGATCAAAACGTAGAAAGTTCGAGACTTTACTCCCATAAAAGAAAGTCCGCTTGGTGCCTGTTCTATTCAATCCCGATGGAACTTATGTGTTTCAACACTCTGAACGTCCACAGATTACAGATGCCCCCAAATGTGCTTCGGAAACTACTACTGGTCTTCCAGGGAACAATCAAAGCGTAGACAATTTGAGACATCACTCTCATGGAGATAAGTCTGCATGGTGATGTTGTATTCAATTTTGATGCAATGTCTGTGGTTCATCAACACTGTGAAGGTCCACAGATTACAGATGCCTCCAGATATGCTTCGGAAACAGCTACTGTTCTTCCAGGGAACGATCAAAGGGTAGAAAGTTTGAGACACTACTCTCATAAAAAAAAGTCCGCATGGTGCCTATTGTATACAATCCCGATGCAATTTCTGTGTTTCATCAACACTCTGAAGGTCCACAGATGACAGAATGGCTCCAGCTGTGCTTCGGAAACTGCTGCTGGTCTTCCACTGAACGATCAAAGCATAGATAGTTTGAGACATTACACCCATGCAGAAAAGTCCGCATGGTGCCTGTTGTATTCCATCCCGATGCAATTTCTCTGTTTCATCAACACTCTGAAGGTCCACAGATTACAGAATGCCTCCAGATGTGCTTCGGAAACTACTACTGGTCTTCCAGGGAATGATCAAAGCGGAGACAGTTTGAGACATTACTTCCGTTGCGAAAGGTTCGCATGGAGCTGTTGTATTCAATCCCGATGCAATTTGTGGGTTTCATCAACACACTCAAGGTCCACAAATTACGGAGTGCCTCCAGATGTGCTTTTGAAAATACTACTGGTCTTCCAGGGAACGATCAGGGCGTACTCAGTTTTAGACATTACTCCCATGGAGAAAAGGCCGCATCGTGCCTGTTGTATTCAATCCTGATGCAATTTCTGTGATTCATCAACTCCCTGTAGTTCCACAGATAATAAAGTGCTTACAGATGTACTTCGGAAACTAATACTTGACTTCCAGGGAACGATCAAAGTGTAGACAGTTTGAGACATTAGTCCCATGGAGAAAAGTCCGCAGTGTGTCTGTTGTATACAATCCCGATTCAATTTCTGTGTTTCATCAACACTCTGAATGTCCACAGATTACAGTATGGCTCCAGATGTGCTTCCGAAACTACTACTGGTCTTCAAGGGAACGATCAGGACATAGACAGTTTGAGACATTACTCCCATGGAGAAAAGCCCGCATGATGGCTGTTGTACTAAATCCCGATGCAATTTCTGTGTTTCATCAACACTCTGAAGGTCCACAGATTACAGAATGCCTCCAGATGTGCTTCGGAAACTACTACTGGTCTTCCAGGGAACGATCGAAGCGTAGACAGTTTGAGATATTACTCCCATGGAGAAAAGTCCGCATGGTGCCTGTTGCATTAAATCCCGATGCAATTTCTGTGTATCATCAACACTTTGGAGGTCCACAGGTTACAGAATGGCTAGAGCTGTGGTTCGGAAACCTCTACTGGTCTTCCAGTGAACGATCAAAGCGTAGATAGTTTGAGACATTACTCCCATGGAGAAAAGTCCGCATCGTGCCAGTTGTATTCAATCCTGATGCAATTTCTGTGTTTCATCAACACCCTGAAGTTCCACAGATAATAAAGTGCTTACAGATGTGCTTCGGAAACTACTACTGGTCTTCCAGGGACCGATCAAAGTGAAGACAGTTTGAGACATTAGTCCCATGGAGAAAGTCAGCAGTGTGCCTGTTGTATACAATCCCGATGCAATTCCTGTGTTTCATCAACACTCTGAAGGTCCACAGATTACAGATACCCCCAAATGTGCTTCGCAAACTACTACTGGGCTTCCAGGGAACGATGTAAGCGTAGACAGTTAGAGACATTAATCCAATGGAGAGAAGTCCGCATGGTGACTGTTGTATTCAATCCCGATGCAATTTATGTGTTTCGTCAACGCTCTGACGGTCATCAGTTTACGGAATGCTTCCAGATGTGATTCTTATACTACTACAGGCCTTCCAGGGAACGATCAAAGCGTAGACAGTTTGAGACTTTACTCTCATGGAGAAAAGTCCGCGTGATGCTGATGTATTGAATCTCGATGCAATTTCTGTGTTTCATCAACACTCTGAAGGTCCACAGATTACAGAATGCCTCCAGATGTGCTTCGGAAACTACTACTGGTCTTCCAGGGAACGATCAAAGTGTAGACAGTTTGAGACATTAGTCCCATGGAGAAAAGTCCGCAGTGTGCCTGTTGTATACAATCCCGATGCAATTTCTGTGTTTCATCAACACTCTGAAGGTCCACAGATTAGAGATACCCCCAAATGTACTTCGGAAACTACTACTGGTCTTCCAGGGAACGATCTAAGCGTAGACAGTTAGAGGTATTACTCTCATGGAGAAATGTCCGCATGGTGCTGTTGTATTGAATCTCGATGCAATTTCTGTGTTTCATCAACACTCCGAATGTCCACAGATTACAGAATGCCTCCAGATGTGCTTCGGAAACTACTACTGGCCTCCCAGGGAACGATCAAAGCGGAGACAGTTTGAGACATTACTCCCATGGAGAAAAGTCCGCATGGTGCCTGTTGTATACAATTCCGATGCAATTTCTGTGTTTCATCAACACTCTGAATGTCCAGAGATTACAGTATTGCTCCAGATGTGCTTCGGAAACTACTACTGGTCTTCCAGGTAACGATCAAATCTTACACAGTTTGAGACATTACTCCCTTTGAGAAAGGTCCGCATGGTGCCAGTTGTATTCAATCCCGATGCAATTTTCGTGTTTCATCAACACTCTGAAGGTCCACAGATTACAGAATGCCTCCAGATGTGCTTCGGAAACTACTACTGGTCTTCCAGGGAACGATCAAAGTGTAGACAGTTTGAGAAATTACTCTTATTCAGAAAAGTCCGCATGGTGCCTGTTGTATTCAATCTCGATGCAATTTCTGTGTCTCCTCAACACTTTGAATGTCCACAGATTACAGAATGGCTCCAGGAGCGCTTTGGAAACCGCTACTGGTCTTCCAGGGAACGATCAGGGCGTACACAGTTTTAGACATTACTCCCATGGAGAAAAGGCCGCATCGTGCCTGTTGTATTCAATCCTGATGCAATTTCTGTGATTCATCAACTCCCTGTAGTTCCACAGATAATAAAGTGCTTACAGATGTACTTCGGAAACTAATACTTGACTTCCAGGGAACGATCAAAGTGTAGACAGTTTGAGACATTAGTCCCATGGAGAAAAGTCCGCAGTGTGTCTGTTGTATACAATCCCGATTCAATTTCTGTGTTTCATCAACACTCTGAATGTCCACAGATTACAGTATGGCTCCAGATGTGCTTCCGAAACTACTACTGGTCTTCAAGGGAACGATCAGGACATAGACAGTTTGAGACATTACTCCCATGGAGAAAAGCCCGCATGATGGCTGTTGTACTAAATCCCGATGCAATTTCTGTGTTTCATCAACACTCTGAAGGTCCACAGATTACAGAATGCCTCCAGATGTGCTTCGGAAACTACTACTGGTCTTCCAGGGAACGATCGAAGCGTAGACAGTTTGAGATATTACTCCCATGGAGAAAAGTCCGCATGGTGCCTGTTGCATTAAATCCCGATGCAATTTCTGTGTATCATCAACACTTTGGAGGTCCACAGGTTACAGAATGGCTAGAGCTGTGGTTCGGAAACCTCTACTGGTCTTCCAGTGAACGATCAAAGCGTAGATAGTTTGAGACATTACTCCCATGGAGAAAAGTCCGCATCGTGCCAGTTGTATTCAATCCTGATGCAATTTCTGTGTTTCATCAACACCCTGAAGTTCCACAGATAATAAAGTGCTTACAGATGTGCTTCGGAAACTACTACTGGTCTTCCAGGGACCGATCAAAGTGAAGACAGTTTGAGACATTAGTCCCATGGAGAAAGTCAGCAGTGTGCCTGTTGTATACAATCCCGATGCAATTCCTGTGTTTCATCAACACTCTGAAGGTCCACAGATTACAGATACCCCCAAATGTGCTTCGCAAACTACTACTGGGCTTCCAGGGAACGATGTAAGCGTAGACAGTTAGAGACATTAATCCAATGGAGAGAAGTCCGCATGGTGACTGTTGTATTCAATCCCGATGCAATTTATGTGTTTCGTCAACGCTCTGACGGTCATCAGTTTACGGAATGCTTCCAGATGTGATTCTTATACTACTACAGGCCTTCCAGGGAACGATCAAAGCGTAGACAGTTTGAGACTTTACTCTCATGGAGAAAAGTCCGCGTGATGCTGATGTATTGAATCTCGATGCAATTTCTGTGTTTCATCAACACTCTGAAGGTCCACAGATTACAGAATGCCTCCAGATGTGCTTCGGAAACTACTACTGGTCTTCCAGGGAACGATCAAAGTGTAGACAGTTTGAGACATTAGTCCCATGGAGAAAAGTCCGCAGTGTGCCTGTTGTATACAATCCCGATGCAATTTCTGTGTTTCATCAACACTCTGAAGGTCCACAGATTAGAGATACCCCCAAATGTACTTCGGAAACTACTACTGGTCTTCCAGGGAACGATCTAAGCGTAGACAGTTAGAGGTATTACTCTCATGGAGAAATGTCCGCATGGTGCTGTTGTATTGAATCTCGATGCAATTTCTGTGTTTCATCAACACTCCGAATGTCCACAGATTACAGAATGCCTCCAGATGTGCTTCGGAAACTACTACTGGCCTCCCAGGGAACGATCAAAGCGGAGACAGTTTGAGACATTACTCCCATGGAGAAAAGTCCGCATGGTGCCTGTTGTATACAATTCCGATGCAATTTCTGTGTTTCATCAACACTCTGAATGTCCAGAGATTACAGTATTGCTCCAGATGTGCTTCGGAAACTACTACTGGTCTTCCAGGTAACGATCAAATCTTACACAGTTTGAGACATTACTCCCTTTGAGAAAGGTCCGCATGGTGCCAGTTGTATTCAATCCCGATGCAATTTTCGTGTTTCATCAACACTCTGAAGGTCCACAGATTACAGAATGCCTCCAGATGTGCTTCGGAAACTACTACTGGTCTTCCAGGGAACGATCAAAGTGTAGACAGTTTGAGAAATTACTCTTATTCAGAAAAGTCCGCATGGTGCCTGTTGTATTCAATCTCGATGCAATTTCTGTGTCTCCTCAACACTTTGAATGTCCACAGATTACAGAATGGCTCCAGGAGCGCTTTGGAAACCGCTACTGGTCTGATAGGGAACGATCAAAGCGGAGACAGTTTGAGACACTACTTCCATTGCGAAAAGATCGCATTGGTGCTGTTGTATTCAATTCCGATGCAATTTCTGTGTTTCATCAACACTCTGAAGGGCCACAAATTACGGAGTGCCTCCAGATGTGCTTCGGAAACTACTACTGGCCTTCCAGTGAACGATGAGTGCATAGACAGTTTGAGACATTACTCTCATGGAGAAAAGTCCGCATGGTGCTGTTGTATTGAATCTCGATGCAATTTCTGTGTTTCAACAACTCTCTGAAGGTCCACAGATTACAGAATGCCTGCAGATGTGCTTCGGAAACTACTACTGGCCTCCCAGGGAACGATCAAAGCGGAGACAGTTTGAGACATTAATTCCATGTCGAAAAGTTCGCATTATTCTGTTGTATTCAATCCCGATGCAATTTCTGTGTTTCATCAACACTCTGAAGGTCCACAAATTACAGAGTGCCTCCAGATGTGCTTCAGAAAATACTACTGGTCTTCGATTGAACATTCAGGAGGTAGACAGTTTGAGACATTACTCCCATGGAGGAAAGTCCGCATGGTGCC
The DNA here is from genome assembly GCF_023897955.1 of Schistocerca gregaria. Taxonomy (NCBI): domain Eukaryota; kingdom Metazoa; phylum Arthropoda; class Insecta; order Orthoptera; family Acrididae; genus Schistocerca; species Schistocerca gregaria. The sequence goes on from NW_026061884.1 coordinate 5,250,652, forward strand.
TGTTGTATTGAATCCCGATGCAATTTCAGTGTTTCATCAACACTCTGAAGTTCTACAGATAACAGAGTGCCTCCAGATGTGCTTCGGAAACTACTACTGGCCTTCCAGGGAACGATCAAAGCGTAGACAGTTTGAGACATTACTCCCATGGAGAAAAGTCCGCATGGTGCCTGTTGCATACAATTCCGATGCAATTTCTGTGTTTCATCAACACTCTGAATGTCCACAGATTACAGTATGGCTCCAGATGTGCTTCGGAAACTACTACTGGTCTTCCAGGTAACGATCAAATCTTAGACAGTTTGAGACATTACTCCCTTTGAGAAAGGTCCGCATGGTGCCAGTTGTATTCAATCCCGACGCAATTTTCGTGTTTCATCAACACTCTGAAGGTCCACAGATTACAGAATGCCTCCAGATGTGCTTCTGAAACAACTACTGGTCTTCCAAAAAACGAACAAAGCGTATACAGTTTGAGACATTACTCCCATGGATAAAAGTTAGCATGGTACATGTTGTATTCAATCGCAATGCCATTTCTGTGTTTCATCAACACTCTGAAAGTCCATAGGTTGCAGATTGCCTCCAGATGTGCTTTTGAATCTACTACTGGTCTTCCAGGGAACAATCAAGGCGTACACAGTTTGAGACGTTACTCTCATGGAGAAGAGTCCGCATGGAGCCTGTTGTATTGAATCGCGATGCAATTTCTGTGTTTCATCAACACTCTGAAGGTCCACAGATTACAGAGTGCCTCTAGATGTGTTTCGGAAACTACTACTGGTCTTCCAGGTAACGATCAGAGTGTAGATAGTTTGAGACATTACTCCCATGGAGATAAGTCCGCATGGTGCCTGTTGTATTCAATCCCGATTGAATTTTTGCGTATCATCAACACTCTGAACGTCCACAGTTTACAGAATGCTTCTAGATGTGCTTCAGAAAGTACTACAGGCCTTCCAGGGAACGATCAAGCGTAGACTGTTTGACACATTACTCTCATGGAGAAAAGACCGCATGGTGCCTGTTGTATTGAATCTCGATGCAATTTCTGTGTTTCCTCAACACTCCAAAGGTCCACAGATTACAGAATGCCACCAGATGTGCTTCGGAAGCTACTACTGGTCTCCCAGGAATCGAAAAAAACATAGACACTTTGAGATATTACACCCATGGAGAAAAGTCCGCATAGTGCCTGTTGTATTAAATCCCGATGCAATAACTGTGTTTCATCAACACTCTGAAGGTAAACAGATTACTAAATGGCTCCAGCTGTGCTTGGGAAACTGCTACTGGTCTTCCAGAGATCGATCAAAGCGTAGATAGTTTGTGACATTACTACCATGCAGAAAAGTCGGCATGGTGCCTGTTGTACTAAATCCCGATGCAATTTCTGTGTTTCATCAACACTCTGAAGGTCCACAGATTACAGAATGCCTCCAGATGTGCTTCGGAATCTACTACTGGTGTTCCAGGGAACGATCAAAGCGTAGACAGTTTGAGTCATTACTCCCATGGAGAAAAGTCCACATGGTGCCTGTTGTATTCAATAGCTATGCAATTTCTGTGTTTCATCAACACTGTGAATTTCCACAGATTACAGAATGTCCCCAGATGTGCTTGGGTAACTACTACTGGTCTTCCAGGTATCGATCAATGGAGAAAAGTCCGCATGGTGCCTGTTATATTCAATTACGATGCAATTTGTGTGTTTCATCAACAATCTGAAGGTCCACAGACAACAGAATGCCTCTAGATCTGCTTCGGAAACTATTACTTGTCTTCGAGGGAATGATCAAAGCGTAGACAGTTTGAGACATTACTCCCATGGAGAAAAGTTCGCATGGTGCCTGTTGTATTCAATCCCGATGCTATTTCTGTGTTACATCAACACTCTGAAGGTGCACAGATAACAGAATGCCTCCTGATGTGCTTCGGAAACTACTAATGGTCTTCCAGGAATTCATCAAGGCGTAGACAGTTTGAGACATTACTCCCACGGAGAAAAGTCCGCATGGTGCCTGTTGTACTCAATCTCGCTGCAAATTCAGTGTTTCATTAACACTCTGATCGTCCACAGATTACAGAATGCCTCCAGATTTGCTTCGGAAACTGCTACTTTTCTTCCAGGGAACGATCAAACCTAGACAGTTTGAGACATAACTCCCATGGAGAAAAGTCCGCATGGTGCCTGTTATCTTCTTTCCCGATGCAATTTCTGTGTGTCATCAACACTCTAAAGGTCCACATAATACAGAATGCCTCCAGATGTGCTTCGGAAACTAATACTTGACTTCGAGGAATCTATGAAAGTTCGTAGATAGTTTGCGACATTTCTCCCATGGAGAAAAGTCCGCATGGTGACTGGTGTATTGAGTCCCGATGCATTTTCTGTGTTTCATCAACACTCTGAAGGTCCACAGATACCAGAATGACTCCTGATGTGCTTCGGAAACTACTAATGGTCTTCCAGGAATCCATCAATTCGTAGACTGTTTGAGACATTACTCCCATGGAGAAAAGTCGGCATGGTGCCTGTTGTACTCAATCTCGCTTTAAATTCAGTGTTTCATTAACACTCTGAAGGTCCACAGATAACAGACTGCTTCCAGATGTGCTTCGAAAACTACTACTGGTCTTCCAGGAATCGATAAATGCATAGACAATTTGAGACGTTACTCCCATGGACAAAAGTCCGCATGGTGCCTGTTCTATTCAATCCCGATGCAAATTCACTGTTTCATCAACACTCTGAAGATCCACAGATTGCAGAATGCCTCCAGATGTGCTTCGGAAACTACTACTGGTCTTCCAGGAATCGATCAAATGCGTAGACAGTTTGAGACATTACTCCCATAAAGAAAAGACCGCATGGTGACTGTTCTCTTCAATCACGATGCAATTTCTGTGTTTCATCAACACTCTGAAGCTCCACAGTTTACAGAATGCCTCCAGATGTGCTTCGAAATTTACTATTGGTCTTCCAGGGAACGATCAAACCGTAGAGAGATTGAGACATTACTTCCATTGCGAAAAGTCCGCATGGTGCCTGTTGTATTCAATCCTGTATACATTTCTGTGTTTCATCAACACTCTGAAGGTCCACAGATTACAGAATGCCTCCAGATGTGCTTCGGAAACTACTACTGTTCTTCCAGGAATCCTTAAAATCATAGACAGTTTGAGACATTACTCCCATGGAGAAAAGTCCGCATGCTGCCTGTTGTACTCAATCTCGCTGCAAATTCAGTGTTTCATTAACACTCTGAAGGTCCACAGGTTACAGAATGCCTCCAGATGTGCTTCGGAAACTACTATTGGTTTTCCAGGGAAAGATCAAAGCGTAGACAGTTTGAGACATTACTCCCATGGAGAAAAGTCCGCATGGTGCCTGTTCTATTCAATCACGATGCAATTTCTGTGTTTCATCAACACTCTGAAGTTCCACTGATTATAGAATGATACCAGATGTGCTTCGGAAACGACAACTGGTCTCCCAGGGAACGATCAAAGGGTATAAAGTTTGAGGCATTACTCGCATGGAGAGAAGTCCGCATGGTTCCTGTTGTATTAAATCTCGCTGCTAATTCAGTGTTTCATCAACACTCTGAAGGTCCACAGATTACAGAATGCCCTCAGATGTGCTCCGAAATCAACTATTGGTCTTCCAGGGAACGATCAAACCGTAGAGAGATTGAGACAATAGTTCCATGGAGAAAAGTCCGCATGGTGCCAGTTGTATTCAATCCAGTTTATATTTCTGTGTTTCTTCAACACTCTGAAGGTCCACAGATAACAGAATGCCTACATATGTGCAGCGGAAGCCACTCTTGGTCTTACAGGGAGCGATCAAAGCTTAGACAGTTTGAGACATTGCTCTCACTGAGAAAACTCCTGATTGTTACAGAATGCCTCCATATGTGCTTCGGTAACTACTACTGGTGTTCCAGAGAACTACCGAAGCGTCGATGGTTTGAGACATTACTACCATGGTATCTATTGTATTCAATCCTGATGTAATATCTGTGGTTCATCAACACTCTGAAGTTCCACAGATTACAGAATGCTTCCAGATGTGCTTCGGAAACTATTACTTGCCTTCGATGAATCGATCAAAATTAGTAGAGAGTTTGAGACATTTCTCCCATGGAGAAAATTCCGCATGGTGACTGGTTTATTGAATCCCGATGCATTTTCTGTGTTTCATCAACACTCTGAAGGTCCACAGATTACAGAATGCCTCCATATGTGCTTCGGAAACTACTACTGTTCTTCCAGGAATCCTTAAAATCATTGACAGTTTGAGACATTACTCCCATGGAGAAAAGTCCTCATGGTGCCTGTTGTATTCAATCTTGCTGCAAATTCAGTGTTTCATCAACACTCTGAAGGTCCACAGATTACAGGAAGCCTCCAGATGTGCTTCGTAAAACTACTATTGGTCTTCCAGGGAACGATCAAAGCGTAGACAGTTCGAGACATTACTACCATGGAGAAAAGTCGGCATGGTGCCTGTTCTATTCAATCCCGATGCAATTTCTGTATTTCCTCAACACTCTGAAGGTCCATAGATAACAGAATGCCTCCATATGTGCATCTGTAACTACTACCGGTCTTCGAGGGAAAGATCCAAGGTTATACAGTTTGAGACAATACTCGCATGGAGAAAAGTCCGCATGGTGCCTATTGTATTCAATCCTGATGCAATTTCTGTGTTTCAACAACACTCTGAACATCCACATATTACAAAATACCTCCAGATGTGCTTCGGAAATGTCTACTGGTCTTCCAGGGAACGATCAAAGCGTAGACAGTTTGAGACATTACTCCCATAGCGAAAAGTCCGTGTGGTGCCTGTTGTATTCAATCTCGCTGCAGATTCAGTGTTTCATCAACACTCTTAAGGTCCACAGATTACAGAATGCCTCCAGATGTGCTTCAGGAACTACTACTGGTTTTCGAGGGAACGATCAGACCGTAGACAGTTTGAGACATTCCTCCCATCGAGCAAAGTCCGTATGGTGCCTGTTGTATTCAATCCCGATGCAATTTCTGTGTTTCATCAAAGCTCTGAAGGTGCACAGATTACAGAATGACTCCAGATGTCCCTCAGCAACTTCTACTGGTCTTCCAGGGTACGAACAAAGCGTCGACAGTTTGAGACAATACTCCCATGGAGTAAAGTCCGCATGGTGCCTATTGTATTCAATCCCGATGCAAGTTCTGTGTTTCATCATCACTCTGAAGGTCCACATACTACAGAATTCCTCCAGATGTGCTTCGGTAATTACTACTGGTCTTCCAGGGAACGATCAAGGCGTAGACAGTTTGAGACATTACTCCCATGGGGTAAAGTCCGCATGGTTCCTGTTGTATTCAATCTCGCTGCAAATTCCGTGTTTCATGAACACTCTGATGGTCCACAGATTACATAATGCCTCCATATGTGCTTCGGAAACTACTACTGGTCTTCCAGGAATCGATTAAAAGTGTAGACAGTTTGAGACACTACTCCCATCGAGAAAAGACCGCATGGTGCCTGTTGTATTAAATCCCGATGCAATATCTGTATTTCATCAACACTCTGAAGGTCCACAGATTACAGAATGCCTCCAGACGTGCTTCGGAAACTACTACTGGTCTTCCAGACAACGATCAATGCGTATACAGTTTGAGACAATAATCCCATGGAGAAAAGTCCGCATGGTGGCTGGTGTCTTCGTTCCTGATGCAATTTCTGTGTTTCATCAACACTCTGAAGGTTCACAGATTACAGAATGCCTCCAGATGTGCTTCGGAAACTGCTACTGGTCTTCCAGGGAACGATCAAATAGTTGACAGTTTCAAACAGTACTGACATGGATAAAAGTCCGCATGGTGTCTGTTGTAATCAATACCGATGCAATTTCTGTGTTTCATCAACACTCTGAAGGTCCACAGATTACAGAATGCCTCCAGATATGCTTCGGAAACTACTACTGGTCTTCCAGGAATCGATCAAAAGCGTAGACAGACTGAGACATTACTCATATGGAGAAAAATTGCCATGGCGTCTGTTGTATTCAATTCAGATGCAATTTCTGTGTTTCATCAACACACTGAAGGTCCACAGATTACAGAATGCCTCCATATGTGCTTCGGAAACTACTACTGGTATTCCAGGAATCGATTAAAAGCGTAGATAGTTTGAGACACTACTCCCATCGAGAAAAGACCGCATGGTGCCTGTTGTATTAAATCCCGAAGCAATATCTGTATTTCATCAACACTCTGAAGGTCCACAGATTACAGAATGCCTCCAGACGTGCTTCGGAAACTACTACTGGTCTTCCAGACAACGATCAATGCGTATACAGTTTGAGACAATAATCCCATGGAGAAAAGTCCACATGGTGGCTGTTGTCTTCGTTCCTGATGCAATTTCTGTGTTTCATCAACACTCTGAAGGTCCACAGATTACAGAATGCCTACAGCTGTGCTTCGGAACCTACTACTGGTCTTCCAGGGAACGATCAAAGCTTATACAGCTTGAGACGTTTCTCACATGGAGAAAAGTCTGTATGATGATTGTTGAATTCAATCCAGAAGCAATTCCTGAATTTCTTTAACACTCTGAAGGTCCGAAGATTACAGAATGCCTCCAGATGTGCTTCGGAAACTACTACTTGTCTTCCAGGGAACGATCAATTCGTAGACAGTTTGAGACAGTACTGCCATGTAGAAAAATCCGCATGGAGACTGTTGTATTCCTTCCCGATTCAATTTCTGTGTTTCATCAACACTCTGAAGGTTCACAGATTACAGAATGCCTCCAGATGAGCTTCGGAAACTGCTACTGGTCTTCCAGGGAACGATCAAATAGTTGACAGTTTCAGACAGTACTGACATGGATAAAAGTCCGCATGGTGTCTGTTGTAATCAATGCCGATGCAATTTCTGTGTTTCATCAACACTCTGAAGGTCCACAGATTACAGAATGCCTCCAGATGTGCTTCGGAAACTACTACTGGTCTTCCAGGTAACTATCAAAGCGTAGTCAGTTTGAGACATTACTCCCATAGAAGAAAGTCCGCATGGTGACTGTTGTATTCTATCCCGATGTAATTTCAGCGTTACATCAACACTCTTAAGGTCCACAATTTACAGAATGAATACAGATGTGCTACAAAAACTACTATTGGCCTCCCAGGAATCGATCAAATCGTAGACAGTTTGAGACATCACGCCCATTTAGACAAGTCCACATGGTGCATGTTGCATTCAATCCTGATGCAATTTCTTTGTGTCAACAACACTCTGAAGGTCAACAGATTACAGAATGCCTCCTGATGTGCTTCGGAAACTACTACTGGTCTTCGAGGTATCGATCAAAACGTACACAGTTTGAGACATTACTCGCACGGAGAAATGTCCGCACGGTGCATGTTATATTCAATCCTGATGCAATCTCTGTGTTTCATCAACACTCTGAAGGTCCACAGATTACAGAATGCGTCGCAGATGTTTTTCTGAAACTACCACTTGTCTTCCAGGGAACGACCAAAGCGGTGACAGTTTGAGACATTACTCCCATGGAGAAAAGACCGCATGGTGCCTGTTGTATTCAATCTTGTTGCAATTTATGTGTTTCATCAATACTCTTTAGGGCCACAGAATACAGAACGCCTCCAGATGTGCTTCGGAAACTACTGCTGGCCTTCAAGGGAACGATCAAAGAGTAGTCAGCTTGAGACCTTACTCCCATGGAGAAAAATCCGCATGGTGCCTGTTGTATTCTATCCCAATGCAATTTCTGTGTTTCAACATCACTCTGAAGGTCCACAGATTACAGAATGCCTAAAGATATGCTTCGGAAACTACTACTGGTCTCCCAGGAATCGAACGATGCGTAGACAGGTTGAGACATTACGCCCATGGAGAAAAGCACTCATGGTGCCTGTTGTATTCAATCCAAATGAATTTTCTGTGTTTCATCAACACTCTGAAGGTCCACAGATTACAGAATGCCTAGAGATGTGCTTCGGAAACTACTACTGGTCTTCCAGGAATCGATCAAAGCGTACTCAGTTTGAGACATTACTCCCATGGAGAAAAGTCCGCATGGTGCCTGTTCTATTCAATCACGATGCAATTTCTGTGTTTCATCAACACTCTGAAGTTCCACTGATTATAGAATGATACCAGATGTGCTTCGGAAACGACTACTGGTCTCCCAGGGAACGATCAAAGGGTATAAAGTTTGAGGCATTACTCGCATGGAGAGAAGTCCGCATGGTTCCTGTTGTATTAAATCTCGCTGCTAATTCAGTGTTTCATCAACACTCTGAAGGTCCACAGATTACAGAATGCCTCCAGATGTGCTCCGAAATCAACTATTGGTCTTCCAGAGAACGATCAAACCGTAGAGAGATTGAGACAATAGTTCCATGGAGAAAAGTCCGCATGGTGCCAGTTGTATTTAATCCAGTTTATATTTCTGTGTTTCTTCAACACTCTGAAGGTCCACAGATAACAGAATGCCTCCATATGTGCAGCGGAAACCACTCTTGGTCTTACAGGGAGTGATCAAAGCTTAGACAGTTTGAGACATTGCTCTCACTGAGAAAACTCCTGATTGTTACAGAATGCCTCCATATGTGCTTCGGTAACTACTACTGGTGTTCCAGAGAACTACCGAAGCGTCGATGGTTTGAGACATTACTACCGTGGTTTCTATTGTATTCAATCCTGATGTAATATCTGTGGTTCATCAACACTCTGAAGTTCCACAGATTACAGAATGCTTCCAGATGTGCTTCGGAAACTATTACTTGCCTTCGATGAATCGATCAAAATTAGTAGAGAGTTTGAGACATTTCTCCCATGGAGAAAATTCCGCATGGTGACTGGTTTATTGAATCCCGATGCATTTTCTGTGTTTCATCAACACTCTGAAGGTCCACAGATTACAGAATGCCTCCATATGTGCTTCGGAAACTACTATTGTTCTTCCAGGAATCCTTAAAATCATAGACAGTTTGAGACATTACTCCCATGGAGAAAAGTCCTCATGGTGCCTGTTGTATTCAATCTTGCTGCAAATTCAGTGTTTCATCAACACTCTGAAGGTCCACAGATTACAGGAAGCCTCCAGATGTGCTTCGGAAACTACTATTGGTCTTCCAGGGAACGATCAAAGCGTAGACAGTTCGAGACATTACTACCATGGAGAAAAGTCGGCATGGTGCCTGTTCTATTCAATCCCGATGCAATTTCTGTATTTCCTCAACACTCTGAAGGTCCATAGATAACAGAATGCCTCCATATGTGCATCTGTAACTACTACCGGTCTTCCAGGGAAAGATCCAAGGTTATACAGTTTGAGACAATACTCGCATGGAGAAAAGTCCGCATGGTGCCTATTGTATTCAATCCTGATGCAATTTCTGTGTTTCAACAACACTCTGAACATCCACATATTACAAAATACCTCCAGATGTGCTTCGGAAATGTCTACTGGTCTTCAAGGGAACGATCAAAGCGTAGACAGTTTGAGACATTACTCCCATAGAGAAAAGTCCGTGTGGTGCCTGTTGTATTCAATCTCGCTGCAGATTCAGTGTTTCATCAACACTCTTAAGGTCCACAGATTACAGAATGCCTCCAGATGTGCTTCAGGAACTACTACTGGTTTTCGAGGGAACGATCAGACCGTAGACAGTTTGAGACATTCCTCCCATCGAGCAAAGTCCGTATGGTGCCTGTTGTATTCAATCCCGATGCAATTTCTGTGTTTCATCAAAGCTCTGAAGGTGCAAAGATTACAGAATGACTCCAGATGTGCCTCAGCAACTTCTACTGGTCTTCCAGGGTACGAACAAAGCGTCGACAGTTTGAGACAATACTCCCATGGAGAAAAGTCCGCATGGTGCCTATTGTATTCAATCCCGATGCAAGTTCTGTGTTTCATCATCACTCTGAAGGTCCACATACTACAGAATTCCTCCAGATGTGCTTCGGTAATTACTACTGGTCTTCCAGGGAACGATCAAGGCGTAGACAGTTTGAGACATTACTCCCATGGGGTAAAGTCCGCATGGTTCCTGTTGTATTCAATCTCGCTGCAAATTCCGTGTTTCATGAACACTCTGATGGTCCACAGATTACATAATGCCTCCATATGTGCTTCGGAAACTACTACTGGTCTTCCAGGAATCGATTAAAAGTGTAGACAGTTTGAGACACTACTCCCATCGAGAAAAGACCGCATGGTGCGTGTTGTATTAAATCCCGATGCAATATCTGTATTTCATCAACACTCTGAAGGTCCACAGATTACAGAATGCCTCCAGACGTGCTTCGGAAACTACTACTGGTCTTCCAGACAACGATCAATGCGTATACAGTTTGAGACAATAATCCCATGGAGAAAAGTCCACATGGTGGCTGTTGTCTTCGTTCCTGATGCAATTTCTGTGTTTCATCAACACTCTGATGGTCCATAGATTACAGAATGCCTCCTGATGTGCTTCGGAATCTACTACTGGTCTTCCTGCGTACGATCAAAGCTTGAACAGTTTGAGACATTACTCCCATGTCAAAAAGTCCACATGGTGCCTGTGTATTAAATCCCGATGCAATTTCTGTGTTCCATCAACACTCTGAAGGTCCACAGATTACAGAATGCCTCCAGATGTGCTTCGGAAACTGCTACTGGTCTTCCATTGAACGATCAAATAGTTGACAGTTTCAAACAGTACTGACATGGATAAAAGTCAGCATGGTGTCTGTTGTAATCAATACCGATGCAATTTCTGTGTTTCATCAACACTCTGAAGGTCCATAGATTACAGAATGCCTCCAGATATGATTCGGAAACTACTACTGGTCTTCCAGGAATCGATCAAAAGCGTAGACAGACTGAGACATTGCTCACATGGAGAAAAATTGCCATAGCGTCTGTTGTATTCAATTCAGATGCAATTTCTGTGTTTCATCAACACACTGAAGGTCCACAGATTACAGAATGCCTCCAGATGTGCTTCGGAAACTACTACTGGTCTTCCAGGTAACTATCAAAGCGTAGTCAGTTTGAGACCTTACTCCCATGGAGAAAAATCCGCATGGTGCCTGTTGTATTCTATCCCAATGCAATTTCTGTGTTTCAACATCACTCTGAAGGTCCACAGATTACAGAATGCCTAAAGATATGCTTCGGAAACTACTACTGGTCTCCCAGGAATCGAACGATGCGTAGACAGGTTGAGACATTACGCCCATGGAGAAAAGCACTCATGGTGCCTGTTGTATTCAATCCAAATGAATTTTCTGTGTTTCATCAACACTCTGAAGGTCCACAGATTACAGAATGCCTAGAGATGTGCTTCGGAAACTACTACTGGTCTTCCAGGAATCGATCAAAGCGTACTCAGTTTGAGACATTACTCCCATGGAGAAAAGTCCGCATGGTGCCTGTTCTATTCAATCACGATGCAATTTCTGTGTTTCATCAACACTCTGAAGTTCCACTGATTATAGAATGATACCAGATGTGCTTCGGAAACGACTACTGGTCTCCCAGGGAACGATCAAAGGGTATAAAGTTTGAGGCATTACTCGCATGGAGAGAAGTCCGCATGGTTCCTGTTGTATTAAATCTCGCTGCTAATTCAGTGTTTCATCAACACTCTGAAGGTCCACAGATTACAGAATGCCTCCAGATGTGCTCCGAAATCAACTATTGGTCTTCCAGAGAACGATCAAACCGTAGAGAGATTGAGACAATAGTTCCATGGAGAAAAGTCCGCATGGTGCCAGTTGTATTCAATCCAGTTTATATTTCTGTGTTTCTTCAACACTCTGAAGGTCCACAGATAACAGAATGCCTCCATATGTGCAGCGGAAACCACTCTTGATCTTACAGGGAGCGATCAAAGCTTAGACAGTTTGAGACATTGCTCTCACTGAGAAAACTCCTGATTGTTACAGAATGCCTCCATATGTGCTTCGGTAACTACTACTGGTGTTCCAGAGAACTACCGAAGCGTCGATGGTTTGAGACATTACTACCGTGGTATCTATTGTATTCAATCCTGATGTAATATCTGTGGTTCATCAACACTCTGAAGTTCCACAGATTACAGAATGCTTCCAGATGTGCTTCGGAAACTATTACTTGCCTTCGATGAATCGATCAAAATTAGTAGAGAGTTTGAGACATTTCTCCCATGGAGAAAATTCCGCATGGTGACTGGTTTATTGAATCCCGATGCATTTTCTGTGTTTCATCAACACTCTGAAGGTCCACAGATTACAGAATGCCTCCATATGTGCTTCGGAAACTACTACTGTTCTTCCAGGAATCCTTAAAATCATAGACAGTTTGAGACATTACTCCCATGGAGAAAAGTCCTCATGGTGCCTGTTGTATTCAATCTTGCTGCAAATTCAGTGTTTCATCAACACACCGAAGGTCCACAGATTACAGGAAGCCTCCAGATGTGCTTCGGAAACTACTATTGGTCTTCCAGGGAACGATCAAAGCGTAGACAGTTCGAGACATTACTACCATGGAGAAAAGTCGGCATGGTGCCTGTTCTATTCAATCCCGATGCAATTTCTGTATTTCCTCAACACTCTGAAGGTCCATAGATAACAGAATGCCTCCATATGTGCATCTGTAACTACTACCGGTCTTCCAGGGAAAGATCCAAGGTTATACAGTTTGAGACAATACTCGCATGGAGAAAAGTCCGCATGGTGCCTATTGTATTCAATCCTGATGCAATTTCTGTGTTTCAACAACACTCTGAACATCCACATATTACAAAATACCTCCAGATGTGCTTCGGAAATGTCTACTGGTCTTCAAGGGAACGATCAAAGCGTAGACAGTTTGAGACATTACTCCCATAGAGAAAAGTCCGTGTGGTGCCTGTTGTATTCAATCTCGCTGCAGATTCAGTGTTTCATCAACACTCTTAAGGTCCACAGATTACAGAATGCCTCCAGATGTGCTTCAGGAACTACTACTGGTTTTCGAGGGAACGATCAGACCGTAGACAGTTTGAGACATTCCTCCCATCGAGCAAAGTCCGTATGGTGCCTGTTGTATTCAATCCCGATGCAATTTCTGTGTTTCATCAAAGCCCTGAAGGTGCAAAGATTACAGAATGACTCCAGATGTGCCTCAGCGACTTCTACTGGTCTTCCAGGGTACGAACAAAGCGTCGACAGTTTGAGACAATACTCCCATGGAGAAAAGTCCGCATGGTGCCTATTGTATTCAATCCCGATGCAAGTTCTGTGTTTCATCATCACTCTGAAGGTCCACATACTACAGAATTCCTCCAGATGTGCTTCGGTAATTACTACTGGTCTTCCAGGGAACGATCAAGGCGTAGACAGTTTGAGACATTACTCCCATGGGGTAAAGTCCGCATGGTTCCTGTTGTATTCAATCTCGCTGCAAATTCCGTGTTTCATGAACACTCTGATGGTCCATAGATTACATAATGCCTCCATATGTGCTTCGGAAACTACTACTGGTCTTCCAGGAATCGATTAAAAGTGTAGACAGTTTGAGACACTACTCCCATCGAGAAAAGACCGCATGGTGCGTGTTGTATTAAATCCCGATGCAATATCTGTATTTCATCAACACTCTGAAGGTCCACAGATTACAGAATGCCTCCAGACGTGCTTCGGAAACTACTACTGGTCTTCCAGACAACGATCAATGCGTATACAGTTTGAGACAATAATCCCATGGAGAAAAGTCCACATGGTGGCTGTTGTCTTCGTTCCTGATGCAATTTCTGTGTTTCATCAACACTCTGAAGGTTCACAGATTACAGAATGCCTCCAGATGTGCTTCGGAAACTGCTACTGGTCTTCCAGGGAACGATCAAATAGTTGACAGTTTCAAACAGTACTGACATGGATAAAAGTCCGCATGGTGTCTGTTGTAATCAATACCGATGCAATTTCTGTGCTTCATCAACACTCTGAAGGTCCACAGATTACAGAATGCCTCCAGATATGCTTCGGAAACTACTACTGGTCTTCCAGGAATCGATCAAAAGCGTAGACAGACTGAGACATTGCTCACATGGAGAAAAATTGCCATAGCGTCTGTTGTATTCAATTCAGATGCAATTTCTGTGTTTCATCAACACACTGAAGGTCCACAGATTACAGAATGCCTCCAGATGTGCTTCGGAAACTACTACTGGTCTTCCAGGTAACTATCAAAGCGTAGTCAGTTTGAGACATTACTCCCATGGAGTAAAGTCCGCATGGTTCCTTTTGTATTAAATCTCGCTGCTAATTCAGTGTTTCATCAACACTCTGAAGGTCCACAGATTACAGAATGCCTCCAGATGTGCTTCGGAAACTACCACTGGCCTTCCATTAATCGATCAAAAGCGTAGACAGTTTCAGACACTACTCCCCTGGAGAAAAGTCCGCATGGTGCCTATTGTATTCAATCCTGATGCAATTTCTGTGTTTCAACAACACTCTGAAGTTCCACAGATTACAGAATGCCTCCAGATGAGCTTATAAAACTGCTACTGGTCTCCCAGGAATCGATCAAAGTGTACACAGTTTGAGACATTACTCACATGGAGAAATGTCCGCATGGTGGCTGTTGTCTTCTTTCCCGGTGCAATTTCTGTGTTTCATCATCACTCTGAAGGTCCACATACTACAGAATTCCTCCAGATGTGCTTCGGAAATTACTACTGGTCTTCCAGGGAACAATCAAGGCGTAGACAGTTTGAGACATTACTCCCATGGGGTAAAGTCCGCTTGGTTCCTGTTGTATTCAATATCGCTGCAAATTCAGTGTTTCATGAACACTTCGATGGTCCACAAATTACATAATGCCTCCATATGTGCTTCGGAAACTACTACTGGTGTTCCAGGAATCGATTAAAAGCGTAGATAGTTTGAGACACTACTCCCATCGAGAAAAGACCGCATGGTGCCTGTTGTATTAAATCCCGAAGCAATATCTGTATTTCATCAACACTCTGAAGGTCCACAGATTACAGAATGCCTCCAGACGTGCTTCGGAAACTACTACTGGTCTTCCAGACAACGATCAATGCGTATACAGTTTGAGACAATAATCCCATGGAGAAAAGTCCACATGGTGGCTGTTGTCTTCGTTCCTGATGCAATTTCTGTGTTTCATCAACACTCTGAAGGTCCACAGATTACAGAATGCCTACAGCTGTGCTTCGGAACCTACTACTGGTCTTCCAGGGAACGATCAAAGCTTATACAGCTTGAGACGTTTCTCACATGGAGAAAAGTCTGTATGATGATTGTTGAATTCAATCCAGAAGCAATTCCTGAATTTCTTTAACACTCTGAAGGTCCGAAGATTACAGAATGCCTCCAGATGTGCTTCGGAAACTACTACTTGTCTTCCAGGGAACGATCAATTCGTAGACAGTTTGAGACAGTACTGCCATGTAGAAAAATCCGCATTCAGACTGTTGTATTCCTTCCCGATTCAATTTCTGTGTTTCATCAACACTCTGATGGTTCACAGATTACAGAATGCCTCCAGATGAGCTTCGGAAACTGCTACTGGTCTTCCAGGGAACGATCAAATAGTTGACAGTTTCAGACAGTACTGACATGGATAAAAGTCCGCATGGTGTCTGTTGTTGTCAATACCGATGCAATTTCTGTGTTTCGTCAACACTCTGAAGGTCCACAGATTACAGAATGCCTCCAGATGTGCTTCGGAAACAACTACTGGTCTTCCAGGTAACTATCAAAGCGTAGTCAGTTTGAGACATTACTCCCATAGAAGAAAGTCCGCATGGTGACTGTTGTATTCTATCCCGATGCAATTTCGGCGTTACATCAACACTCTTAAGGTCCACAATTTACAGAATGAATACAGATGTGCTACAAAAACTACTATTGGCCTCCCAGGAATCGATCAAATCGTAGACAGTTTGAGACATCACGCCCATTTAGACAAGTCCACATGGTGCATGTTGCATTCAATCCTGATGCAATTTCTTTGTGTCAACAACACTCTGAAGGTCAACAGATTACAGAATGCCTCCTGATGTGCTTCGGAAACTACTACTGGTCTTCGAGGTATAGATCAAAACGTACACAGTTTGAGACATTACTCGCACGGAGAAATGTCCGCACGGTGCATGTTATATTCAATCCTGATGCAATCTCTGTGTTTCATCAACACTCTGAAGGTCCAGAGATTACAGAATGCGTCGCAGATGTTTTTCTGAAACTACCACTTGTCTTCCAGGGAACGACCAAAGCGGTGACAGTTTGAGACATTACTCCCATGGAGAAGAGACCGCATGGTGCCTGTTGTATTCAATCTCGTTGCAATTTATGTGTTTCATCAATACTCTTTAGGGCCACAGAATACAGAACGCCTCCAGATGTGCTTCGGAAACTACTGCTGGCCTTCAAGGGAACGATCAAAGAGTAGTCAGCTTGAGACCTTACTCCCATGGAGAAAAATCCGCATGGTGCCTGTTGTATTCTATCCCAATGCAATTTCTGTGTTTCAACATCACTCTGAAGGTCCACAGATTACAGAATGCCTAAAGATATGCTTCAGAAACTACTACTGGTCTCCCAGGAATCGAACGATGCGTAGACAGGTTGAGACATTACGCCCATGGAGAAAAGCACTCATGGTGCCTGTTGTATTCAATCCAAATGAATTTTCTGTGTTTCATCAACACTCTGAAGGTCCACAGATTACAGAATGCCTAGAGATGTGCTTCGGAAACTACTACTGGTCTTCCAGGAATCGATCAAAGCGTACTCAGTTTGAGACATTACTCCCATGGAGAAAAGTCCGCATGGAGCCTGTTGTATTCACTCCTGATGCAATCTCGGTATTTCATCACCACTGTGAAGGTCCACAGACTACAGAATGCTTCCACATGTGCTTCGGAAACTACTACTGGTCTTCCAGGGATCGATCAAAGCGTTGACAGATTGAGACATTATGCCCATGGAAAAAAGGTCGCATGGTGTTTGTTGTATTCAATCCTGATTCAATTTCTGTGTTTCATCAACACTCTGAATTTCCACAGATTAAAGAAAGCCTCCAGATGTGTTTCGGAAACTATTACTTATCTTCCAGGGAACGATCAAAGCGTTGACAGTTTGAAACATTACTCCTATGGAGAAAAGTCTGCATGGTGCCTATTGTATTCAAGCATGATGCAATTTCTGTGTTTCATCCACACTCTGAAGGTCCAATGTTTACAGAATGCCACCAGATGTGCTTGGAAACTACTACTGGTCTCCAAGGAATCAATCAAAGCGTAGAGAGTTTGAGACATTACTCCCATTGAGAAAAGTCCCCATGGCGCCTGTTGTATTCTATCCCGATGCAATTTCTGTGTTTCATCAACACTCTGAAGGTCCACAGATTGCAGAATGACTCAAGATGAACTTCGAAAACTAATACTAATCTTCCAGGGATCGATCAAAACGCAGACAGATTGGGACAGTAGTCGCATGGAGAAAAATCCCCGCTTGTTGCCTGTTATTTACAATCCCGATGCAATTTCTGTGTTTCATCATCACTCTGAAGGTCCACATATTACACAATTCCTCCATATGTGCTTCGGAAATTACTACTGGTCTTCCAGGGAACGATCAAATTGTAGACAGATTGAGACATTACTCCCATGGAGTAAAGTCCGCATGGTTCCTGTGTGTATTCAATCTCGCTGCTAATTCAGTGTTTCATCAACACTCTGAAGGTCCACAGATTACAGATTGCCTCCAGATGTGCTTCGGAAACTACCACTGGCCTTCCAGGAATCGATCAAAACCGTAGACAGTTTCAGACATTACTCCCCTGGAGAAAAGTCCGCATGGTGGCTGTTGTCTTCGTTCCCGATGCAATTTCTGTGTTTCATCAGAATTCTGAAGGTCCACAGATTACAGAATGCCTCCTGATGTGCTTCGGAAGCTACTACTGGTCTTCGAGGAATCGATCAAAACGTACACAGTTTGAGACATTACTCGCATGGAGAAATGTCCGCATGGTGCCTGTTGTATTCAATCCTTGTGCAATTTCTGTGCTTTATCAACACTCTGAAAGTCCACAGATTAGGCAATGCCTCGAGATGTGCTTCCGAAACTATTACTGGTCAGCAGGTAACCATCAAAGCGTAGACAGTTTGAGATATTACTCCCATGGAGTAAAGTCCGCATGGTGCTTTGGTATTCCTTCACGATGCAATTTCTGTGTTTCATCAAGAATCTGAAGGTCCACAGATTACAGAATGCCTCTAGATGTGCTTCGGAAACTGCTACTGGTCTTCCAGGGAACGACCAAAGCGTAGACAGTTTGAGACATTACGCCCATTGAGAAAAGCCCTCATGGTGCCTGTTGTATTCAATCGAAATGAATTTTCTGTGTTTCATCAACACTCTGAAGGTCCACAGATTACAGAATGCCTCCAGATGTGCTTCGGAAACTACTACTGGTCTTCCAGGAATCGATCAACGCTTACTCAGTTTGAGACATTACTCCCATGGAGAAAAGTCCACATGATGCCTGTTGAATTCAATCCCGATACAATTTCTGTATTTTATCAACACTCTGAAGGTCCACAGATTACAGAATTTCTCCAGATGTGCTTCGGAAACTGCTACTGGTCTTCCAGGGAACGATTAAATCGGAGATAGTTTGAGATATTACTCCCATGGAGAAAAAACATAATGGTGACTGTTGTATTCAATCACGATGGAATGTCTGTGTTTCATCAACACTCGGAAGGTCTACAGATTACCGAATGCCTCCAGATGTACTTCGGAAACTACCACTGGTCTTCCAGGGAAAGATTAAAGCCTAGACAATTTGAGACATTACTCTCATGGAGAAAAGTCCGCATGGTGTCTGTTGTATACAATCCCGATGCAATTTCTGTGTTTCATCAACACTCTGAAGGACCACAGATTACAGAAAGCCTCCAGATGTGCTTCGGAAACTCTTACTGGACTTCCACTGAACGATCGAAGCATAGACAGTTTGAGACATTACTACCATGGAGAAAAATCCGCATGGTGACTGTTGTATTCTATCCCGATGCAATTTCTGTGTTTCATCAAGACTCTAAAGGTCCACCGATTACTGAATGCCTCCAGATGTGCGTCGGAAACTACTACTTGTCTTCCAGGGATGGATCAAAGCGTAGACAGTTTGAGACATTACTCCCATGGAGAAAAGTGCGCATGGTGCCTGTTGTATTCAATCCCGATGCACTTTCTGTGTTTCATCAACACTGTGAAGGTCCACAGATTATAGAATGCCTCCAGATGTACTTCGGAAACTACTACTGGTCTTCCAGGGAAAGATTAAAGCGTAGACAATTTGAGACATTACTCTCATGGAGAAAAGTCCTCCTGGTGTCTGTTGTATTCAATCCCGATGCAATTTCTGTGTTTCATCAACACTCTGAAAGTCCACAGATTACATAATGATTCCAGATGTACTTCAAAAACTACTACTGGTCTTAAAGCGAACGATCAAATCGTAGACAGTTTGTGACTTTACTCCCATGGAGAATGTCCGCATGGTGCCTGTTGTATTTAATCCCGGTGCAATTTCTGTGTTTCATCAACACTCTGAATTTACACAGATTGGAGAATGAATCCTGATTAGTTTCGGAAACTGCTACTTGTCTTTCAGGGAACGATAAAAGCGTAGACAATTTGAGACATTACTCCCATGGAGAAAAGTCCGCATGGTGCCTGTTGTATTCAATCCCGATGCAATTTCTGTGTTTCATCAACACTCTGAAACTCCACAGATTACGGAATGCCTCCAGCTGTGCTTCGGAAACTACTACTGGCCTTCCAGGGAACCATCAAAGCGTTTACAGTTTGAGACTTTACTCCTATGGAGAAAAGTCCGCATGGTGCCTGTTGTATTCAATCCTGATGCAATTTCTGTGTTTCATCGACACTCTGAATTTCCACAGATTATAGAATGCCTCCAGATGTGCTTCGGAAAGTACTACTTGTCTTCCAGGGAACGATCAAAGCGTAGACAGTTTGAGACATTACTCCCCTGGAGAAAAGTCCGCATGGTGCCTGTTGTATTCAGTCCCGATGACATTTCTGTGTTTTATCAACACTCTGAAGGTCCAATGATTACAGAATGCCTCCAGATATTCATGGAAACTACTAATGGTCTTCGAGGTATCGATCAAATTTATTAGACACTTTGAGACATTTCTCCCACGGAGAAAAGTCCGCATGGTGCCTGTTCTACTCAATCTCGCTGCAAATTCAGTGTTTCATTAACACTCTGATCGTCCACAGATTACAGAATGCCTCCAGATTTGCTTCGGAAACTGCTACTTTTCTTCCAGGGAACGATCAAACCTAGACAGTTTGAGACATAACTCCCATGGAGAAAAGTCCGCATGGTGCCTGTTATCTTCTTTCCCGATGCAATTTCTGTGTGTCATCAACACTCTGAACGTCCACATAATACAGAATGCCTCCAGATGTGCTTCGGAAACTAATACTTGACTTCGAGGAATCTATGAAAGTTCGTAGATAGTTTGCGACATTTCTGCCATGGAGAAAACTCCGCATGGTGACTGGTGTATTGAGTCCCGATGCATTTTCTGTGTTTCATCAACACTCTGAAAGTCCACAGATAACAGAATGCCACCTGATGTGCTTCGGAAACTGCTAATGGTCTTCCAGGAATCCATCAAGGCGTAGACTGTTTGAGACATTATTCCCATGGAGAAAAGTCGGCATGGTGCCTGTTGTACTCAATCTCGCTGCAAATTCAGTGTTTCATTAACACTCTGAAGGTCCACAGATTACAGAATGCTTCCAGATGTGTTTCGAAAACTACTACTGGTCTTCCAGGAATCGATAAATGCATAGACAATTTGAGACATTACTCCCATGGACAAAAGTCCGCATGGTGCCTGTTCTATTCAATCCAGATGCAAATTCAGTGTTTCATCAACACTCTGAAGATCCACAGATTGCAGAATGCCTCCAGATGTGCTTCGGAAACTACTACTGGTCTTCCAGGAATCGATCAAAAGCGTAGACAGTTTGAGACATTACTCCCATAAAGAAAAGACCGCATGGTGACTGTTCTCTTCAATCACGATGCGATTTCTGTGTTTCATCATCACTCTGAAGGTCCACAGATTACAGAATGCCTCCATATGTCTTCGGAAATTACTACTGGTCTTCCACGGAACGATCAAATCGTAGACACTTTGAGACATTACTCCCATGGAGTAAGTCCGCATGGTGCCTGTTGTATTAAATGTAGCTGCAAATTCAGTGCTTCATCAACACTCTGAAGGTCCACAGATTACAGAATGCCTTGAGATGTGCTTCTGAAACTACTACTATGCCTCCAGGAATCGATCAAAAACTTAGACAGTTTGAGACATTACTCCCATGGAAAAAGGCCGCATGGTGCCTGCTCTATTCAATCCCGATGCAATTTCTGTGTTTCATCAACACTCTGAAGCTCCACAGTTTACAGAATGCCTCCAGATGTGCTTCGAAATTTACTATTGGTCTTCCAGGGAACGATCAAACCGTAGAGAGATTGAGACATTACTTCCATTGCTAAAAGTCCGCATGGTGCCTGTTGTATTCAATCCTGTACACATTTCTGTGTTTCATCAACACTCTGAAGGTCCACAGATTACAGAATGCCTCCAGATGTGCTTCGGAAACTACTACTGTTCTTCCAGGAATCCTTAAAATCATTGACAGTTTGAGACATTACTCCCATGGAGAAAAGTCCTCATGGTGCCTGTTGTATTCAATCTTGCTGCAAATTCAGTGTTTCATCAACACTCTGAAGGTCCACAGATTACAGGAAGCCTCCAGATGTGCTTCGGAAACTACTATTGGTCTTCCAGGGAACGATCAAAGCGTAGACAGTTCGAGACATTACTACCATGGAGAAAAGTCGGCATGGTGCCTGTTCTATTCAATCCCGATGCAATTTCTGTATTTCCTCAACACTCTGAAGGTCCATAGATAACAGAATGCCTCCATATGTGCATCTGTAACTACTACCGGTCTTCCAGGGAAACAACACTCTGAACATCCACATATTACAAAATACCTCCAGATGTGCTTCGGAAATGTCTACTGGTCTTCCAGGGAACGATCAAAGCGTAGACAGTTTGAGACATTACTCCCATAGAGAAAAGTCCGTGTGGTGCCTGTTGTATTCAATCTCGTTGCAGATTCAGTGTTTCATCAACACTCTTAAGGTCCACAGATTACAGAATGCCTCCAGATGTGCTTCAGGAACTACTACTGGTTTTCGAGGGAACGATCAGACCGTAGACAGTTTGAGACATTCCTCCCATCGAGCAAAGTCCGTATGGTGCCTGTTGTATTCAATCCCGATGCAATTTCTGTGTTTCATCAAAGCTCTGAAGGTGCACAGATTACAGAATGACTCCAGATGTCCCTCAGCAACTTCTACTGGTCTTCCAGGGTACGAACAAAGCGTCGACAGTTTGAGACAATACTCCCATGGAGTAAAGTCCGCATGGTGCCTATTGTATTCAATCCCGATGCAAGTTCTGTGTTTCATCATCACTCTGAAGGTCCACATACTACAGAATTCCTCCAGATGTGCTTCGGTAATTACTACTGGTCTTCCAGGGAACGATCAAGGCGTAGACAGTTTGAGACATTACTCCCATGGGGTAAAGTCCGCATGGTTCCTGTTGTATTCAATCTCGCTGCAAATTCCGTGTTTCATGAACACTCTGATGGTCCACAGATTATATAATGCCTCCATATGTGCTTCGGAAACTACTACTGGTCTTCCAGGTATCGATTAAAAGTGTAGACAGTTTGAGACACTACTCCCATCGAGAAAAGACTGCATGGTGCCTGTTGTATTAAATCCCGATGCAATATCTGTATTTCATCAACACTCTGAAGGTCCACAGATTACAGAATGCCTCCAGACGTGCTTCGGAAACTACTACTGGTCTTCCAGACAACGATCAATGCGTATACAGTTTGAGACAATAATCCCATGGAGAAAAGTCCGCATGGTGGCTGGTGTCTTCGTTCCTGATGCAATTTCTGTGTTTCATCAACACTCTGAAGGTTCACAGATTACAGAATGCCTCCAGATGTGCTTCGGAAACTGCTACTGGTCTTCCAGGGAACGATCAAATAGTTGACAGTTTCAAACAGTACTGCCATGTAGAAAAATCCGCATGGAGACTGTTGTATTCCTTCCCGATTCAATTTCTGTGTTTCATCAACACTCTGAAGGTTCACAGATTACAGAATGCCTCCAGATGAGCTTCGGAAACTGCTACTGGTCTTCCAGGGAACGATCAAATAGTTGACAGTTTCAGACAGTACTGACATGGATAAAAGTCCGCATGGTGTCTGTTGTAATCAATACCGATGCAATTTCTGTGCTTCATCAACACTCTGAAGGTCCACAGATTACAGAATGCCTCCAGATGTGCTTCGGAAACTACTACTGGTCTTCCAGGTAACTATCAAAGCGTAGTCAGTTTGAGACATTACTCCCATAGAAGAAAGTCCGCATGGTGACTGTTGTATTCTATCCGGATGCAATTTCGGCGTTACATCAACACTCTTAAGGTCCACAATTTACAGAATGAATACAGATGTGCTACAAAAACTACTATTGGCCTCCCAGGAATCGATCAAATCGTAGACAGTTTGAGACATCACGCCCATTTAGACAAGTCCACATGGTGCATGTTGCATTCAATCCTGATGCAATTTCTTTGTGTCAACAACACTCTGAAGGTCAACAGATTACAGAATGCCTCCTGATGTGCTTCGGAAACTACTACTGGTCTTCGAGGTATAGATCAAAACGTACACAGTTTGAGACATTACTCGCACGGAGAAATGTCCGCACGGTGCATGTTATATTCAATCCTGATGCAATCTCTGTGTTTCATCAACACTCTGAAGGTCCACAGATTACAGAATGCGTCGCAGATGTTTTTCTGAAACTACCACTTGTCTTCCAGGGAACGACCAAAGCGGTGACAGTTTGAGACATTACTCCCATGGAGAAAAGACCGCATGGTGCCTGTTGTATTCAATCTCGTTGCAATTTATGTGTTTCATCAATACTCTTTAGGGCCACAGAATACAGAACGCCTCCAGATGTGCTTCGGAAACTACTGCTGGCCTTCAAGGGAACGATCAAAGAGTAGTCAGCTTGAGACCTTACTCCCATGGAGAAAAATCCGCATGGTGCCTGTTGTATTCTATCCCAATGCAATTTCTGTGTTTCAACATCACTCTGAAGGTCCACAGATTACAGAATGCCTAAAGATATGCTTCGGAAACTACTACTGGTCTCCCAGGAATCGAACGATGCGTAGACAGGTTGAGACATTACGCCCATGGAGAAAAGCACTCATGGTGCCTTTTGTATTCAAGCCAAATGAATTTTCTGTGTTTCATCAACACTCTGAAGGTCCACAGATTACAGAATGCCTAGAGATGTGCTTCGGAAACTACTACTGGTCTTCCAGGAATCGATCAAAGCGTACTCAGTTTGAGACATTACTCCCATGGAGAAAAGTCCGCATGGAGCCTGTTGTATTCACTCCTGATGCAATCTCGGTGTTTCATCACCACTGTGAAGGTCCACAGACTACAGAATGCTTCCACATGTGCTTCGGAAACTACTACTGGTCTTCCAGGGATCGATCAAAGCGTTGACAGATTGAGACATTATGCCCATGGAAAAAAGGTCGCATGGTGTTTGTTGTATTCAATCCTGATTCAATTTCTGTGTTTCATCAACACTCTGAATTTCCACAGATTAAAGAAAGCCTCCAGATGTGTTTCGGAAACTATTACTTATCTTCCAGGGAACGATCAAAGCGTTGACAGTTTGAAACATTACTCCTATGGAGAAAAGTCTGCATGGTGCCTATTGTATTCAAGCATGATGCAATTTCTGTGTTTCATCCACACTCTGAAGGTCCAATGTTTACAGAATGCCACCAGATGTGCTTGGAAACTACTACTGGTCTCCAAGGAATCAATCAAAGCGTAGAGAGTTTGAGACATTACTCCCATTGAGAAAAGTCCCCATGGCGCCTGTTGTATTCTATCCCGATGCAATTTCTGTGTTTCATCAACACTCTGAAGGTCCACAGATTGCAGAATGACTCAAGATGAACTTCGAAAACTAATACTAATCTTCCAGGGATCGATCAAAACGCAGACAGATTGCGACAGTACTCGCATGGAGACAAATCCCCGCTTGTTGCCTGTTATTTACAATCCCGATGCAATTTCTGTGTTTCATCATCACTCTGAAGGTCCACATATTACACAATTCCTCCAGATGTGCTTCGGAAATTACTACTGGTCTTCCAGGGAACGATCAAATTGTAGACAGATTGAGACATTACTCCCATGGAGTAAAGTCCGCATGGTTCCTGTGTGTATTCAATCTCGCTGCTAATTCAGTGTTTCATCAACACTCTGAAGGTCCACAGATTACAGATTGCCTCCAGATGTGCTTTGGAAACTACCACTGGCCTTCCAGGAATCGATCAAAACCGTAGACAGACATTACTCCCCTGGAGAAAAGTCCGCATGGTGGCTGTTGTCTTCGTTCCCGATGCAATTTCTGTGTTTCATCAGAATTCTGAAGGTCCACAGATTACAGAATGCCTCCTGATGTGCTTCGGAAGCTACTACTGGTCTTCGAGGAATCGATCAAAACGTACACAATTTGAGACATTACTCGCATGGAGAAATGTCCGCATGGTGCCTGTTGTATTCAATCCTTGTGCAATTTCTGTGCTTTATCAACACTCTGAAAGTCCACAGATTAGGCAATGCCTCGAGATGTGCTTCCGAAACTATTACTGGTCAGCAGGTAACCATCAAAGCGTAGACAGTTTGAGATATTACTCCCATGGAGTAAAGTCCGCATGGTGCTTTGGTATTCCTTCACGATGCAATTTCTGTGTTTCATCAAGAATCTGAAGGTCCACAGATTACAGAATGCCTCTAGATGTGCTTCGGAAACTGCTACTGGTCTTCCAGGGAACGACCAAAGCGTAGACAGTTTGAGACATTACGCCCATTGAGAAAAGCCCTCATGGTGCCTGTTGTATTCAATCGAAATGAATTTTCTGTGTTTCATCAACACTCTGAAGGTCCACAGACTACAGAATGCCTCCAGATGTGCTTCGGAAACTACTACTGGTCTTCCAGGAATCGATCAACGCGTACTTAGTTTGAGACATTACTCCCATGGAGAAAAGTCCACATGGTGCCTGTTGAATTCAATCCCGATACAATTTCTGTATTTTATCAACACTCTGAAGGTCCACAGATTACAGAATTTCTCCAGATGTGCTTCGGAAACTACTACTGGTCTTCCGGGGAACGATTAAATCGGAGATAGTTTGAGATATTACTCCCATGGAGAAAAAACATAATGGTGACTGTTGTATTCAATCACGATGGAATGTCTGTGTTTCATCAACACTCGGAAGGTCTACAGATTACCGAATGCCTCCAGATGTACTTCGGAAACTACCACTGGTCTTCCAGGGAAAGATTAAAGCCTAGACAATTTGAGACATTACTCTCATGGAGAAAAGTCCGCATGGTGTCTGTTGTATACAATCCCGAGGCAATTTCTGTGTTTCATCAACACTCTGAAGGACCACAGATTACAGAAAGCCTCCAGATGTGCTTCGGAAACTCTTACTGGACTTCCACTGAACGATCGAAGCGTAGACAGTTTGAGACATTACTACCATGGAGAAAAATCCGCATGGTGGCTGTTGTATTCTATCCCGATGCAATTTCTGTGTTTCATCAAGACTCTAAAGGTCCACCGATTACTGAATGCCTCCAGATGTGCGTCGGAAACTACTTCTGGTATTCCTGGAATCGATTAAAGCGTACACAGTTTGAGACATTAGTCCCATGGAGAAAAGTCCGCATGGTGTCTGTTGTATTCAATCCCGATGCACTTTCTGTGTTTCATCAACACTCTGAAGCTCCACAGATTACGGAATGCCTCCAGCTGTGCTTCGGAAACTACTACTGGCCTTCCAGGGAACGATTAAAGCGTAGACAGTTTGAGACATTACTTCCTTGGAGAAAAGTCCCCACGGTGCCTGTTGTATTCAGTCCCGATGCAATTTCTGTGTTTTATCAACACTCTGAAGGTCCAATGACTACAGAATGCCTCCAGATGTTCATGGAAACTACTAATGGTCTTCCAGGAATCGATCAAAATTATTAGACACTTTGAGACATTTCTCCCATGGAGAAATGTCCGCATTCTGCCTGTTCTATTCAATCCCGATGCAATTTCTTTGTTTTATCAACACTCTGAAGCTCCACAGATTACGGTACGCCTCCAAATGTGCTTCGGAAACTGCTACTGGTCTTCCAGGGAACCATCAAAGCGTTTACAGTTTGAGACTTTACTCCTATGGAGAAAAGTCCGCATGGTGCCTATTGTATTCAATCCTGATGCAATTTCTGTGTTTCAACAACACTCTGAAGTTCCACAGATTACAGAATGCCTCCAGATGAGCTTAGAAAACTGCTACTGGTCTCCCAGGAATCGATCAAAGTGTACACAGTTTGAGACATTACTCACATGGAGAAATGTCCGCATGGTGCAATTTCTGTGTTTCATCATCACTCTGAAGGTCCACATACTACAGAATTCCTCCAGATGTGCTTCGGAAATTACTACTGGTCTTCCAGGGAACAATGAAGGCGTAGACAGTTTGAGACATTACTCCCATGGGGTAAAGTCCGCTTGGTTCCTGTTGTATTCAATATCGCTGCAAATTCAGTGTTTCATGAACACTCTGATGGTCCACAAATTACATAATGCCTCCATATGTGCTTCGGAAACTACTACTGGTATTCCAGGAATCGATTAAAAGCGTAGATAGTTTGAGACACTACTCCCATCGAGAAAAGACCGCATGGTGCCTGTTGTATTAAATCCCGAAGCAATATCTGTATTTCATCAACACTCTGAAGGTCCACAGATTACAGAATGCCTCCAGACGTGCTTCGGAAACTACTACTGGTCTTCCAGAC
This sequence comes from Schistocerca gregaria, assembly GCF_023897955.1. Taxonomy (NCBI): domain Eukaryota; kingdom Metazoa; phylum Arthropoda; class Insecta; order Orthoptera; family Acrididae; genus Schistocerca; species Schistocerca gregaria. The sequence continues at coordinate 5,278,783 of NW_026061884.1, forward strand.
AACGATCAATGCGTATACAGTTTGAGACAATAATCCCATGGAGAAAAGTCCACATGGTGGCTGTTGTCTTCGTTCCTGATGCAATTTCTGTGTTTCATCAACACTCTGAAGGTCCACAGATTACAGAATGCCTACAGCTGTGCTTCGGAACCTACTACTGGTCTTCCAGGGAACGATCAAAGCTTATACAGCTTGAGACGTTTCTCACATGGAGAAAAGTCTGTATGATGATTGTTGAATTCAATCCAGAAGCAATTCCTGAATTTCTTTAACACTCTGCAGGTCCGAAGATTACAGAATGCCTCCAGATGTGCTTCGGAAACTACTACTTGTCTTCCAGGGAACGATCAATTCGTAGACAGTTTGAGACAGTACTGCCATGTAGAAAAATCCGCATGGAGACTGTTGTATTCCTTCCCGATTCAATTTCTGTGTTTCATCAACACTCTGAAGGTTCACAGATTACAGAATGCCTCCAGATGAGCTTCGGAAACTGCTACTGGTCTTCCAGGGAACGATCAAATAGTTGACAGTTTCAGACAGTACTGACATGGATAAAAGTCCGCATGGTGTCTGTTGTAATCAATACCGATGCAATTTCTGTGCTTCATCAACACTCTGAAGGTCCACAGATTACAGAATGCCTCCAGATGTGCTTCGGAAACTACTACTGGTCTTCCAGGTAACTATCAAAGCGTAGTCAGTTTGAGACATTACTCCCATAGAAGAAAGTCCGCATGGTGACTGTTGTATTCTATCCCGATGCAATTTCGGCGTTACATCAACACTCTAAAGGTCCACAATTTACAGAATGAATACAGATGTGCTACAAAAACTACTATTGGCCTCCCAGGAATCGATCAAATCGTAGACAGTTTGAGACATCACGCCCATTTAGACAAGTCCACATGGTGCATGTTGCATTCAATCCTGATGCAATTTCTTTGTGTCAACAACACTCTGAAGGTCAACAGATTACAGAATGCCTCCTGATGTGCTTCGGAAACTACTACTGGTCTTCGAGGTATAGATCAAAACGTACACAGTTTGAGACATTACTCGCACGGAGAAATGTCCGCACGGTGCATGTTATATTCAATCCTGATGCAATCTCTGTGTTTCATCAACACTCTGAAGGTCCACAGATTACAGAATGCGTCGCAGATGTTTTTCTGAAACTACCACTTGTCTTCCAGGGAACGATCAAAGCGGTGACAGTTTGAGACATTACTCCCATGGAGAAAAGACCGCATGGTGCCTGTTGTATTCAATCTCGTTGCAATTTATGTGTTTCATCAATACTCTTTAGGGCCGCAGAATACAGAACGCCTCCAGATGTGCTTCGGAAACTACTGCTGGCCTTCAAGGGACGATCAAAGAGTAGTCAGCTTGAGACCTTACTCCCATGGAGAAAAATCCGCATGGTGCCTGTTGTATTCTATCCCAATGCAATTTCTGTGTTTCAACATCACTCTGAAGGTCCACAGATTACAGAATGCCTAAAGATATGCTTCGGAAACTACTACTGGTCTCCCAGGAATCGAACGATGCGTAGACAGGTTGAGACATTACGCCCATGGAGAAAAGCACTCATGGTGCCTTTTGTATTCAAGCCAAATGAATTTTCTGTGTTTCATCAACACTCTGAAGGTCCACAGATTACAGAATGCCTAGAGATGTGCTTCGGAAACTACTACTGGTCTTCCAGGAATCGATCAAAGCGTACTCAGTTTGAGACATTACTCCCATGGAGAAAAGTCCGCATGGAGCCTGTTGTATTCACTCCTGATGCAATCTCGGTGTTTCATCACCACTGTGAAGGTCCACAGACTACAGAATGCTTCCACATGTGCTTCGGAAACTACTACTGGTCTTCCAGGGATCGATCAAAGCTTTGACAGATTGAGACATTATGCCCATGGAAAAAAGGTCGCATGGTGTTTGTTGTATTCAATCCTGATTCAATTTCTGTGTTTCATCAACACTCTGAATTTCCACAGATTAAAGAAAGCCTCCAGATGTGTTTCGGAAACTATTACTTATCTTCCAGGGAACGATCAAAGCGTTGACAGTTTGAAACATTACTCCTATGGAGAAAAGTCTGCATGGTGCCTATTGTATTCAAGCATGATGCAATTTCTGTGTTTCATCCACACTCTGAAGGTCCAATGTTTACAGAATGCCACCAGATGTGCTTGGAAACTACTACTGGTCTCCAAGGAATCAATCAAAGCGTAGAGAGTTTGAGACATTACTCCCATTGAGAAAAGTCCCCATGGCGCCTGTTGTATTCTATCCCGATGCAATTTCTGTGTTTCATCAACACTCTGAAGGTCCACAGATTGCAGAATGACTCAAGATGAACTTCGAAAACTAATACTAATCTTCCAGGGATCGATCAAAACGCAGACAGATTGGGACAGTACTCGCATGGAGACAAATCCCCGCTTGTTGCCTGTTATTTACAATCCCGATGCAATTTCTGTGTTTCATCATCACTCTGAAGGTCCACATATTACACAATTCCTCCAGATGTGCTTCGGAAATTACTACTGGTCTTCCAGGGAACGATCAAATTGTAGACAGATTGAGACATTACTCCCATGGAGTAAAGTCCGCATGGTTCCTGTGTGTATTCAATCTCGCTGCTAATTCAGTGTTTCATCAACACTCTGAAGGTCCACAGATTACAGATTGCCTCCAGATGTGCTTCGGAAACTACCACTGGCCTTCCAGGAATCGATCAAAACCGTAGACAGTTTCAGACATTACTCCCCTGGAGAAAAGTCCGCATGGTGGCTGTTGTCTTCGTTCCCGATGCAATTTCTGTGTTTCATCAGAATTCTGAAGGTCCACAGATTACAGAATGCCTCCTGATGTGCTTCGGAAGCTACTACTGGTCTTCGAGGAATCGATCAAAACGTACACAATTTGAGACATTACTCGCATGGAGAAATGTCCGCATGGTGCCTGTTGTATTCAATCCTTGTGCAATTTCTGTGCTTTATCAACACTCTGAAAGTCCACAGATTAGGCAATGCCTCGAGATGTGCTTCCGAAACTATTACTGGTCAGCAGGTAACCATCAAAGCGTAGACAGTTTGAGATATTACTCCCATGGAGTAAAGTCCGCATGGTGCTTTGGTATTCCTTCACGATGCAATTTCTGTGTTTCATCAAGAATCTGAAGGTCCACAGATTACAGAATGCCTCTAGATGTGCTTCGGAAACTACCACTGGTCTTCCAGGGAAAGATTAAAGCCTAGACAATTTGAGACATTACTCTCATGGAGAAAAGTCCGCATGGTGTCTGTTGTATACAATCCCGAGGCAATTTCTGTGTTTCATCAACACTCTGAAGGACCACAGATTACAGAAAGCCTCCAGATGTGCTTCGGAAACTCTTACTGGACTTCCACTGAACGATCGAAGCGTAAACAGTTTGAGACATTACTACCATGGAGAAAAATCCGCATGGTGGCTGTTGTATTCTATCCCGATGCAATTTCTGTGTTTCATCAAGACTCTAAAGGTCCACCGATTACTGAATGCCTCCAGATGTGCGTCGGAAACTGCTACTGGTCTTCCAGGGAACCATCAAAGCGTTTACAGTTTGAGACTTTACTCCTATGGAGAAAAGTCCGCATGGTGCCTGTTGTACTCAATCCCGATGCAATTTCTGTGTTTCATCGACACTCTGAATTTCCACAGATTATACGATGCCTCCAGATGTGCTTCGGAAAGTACTACTTGTCTTCCAGGGAACGATCAAAGCGTAGACAGTTTAAGACATTACTCACGTCGAGAAAAGTCCGCATTGTGCCTTTGTATTCAATCCCGATGCATTTTCTGTGTTTCGTCAACACCCTGAAGCTCCACAGATTAAAAAATGCCTCCAGATGTTCCTCGGAAACTACTACTTGTCTTCCAGGGAAAGATTAAAGCGTAGACAATTTGAGACATTACTCTCATGGAGAAAAGTCCGCATGGTGCCTGTTGTATTCAATCCCGATGCAATTTCTGTGTTTCTTCAACATTCTGAAGGACTACAGATTACAGAATGCCTCCAGATGTGCGTCGGAAACTACTACTGGTATTCCTGGAATCGATTAAAGCGTAGACAGTTTGAGACATTACTTCCTTGGAGAAAAGTCCGCATGGTGCCTGTTGTATTCAATCCCGATGCAATTTCCGTGTTTCATCGACACTCCGAATTTCCACAGATTATAGAATGCCTCCAGATGTGCTTCGGAAAATACTACTTGTCTTCCAGGGAACGATCAAAGCTTAGACAGTTTAAGACATTACTCACATCGAGAAAAGTCTGCATTGTGCCTTTGTATTCAATCCCGATGCACTTTCTGTGTTTCGTCAACACTCTGAAGCTCCACAGATTAAAAAATGCCTCCAGATGTTCTTCGGAATCTACTACTTGTCTTCCAGGGATGGATCAAAGTGTAGACAGTTTGAGACATTACTCCCATGGAGAAAAGTCCGCATGGTGCCTGTTGTATTCAGTCCCGATGACATTTCTGTGTTTTATCAACACTCTGAAGGTCCAATGATTACAGAATGCCTCCAGATATTCATGGAAACTACTAATGGTCTTCGAGGTATCGATCAAATTTATTAGACACTTTGAGACATTTCTCCCATGGAGAAAAGTCCGCATTCTGCCTGTTCCATTCAATCCCGATGCAATTTCTTTGTTTCATCAATACTCTGAAGCTCCACAGATTACGGAACGCCTCCAAATGTGCTTCGGAAACTGCTACTGGTCTTGCAGGGAACCATCAAAGCGTTTACAGTTTGAGACTTTACTCCTATAGAGAAAAGTCCGCATGGTGCCTGTTGTATTCAATCCCGATGCAATTTCCGTGTTTCATAGACACTCCGAATTTCCACAGATTATAGAATGCCTCCAGATGTGCTTCGGAAAATACTACTTGTCTTCCAGGGAACGATCAAAGCTTAGACAGTTTAAGACATTACTCACATCGAGAAAAGTCTGCATTGTGCCTTTGTATTCAATCCCGATGCACATTCTGTGTTTCGTCAACACTCTAAAGCTCCACAGATTAAAAAATGCCTCCAGATGTTCTTCGGAATCTACTACTTGTCTTCCAGGGATGGATCAAAGCGTAGACAGTTTGAGACATTACTCCCATGGAGAAAAGTGCGCATGGTGCCTGTTGTATTCAATCACGAAGCGATTTCTGTGTTTCATCAACACTGTGAAGGTCCACAGATTATAGAATGCCTCCAGATGTACTTCGGAAACTACTACTGGTCTTCCAGGGAAAGATTAAAGCGTAGACAATTTGAGACATTTCTCTCATGGAGAAAAGTCCTCCTGGTGTCTGTTGTATTCAATCCCGATGCAATTTCTGTGTTTCATCAACACTCTGAAAGTCCACAGATTACATAATGATTCCAGATGTACTTCAAAAACTACTACTGGTCTTAAAGCGAACGATCAAATCGTAGACAGTTTGTGACTTTACTCCCATGGAGAAAGTCCGCATGGTGCCTGTTGTATTTAATCCCGGTGCAATTTCTGTGTTTCATCAACACTCTGAATTTACACAGATTGGAGAATGAATCCTGATTAGTTTCGGAAACTGCTACTTGTCTTTCAGGGAACGATAAAAGCGTAGACAATTTGAGACATTACTCCCATTGAGAAAAGTCCGCATGGTGCCTGTTGTATTCAATCCCGATGCAATTTCTGTGTTTCATCAACACTCTGAAACTCCACAGATTACGGAATGCCTCCAGCTGTGCTTCGGAAACTACTACTGGCCTTCCAGGGAACCATCAAAGCGTTTACAGTTTGAGACTTTACTCCTATGGAGAAAAGTCCGCATGGTGCCTGTTGTATTCAATCCTGATGCAATTTCTGTGTTTCATCGACACTCTGAATTTCCACAGATTATAGAATGCCTCCAGATGTGCTTCGGAAAGTACTACTTGTCTTCCAGGGAACGATCAAAGCGTAGACAGTTTGAGACATTACTCCCCTGGAGAAAAGTCCGCATGGTGCCTGTTGTATTCAGTCCCGATGACATTTCTGTGTTTTATCAACACTCTGAAGGTCCAATGATTACAGAATGCCTCCAGATATTCATGGAAACTACTAATGGTCTTCGAGGAATCGATCAAAATTATTAGACACTTTGAGACATTTCTCCCATGGAGAAAAGTCCGCATTCTACCTGTTCTATTCAATCCCGATGCAATTTCTTTGTTTCATCAACACTCTGAAGCTCCACAGATTACGGAACGCCTCGAAATGTGCTTCGGAAACTGCTACTGGTCTTCCAGGGAACCATCAAAGCGTTTACAGTTTGAGACTTTACTCCTATGGAGAAAAGTCCGCATGGTGCCTGTTGTATTCAATCCCGATGCAATTTCTGTGTTTCATCGACACTCTGAATTTCCACAGATTATAGAATGCCTCCAGATGTGCTTCGGAAAGTACTACTTGTCTTCCAGGGAACGATCAAAGCGTAGACAGTTTGAGACATTACTCCCCTGGAGAAAAGTCCGCATGGTGCCTGTTGTATACAGTCCCGATGACATTTCTGTGTTTTATCAACACTCTGAAGGTCCAATGATTACAGAATGCCTCCAGATATTCATGGAAACTACTAATGGCCTTCGAGGAATCGATCAAAATTATTAGACACTTTGAGACATTTCTCCCATGGAGAAAAGTCCGCATTCCGCCTGTTCTATTCAATCCCGATGCAATTTCTTTGTTTCATCAACACTCTGAAGCTCCACAGATTACGGAACGCCTCCAAATGTGCTTCGGAAACTGCTACTGGTCTTCCAGGGAACCATCAAAGCGTTTACTGTTTGAGACTTTACTCCTATGGAGAAAAGTCCGCATGGTGCCTGTTGTATTCAATCCTGATGCAATTTCTGTGTTTCATCGACACTCTGAATTTCCACAGATTATAGAATGCCTCCAGATGTGCTTCGGAAAGTACTACTTGTCTTCCAGGGAACGATCAAAGCGTAGACAGTTTGAGACATTACTCCCCTGGAGAAAAGTCCGCATGGTGCCTGTTGTATACAGTCCCGATGACATTTCTGTGTTTTATCAACACTCTGAAGGTCCAATGATTACAGAATGCCTCCAGATATTCATGGAAACTACTAATGGTCTTCGAGGAATCGATCAAAATTATTAGACACTTTGAGACATTTCTCCCATGGAGAAAAGTCCGCATTCCGCCTGTTCTATTCAATCCCGATGCAATTTCTTTGTTTCATCAACACTCTGAAGCTCCACAGATTACGGAACGCCTCCAAATGTGCTTCGGAAACTGCTACTGGTCTTCCAGGGAACCATCAAAGCGTTTACAGTTTGAGACTTTACTCCTATGGAGAAAAGTCCGCATGGTGCCTGTTGTATTCAATCCCGATGCAATTTCTGTGTTTCATCGACACTCTGAATTTCCATAGATTATAGAATGCCTCCAGATTTGCTTCGGAAAGTACTACTTGTCTTCCAGGAAATGATCAAAGCGTAGACAGTTTGAGACATTACTCACATCGAGAAAAGCCCGCATTGTGACTTTGTATTCAATCCCGATGCATTTTCTGTGTTTCGTCAACACTCTGAAGCTCCACAGATTAAAAAATGCCTCCAGATATTCCTCGGAAACTACTACTTGTCTTCCAGGGAAGGATCAAAGCGTGGGAAGTTTGAGACATTACTCCCATGGAGAAAAGTCCGCATGGTGCCTGTTGTATTCAATCACGATGCGATTTCTGTGTTTCATCAACACTCTAAAGCTCCACAGATTAAAAAATGCCTCCAGATGTTCTTCGGAATCTACTACTTGTCTTCCAGGGATGGATCAAAGCGTAGACAGTTTGAGACATTACTCCCATGGAGAAAAGTGCGCATGGTGCCTGTTGTATTCAATCACGAAGCGATTTCTGTGTTTCATCAACACTGTGAAGGTCCACAGATTATAGAATGCCTCCAGATGTACTTCGGAAACTACTACTGGTCTTCCAGGGAAAGATTAAAGCGTAGACAATTTGAGACATTACTCTCATGGAGAAAAGTCCTCCTGGTGTCTGTTGTATTCAATCCCGATGCAATTTCTGTGTTTCATCAACACTCTGAAAGTCCACAGATTACATAATGATTCCAGATGTACTTCAAAAACTACTACTGGTCTTAAAGCGAACGATCAAATCGTAGACAGTTTGTGACTTTACTCCCATGGAGAAAGTCCGCATGGTGCCTGTTGTATTTAATCCCGGTGCAATTTCTGTGTTTCATCAACACTCTGAATTTACACAGATTGGAGAATGAATCCTGATTAGTTTCGGAAACTGCTACTTGTCTTTCAGGGAACGATAAAAGCGTAGACAATTTGAGACATTACTCCCATGGAGAAAAGTCCGCATGGTGCCTGTTGTATTCAATCCCGATGCAATTTCTGTGTTTCATCAACACTCTGAAACTCCACAGATTACGGAATGCCTCCAGCTGTGCTTCGGAAACTACTACTGGCCTTCCAGGGAACCATGAAAGCGTTTACAGTTTGAGACTTTACTCCTATGGAGAAAAGTCCGCATGGTGCCTGTTGTATTCAATCCTGATGCAATTTCTGTGTTTCATCGACACTCTGAATTTCCACAGATTATAGAATGCCTCCAGATGTGCTTCGGAAAGTACTACTTGTCTTCCAGGGAACGATCAAAGCGTAGACAGTTTGAGACATTACTCCCCTGGAGAAAAGTCCGCATGGTGCCTGTTGTATTCAGTCCCGATGACATTTCTGTGTTTTATCAACACTCTGAAGGTCCAATGATTACAGAATGCCTCCAGATATTCATGGAAACTACTAATGGTCTTCGAGGAATCGATCAAAATTATTAGACACTTTGAGACATTTCTCCCATGGAGAAAAGTCCGCATTCTACCTGTTCTATTCAATCCCGATGCAATTTCTTTGTTTCATCAACACTCTGAAGCTCCACAGATTACGGAACGCCTCGAAATGTGCTTCGGAAACTGCTACTGGTCTTCCAGGGAACCATCAAAGCGTTTACAGTTTGAGACTTTACTAGTATGGAGAAAAGTCCGCATGGTGCCTGTTGTATTCAATCCCGATGCAATTTCTGTGTTTCATCGACACTCTGAATTTCCACAGATTATAGAATGCCTCCAGATGTGCTTCGGAAAGTACTACTTGTCTTCCAGGGAACGATCAAAGCGTAGACAGTTTGAGACATTACTCCCCTGGAGAAAAGTCCGCATGGTGCCTGTTGTATTCAATCCCGATGCAATTTCTGTGTTTCATCGACACTCTGAATTTCCATAGATTATAGAATGCCTCCAGATTTGCTTCGGAAAGTACTACTTGTCTTCCAGGAAATGATCAAAGCGTAGACAGTTTGAGACATTACTCACATCGAGAAAAGCCCGCATTGTGACTTTGTATTCAATCCCGATGCATTTTCTGTGTTTCGTCAACACTCTGAAGCTCCACAGATTAAAAAATGCCTCCAGATATTCCTCGGAAACTACTACTTGTCTTCCAGGGAAGGATCAAAGCGTGGGAAGTTTGAGACATTACTCCCATGGAGAAAAGTCCGCATGGTGCCTGTTGTAATCAATCACGATGCGATTTCTGTGTTTCATCAACACTCTGAAGGTCAACAGATTACAGAATGATTCAAGATGTGCTTCGGAAACTACTACAGGTCTTTCAGAGAACGATCAAAGCGTAGACAGTTTGAGACATTACTCCCATGGAGAAAAGTCCGCATGGTGCCTGTTGTATTCAATCCCGATGCAATTTCTGTGTTTCATCGACACTCTGAATTGCCACATATCATAAAATGCCTCCAGATGTGCTTCGGAAAGTACTACTTGTCTTCCAGGGAACGATCAAAGTGTAGACTGTTTAAGAGAATACTCACATCGAGAAAAGTCCGCCTTGTGCCTTTTGTATTCAATCCCGATGCATATTCTGTGTTTCGTCAACACTCTGAAGCTCCACAGATTAAAAAATTCCTCCATATGTTCCTCGGAAACTACTACTGGTCTTCCAGGGAAAGATTAAAGCGTAGACCATTTGAGACATTACTCTCATGAAGAAAAGTCCGCATGGTGTCTGCTGTATTCAATCTCGATGCAATTTCTGTGTTTCATCAACACTCTGAAAGACCAGAGATTACAGAATGCCTCCAGATGTACTTCAAAAACTGCTACTGGTCTTAAAGCGAACGATCAAATCGTAGACAGTTTGAGACCTTACTCAAATGTAGAAAAGACCGCATGGTGCCTGTTGTATTCCACCCCGATGCAATATCTGTGTTTCATCAACACTATGAATTTACACAGATCAGAGAATGAATACTGATTAGTTTCGGAAACTACTAACTGTCTTTCAGGGAACGATAAAAGCGTAGACAATTTGAGACATCACTCAGACGGAGAAAAGTCCGCAAGGTGCCTGTTGTATTCAATCCCGATGCAATTTCTGTGTTTCATCAACACTCTGAAGGTCAACCTATTTCAGAATGCCTCCACAAGTGCTTCTCAAACTACTACAGGTCTTTTAGAGAACGATCAAAGCGTAGACAGTTTGAGACATTACTCCCTTGGAGAAAAGTCCGCATGGTGCCTGTTGTATTCAGTACCGGTGCAATTTCTGTGTTTTATCAACGCTCTGAAGCTCCAATGATTACAGAATGCCTCCAGATGTTCATGGAGACTACTAATGGACTTCGAGGAATCGATCAAAATTATTAGACACTTAGAGACATTTCTCCCATGGAGAAAAGTCCGCATTCCGCCTGTTCTATTCAATCCCGATGCAATTTCTGTGTTTCATCAACACTCTGAAGCTCCACAGATTACGGAACGCCTCCAGATGTGCTTCGGAAACTGCTACTGGTCTTCCAGGGAACCATCAAAGCGTTTACAGTTTGAGACATTACTCCTATGGAGAAAAGTCCGCATGGTGCCTGTTGTATTCAATCCCGATGCATTTTCTGTGTTTAATCGCCAATCTCAATTTCCACAGATTATAGAATGCCTCCGGATGTGCTTCGGAAAGTACTACTTGTCTTCCAGGGAACGATCAAATCGTAGACAGTTTAAGACATTACTCACATCGAGAAAAGTCCGCATTGTGCCTTTTGTATTCAATCCCGATGCATTTTCTGTGTTTCGTCAACACTCTGAAACTCAACAGATTAAAAAATGCCTCCAGATGTTCGTCGAAAACTACTACTGGTCTTCCAGGGAAGGATCAAACCGTAGACAGTTTGTGACATTACTCCCATGGAGAAGAGTCCGCATGGTGCCTGTTGTTTTCAATCACGATGCGATTTCTGTGTTTCATCAACACTGTGAACGTCCACAGATTACAGAATGCCTCATGATGTACTTGGGAAACTACTACTGGTCTTCCAGGGAAAGATTAAAGCGTAGACAATTTGAGATATTACTCTCATGGAGAAAAGTCTGCATGGTGTCTTTTGTATTCCATCCAGATGCAATTTCTGTGTTTCATCAACACTCTGAAAGTCCACAGATTACAGAATTCCTCCAGATGTGCTTGGTTACTACTGGTCTTCGAGGATTCGATCAAAATTCGTAGACAGTTAGAGACATTTCTCCCATTGAGAAAAGTAAGCATCGGGCCTGTTGTATTTAATCCCGATGCAATTTCTGTGTTCCATCAACACTCTGAAGGACCACAGATTACAGAATGGCTCCAGATGTGTTTCGGAAACTACTACTGGTCTTCCAGAGAACGATGAAAGCGTTGACAGTTTGAGACATTACTCCCATGGAGAAAAGTCCGCATGGTGCGTGTTGTATTCAATCCCGATGCATTTTCCGTGTTTCGTCAACACTCTGAAGATCAACCGGTTACGGAATGCCTCCAGATGTGCTTCGGAAACTACTACTGGTCTTCCAGGGAATAATTAAAGCGTAGACAGTTTGAGACATAACACCCATGGAGAAAAGTCCGCATCGTGCCTGTTGTATTCAATACCAATTCAATTTTTGTGTTCCATTAACACTCTGAAACTCCACAGATTACCGAATGCCTCCAGATGTGCTTCTTAATATACTACTTGACTTTCAGTTAACGATCAAAATGTAGACAGTTTGAGACATTACTCCCATGGAGAAAGTCCGCATGGTGACTGTTGTATCAATCGCGATGCAATTTCTGTGTGTCTTCAACATTCAGAAGGTCCACGGATTACAGAATGCCTCCAGATGTGCTTCGGAACTGTTACTGGACTTCCACTGAAGAATCGAAGCGTAGACAGTTTGAGAGTTTACTCCCATGGTGAAAAGTTCGCAATGTGCCTATTGTATTCTATCCCGATGCAATTTCTGTGTTTCATCAACACTCTGAAGCTCCACAGATTACGGAATGCCTCCAGCTGTGGTTCGGAAACTACTACTGGCCTGCCAGGGAACGATTAATGCGTAGGCAGTTTGAGACATTACTTTCTTGGAGAAAAATCCGCACGGTGCCTGTTGTATTCAGTCCCGATGCAATTTCTGTGTTTTATCAACACTCTGAAGGTCCAATGATTACAGAATGCCTCCAGATGTTCATGGAAACTACTAATGGTCTTCGAGGAATCGATCAAAATTATTAGACACTTTGAGACATTTCTCCCATGGGGAAAATTCCGCATTCCGCCTGTTCTATTCAATCCCGATGCAATTTCTTTGTTTCATCAACACTCTGAAGCTCCACAGATTACGGAACGCCTCCAAATGTGCTTCGGAAACTGCTACTGGTCTTCCAGGCAACCATCAAAGCGTTTACAGTTTGAGATTTTACTCCTATGGAGAAAAGTCCGCATGGTACTTGTTGTATTCAATCCCGATGCAATTTCTGTGTTTCATCGACACTCTGAATTTCCACAGATTATAGAATGCCTCCAGATGTGCTTCGGAAAGTACTACTTGTCTTCCAGGGAACGATCAAATCGTAGACAGTTTAAGACATTACTCACATCGAGAAAAGTCCGCATTGTGCCTTTTGTATTCAATCCCGATGCATTTTCTGTGTTTCGTCAACACTCTGAAACTCAACAGATTAAAAAATGCCTCCAGATGTTCCTCGAAAACTACTACTTGTCTTCCAGGGAAGGATCAAAGCGTAGACAGTTTGTGACATTACTCCCATGGAGAAGAGTCCGCATGGTGCCTGTTGTATTCAATCACGATGCGATTTCTGTGTTTCATCAACACTGTGAACGTCCACAGATTACAGAATGCCTCATGATGTACTTGGGAAACTACTATTGGTCTTCCAGGGAAAGATTAAAGCGTAGACAATTTGAGATATTACTCTCATGGAGAAAAGTCTGCATGGTGTCTTTTGTATTCCATCCAGATGCAATTTCTGTGTTTCATCAACACTCTGAAACTCCACAGATTACAGAATTCCTCCAGATGTGCTTGGTTACTACTGGTCTTCGGGGATTCGATCAAAATTCGTAGACAGTTAGAGACATTTCTCCCATTGAGAAAAGTAAGCATCGGGCCTGTTGTATTTAATCCCGATGCAATTTCTGTGTTCCATCAACACTCTGAAGGACCACAGATTACAGAATGGCTCCAGATGTGTTTCGGAAACTACTACTGGTCTTCCAGAGAACGATGAAAGCGTTGACAGTTTGAGACATTACTCCCATGGAGAAAAGTCCGCATGGTGCGTGTTGTATTCAATCCCGATGCATTTTCTGTGTTTCGTCAACACTCTGAAGATCAACCGGTTACGGAATGCCTCCAGATGTGCTTCGGAAACTACTACTGGTCTTCCAGGGAATAATTAAAGCGTAGACAGTTTGAGACATAACACCCATGGAGAAAAGTCCGCATCGTGCCTGTTGTATTCAATACCAATTCAATTTTTGTGTTCCATTAACACTCTGAAACTCCACAGATTACCGAATGCCTCCAGATGTGCTTCTTAATATACTACTTGTCTTTCAGGGAACGATCAAAATGTAGACAGTTTGAGACATTACTCCCATGGAGAAAGTCCGCATGGTGACTGTTGTATCAATCGCGATGCAATTTCTGTGTGTCTTCAACATTCTGAAGGTCCACGGATTACAGAATGCCTCCAGATGTGCTTCGGAACTGTTACTGGACTTCCACTGAAGAATCGAAGCGTAGACAGTTTGAGAGTTTACTCCCATGGTGAAAAGTTCGCAATGTGCCTATTGTATTCTATCCCGATGCAATTTCTGTGTTTCATCAACACTCTGAAGCTCCACAGATTACGGAATGCCTCCAGCTGTGCTTCGGAAACTACTACCGGCCTGCCAGGGAACGATTAATGCGTAGACAGTTTGGGACATTACTTTCTTGGAGAAAAATCCGCACGGTGCCTGTTGTATTCAGTCCCGATGCAATTTCTGTGTTTTATCAACACTCTGAAGGTCCAATGATTACAGAATGCCTCCAGATGTTCATGGAAACTACTAATGGTCTTCGAGGAATCGATCAAAATTATTAGACACTTTGAGACATTTCTCCCATGGGGAAAATTCCGCATTCCGCCTGTTCTATTCAATCCCGATGCAATTTCTTTGTTTCATCAACACTCTGAAGCTCCACAGATTACGGAACGCCTCCAAATGTGCTTCGGAAACTGCTACTGGTCTTCCAGGGAACCATCAAAGCGTTTACAGTTTGAGATTTTACTCCTATGGAGAAAAGTCCGCATGGTACCTGTTGTATTCAATCCCGATGCAATTTCTGTGTTTCATCGACACTCTGAATTTCCACAGATTATAGAATGCCTCCAGATGTGCTTCGGAAAGTACTACTTGTCTTCCAGGGAACGATCAAATCGTAGACAGTTTAAGACATTATTCACATCGAGAAAAGTCCGCATTGTGCCTTTGTATTCAATCCCGATGCATTTTCTGTGTTTCGTCAACACTCTGAAGCTCCACAGATTAAAAACTGCCTCCAGATGTTCCTCGGAAACTACTACTTGTCTTCCAGGGAAGGATCAAAGCGCAGACAGTTTCAGACATTACTCCAATGGAGAAAAGTCCGCATGGTGCCTGTTGTATTCAATCACGATGCGATTTCTGTGTTTCATCAACACTCTGAAGGTCAACAGATTACAGAATGATTAGGGATGTGCTTCGGAAACTACTACAGGTCTTTCAGAGAACGATCAAAGCGTAGACAGTTTGAGACATAACTCCCATGGAGAAAAGTCCGCATGGTGCCGGTTGTATTCAATCCAGATGCAATTTCTGTGTTCATCAACACTCTGAAGGCCCACAGATTACAGAATGCCTCTAGATGTGCTTGGAAACTACTACTGGTGTTCGAGGAATCGATCAAAATTCGCAGACAGTTAGAGATATTTATCCCATGGAGAAAAGTGAGCATCGTGCCCCTTGTATTTCATCCCGATTCAATTTTTGTGTTTCATCAAGACTGTAAAGGTCCACCGATTACAGAATGCTTCCAGAAGTTCGTCGTAAACTACTACTGGTCTTCCTGGAATTGATTAAAGCGAACACAGTTTGAGTCATTACTCCCATGGACAAAAGTCCGCATGGTACCTGTTGTATTGAATCCCGATGCAATTTCTGTGTATCATCAACACTCTGAAGCTCCACAGATTACGGAATGCCTCCAGCTGTGCTTCGGAAACTACTACTGGCCTTCCAGGGAATGATTAAAGCGTAGACTGTTTGAGACATTACTCCCCTGGAGAGAAGTCCGCATGGTGCCCGTGGTATTCTGTTCCGATGACATTTCTGTGTTTCATCGACACTCTCAAGGTCCACAAATTACAGAATGACTCAGGATGTGCTTCGGAAACCACTACTGGTCTTCGAGGAATCGATCAAAATTCGTAGACAGTTTGAGAAATTTCTCCCATGGAGAAAAGTTTGCATCATGCTTTTTGTCTTCATTCCCGTTGCAATATCTGTGTTTCATCAACACTCTGAAGCTCCACAGAGTACGTAACGCCACGAGATGTGCTTCTGAAACTACTACTGATCATCCAGGAATAGAACAAATCGTACACACTTTGAGACATTATTCCTATGGAGAAAAGTCCGCATGGTGCCTGTTGTATTTAACCCCGATGCAATTTCTGTGTATTATCAACACTCTGAAGGTCCACAGTTTACAGAATGCCCTCAGATGTGCCTCTGAAACTACTACTGGTCTTCCAGGAATCGATCAAAGCGTAGACAGTTTGAAACATTACTCCCATGGAGAAAAGTCCGCATGGTGCATGTTGTATTCAATCCAGATGCAATTTCTGTGTTTGATCAACACTCTCAAGGTCCACAAATTACAGAATGACTCAGGATGTGCTTCGGAAACCACTACTGGTGTTCGAGGAATCGATTAAAATTCGTAGACAGTTTGAGAAATTTCTCCCATGGAGGAAAGTTTGCATCATGCTTTTTGTCTTCATTCCCGTTGCAATTTCTGTGTTTCATTAACACTCGGAAGGTCTACAGATTACCGAATGCTCCAAATTTACTTCGGAAACTACTACTGTTCTTCCAGGGAAAGATTAAAACGTAGACAATTTGAGACATTACTCTCATGGAGAAAAGTCCGCATGGTGCTTGTTGTATTCAATCCCGTTACAATTTCTGTGCTTGGTCAACACTCTGAAGGTCCATCGATTACAGAATGCTTACAGATGTGCGTCGGAAACTACTACTGGCATTCCAGGGAAAGATTAAAGCGTAGACCATTTGAGACATTACTCTCATGGAGAAAAGTCCGCATGGTGTCTGCTGTATTCAATCCCGATGCAATTTCTGTGTTTCATCAACACTCTGAAAGTCCACAGATTACAGAATGCCTCCAGATGTACGTCAAAAACTGCTACTGGTCTTAAAGCGAACGATCAAATCGTAGACAGTTTGAGACTTTACTCCCATGTAGAAAAGTCCGCATGGTGCCTGTTGTATTCAATCCCGATGCAATTTCTGTGTTTCATCAACACTATGAATTTACACAGATTAGAGAATGAATCCTGATTAGTTTCGGAAACTACTAACTGTCTTTCAGGGAACGATAAAAGCGTAGACAATTTGAGACATCAGTCAGACGGAGAAAACTCCGCAAGGTGCCTGTTGTATTCAATCCCGATGCAATTTCTGTGTTTTATCAACATTTTGAAGGTCAACCGATTTCAGAATGCCTCCAGAAGTGCTTCTCAAACTACTACAGGTCTTTTAGAGAACGATCAAAGCATAGACAGTTTGATACATTACTCCCTTGGAGAAAAGTCCGCATGGTGACTGTTGTATTCAGTACCGGTGCAATTTCTGTGTTTTATCAACGCTCTGAAGGTCCAATGATTACAGAATGCCTCCAGATGTTCATGGAAACTACTAATGGTCTTCGAGGAATCGATCAAAATTAATAGATAGTTTGAGACATTTCTCCCATGGAGAAAAGTCCGCATTCTGCCTGTTCTATTCAATCCCGATGCAATTTCTGTGTTTCATCAACACTCTGAAGCTCCACAGATTACGGAACGCCTCCAGATGTGCTTCGGAACCTGCTACTGGTCTTCCAGGGAGCCATCATAGCGTTTACAGTTTGAGACATTACTCCTAAGGAGAAAAGTCCGCATGGTGCCTGTTGTATTAAATCCCGATGCAATTTCCTTGTTTAATCGCCAATCTCAATTTCCACAAATTATAGAACGCCTCCGGATGTTCTTCGGAAAGTACTACTTGTCTTCCAGGGAACGATCAATGCGTAGACAGTTTAAGACATTACTCACATCGAGAAAGGTCCACATTGTGCCTTTTGTATTCAATCCCGATGAATTTTCTGTGTTTCGTCAACACTCTGAAGCTCAATAGATTAAAAAATGCCTCCAGATGTTCCTCGAAAACTACTACTTGTCTTCCAGGGAAGGATCAAAGCGTAGACAGTTTGTGACATTTCTCCCATGGAGAAAAGTCGCATTCTGCCTGTTCTATTCAATCCCGATGCAATTTCTGTGTTTCATCAACACTCTGAAGCTCCACAGATTACGCGCCTCCAGATGTGCTTCGAAAACTACTACTGGCCTTCCAGGGAATGATTGAAGCGTCGATAGTTTGAGACATTTCTCCCATGGAGAAAAGTCCGCATGGTGCCTGTTATATTCAGTCCCGATGTAATTTCTGTGTTTTATCAACACTCTGAAGGTCCAATAATTACAGAATGCCACCAGATATTCATGGAAACTACTAATGGTCTTCGAGGAATCGATAAAAATTATTAGACAGTTTGAGACATTGCTCCCATGGAGAAAAGTCCGCATGGTGACAGTTCTATTCAATCCCGATGCAATTTCTGTGTTTCATCAACGCTCTGAAGGTCCACAGATTACAGTATGCCTCCGGATGTGATTCGACAACTACTACTGGTCATCCATGGAACGATCAAAGCGTTTACAGATTGTGAATTACCCCCATGGAGAAAAGTCCTCACGGTGCCTGTTGTATTCAATCCCGATGCAATTTCTCTGTTTCATCAACACTCTGAATTTACACAGATTAGGAATTTCTCCAGATGAGCTTCGGTTACTTCTACAGGTCTCCCAGGAATCGGTCAAAGTGTAGACAGTTTGAGACATTACTCCCATTGAGAAAAAACTGCATGGTGCCTGATGTATTCAAGCCCGATGCAATTTCTGTGTTTCATCAACACTCTGAAGGTCCACAGATTAAAGAATTTCTCCAGATGTGCATGGAAACTACTACTGGTCTTCGAGGAATCGATCAATATTCGTAGGCATTTAGAGACATTTCTCACATGGAGAAAAGTAAGCATCGTGACTGTTGTATTTAATCCCGATGCAATTTCTGTGTTTCATCAAGACTCTGAAGGTCCACCGATTACAGAATGCCTCCAGATAGGCGTCGGAAACTACTCCTGGTCTTCCTGGAACCGATTAAAGCGTACACAGTATGAGACATTACTCCCATGGTGAAAAGGCCTCATGGTGCCTGTTGTATTCAATCCCGATGCAATTTCTGTGTTTCATCAACACTCTGAAGCTCCATGGATTACGGAATGCCTCCAGATGTGCTTCTTAATCTACTACTTGTCTTCCAGGGAACGATCAAAATGTAGACAGTTTGAGACATTACTCCCATGGAGAATGTACACATGGTACCTGTTGGATTCTTCCCGATGCAATTTCTGTGTTTCTTCAACATTCTGAAGGTCCACAGATTAAAGAATTTCTCCAGATGAGCTTCGGTTACTTCTACAGGTCTCCCAGGAATCGGTCAAAGTGTAGAGAGTTTGAGACATTACTCCCATTGAGAGAAAACTGCATGGTGCCTGTTATATTCAATCCCGATGCTATTTCTGTGTTACATCAACACTCTGAAGGCCCACAGATTACAGAATTCCTCCAGATGAGGTTCGGTTACTTCTACAGGTCTCCCAGGAGTCGGTCAAAGTGTAGACAGTTTGAGACATTACTCCCATGGAGAAAAAACTGCATGGTGCCTGATGTATTCAAGCCCGATGCAATTTCTGTGTTTCATCAACACTCTGAAGGCCCACAGATTAAAGAATATCTCCAGATGAGCTTCGGTTCCTTCTACAGGTCTCCCAGGAATCGGTCAAAGTGTAGACAGTTTGAGACATTACTCCCATTGAGAAAAAACAGCATGGTGCCTGTTGTATTCAATCCCGATGCAATTTCTGTGTTACATCAACACTCTGAAGGCCCACAGATTACAGAATGCCTCCAGATGAGCTTCGGTTACTTCTACAGGTCTCCCAGGAATCGGTCAAAGTGTAGACAGTTTGAGACATTACTCCCATTGAGAAAAAACTGCATGGTGCCTGTTGTATTCAAGCCCGATGCAATTTCTGTGTTTCATCAACAGTCTGAAGGCCCACAGATTAAAGAATTTCTCCAGATGAGCTTCGGTTACTTCTACAGGTCTCCCAGGAATCGGTCAAAGTGTAGACAGTTTGAGACATTACTCCCATTGAGAAAAAACTGCATGGTGCCTGTTGTATTCAATCCCCATGCAGTTCCTGTGTTTCATAAACACTCTGAAGGTCCACAAATTACAGAATGTCTCCAGATGTGCTTCGGAAACTACTACAGGTCTTCCAGGGAATGATTAAAGCGTAGACAGTTTCAGACATAACTCCCATGGAGAAAAGTCCTCATGGTGCCTGTTGTATGCAATTACGATTCAATTTTTGTGTTCCATCAACACTCTGAAGCTCCACAGATTACCGAATGCCTCCAGAGGTGCTCTTAATCAACTACTTGTCTTCCAGGGAACGATGAAAATGTAGAAAGTTTGAGACATTTCTCCCATGGAGAAAGTCCGCATGGTGCCTGTTGTATTCAATCCCGATGCAATTTCTGTGTTTCTTCAACATTCTGAAGGTCCAGAGATTACGGAATGCCTCCAGACGTGCTTCGGAAACTCTTACTGGACTTCCACTGAACGATTGAAGCGTAGACAGTTTGAGACATTACTCATATGGAGAAAACTCCGCATGGTGCCTATTGTATTCTATCAAAATGCAATTTCTGTGTTTCATCAACACTCTGGAGGCCCACAGATTACAGAGTGCCTTCAGATGTGCTTGGAAACTACTACTGGTCTTCGAGGAATCTATCAAAATTCGTAGGCAGTTAGAGACATTTGTCACATGGAGAAAATTAAGCATCGTGCCTGTTGTATTTAACCCCGATGCAATTTCTGTGTGTCATCAAGACTCTGAAGGTCCACCGATTACAGAATGCCTCCAGATAGGCGTCGGAAACTACTCCTGGTCTTCCTGGAACCGATTAAAGCGTACACAGTATGAGACATTACTCCCATGGTGAAAAGTCCTCATGGTGCCTGTTGTATTCAATCCCGATGCAATTTCTGTGTTTCTTCAACACTCTGAAACTCCATGGATTACGGAATGCCTCCAGATG
The DNA here is from genome assembly GCF_023897955.1 of Schistocerca gregaria. Classification (NCBI taxonomy): domain Eukaryota; kingdom Metazoa; phylum Arthropoda; class Insecta; order Orthoptera; family Acrididae; genus Schistocerca; species Schistocerca gregaria. Next base: position 5,299,773 of record NW_026061884.1, read on the forward strand.
TGCTTCTTAATCTACTACTTGTCTTCCAGGGAACGATCAAAATGTAGACAGTTTGAGACATTACTCCCATGGAGAAAGTCTGCATGGGGCCTGTTGTATTCTTCCCGATGCAATTTCTGTGTTTCTTTAACATTCTGAAGGTCCACAGATTACAGAATGCCTCCAGATGAGCTTCTATTACTTCTACAGGTCTCCCAGGAATCGGTCAAAGTGTAGACAGTTTGAGACATTACTCCCATTTAGGAAAAACTGCATGGTGCCTGTTGTATTCAATCCCGATGCAATTTCTGTGTTTCGTGAACACTCTGAAGATATACCGATTACAGAAAGCCTCCAGATGTCCTTCGGAAACTACTACTGGTCTTCCAGGGAAAGATTAAAGCGTAGACAGTTTGAGACATTACCGCCATTGAGAAAAGTCCGCGTAGTGCTTGGTGTATTAAATCCCTTTGCAATTTCTGTGTTTCGTCAACACTCTGAAGGTCCACCGATTACAGAATGCCTCCACATGTGCGTCGGAAATTACTAATGGTCTTCCTGGAATCGATTAAAGCGTACACAGTTTGAGACATTACTCCCGTGGAGAAAAGTCCGCATGGTGCCTGTTGTATTCAATCCTGTTACAATTTGTGTGTTTCAACAACACTGTGAAGCTCCACAGATTACGGAATGCCTCCAGATGTGCTTCGGAAACTACTACTGGTCTTCCAGGGAATGATTAAGCGTATACAGTTTGAGACATTACTCCCATGGAGAAAAGTCCGCATGGTGTATGTTGTATTCAATGCCGATTCAATTTTAGTGTTCCATCAACAATCTGAAGCTCCCCAGATTACGGAATGCCTCCATATGTGCTTCTTAATCTACTACTGGTATTCCAGGGAACGATCAAAATGAAGACAATTTGAGACATTATTCCCACGGAGAATAGTCCGCATGGTGCCTGTTGTATTCAATCCCAATGCAATTTCTGTGTTTCATCAACACTCGGAAGGTCTACAGATTACCGAATGTATCCAGATGTACTTCGGAAACTACTACTGGTCTTCCATGGAAGATTAAAGCGTAGACTATTTGAGACATTACTCTCATTGAGAAAAGTCCGCATGGTGTCTGTTGTATTCAATTCCGATGCAATTTCTGTGTTACATCAACACTCTGAAGGCCCACAGGTTACAGAATGCCTCCAGATGAGCTTCGGTTACTTCTACTGGTCTCCCAGGAATCGGTCAAAGTGTAGACAGTTTGAGACATTACTCCCATTGAGAAAAAACTGCATGGTGCCTGTTGTATTCAAGCCCGATGCAATTTCTGTGTTTCATTAACAATCTGAAGGCCCACAGATTAAAGAATGTCTCCAGATGAGCTTCGGTTACTTCTACAGGTCTCCCAGGACTCGGTCAAAGTGTAGACAGTTTGAGACATTACTCCCATTGAGAAAAAACTGCATGGCGCCTGTTGTATTCAATCCCGATGAAATTTCTGTGTTACATCAACACTCTGAAGGCCCACAGATTACAGAATGCCTCCAGATAAGCTTCGGTTTCTTCTACAGGTCTCCCAGGAATCGGTCAAAGTGTAGACAGTTTGAGACATTACTCCCATTGAGAAAAAACTGCATGGTGCCTGTTGTATTCAATCCCGATGCAATTTCTGTGTTACATCAACACTCTGAAGGCCCACAGATTACAGAATGCCTCCAGATGAGCATCGGTTACTTCTACAGGTCTCCCAGGAATCGGTCAAAGTGTAGACAGATTGAGACATTACTCCCATTGAGAAAAAACTGCATGGTGCCTGTTGTATACAATCCCGATGCAATTTCTGTGTTACATCAACACTCTGAAGGCCCACAGATTACAGAATGCCTCCAGATGAGCTTCGGTTACTTCTACAGGTCTCCCAGGAATCGGTCAAAGTGTAGACAGTTTGAGACATTACTCCCATTGAGAAAAAACTGCATGGTGCCTGTTATATTCAATCCCGATGCAATTTCTGTGTTACATCAACACTCTGAAGGCCCACAGATTACAGAATGCCTCCAGATGAGCTTCGGTTACTTCTACAGGTCTCCCAGGAATCGGTCAAAGTGTAGACAGTTTGAGACATTACTCCCATTGAGAAAAAACTGCATGGTGCCTGTTGTATTCAGGCCCGATGCAATTTCCGTGTTTCATCAACACTCTGAAGGCCCACAGATTAAAGAATTGCTCCAGATGAGCTTCGGTTACTTCTACAGGTCTCCCAGGAATCGGTCAAAGTGTAGACAGTTTGAGACATTACTCCCATTGAGAAAAAACTGCATGGTGCCTGTTGTATTCAATCCCGATGCAATTTCTGTGTTTCATCAACACTCTGAAGGCCCACAGTTTACAGAATGCCTCCAGATGAGCTTCGGTTACTTCTACAGGTCTCCCAGGAATCGGTCAAAGTGTAGACAGTTTGAGACATTACTCCCATTGAGAAAAAACTGCATGGTGCCTGTTGTATTCAAGCCCGATGCAATTTCTGTGTTTCATCAACACTCTGAAGGCCCACAGATTAAAGAATTTCTCCAGATGAGCTTCGGTTACTTCTACAGGTCTCCCAGGAATCGGTCAAAGTGTAGACAGTTTGAGACATTACTCCCATTGAGAAAAATCTGCATGGTGCCTGTTGTATTCAATCCCCATGCAGTTCCTGTGTTTCATAAACACTCTGAAGGTCCACAGATTACAGAATGCCTCCAGATGTGCTTCGGAAACTACTACAGGTCTTCCAGGGAATGATTAAAGCGTAGACAGTTTCAGACATAACTCCCATGGAGAAAAGTCCTCATGGTGCCTGTTGTATGCAATCCCGATTCAATTTTTGTGTTCCATCAACACTCTGAAGGCCCACAGATTACCGAATGCCTCCAGAGGTGCTCTTAATCTACTACTTGTCTTCCAGGGAACGATGAAAATGTAGAAAGTTTGAGACATTACTCCCATGGAGAAAGTCCGCATGGTGCCTGTTGTATTCAATCCCGATGCAATTTCTGTGTTTCTTCAACATTCTGAAGGTCCAGAGATTACGGAATGCCTCCAGACGTGCTTCGGAAACTCTTACTGGACTTCCACTCAACGATTGAAGCGTAGACAGTTTGAGACATTACTCATATGGAGAAAAGTCCGCATGGTGCCTATTGTATTCTATCAAAATGCAATTTCTGTGTGTCATCAAGACTCTGAAGGTCCACCGATTACAGAATGCCGCCAGATAGGCGTCGGAAACTACTCCTGGTCTTCCTGGAACAGATTAAAGCGTACACAGTATGAGACATTACTCCCATGGTGAAAAGTCCTCATGGTGCCTGTTGTATTCAATCCCGATGCAATTTCTGTGTTTCTTCAACACTCTGAAGCTCCATGGATTACGGAATGCCTCCAGATGTGCTTCTTAATCTACTACTTGTCTTCCAGGGAACGATCAAAATGTAGACAGTTTGAGACATTACTCCCATGGAGAAAGTCCGCATGGGGCCTGTTGTATTCTTCCCGATGCAATTTCTGTGTTTCTTTAACATTCTGAAGGTCCACAGATTACAGAATGCCTCCAGATGAGCTTCTATTACTTCTACAGGTCTCCCAGGAATCGGTCAAAGTGTAGACAGTTTGAGACATTACTCCCATTGAGAAAAAACTGCATGGTGCCTGTTGTATTCAATCCCGATGCAATTTCTGTGTTACATCAACACTCTGAAGGCCCACAGATTACAGAATGCCTCCAGATGAGCTTCGGTTACTTCTACAGGTCTCCCAGGAATCGGTCAAAGTGTAGACAGTTTGAGACATAACTCACATTGAGAAAAAACTGCATGGTGCCTGTTGTATTCAATCCCGATGCAATTTCTGTGTTACATCAACACTCTGAAGGCCCACAGATTACAGAATGCCTCCAGACGTGCTTCGGAATCTCTTACTGGACTTCCACTGAACGATTGAAGCGTTGACAGTTTGAGACCTTACTCACATGGAGAAAAGTCCGCATGATGCCTATTGTATTCTATCCCGATGCAATTTCTGTGTTTCATCAACACTCTGAAGGCCCACAGATTACAGAGTGCCTCCAGATGTGCTTGGAAACTACTACTGGTCTTCGAGGAATCGATCAATATTCGTAGGCATTTAGAGACATTTCTCACATGGAGAAAAGTAAGCATCGTGACTGTTGTATTTAATCCCGATGCAATATCTGTGTTTCATCAAGTCTCTAAGGGCCACCGATTACAGAATGCCTCCAGATAGGCGTCGGAAACTACTCCTGGTCTTCCTGGAACCGATTAAAGCGTAAACAGTATGAGACATTACTCCCATGGTGAAAAGACCTCATGGTGCCTGTTGTATTCAATCCCGATGCAATTTCTGTGTTTCATCAACACTCTGAAGCTCCATGGATTACGGAATGCCTCCAGATGTGCTTCTTAATCTACTACTTGTCTTCCAGGGAACGATCAAAATGTAGACAGTTTGAGACATTACTCCCATGGAGAAAGTACGCATGGTACCTGTTGTATTCTTCCCGATGCAATTTCTGTGTTTCTTCAAAATTCTGAAGGTCCACAGACTACAGAATGCCTCCAGATGAGCTTCGGTTACTTCTACAGGTCTCCCAGGAATCGGTCAAAGTGTAGACAGTTTGAGACATTACTCCCATTGAGAAAAAACTGCATGGTGCCTGTTATATTCAATCCCGATGCAATTTCTGTGTTACATCAACACTCTGAAGGGCCCACAGATTACAGAATGCCTCCAGATGAGCTTCGGTTACTTCTACAGGTCTCCCAGGATTCGGTCAAAGTGTAGACAGTTTGAGACATTACTCCCATTGAGAAAAAACTGCATGGTGCCTGTTGTATTCAAGCCCGATGCAATTTCTGTGTTTCATCAACACTCTGAAGGCCCACAGATTAAAGAATTTCTCCAGATGAGCTTCGGTTACTTCTACAGGTCTCCCAGGAATCGGTCAAAGTGTAGACAGTTTGAGACATTACTCCCATTGAGAAAAAACTGCATGGTGCCTGTTGTATTCAATCCCGATGCAATTTCTGTGTTTCATCAACACTCTGAAGGCCCACAGATTACAGAATGCCTCCAGATGAGCTTCGGTTACTTCTACAGGTCTCCCAGGAATCGGTCAAAGTGTAGACAGTTTGAGACATTACTCCCATTGAGAAAAAACTGCATGGTGCCTGTTGTATTCAAGCCCGATGCAACTTCTGTGTTTCATCAACACTCTGAAGGCCCACAGATTAAAGAATTTCTCCAGATGAGCTTCGGTTACTTCTACAGGTCTCCCAGGAATCGGTCAAAGTGTAGACAGTTTGAGACATTACTCCCATTGAGAAAAAACTGCATGGTGCCTGTTGTATTCAATCCCCATGCAGTTCCTGTGTTTCATAAACACTCTGAAGGTCCAGAGATTACATAATGCCTCCAGATGTGCTTCGGAAACTACTACAGGTCTTCCAGGGAATGATTAAAGCGTAGACAGTTTCAGACATAACTCCCATGGAGAAAAGTCCTCATGGTGCCTGTTGTATGCAATCCCGATTCAATTTTTGTGTTCCATCAACACTCTGAAGCTCCACAGATTACCGAATGCCTCCAGAGGTGCTCTTAATCTACTACTTGTCTTCCAGGGAACGATGAAAATGTCGAAAGTTTGAGACATTACTCCCATGGAGAAAGTCCGCATGGTGCCTGTTGTATTCAATCCCGATGCAATTTCTGTGTTTCTTCCACATTCTGAAGGTCCAGAGATTACGGAATGCCTCCAGACGTGCTTCGGAAACTCTTACTAGGACTTCCACTGAACGATTGAAGCGTAGACAGTTTGAGACATTACTCATATGGAGAAAAGTCCGCATGGTGCCTATTGTATTCTATCAAAATGCAATTTCTGTGTTTCATCAACACTCTGAAGGCCCACAGATTACAGAGTGCCTCCAGATGTGCTTGGAAACTACTACTGGTCTTCGAGGAATCTATCAAAATTCGTAGGCAGTTAGAGACATTTGTCACATGGAGAAAATTAAGCATCGTGCCTGTTGTATTTAATCCCGATGCAATTTCTGTGTGTCATCAAGACTCTGAAGGTCCACCGATTACAGAATGCCTCCAGATAGGCGTCGGAAACTACTCCTGGTCTTCCTGGAACCGATTAAAGCGTACACAGTATGAGACATTACTCCCATGGTGAAAAGTCCTCATGGTGCCTGTTGTATTTAATCCCGATGCAATTTCTGTGTTTCTTCAACACCCTGAAGCTCCATGGATTACGGAATGCCTCCAGATGTGCTTCTTAATCTGCTACTTGTCTTCCATTGAACGATCAAAATGTAGACAGTTTGAGACATTACTCCCATGGAGAAAGTCCACATGGGGCCTGTTGTATTCTTCCTGATGCAATTTCTGTGTTTCTTTAACATTCTGAAGGTCCACAGATTAAAGAATGCCTCCAGATGAGCTTCTATTACTTCTACAGGTCTCCCTGGAATCGGTCAAAGTGTAGACAGTTTGAGACATTACTCCCATTTAGGAAAAACTGCATGGTGCCTGTTGTATTCAATCCCGATGCAATTTCTGTGTTTCGTGAACACTCTGAAGATATACCGATTACAGAAAGCCTCCAGATGTCCTTCGGAAACTACTACTGGTCTTCCAGGGAATGATTAAAGCGTAGACAGTTTGAGACATTACCGCCATTGAGAAAAGTCCGCATGGTGCTTGGTGTATTAAATCCCTTTGCAATTTCTGTGTTTCGTCAACACTCTGAAGGTCCACCGATTACAGAATGCCTCCACATGTGCGTCGGAAATTACTAATGGTCTTCCTGGAATCGATTAAAGCGTACACAGTTTGAGACATTACTCCCGTGGAGAAAAGTCCGCATGGTGCCTGTTGTATTCAATCCTGTAGTAATTTCTGTGTTTCAACAACACTCTGAAGCTCCACAGATTACGGAATGCCTCCAGATGTGCTTCGGAAACTACTACTGGTCTTCCAGGGAATGATTAAGCGTATACAGTTTGAGACTTTACTCCCATGGAGAAAAGTCCGCATGGTGAATGTTGTATTCAATGCCGATTCAATTTTAGTGTTCCATCAACAATCTGAAGCCCCACAGATTACGGAATGCCTCCAGATGTGCTTCTTAATCTACTACTGGTCTTCCAGGGAACGATCAAAATGAAGACAGTTTGTGACATTATTCCCACGGAGAATAGTCCGCATGGTGCCTGTTGTATTCAATCCCAATGCAATTTCTGTGTTTCATCAACACTCGGAAGGTCTGCAGATTACCGAATTCATCCAGATGTACTTCGGAAACTACTACTGGTCTTCCATGGAAGATTAAAGCGTAGACAATTTGAGACATTACTCTCATTGAGAAAAGTCCGCATGGTGTCTGTTGTATTCAATTCCGATGCAATTTCTGTGTTACATCAACACTCTGAAGGCCCACAGATTACAGAATGCCTCCAGATGAGCTTCGGTTACTTCTACAGGTCTCCCAGGAATCGGTCAAAGTGTAGACAGTCTGAGACATTACTCCCATTGAGAAAAAACTGCATGGTGCCTGTTGTATTCAAGCCCGATGCAATTTCTGTGTTTCATCAACACTCTGAAGGCCCACAGATTAAAGAATTTTTCCAGATGAGCTTCGGTTACTTCTACAGGTCTCCCAGGAATCGGTCAAAGTGTAGACAGTTTGAGACATTACTCCCATTGACAAAAAACTGCATGGTGCCTGTTATATTCAATCCCGATGCAATTTCTGTGTTACATCAACACTCTGAAGGCCCACAGATTACAGAATGCCTCCAGATGAGCTTCGGTTACTTCTACAGGTCTCCCAGGAATCGGTCAAAGTGTAGACAGTTTGAGACATTACTCCCATTGAGAAAAAACTGCATGGTGCCTGTTGTATTCAAGCCCGATGCAATTTCTGTGTTTCATCAACACTCTGAAGGCCCACAGATTAAAGAATTTTTCCAGATGAGCTTCGGTTACTTCTACAGGTCTCCCAGGAATCGGTCAAAGTGTAGACAGATTGAGACATTACTCCCATTGAGAAAAAACTGCATGGTGCCTGTTGTATTCAATCCCGATGCAATTTCTGTGTTTCATCAACACTCTGAAGGCCCACAGATTACAGAATGCCTCCAGATGAGCTTCGGTTACTTCTACAGGTCTCCCAGGAATCGGTCAAAGTGTAGACAGTTTGAGACATTACTACCATTGAGAAAAAACTGCATGGTGCCTGTTGTATTCAAGCCCGATGCAATTTCTGTGTTTCATCAACACTCTGAAGGCCCACAGATTAAAGAATTTCTCCAGATGAGCCTCGGTTACTTCTACAGGTCTCCCAGGAATCGGTCAAAGTGTAGACAGTTTGAGACCTTACTCCCATTGAGAAAAAACTGCATGGTGCCTGTTGTATTCAATCCCCATGCAGTTCCTGTGTTTCATAAACACTCTGAAGGTCCACAGATTACAGAATGCCTCCAGATGTGCTTCGGAAACTACTACAGGTCTTCCAGGGAATGATTAAAGCGTAGACAGTTTCAGACATAACTCCCATGGAGAAAAGTCCTCGTGGTGCCTGTTGTATGCAATCCCGATTCAATTTTTGTGTTCCATCAACACTCTGAAGCTCCACAGATTACCGAATGCCTCCAGAGGTGCTCTTAATCTACTACTTGTCTTCCAGGGAACGATGAAAATGTAGAACGTTTGAGACATTACTCCTATGGAGAAAGTCCGCATGGTGCCTGTTGTATTCAATCCCGATGCAATTTCTGTGTTTCTTCAACATTCTGAAGGTCCAGAGATTACGGAATGCCTCCAGACGTGCTTCGGAAACTCTTACTGGACTTCCACTGAACGATTGAAGCGTAGACAGTTTGAGACATTACTCATATGGAGAAAAGTCCGCATGGTGCCTATTGTATTCTATCAAAATGCAATTTCTGTGTTTCATCAACACTCTGAAGGCCCACAGATTACAGAGTGCCTCCAGATGTGCTTGGAAACTACTACTGGTCTTCGAGGAATCTATCAAAATTCGTAGTCAGTTAGAGACATTTGTCACATGGAGAAAATTAAGCATCGTGCCTGTTGTATTTATTCCCGATGCAATTTCCGTGTGTCATCAAGACTCTGAAGGTCCACCGATTACAGAATGCCTCCAGATAGGCGTCGGAAACTACTCCTGGTCTTCCTGGAACCGATTAAAGCGTACACAGTATGAGACATTGCTCCCATGGTGAAAAGTCCTCATGGTGCCTGTTGTATTCAATCCCGATGCAATTTCTGTGTTTCTTCAACTTTCTGAAGCTCCATGGATTACGGAATGCCTCCAGATGTGCTTCTTAATCTACTACTTGTCTTCCAGGGAACGATCAAAATGTAGACAGTTTGAGACATTACTCCCATGGAGAAAGTTCGCATGGGGCCTGTTGTATTTTTCCCGATGCAATTTCTGTGTTTCTTTAACATTCTGAAGGTCCACAGATTACAGAATGCCTCCAGATGAGCTTCGGTTACTTCTACAGGTCTCCCTGGAATCGGTCAAAGTGTAGACAGTTTGAGACATTACTCCCATTTAGGAAAAACTGCATGGTGCCTGTTGTATTCAATCCCAATGCAATTTCTGTGTTTCGTGAACACTCTGAAGATATACCGATTACAGAGAGCCTCCAGATGTCCTTCGGAAACTACTACTGGTCTTCCAGGGAATGATTAAAGCGTAGACAGTTTGAGACATTACCGCCATTGAGAAAAGTCCGCATGGTGCTTGGTGTATTAAATCCCTTTGCAATTTCTGTGTTTCGTCAACACTCTGAAGGTCCACCGATTACAGAATGCCTCCACATGTGCGTCGGAAATTACTAATGGTCTTCCTGGAATCGATTAAAGCGTACATAGTTTGAGACATTACTCCCGTGGAGAAAAGTCCGCATGGTGCCTGTTGTATTCAATCCTGTAACAATTTCTGTGTTTCAACAACACTCTGAAGCTCCACAGATTACGGAATGCCTCCAGATGTGCTTCGGAAACTGCTACTGGTCTTCCAGGAAATGATTAAGCGTATATAGTTTGAGACATTACTCCCATGGAGAAAATCCGCATGGTGAATGTTGTATTCAATGCCGATTCAATTTTAGTGTTCCATCAACAATCTGAAGCTCCACAGATTACGGAATGCCTCCAGATGTGCTTCTTAATCTACTACTGGTCTTCCAGGGAACGATCAAAATGAAGACAGTTTGAGACATTATTCCCACGGAGAATAGTCCGCATGGTGCCTGTTGTATTCAATCCCAATGCAATTTCTGTGTTTCATCAACACTCGGAAGGTCTACAGATTACCGAATGCATCCAGATGTACTTCGGAAACTACTACTGGTCTTCCATGGAAGATTAAAGCGTAGACAATTTGAGACATTACTCTCATTGAAAAAAGTCCGCATGGTGTCTGTTGTATTCAATTCCGATGCTATTTCTGTGTTTCATCTACACTCGGAAGGACCACAGATTTCAGAATGCCTCTGGATGTGATTCGGCAACTGCTACTGGTCTTCCATGGAACGATCAAACCGTTTACAGTTTGAGACATTACCGCCATGGAGGAAAGTCCGCATGGTGCCTGTTGTATTCAATCCCGATGCAGTTTCCGTATTTTATCAACACTCTGAAGGTCCGCAGATTACAGAATTCCTCCAGATGTGCTTCGGGAACTACTGGTCCTCTAGGGAACAATCACATCGGAGACAGTTTGAAAAATTACTCCCATGGAGAAAAAACATAATGGTGCCTGTTGTATTTAATCCCGATGCAATTTTTGTGTTTCATCAACACGCGGAAGGACTACAGATTACCGAATGCCTCCAGATGTACTTCTGAAACTACTACTGGTCTTCCATGGAAGATTAAAGCGTAGACAATTTGAGACATTACTCAGATGGAGAAAAGTCCGCATATTGCCTGTTGTATTCAAGCCCAATGCAATTTCTGTGTTTCATCAACACTCTGAATGCCCACAGATTACAGAATGCCTCCAGATGAGCTTCGGTTACTTTTACAGCTCTCCCAGGAATCGGTCAAAGTGTAGACAGTTTGAGACATCACTCCCATTGAGAAAAAACTGCATGGTGCCTGTTGTATTCAATCCCGATGCAATTTTTGTGTTACATCAATACTCTGAAGGCCCACAGATTACAGAATGCCTCCAGATGAGCTTCTGTTACTTCTACAGGTCTCCCAGGAATCGGTCAAAGTGTAGACAGTTTGAGACATTACTCCCATTGAGAAAAAACTGCATGGTGCCCGTTGTATTCAATCCCGATGCAATTTCTGTGTTACATCAACACTCTGAAGGCCCACAGATTACAGAATGCCTCCAGATGAGCTTCGGTTACTTCTACAGGTCTCCCAGGAATCGGTCAAAGTGTAGACAGTTTAAGACATTACTCCCATTGAGAAAAAACTGCATGGTGCCTGTTGTATTCAATCCCGATGCAATTTCTGTGTTACATCAACACTCTGAAGGCCCACAGATTACAGAATGCCTCCAGATGAGCTTCGGTTACTTCTACAGGTCTCCCAGGAATCGGTCAAAGTGTAGACAGTTAGAGACATTACTCCCATTGAGAAAAAACTGCATGGTGCCTGTTGTATTCAATCCCGATGCAATTTCTGTGTTACATCAACACTCTGAAGGCCCACAGATTACAGAATGCCTCCAGATGAGCTTCGATTACTTCTACAGGTCTCCCAGGAATCGGTCAAAGTGTAGACAGTTTGAGACATTACTACCATTGAGAAAAAACTGCATGGTGCCTGTTGTATTCAAGCCCGATGCAATTTCTGTGTTTCATCAACACTCTGAAGGCCCACAGATTAAAGAATTTCTCCAGATGAGCTTCGGTTACTTCTACAGGTATCCCAGGAATCGGTCAAAGTGTAGACTGTTTGAGACATTACTCCCATTGAGAAAAAACTGCATGGTGCCTGTTGTATTCAATCCCCATGCAGTTCCTGTGTTTCATAAACACTCTGAAGGTCCACAGATTACAGAATGCCTCCAGATGTGCTTCGGAAACTACTACAGGTCTTCCAGGGAATGAATAAAGCGTAGACAGTTTTAGACATAACTCCCATGGAGAAAAGTCCTCATGGTGCCACTTGTATGCAATCCCGATTCAATTTTTGTGTTCCATCAACACTCTGAAGCTCCACAGATTACCGAATGCCTCCAGAGGTGCTCTTAATCTACTACTTGTCTTCCAGGGAACGATGAAAATGTAGAAAGTTTGAGACATTACTCCCATGGAGAAAGTCCGCATGGTGCCTGTTGTATTCAATCCCGATGCAATTTCTGTGTTTCTTCAACATTCTGAAGGTGCAGAGATTACGGAATGCCTCCAGACGTGCTTCGGAAACTCTTACTGGACTTCCACTGAACGATTGAAGCGTAGACAGTTTGAGACGTTACTCATATGGAGAAAAGTCCGCATGGTGCCTATTGTATTCTATCAAAATGCAATTTCTGTGTTTCATCAACACTCTGAAGGCCCACAGATTACAGTGTGCCTCCAGATGTGCTTGGAAACTACTACTGGTCTTCGAGGAATCTATCAAAATTCGTAGGCAGTTAGAGACATTTGTCACATGGAGAAAATTAAGCATCGTGCCTGTTGTATTTAATCCCGATGCAATTTCTGTGTGTCATCAAGACTCTGAAGGTTAACCGATTACAGAATGCCTCCAGATAGGCGTCGGAAACTACTCCTGGTCTTCCTGGAACCGATTAAAGCGTACACAGTATGAGACATTACTCCCATGGTGAAAAGTCCTCATGGTGGCTGTTGTATTCAATCCCGATGCAATTGCTGTGTTTCTTCAACACTCTGAAGCTCCATGAATTACGGAATGCCTCCAGATGTGCTTCTTAATCTACTACTTGTCTTCCAGGGAACGATCAAAATGTAGACAGTTTGAGACATTACTCCCATGGAGAAAGTCCGCATGGGGCCTGTTGTATTCTTCCCGATGCAATTTCTGTGTTTCTTTAACATTCTGAAGGTCCACAGATTACAGAATGCCTCCAGATGAGCTTCGGTTACTTCTACAGGTCTCCCAGGAATCGGTCAAAGTGTAGACAGTTTGAGACATTACTCCCATTTAGGAAAAACTGCATGGTGCCTGTTGTATTCAATCCCGATGCAATTTCTGTGTTTCGTGAACACTCTGAAGATATACCGATTACAGAAAGCCTCCAGATGTGCTTCGGAAACTACTACTGGTCTTCCAGGGAATGATTAAAGCGTAGACAGTTTGAGACATTACCGCCATTGAGAAAAGTCCGCATGGTGCTTGGTGTATTAAATCCCTTTGCAATTTCTGTGTTTCGTCAACACTCTGAAGGTCCACCGATTACAGAATGCCTCCACATGTGCGTCGGAAATTACTAATGGTGTTCCTGGAATCGATTAAAGCGTACACAGTTTGAGACATTTCTCCCGTGGAGAAAAGTCCGCATGGTGCCTGTTGTATTCAATCCTGTAACAATTTCTGTGTTTCAACAACACTCTGAAGCTCCACAGATTACGGAATGCCTCCAGATGTGCTTCGGAAACTACTACTGGTCTTCCAGGGAATGATTAAGCGTATACAGTTTGAGACATTACTCCCATGGAGAAAAGTCCGCATCGTGGATGTTGTATTCAATGCCGATTCAATTTTAGTGTTCCATCAACAATCTGAAGCTCCACAGATTACGGAATGCCTCCAGATGTGGTCCTTAATCCACTACTGGTCTTCCAGGGAACGATCAAAATGAAGACAGTTTGAGACATTATTCCCACGGAGAATATTCCGCATGGTGCCTGTTGTATTCAATCCCAATGCAATTTCTGTGTTTCATCAACACTCGGAAGGTCTACAGATTACCGAATGCATCCAGATGTACTTCGGAAACTACTACTGGTCTTCCATGGAAGATTAAAGCGTAGACAATTTGAGACATTACTCAGATGGAGAAAAGTCCGCATATTGCCTGTTGTATTCAAGCCCAATGCAAATTCTGTGTTTCATCAACACTCTGAATGCCCACAGATTACAGAATCCCTCCAGATGAGCTTCGGTTACTTCTACAGGTCTCCCAGGAATCGGTAAAGTGTAGACAGTTTGAGACATTACTCCCATTGAGAAAAAACGGCATGGTGCCTGTTGTATTCAAGCCCGATGCAATTTCTGTGTTTCATCTACACTCTGAAGGACCACAGATTTCAGAATGCCTCTGGATGTGATTCGGCAACTGCTACTGGTCTTCCATGGAACGATCAAACCGTTTACAGTTTGAGTCATTACCGCCATGGAGGAAAGTCCGCATGGTGCCTATTGTATTCAATCCCGATGCAGTTTCCGTATTTTATCAACACTCTGAAGGTCCGCAGATTTCAGAATTCCTATAGATGTGCTTCGGGAACTACTGGTCTTCTAGGGAACAATCACATCGGAGACAGTTTGAAAAATTACTCCCATGGAGAAAAAACATAATGGTGCCTGTTGTATTCAATCCCGATGCAATTTCTGTGTTTCATCAACACGCGGAAGTACTACAGATTACCGAATGCCTCCAGATGTACTTCTGAAACTACTACTGGTCTTCCATGGAAGATTAAAGCGTAGACAATTTGAGACATTACTCAGATGGAGAAAAGTCCGCATATTGCCTGTTGTATTCAAGCCCAATGTAATTTCTGTGTTTCATCAACACTCTGAATGCCCACAGATTACAGAATGACTCCAGATGAGCTTCGGTTACTTCTACAGGTCTCCCAGGAATCGGTAAAGTGTAGACAGTTTGAGACATTACTCCCATTGAGAAAAAACGGCATGGTGCCTGTTGGATTCAAGCCCGATGCAATTTCTGTGTTTCATCAACACTCTGAAGGCCCACAGATTACAGAATTTCTCCAGATGAGATTCGGTTACTTCTACAGGTCTCCCAGGAATCGGTCAAAGTGTAGACAGTTTGAGACATTACTCCCATTGAGAAAAAACTGCATGGTGCCTGTTGTATTCAATCCCGATGCAATTTCTGTGTTTCATAAACACTCTGAAGGTCCACAGATCACAGAATGCCTCAAGATGTGCTTCGGAAACTACTACTGGTCTCCCAGAGAACGATCAAAGCGTAGACAGTTTGAGTCATTACTCCCATGGAGAAAAGTCCGCATGGTGCCTGTTGTATTCAATCCCGATGCATTTCTGTGTTTCGTTAACACTCTGAAGATCCACCGATTACATAAAGCGTCTAGATCGCTTCGGAAACTACTACAGGTCTACCAGGGAATGATGAAAGCGTAGACAGTTTGAGACATATCTCCCATGGAGAAAAGTCCTCATGGTGCCTGTTGTATGCAATCCCGATTCAATTTTTGTATTAAATCAACACTCTGAAGCTCCACAGATTACCGAATGCCTCCAGATGTGCTTCTTAATCTACTACTTGTCTTCCAGGGAACGATGAAAATGTAGACAGTTTGAGACATTACTCCCATGGAGAAAGTCCGCATGGTGCCTGTTGTATTCAATCCCGCTGCAATTTCTGTGATTCTTCAACATTCTGAAGGTCCACAGATTACGGAATGCCTCCAGATGTGCTTCGGAAACTGTTACTGGACTTCCACTGAACGATTGAATCGTAGTTAGTTTGAGACATTACTCACATGGAGAAAAGTTCGCATGGTGCCTATTGTATTCTATCCCGATGCAATTTCTGTGTTTCATCAACACTCGGAAGGCCCACAGATTACAGAGTGCCTTTAGATGTGCTTGGAAACTACTACTGGTCTTCGAGGAATCGATCAAAATACGTAGGCACTTAGAGACATTTCTCCCATGGAGAAAAGTAAGCATCGTGCCTGTTGTATTTAATCCCGATGCAATTTCTGTGTTTCATCAAGACTCTGAAGGTCCACCGATTACAGAATGGTTCCAGATAGGCGTTGGAAACTACTCCTGGTCTTCCTGGAACCGATTAAAGCGTACACAGTATGAGAAATTACTCCCATGGTGAAAAGTCCCTATGATGCCTGTTGTATTATATCCCGATGCAATTTCTGTGTTTCATTAACACTCTGGAGCCCCACAGATTACAGAATGCCACCAGATGTGCCTTGGTAACCACTACTGGTCTTCCAGGGAACGATCAAAGGTAAACTGTTTGAGATATTACTCCCTTGGAGAAAAGACCGCATGGTACCTGTTGTATTCAATCCCGATGCAATTTCTCTGTTTCAGCAACACTCTGAATTTACACAGATTAGAGAATGAATCCTGAATAGTTTCGGAAACTACTACTTGTCTTTCAGGGAACGATAAAAGCGTAGAAAATTTGAGACATTATTCCCACGGAGAAAAGTCAGCAAAGTGCCTGTTGTATTTAATCCCGATGCAATTTCTGTGTTTCTCAATACTCTGATGGTCCACAGATTACAGAATGCCTCCAGATGTGCTTCGGAAACTACTACTGGTCTTCCAGGGAAGGATCAAAGCGTAGACAGTTTGAGACATTATTCCCATGGAGAAAAGTCCGCATGGTGCCTGTTATATTCAATCCCGATGCATTTTCTGTGTTTCAACAACACGCTGAAGGAACACTGATTACAGAATGCCTCCAGATGTGCTTCGGAAACTACTACAGGTCTTCCAGGGAAGGATCAAAGCGTAGACAGTTTGAGACATAACTCCCATGGAGAAAAGTCCGTATGTTGTCTGTTGTATCCAATCCCGTTGCCATTTCTGTGTTTCGTCAACACTCTGAAGTTCCAACGATTACAGAATGCCTCCAGATGTGCTTCTTAATCTACTACTTGTCATCCAGGGAACGATCAAAGCGTAGAGAGTTTGAGACACTACTCCCATGGAGAAAAGTCCGCATGGTGCCAGTTGTATCCAATCCCGATGCACTTTCAGTGTTTCATTAACACTCTGAAGATCCACAGATTACGGAATACCTCCAGATGTGCTTCGGAAACTACTACTGGCCTTCCATGGAATGATTAAAATGTAGACAGTTTGTGACATTACTCCCATGGAGAAAACTCCGCATGGTGCCTCTTGTATGAAAATCCCGATGCAATTTCTGTGTTTCATCAACACACGGAAGGTCCACAGATTACAGAGTGCCCCCAGATGTGCTTGGAAACTACAACTGGTCTTCGAGGAACTGATCAAAATTCGTAGATAGTTTGGGACATTTCTCCCATGGAGAGAAGTCCGCATTGTGCCTGTTGTATTCAATCCCGATTCAATTTCAGTGTTGCATCAACACTCTGAAGGTCCACAGATTACGGAATGCCTCCATATGTGCTACGGAAACTACTACTGGTCTTCCAGGGAACGATCAAAGCGTAGACACTGGGAGGCATTACTCCCATGGAGAAAAGTCCGCATGGTGCCTGTTGTATTCAATCCCGATGCAATTTCTGTGTTTCATCAACACTCTGAAGCTCCACAGATTACGGAATGCCTCCAGATGTGCTTCGGAAACTACTACTGGACTTCCAGGGAATGATTAAAGCGTAGACAGTTTGAGACATTACTCCCATGGAGAAAAGTCCGCATGGTGCCTGTTGTATTCAATCCCGATTTAATTTCTGTGTTCCATCAACACTCTGAATGTATACAGATAACACAATGGCTCCAGATGTGCTTCGCAAACTACTACTGGTATTCCAGGGAACGATCAAAACGTTTACAGTTTGAGACATTACTCCCATGGAGAAAAGTCCGCATGGTGCCTGTTGTATTCAATCCCGATGCAATTTCTGTGATTCTTCTTTACATTCTGAAGGTCCACAGATTACGGAATGCCTCCAGATGTGCTTCGGAAACTACTACTGGTCTTCCAGGGAAGCATCAAAGCGTAGACAGTTTGAGACATTACTCCCATGGAGAAAAGTCCGCATGGGGCGTGTTTTACTCAATCCCGATGCAATTTCTGTGTTTCATCAACACTCTGAAGCTCCATGGATTACGGAATGCCTCCAGATGTGCTTCTTAATCTACTACTTGTCTTCCAGGAAACGATCAAACTGTAGACAGTTTGAGACATTACTCCCATGGAGAAAGTCCGCATGGGGCGTGTTTTACTCAATCCCGATGCAATTTCTGTGTTTCTTCAACATTCTGAAGGTCCACAGATTACAGAATGCCTCCAGATGAGCTTCGGTTACTTCTACAGGTCTCCCAGGAATCGGCCAAAGTGTAGACAGTTTGAGACATTACTCCCATTGAGAAAAAACTGCATGGTGCCTGTTGTATTCAATCCCGTTGCAATTTCTGTGTTTCTTCAACATTCTGAAGGACCACAGATTACAGAATGATTCCAGATGTGCTTCGGAAACTGTTACTGGACTTCCAATGAACGATCGAAGCGTAGACAGTTTGAGACATTACTCCTATGGGGAAAAGTCCGCATGGTGCCTGTTGTATTCAATTCCGATTCACTTTCTGTGTTTCATCAACACTCCGAATGTCCACAGATTACAGAATATCTCCGGATATGCTTTGAAACTACTACAGGTCTTAGAGGGATCGATCAAAATTCGTAGACTGTTTAAGACATTTCTCCTAAGGAGAAAGGTCCGCATGGTGCCTGTTGTATTTAATCCCGATGCAATTTCTGTGTTTCATCAACACTCTGAAGGTCCACGGATTACAGAATGCCTCCAGATGTGCTTCGGAAACTACTACTGGTGTTCCAGCAGTAGATCAAAGCGTAGACAGTTTGAGACATTACTCCCATGGAGAAAGGTCCGCATGGTGCCTGTTGTATTATATCCCGATGCAATTTCTGTGTTTCATTAACACTCTGGAGTACCACAGATTACAGAATGCCACCAGATGTGCCTTGGTAACTACTACTGGTCTTCCAGGGAACGATCAAAGGTAAACTGTTTGAGACATTACTCCCTTGGAGAAAAGACCGCATGGTACCTGTTGTATTCAATCCCGATGCAATTTCTCTGTTTCATCAACACTCTGAATTTACACAGATTAGAGAATGAATCCTTATTAGCTTCGGAAACTACTACTTGTCTTTCAGGGAACGATAAAAGCGTAGACAATTTGAGACATTAATCCCACGGAGAAAAGTCAGCAAAGTGCCTGTTGTATTTAATCCCGATGCAATTTCTGTGTTTCTCAATACTCTGATGGTCCGCAGATTACAGAATGCCTCCAGATGTGCTTCGGAAACTACTACTGGTCTTCCAGGGAAGCATCAAAGCGTAGACAGTTTGAGACATTATTCCCATGGAGAAAAGTCCGCATGGTGCCTGTTATATTCAATCCCGATGCATTTTCTGTGTTTCATCAACACGCTGAAGGAACACTGATTACAGAAGGCCTCCAGATGTGCATCGGAAACTACTACTGGCCTTCCATGGAATGATTAAAGTGTAGACAGTTTGAGACATTACTCCCATGGAGAAAAGTCCTCATGGTTCCAGTGGTATCCAATCCCGATGCAATTTCAGTGTTTCAACAACAGTTTGAAGGTCCAATGTTTACAGAATGCCTCCAGATGTGCTTGGAAAATACTAATGGTGTTCGAGGAATCGTAAAAATTATTAGACAGTTTGAGACATTTCTCCCATGGAGAAAAATCCGCATGTTGCTTCTTGTATTCAATCCCGATGCAATTTATGTGTTTCTGCAACATTCTCAAGGACCACAGATTATAGAATGCCCCCAGTTGTGCTTCGGAAACTACTACTGGCCTTCCAGGGAATGATTAAAGCGTAGACAGTTTGAGACATTACTCCCATGGAGAAAAGTCCGCATGGTGCCTGTTGTATTCAATCCCGATGTAATTTCTGTGTTCCATCAACACTCTGAATGTCCACAGATAACAGAATGGCTCCAGATGTGCTTCGCAAACTACTACTGGTATTCCAGGTAACGATCAAAACGTTTACAGTTTGAGACATTAATCCCATGGAGAAAAGTGCTCATGGTGCGGTTGTATCCCATCCCGATGCAATTTCTGTGTTTCATCAATACTCTGTAGATCCACTGATTACGGAATGTCTCTAGATGTGCTTCTTAATCTACTACTTGTCTTCCAGGGAACGATCAAAATGAAGACAGATTGAGACATTACTCCCATGGAGAAAGTCCGCACGGTGCCTGTTGTATTCAATCCCGTTGCAATTTCTGTGTTTCTTCAACATTCTGAAGGACCACAGATTACAGAATGAATCCAGATGTGCTTCGGAAACTGTTACTGGACTTCCAATGAACGATCGAAGCGTAGACAGTTTGAGACATTACTCCTATGGGGAAAAGTCCGCATGGTACCTGTTGTATTCAATTCCGATTCACTTTCTGTGTTTCATCAACACTCCGAATGTCCACAGATTACAGAATGCCTCCGGATATGCTTTGAAACTACTACAGGTCTTAGAGGGATCGATCAAAATTCGTAGACTGTTTAAGACATTTCTCCTAAGGAGAAAGGTCTGCATGGTGCCTGTTGTATTTAATCCCGATGCAATTTCTGTGTTTCATCAACACTCTGAAGGTCCACGGATTACAGAATGCCTCCAGATGTGCTTCGGAAACTACTACTGGTGTTCCAGCAGTAGATCAAAGCGTAGACAGTTTGAGACATTACTCCCATGGAGAAAGGTCCGCATGGTGCCTGTTGTATTATATCCCGATGCAATTTCTGTGTTTCATTAACACTCTGGAGAACCACAGATTACAGAATGCCACCAGATGTGCCTTGGTAACTACTACTGGTCTTCCAGGGAACGATCAAAGGTAAACTGTTTGAGACATTACTCCCTTGGAGAAAAGACCGCATGGTACCTGTTGTATTCAATCCCGATGCAATTTCTCTGTTTCATCAACACTCTGAATTTACACAGATTAGAGAATGAATCCTTATTAGCTTCGGAAGCTACTACTTGTCTTTCAGGGAACGATAAAAGCGTAGACAATTTGAGACATTAATCCCACGGAGAAAAGTCAGCAAAGTGCCTGTTGTATTTAATCCCGATGCAATTTCTGTGTTTCTCAATACTCTGATGGTCCACAGATTACAGAATGCCTCCAGATGTGCTTCGGAAACTACTACTGGTCTTCCAGGGAAGGATCAACGCGTAGACAGTTTGAGACATTATTCCCATGGAGAAAAGTCCGCATGGTGCCTGTTATATTCAATCCTGATGCATTTTCTGTGTTTCATCAACACGCTGAAGGAACACTGATTACAGAAGGCCTCCAGATGTGCATCGGAAACTACTACTGGCCTTCCATGGAATGATTAAAGTGTAGACAGTTTGAGACATTACTCCCATGGAGAAAAGTCCTCTTGGTTCCAGTGGTATCCAATCCCGATGCAATTTCAGTGTTTCATCAACAGTCTGAAGGTCCATTGTTTACAGAATGCCTCCAGATGTGCTTCGGAAACTACTACAGGTCTTCCAAGGAAGGATCAAAGCGTAGACAGTTTGAGACATAACTCCCATGGAGAAAAGTCCGTATGTTGTCTGTTGTATCCAATCCCGTTGCCATTTCTGTGTTTCGTCAACACTCTGAAGTTCCAACGATTACAGAATGCCTCCAGATGTGCTTCTTAATCTACTACTTGTCATCCAGGGAACGATCAAAGCGTAGACAGTTTGAGACACTACTCCCATGGAGAAAAGTCCGCATGGTGCCAGTTGTATCCAATCCCGATGCAATTTCAGTGTTTCATCAACACTCTGAAGATCCACAGATTACGGAATACCTCCAGATGTGCTTCGGAAACTACTACTGGCCTTCCATGGAATGATTAAAATGTAGACAGTTTGTGGCATTACTCCCATGGAGAAAACTCCGCATGGTGCCTCTTGTATGAAAATCCCGATGCAATTTCTGTGTTTCATCAACACACGGAAGGTCCACAGATTACAGAGTGCCCCCAGATGTGCTTGGAAACTACAACTGGTCTTCGAGGAACTGATCAAAATTCGTAGATAGTTTGGGACATTTCTCCCATGGAGAGAAGTCCGCATTGTGCCTGTTGTATTCAATCCCGATTCAATTTCAGTGTTGCATCAACACTCTGAAGGTCCACAGATTACGGAATGCCTCCAGATGTGCTTCGGAAACTACTACTGGCCTTCCAGGGAATGATTAAAGCGTAGACAGTTTGAGACATTACTCCCATGGAGAAAAGTCCGCATGGTGCCTGTTGTATTCAATCCCGATTTAATTTCTGTGTTCCATCAACACTCTGAATGTATACAGATAACACAATGGCTCCAGATGTGCTTCGCAAACTACTACTGGTGTTCCAGGGAACGATCAAAACGTTTACAGTTTGAGACATTACTCCCATGGAGAAAAGTCCGCATGGTGCCTGTTGTATTCAATCCCGATGCAATTTCTGTGATTCTTCTTTACATTCTGAAGGTCCACAGATTACGGAATGCCTCCAGATGTGCTTCGGAAACTGTTACTGGACTTCCACTGAACGATTGAAGCGTAGATAGTTTGACACATTACTCACATGGAGAAAAGTCCGCATGGTGCCTACTGTATTCTATCCCGATGCAATTTCTGTGTTTCATCAACACTCGGAAGGCCCACAGATTACAGAGTGCCTTTAGATGTGCTTGGAAACTACTACTGGTCTTCGAGGAATCGATCAAAATTCGTAGGCACTTAGAGACATTTCTCCCATGGAGAAAAGTAAGCATCGTGCCTGTTGTATTCAATCCCGATGCAATGTCTGTGTTTCATCAACACTCTGAAGCTCCATGGATTACGGAATGCCTCCAGATGTGCTTCTTAATCTACTACTTGTCTTCCAGGAAACGATCAAACTGTAGACAGTTTGAGACATTACTGCCATGGAGAAAGTCCGCATGGGGCGTGTTGTACTCAATCCCGATGCAATTTCTGTGTTTCTTCTACATTCTGAAGGTCCACAGATTACAGAATGCCTCCAGATAAGCTCCGGTTACTTCTACAGGTCTCCCAGGAATCGGCCAAAGTGTAGACAGTTTGAGACATTACTCCCTTGAGAAAAAACTGCATGGTGCCTGTTGTATTCAATCCCGATGCAATTTCTGCGTTTCATCAACACTCTGGAGGTCCACAGATTACAGAATGCCTCCAGATGTGCTTCTTAATCTACTACTTGTCTTCCAGGGAACGATCAAAATGAAGACAGATTGAGACATTACTCCCATGGAGAAAGTCCGCACGGTGCCTGTTGTATTCAATCCCGTTGCAATTTCTGTGTTTCTTCAACATTCTGAAGGACCACAGATTACAGAATGATTCCAGATGTGCTTCGGAAACTGTTACTGGACTTCCAATGAACGATCGAAGCGTAGACAGTTTGAGACATTACTCCTATGGGGAAAAGTCCGCATGGTGCCTGTTGTATTCAATTCCGATTCACTTTCTGTGTTTCATCAACACTCCGAATGTCCACAGATTACAGAATATCTCCGGATATGCTTTGAAACTACTACAGGTCTTAGAGGGATCGATCAAAATTCGTAGACTGTTTAAGACATTTCTCCTAAGGAGAAAGGTCCGCATGGTGCCTGTTGTATTTAATCCCGATGCAATTTCTGTGTTTCATCAACACTCTGAAGGTCCACGGATTACAGAATGCCTCCAGATGTGCATCGGAAACTACTACTGGTGTTCCAGCAGTAGATCAAAGCGTAGACAGTTTGAGACATTACTCCCATGGAGAAAGGTCCGCATGGTGCCTGTTGTATTATATCCCGATGCAATTTCTGTGTTTCATTAACACTCTGGAGTACCACAGATTACAGAATGCCACCAGATGTGCCTTGGTAACTACTACTGGTCTTCCAGGGAACGATCAAAGGTAAACTGTTTGAGACATTACTCCCTTGGAGAAAAGACCGCATGGTACCTGTTGTATTCAATCCCGATGCAATTTCTCTGTTTCATCAACACTCTGAATTTACACAGATTAGAGAATGAATCCTGAATAGTTTCGGAAACTACTACTTGTCTTTCAGGGAACGATAAAAGCGTAGACAATTTGAGACATTAATCCCACGGAGAAAAGTCAGCAAAGTGCCTGTTGTATTTAATCCCGATGCAATTTCTGTGTTTCTCAATACTCTGATGGTCCACAGATTACAGAATGCCTCCAGATGTGCATCGGAAACTACTACTGGTCTTCCAGGGAAGGATCAAAGCGTAGACAGTTTGAGACATTATTCCCATGGAGAAAAGTCCGCATGGTGCCTGTTATATTCAATCCCGATGCATTTTCTGTGTTTCATCAACACGCTGAAGGAACACTGATTACAGAAGGCCTCCAGATGTGCATCGGAAACTACTACTGGCCTTCCATGGAATGATTAAAGTGTAGACAGTTTGAGACATTACTCCCATGGAGAAAAGTCCTCATGGTTACAGTGGTATCCAATCCCGATGCAATTTCAGTGTTTCATCAACAGTCTGAAGGTCCAATGTTTACAGAATGCCTCCAGATGTGCTTGGAAAGTACTAATGGTGTTCGAGGAATCGTAAAAATTATTAGACATTTTGAGACATTTCTCCCATGGAGAAAAGTCCGCATGGGGCTTCTTGTATTCAATCCCGATGCAATTTATGTGTTTCTGCAACATTCTCAAGGACCACAGATTACAGAATGCCCCCAGTTGTGCTTCGGAAACTACTACTGGCCTTCCAGGGAATGATTAAAGCGTAGACAGTTTGAGACATTACTCCCATGGAGAAAAGTCCGCATGGTGCCTGTTGTATTCAATCCCGATGTAATTTCTGTGTTCCATCAACACTCTGAATGTCCACAGATAACAGAATGGCTCCAGATGTGCTTCGCAAATTACTACTGGTATTCCAGGTAACGATCAAAACGTTTACAGTTTGAGACATTAATCCCATGGAGAAAAGTGCTCATGGTGCGGTTGTATCCCATCCCGATGCAATTTCTGTGTTTCATCAATACTCTGAAGGTCCACTGATTACGGAATGTCTCCAGATGTGCTTCGGAAACTACTACTGGTCTTCCAGGGAACGATCGAAGCGTATACAGTTTGAGACATTACTCCCGTGGAGAAAAGTCCGCATGGTGCCTGTTGTATCCAATCCCGATGCAATTTCTGTGTTTCATCAACATTTTGAAGGTCCAATGATTACAAAATGCCTCCAGATGTGCTTGGAAACTACTACCGGTCTTCGATTAATCGATCAAAATTCGTAGACAATTAGAGACATTTCTCCTATCGAGAAAGGTCAGCTTCGTGCCTCTTGTATTTAATCCCGATGCAATTTCTATATTTCATCAAGACTCTGAAGGTCTACAGATTAACGAATGCCTCCAGATGTACTTCCGAAACTACTACTGGTCTTCGAGGGAACGATTAAAGCGTAGATAGTCTGAGACATTACTCTCAAGGAGGAAAGTCCGCATGGTGCCTGTTGTTTTCAATCCCGATGTAATTTCTGTGTTACATCAACACTCTGAAGGACCACAGATTACAGAATGCCCCCAGATGTGCTTCGTTAACTACTACTGGTCTTCCACTGAATGATCGAAGCGTAGACAGTTTGTGACATTACTCCAATGGAGAAAACTCCCCATGCTGCCTGTTGTTATCAATCCCGATGCAATTTCTTTGTTTCATTAACACTCTGAAGCTCCACAGATTACGGATTGCCTCCAGGTGTGCTTCTTAATCTACTACTTGTCTTCCAGGGAACGATCAAAATGTAAACAGTTTGAGACAACACTGCCATGGAGAAAGTCCACATGGTACGTGTTGTATTCAATCGCGATGCAATTTCTGTCTTTCTGCAACATTCTGAAGGACCACAGATTACAGAATGCCTCCTGATGTGCTTCGCAAACTACTACAGAGTGCCTTTAGATGTGCTTGGAAACTACTACTGGTCTTCGAGGAATCGATCAAAATTCGTAGGCACTTAGAGACATTTCTCCCATGGAGAAAAGTAAGCATCGTGCCTGTTGTATTTAATCCCGATGCAATTTCTGTGTTTCATCAAGGCTCTGAAGGTCCACCGATTACAGAATGGTTCCAGATAGGCGTTGGAAACTACTCCTGGTCTTTCTGGAACCGATTAAAGCGTACACAGTATGAGAAATTACTCCCATGTTGAAAAGTCCCTATGGTACCTGTTGTATTATATCCCGATGCAATTTCTGTGTTTCATTAACACTCTGGAGCCCCACAGATTACAGAATGCCACCAGATGTGCCTTGGTAACTACTACTGGTCTTCCAGGGAACGATCAAAGGTAAACTGTTTGAGACATTACTCCCTTGGAGAAAGGACCGCATGGTACCTGTTGTATTCAATCCCGATGCAATTTCTCTGTTTCATCAACACTCTGAATTTACACAGATTAGAGAATGAATCCTGAATAGTTTCGGAAACTACTACTTGTCTTTCAGGGAACGATCAAAGCGTAGACACTGGGAGGCATTACTCCCATGGAGAAAAGTCCGCATGGTGCCTGTTGTATCAATCCCGATGCATTTCTGTGTTTCGTTTACACTCTGAAGATCCACCGATTACAAAAAGCCGCTAGATGTGCTTTGGAAACTACTACAGGTCTTCCAGGGAATGATTAAAGCGTAGACAGTTTGAGACATAACTCCTATGGAGAAAAGTCCTCATGGTGCCTGTTGTATGCAATCCCGATTCAATTTTTGTCTTAAATCAACACTCTGAAGCTCCACAGATTACCGAATGCCTCCAGATGTGCTTCTTAATCTACTACTTGTCTTCCAGGGAACGATGAAAATGTAGACAGTTTGAGACATTACTCCCATGGAGAAAGTCCGCATGGTGCCTGTTGTATTCAATCCCGATGACATTTCTGTGTTTCATAAACACGCTGGAGGAACACTGATTACAGAATGCCTCCAGATGTGCTTCGGAAACTACTACAGGTCTTCCAGGGAAGGATCAAAGCGTAGACAGTTTGAGACATAACTCCCATGGAGAAAACTCCGCATGGTGCCTCTTGTATGAAAATCCCGATGCAATTTCTGTGTTTCATCAACACACGGAAGGTCCACAGATTACAGAATGCCTCCAGATGTGCTTGGAAACTACAACTGGTCTTCGAGGAACTGATCAAAATTCGTAGATAGTTTGAGACATTTCTCGCATGGAGAGAAGTCCGCATGGTGCCTGTTGTATTCAATCCCGATGCAATTTCTGTGTTTCATCAACACTCTGAAGCTCCACAGATTACGGAATGCCTCCAGATGTGCTTCGGAAACTACTACTGGCCTTCCAGGGAATGATTAAAGCGTAGACAGTTTGAGACATTACTCCCATGGAGAAAAGTCCGTATGGTGCCTGTTGTATTCAATCCCGATGTAATTTCTGTGTTCTATCAAGACTCTGAATGTCCACAGATAACAGAATGGCTCCAGATGTGCTTCGCAAACTACTACTGGTATTCCAGGGAACGATCAAAACGTTTACAGTTTGAGACATTAATCTCATGGAGAAAAGTGCTCATGGTGCCGGTTGTATCCCATCCCGATGCAATTTCTGTGTTTCATCAATACTCTGAGGGTCCACTGATTACGGAATGTCTCCAGATGTGCTTCGGAAACTACTACTGGTCTTCCAGGGAACGATCGAAGCGTATACAGTTTGAGACATTACTCCCGTGGAGAAAATCCGCATGGTGCCTGTTGTATCCAATCCCGATGCAATTTCTGTGTTTCATCAACACTCTGAAGGTCCAATGGTTACAAAATGCCTCCAGATGTGCTTGGAAACTACTAATGGTGTTCGAGGAATCGTAAA
This sequence comes from Schistocerca gregaria, assembly GCF_023897955.1. NCBI lineage: Eukaryota > Metazoa > Arthropoda > Insecta > Orthoptera > Acrididae > Schistocerca > Schistocerca gregaria. Next base: position 5,327,677 of record NW_026061884.1, read on the forward strand.
AATTATTAGACAGTTTGAGCGATTTCTCCCATGGAGAAAAGTCCGCATGGTGCTTCTTGTATTTAATCCCGATGCAATTTCTATATTTCATCAAGACTCTGAAGGTCTACAGATTAACGAATGCCTCCAGATGTACTTCCGAAACTACTACTGGTCTTCCAGGGAACGATTAAAGCGTAGATAGTCTGAGACATTACTCTCAAGGAGGAAAGTCCGCATGGTGCCTATTGTATTCTATCCCGATGCAATTTCTGTGTTTCATCAACACTCGGAAGGCCCACAGATTACAGAGTGCCTTTAGATGTGCTTGGAAACTACTACTGGTCTTCGAGGAATCGATCAAAATTCGTAGGCACTTAGAGACATTTCTCCCATGGAGAAAAGTAAGCATCGTGCCTGTTGTATTTAATCCCGATGCAATTTCTGTGTTTCATCAAGACTCTGAAGGTCCACCGATTACAGAATGGTTCCAGATAGGACGTTGGAAACTACTCCTGGTCTTCCTGGAACCGATTAAAGCGTACACAGTATGAGAAATTACTCCCACGGTGAATAGTCCCTATGGTGCCTGTTGTATTATATCCCGATGCAATTTCTGTGTTTCATTAACACTCTGGAGCCCCACAGATTACAGAATGCCACCAGATGTGCCTTGGTAACTACTACTGGTCTTCCAGGGAACGATCAAAGGTAAACTGTTTGAGACATTACTCCCTTGGAGAAAAGACCGCATGGTACCTGTTGTATTCAATCCCGATGCAATTTCTCTGTTTCATCAACACTCTGAATTTACACAGATTAGAGAATGAATCCTGAATAGTTTCGGAAACTACTACTTGTCTTTCAGGGAACGATCAAAGCGTAGACACTTTGAGGCATTACTCCCATGGAGAGAAGTCCGCATGGTGCCTGTTGTATTCAATCCCGATGCAATTTCTGTGTTTCATCAACACTCTGAAGCTCCACAGATTACGGAATGCCTCCAGATGTGCTTCGGAAACTACTACTGGCCTTCCAGGGAATGATTAAAGCGTAGACAGTTTGAGACATTACTCCCATGGAGAAAAGTCCGCATGGTGCCTGTTGTATTCAATCCCGATGTAATTTCTGTGTTCCATCAACACTCTGAATGTCCACAGATAACAGAATGGCTCCAGATGTGCTTCGCAAACTACTACTGGTATTCCAGGGAACGATCAAAACGTTTACAGTTTGAGACATTACTCCCATGGAGAAAAGTCCGCATGGTGCCTGTTGTATCAATCCCGATGCATTTCTGTGTTTCGTTTACACTCTGAAGATCCACCGATTACAGAAAGCCTCTAGATGTGCTTTGGAAACTACTACAGGTCTTCCAGGGAATGATTAAAGCGTAGACAGTTTGAGACATAACTCCTATGGAGAAAAGTCCTCATGGTGCCTGTTGTATGCAATCCCGATTCAATTTTTGTCTTAAATCAACACTCTGAAGCTCCACAGATTACCGAATGCCTCCAGATGTGCTTCTTAATCTACTACTTGTCTTCCAGGGAACGATGAAAATGTAGACAGTTTGAGACATTACTCCCATGGAGAAAGTCCGCATGGTGCCTGTTGTATTCAATCCCGATGAAATTTCTGTGTTTCATCAACACACGGAAGGTCCACAGATTACAGAATGCCTCCAGATGTGCTTGGAAACTACAACTGGTCTTCGGGGAACTGATCAAAATTCGTAGATAGTTTGAGACATTTCTCGCATGGAGAGAAGTCCGCATGGTGCCTGTTGTATTCAATCCCGATGCAATTTCTGTGTTTCATCAACACTCTGAAGCTCCACAGATTACGGAATGCCTCCAGATGTGCTTCGGAAACTACTACTGGCCTTCCAGGGAATGATTAAAGCGTAGACAGTTTGAGACATTACTCCCATGGAGAAAAGTCCGCATGGTGCCTGTTGTATTCAATCCCGATGTAATTTCTGTGTTCTATCAAGACTCTGATTGTCCACAGATAACAGAATGGCTCCAGATGTGCTTCGCAAACTACTACTGGTATTCCAGGGAACGATCAAAACGTTTACAGTTTGAGACATTAATCCCATGGAGAAAAGTGCTCATGGTGCCGGTTGTATCCCATCCCGATGCAATTTCTGTGTTTCATCAATACTCTGAAGGTCCACTGATTACGGAATGTCTCCAGATGTGCTTCGGAAACTACTACTGGTCTTCCAGGGAACGATCGAAGCGTATACAGTTTGAGACATTACTCCCGTGGAGAAAAGTCCGCATGGTGCCTGTTGTATCCAATCCCGATGCAATTTCTGTGTTTCATCAACATTTTGAAGGTCCAATGATTACAAAATGCCTCCAGATGTGCTTGGAAACTACTACCGGTCTTCGATTAATCGATCAAAATTCGTAGATAATTGGAGACATTTCTCCTATCGAGAAAGGTCAGCTTCGTGCCTCTTGTATTTAATCCCGATGCAATTTCTATATTTCATCAAGACTCTGAAGGTCTACAGATTAACGAATGCCTCCAGATGTACTTCCGAAACTACTACTGGTCTTCGAGGGAACGATTAAAGCGTAGATAGTCTGAGACATTACTCTCAAGGAGGAAAGTCCGCATGGTGCCTGTTGTTTTCAATCCCGATGTAATTTCTGTGTTACATCAACACTCTGAAGGACCACAGATTACAGAATGCCCCCAGATGTGCTTCGTTAACTACTACTGGTCTTCCACTGAATGATCGAAGCGTAGACAGTTTGTGACATTACTCCAATGGAGAAAACTCCCCATGCTGCCTGTTGTTATCAATCCTGATGCAATTTCTTTGTTTCATTAACACTCTGAAGCTCCACAGATTACGGAATGCCTCCAGGTGTGCTTCTTAATCTACTACTTGTCTTCCAGGGAACGATCAAAATGTAAACAGTTTGAGACAACACTGCCATGGAGAAAGTCCACATGGTACGTGTTGTATTCAATCGCGATGCAATTTCTGTCTTTCTGCAACATTCTGAAGGACCACAGATTACAGAATGCCTCCTGATGTGCTTCGCAAACTACTACTGGTCTTCCAGGGAACGATCAAAACGTTTACAGTTTGAGATATTAATCTTATAGAGAATAGTCCTCATGGTGCCGGTTGTATCCAATCCCGACGCAATTTCTGTGTTTCATCAACACTCTGAAGCTCCAAAGACTACGGAATGTCTCCAAATGTGCTTCGGAAACTACTACTGGTCTTCCAGGATATGATTAGAGCGTAGGCATTTGGAGGCATTACTCCCATGGAGAAAAGTCCGCATGGTGCCTGTTATATTCAATCCCGATGCAATTTCTGTGTTTCGTTAACACTCTGGAGCCCCACAGATTACAGAATGCCACCACATGTGCCTTGGTAACTACTACTGGTCTTCCAGGGAACGATCAAAGGTAAACTGTTTGAGACATTTCTCCCTTGGAGAAAAGACCGCATGGTACCTGTTGTATTCAATCCCGATGCAATTTCTCTGTTTCATCAACACTCTGAATTTACACAGATTAGAGAATGAATTCTGATTAGTTTCGGAAACTACTACTTGTCTTTCAGGGAAGGATCAAAGCTTAGACTGTTTGAGACATTATTCCCATGGAGAAAAGTCCGCATGGTGCCTGTTATATTCAATCCCGATGCATTTTCTGTGTTTCATCAACACGCTGAAGGAACACTGATTACAGAATGCCTCCAGATGTGCTTCGGAAACTACTACTGGTCTTCCAGGGAACGATCAAAGCGTAGACACTGGGAGGCACTACTCCCATGGAGAAAAGTCCGCATGGTGCCTGTTGTATTGAATCCCGATGCAATTTCTGTGTTTTATCAACACTCTGAAGTTCCACAGATTACGGAATGCCTCCAGATGTGCTTCGGAAACTACTACTGGTCTTCCCGGGATTGATTAAAGCGTAGACAGTTTGAGACATTACTCCCATGGAGAAAAGTCCGCATGGTGCCTGTTGTATTCAATACCGATGTAATTTCTGTGTTCCATCAACACTCTGAATGTCCACAGATAACAGAATGCCTCCAGATGTGCTTCTTAATCTACTACTTGTCTTCCAGGGAACGATCAAAATGTAGACAGTTTGAGACAACACTGATATGGAGAAAAGTCCGCATGGTGCCTGTTGTAATCAATCCCAATTCAATTTCAATGTTTCATCAACACTCTGAAGGTTCACAGATTACGGAAAGCCTCTAGATGTGCTTCGGAAACTACTACTGCTCTTCCAGGGAACGATCAAAGCGTAGACAGTTAGAGACTTAACACCCATGGAGAAAAAACCGAGTGGTGCCTGTTGTATCCAATCCCGATCCAATTTCTGTGTTTCATCAACACTCTGAAGGTCCAATGATTACAGAATGCCTCCAGATAGGCTTGGAAACTACTAATGGTCTTCGAGGAATCGCTCAAAATTATTAGACAGTTTGAGATATTTCTCCCATGGAGAAAAGTTCGTATGGTGCCTGTTGTATTCAATCCCGACACAACTTCTGTGTTTCATCAACACTCTGAAGCTCCAAAGATTACGGAATGCCTCCAGATGTGCTTCGGAAACTACTACTGGTCTTCCAGGGAATGATTAAAGCGTAGATATTTGGAGACATTACTCCCATGGAGAAAAGTCCTCGTGGTGCCTGTTGTATTCAATCCCGATGCAATTTCTGTGTTCCATCACTCTCTGAAGGTCCACAGATTACAGAATGGCTCCAGATGTGCTTGAAAACTACTAATGGAGTTCGAGCAATCGTTCATAATTATTAGACAGTTTGAGACATTTCTCCCATTGAGAAAAGTAAGCATGGAGCCTGTTCTATTCAATCAAGATGCAATTTCTGTGTTTCATCAACGCTCTGAAGCTCCACAGATTACGGAATGATTCCAGATGTGCTTCGGAAACTGCTACTGGTCTTCCAGGGAACCATCAAATCGTTTAAAGTTTGACACATTATTCCTATGGAGAAAAGTCCGCATTGTGTTTGTTGTATTGAATCACGATGCAATATCTGTGTTTCATCGACACTCTGAATTTCTACAAATTATAGAATGCCTCCAGATGTGCTTCTGAAACTACTACTGGTCTTCCAGGGAAGGATCAAAGCGTAGACAGTTTGAGACATTACTCCCATGGAGAAAAGTCCGCATTGTGCCTGTTGTATTCAATCACGATGCTATATCTGTGTTTCAACAACACTCTGAAGGTCCACAGATTACAGAATGCCTCCAGATATGTTTGGAAACTACTACTGGTCTTGGAGGAATCGATCAAATTTCGTAGACACTTTGAGACATTTCCCCCATGGTGAAAGGTCCGCATGTTACCTGTTGTATTTAGTTCCGATGCAATTTCTGTGTATCACAAAATTCTGAAGGTCCACAGATTACAGAATGCCTCCAGATGTACTTCATAAACTACTACTGGTCTTCCAGCGAACGATCAAATCGTAGACAGTTTGAGACTTTAGTCGCATTGAGAAAAGTCCGCATGGTGCCTGTTGTATTCAATCCAGATGTAATTCTGTGTTTGATCAACACTCCGAAGGTCCACAGATACAGAATTCCTCCAGATGTGCTTCATAATGTACTACTTGTCTTCCAGGGAACGATCAAAGCTTAGACAGTTTGAGACATTACTCCCATGGAGAAAAGTCCGCACGGTGCCTGTTGTACTTAATCCCGATGCAATTTCTGTGTTTCATAAACACTTGATGGTCTACAGAATACCGAATGCCTGCAGATGTACTTCGGAAACTACTACTGGTCTTCCAGGAATCGATTAAAGCGTACACAGTTTGAGACATTACCCCCACGCAGAAAAGTCCGCATGGTGCCTGTTGTATTCAATCACGTTGCAATTTCTGTGTTTCGTCAACACACAGAAGGTCCACAGATTTCAGGATTCCTCCAGATGTGCTTGGTAACCACTACTGGTCTTCGAGGAATCGATCAAAATTCGTAGGCAGTTTGAGACATTTCTCCCATGGTGAAAAGTCCGCATGGTGCCTGTTGTATTTAGTCCAGATGCAATTTGTGTGTTTCATCACACTCTGAACGTCCACAGATTACAGAGTGCCTCCAGATGTTCTTCAAAAACTACTACTTGTCTCCCAGGAATCGTTCGAAGCGTAGTTAGTGTGAGACATTATGCCCATGGAGAAAAGTCCGCATGCTGACTGTTGTATTCAATCCCGATGCAATTTCGTTGTTTCATCAAAACTCTGAAGGTCCACAGATTACAGAATGGCTCCAGATGTGCTTCATAAACTTCTACTGGCCTTCCAGGAATCGATCAAAGCGCAGACAGTTTGAGTCATCGCTCCCATGGAGAGATTTCCGCATGATGGTTGTTGTATTCAATCCTGATGCAATTTCTGTGTTTCATCAACTCTCTGAAAGTCCACTGTTTACGGAATGTCTCCAGATGTGCTTCCGAAACTACTACTGGTGTTCCAGGGAACGATCAAAGCGTATACAGTTTGAGACATTACTCCCACGGAGAAAAGTCCGCATGGTGCCTGTTGTACTCAATCCCGATGCAATTTCTGTGTTTCTTCAACACTCTGAAAGACCACAGATTACAGAATGCCCCAAGATGTGCTTCGGAAACTACTACTGGTCTTCCACTGAACGATCGAAGTGTAGACAGTTTGAGACATTACTCCCATTTAGAAAAGTCCGCATGGTGCCTGTTGTATTCAATCCCAATGCAATTTCTGTGTTTCATCAACACATGGAAGGTCCACAGATTACAGAATGCCTCCAGATGTGCATTTAAACTACAACTGGTCTTCGAGGAACTGATCAAAATTCGTAGATAGTTTGAGACTTTTCTCCCATGGAGAAAAGTCCGAATGGTGCCTGTTGTAATCAATCCCGATTCAATTTCAGTGTTTCATCAACACTCTGAAGGTCCACAGATTACAGAAAGCCTCCAGATGTGCTTCTGAAACTACTACTTGTCTTCCAAGAATCGATTAAACAGTACTCAGTTTGAGACATTACCCACATGCAGAAAAGTCCGCATGGTGCCTGTTGTATTCAATCCCGTTGCAATTTCTGTGTTTCGTCAACACACAGAAGTTCCACAGATTTCAGAATGCCTCCAGATGTGCTTATAAACCACTACTGGTCTTCGAGGAATCGATCAAAAATCGTAGGCAGTTGGAGACATTTCTCCCATGGTGAAAAGTACGTATGGTGCCTGTTGTATTTAGTCCCGACTCAGTTTGTGTGATTCATCAACACTCTGAACATCCACAGATTATAGAGTGCCTCCAGATGTGCTTCAAAGCTACTACTTGCCTTCCAGGAATCGATCGCAGCGTAGACACTGGGAGGCATTACTCCCATGGTGATAAGTCCGCATGGTGCCTTTTGTTTTCAATCCCGAAGCAATCTCTGTGTTTCATCAACACTCTGAAGGACCACAGATTACAGAATTCCTCCAGATGTGCCTATGAAACTACTACTGGTCTTCCAGGAAACGATCAATGCGTAGACTGTTTGAGAAAATACTCCCATGGAATAAAGACCACATATTGCCTGTTGTATTCAATCCCGATGCAATTTATGTGTTCCATCAACACTCTGTAGGTCCACAGATTACAGAATGTTTCCAGATGTGCATCGGAAACTACTACTGGTCTTCCAGGGCACGATCAAAGTGAAGACAGTTTGAGAAACTTCTCCCATGGAGAAAAGTTCGAGTGGTGCCTGTTCAATTCAATCCCAATGCAATTTCTGTGTTTCATGAACACTCTGAAGGTCCACAGATTTCAGAATTCCTCCAGATGTGCTTTCGGAAACTACTACTGGTCTTCCAGGGAACGACCAAAGCGTAGGCAGTTTAACACATTACTCCCATGAAAAAAAAAAAAAAGTCCGCATGGTGCCAGTTGTATTCAATCCCGAATCAATTTCTGTGTTTCGTCAACCCTGTGAACGTCCACGGATTACAGAATGCCTCCAGATGTGCTTCGGAAACTACTACTGATTTTCCAGGGAACGACCAAAGCGAAGACAGTTTGAGACATTACTCTCATGGTGAAAAGTCCGTATGGTGCCTGTTGTATTCAATCCCAATGCACTTTCTGTGTTTCATCAACACCCTGAAGGTCCACAGCCGGCCGCGGTGGTCTCGCGGTTCTAGGCCCGCAGTCCGGAGCCGTGAGACTGTTGCGGTCGCAGGTTCGAGTCCTGCCTCGGGCATGGATGTGTGTGATGTCCTTAGGTTAGTTAGGTTTAATTAGTTCTAAGTTCTAGGGGACTGATGACCACAGCAGTTGAGTCCCATAGTGCTCAGAGCCATTTGAACCATTTTTGAAGGTCCACAGATTACAGAACGCCTCCACATGTGCTTCGCAAACTACTACTTGTCCACCAGGTAACGATCAAAGTGTAGTCAGTTTGAGATATTACTCCCATGGGGAAAAGTCCGCATGGTGCCTGTTGTATTCCATCCCGATGCAGTTTCTGTGTTTCATTAACACTCTGAAGCCCCACAGATTACAGAATGCCACCAGATGTGCCTTGGTAACTACCACTGGTCTTCCAGGGAACGATCAAAGGGTAGACTGTTGAGACATCACCCCCATATAGAAAAGATCGCATTGTGAATGTTCTATTCAAACCCGAGGCAATATCTGTGTTTCATGAACGCTTTGAAGGTCCACAGCTTACAGAATGGCTCCAGATGTGATTTGGAAACTACTACTGGTCTTCCAGGAATCGATCAAAGCGTAGACAGTTTGAGACATCGCTCCCATGGAGAAAATTGCGCATGGTGGTTGTTGTATTCAATTCCGATGCAATTTATGTGTTTCATCAACACTTTGAAGGTCCACTGTTTACGGAATGTCGCCAGAAGTGCTTCTGAAACTACTACTGGTCATCCAGGGAACGATCAAAGCGTAGACAGTTTGAGACATTACACTAGTGGAGAAAAGTCCGCATGGTGCCTGTTGTATTCAATCACGATGCAGTTTCTGTGTTTCATCAACACTCCGAATGTCGACAGATTACAGAATGCCCCTGGATATGCTTTGAAACTACTACAGGCCTTCGAGCGATCGATCAAAATCCGTAGACAGTTTAAGACATTTCTGCCAAAGGAGAAAGGTCCGCATGGTGCCTGTTGTATTCAATCCCGACGCAATCACTGTGTTTCATCAACACTCTAAAGGTCCACATATTACAGAATTCCTCCAGATGTGCCTTGGAAACTACTACTGGTCTACCAGGGTACGATCAAAGCGTAGACTGTTTGAGACAATACTCCCATGGAATAAAGACCACATATTACCTGTTGTATTCAATCCCGATGCAATTTCTGTGTTCCATCAACACTCTTAAGTTCCACACATTACAGAATGTTTCCAGATGTGCTTCGGAAACTACCACTGGTCTTCCAGGGAACGATCAAAGGGTAGACTGTTTGAGACATTACCCCCATATAGAAAAGACCGCATAGTCCTTTTTAATTCAATCCCGATGTAATTTCTGTGTTTCATCAACACTCTGAAAGTCCACAGAATACAGAATGCCTCCAGATGTGCATCGGAAACTACTTCTGGTATTCCAGGGAACGATCAAGGCGTAGACAGTTTGAGACATTACTCCCATGGAGAAAAGTTCGCATTGTGCCTGTTCTATTCAAACCCGAGGCAATTTCTGTGTTTCATGAACTCTCTGAAGGTCCACAGATTACAGAATTGCTCCAGAAGTGATTTGGAAACTACTACTGGTCTTCCAGGATTCGATCAAAGCGTAGACAGTTTCAGACATCGCTCCCATGGAGATAATTCCGCATGGTGGTTGTTGTATTCAATCCCGATGCAATTTATGTGTTTCATCAACACTTTGAAGGTCCACTGTTTACGGAATGTCTCCAGAAGTGCTTCGGAAACTACTACTGGTCAACCAGGGAACGATCAAAGCGTAGAAAGTTTGAGACATAGCTCAAGTGGAGAAAAGTCCGCATGGTGCCTGTTGTATTTAATCCCGATGCAGTTTCTGTGTTTCATCAACACTCCGAATGTCGACAGATTACAGAATGCCTCCGGATATGCTTTGAAACTACTACAGGTCTTCGAGGGATCGATCAAAATTCGTAGACAGTTTAAGACATTTCTGCCAAAGGAGAAAGGACCGCAATGATGCCTGTTGTATTCAATCCCGATGTAATTTCTGTGTTTCATCAACACTCTGAAGGTCCACAGAATACAGAATGCCTCCAGATGTGCATCTGAAACTACTTCTGGTATTCCATGGAACGATCAAGGCGTAGACAGCTTGAGACATTACTATCATGGAGAGAAGTCCGCATGGTGACTGTTGTATACAGTCCCGATGAATTTCTGTGCTTCATCAACACTGTGAATGTCCACAGAATACAGAATGCCTCCAGATATGCTTCAAAAACTACTACTTGTCTCCCAGGAATCGATCGAAGCGTAGACAGTGTGAGACATTTTGCCTATGAAGAAAAGTCCGCATGGTGACTGTTGTATACAATCCCGATGCAATTTCTGTGCTTCATCAACACTCTAAAGGTCCACAGAATACAGAATGCCTCCATATGTGCATCTGAAACTACTTCTGGTATTCCATGGAACGATCAAGGCGTAGACAGTTTGAGACATTACTATCATGGAGAGAAGTCCGCATGGTGACTGTTGTATTCAATACCGATGCAATTTCGGTGTTTCATCAATACTCTGAACGTCCACAGATTACTGAATAGCTCCGGATGTACTTTGGAAACTACTACTGGTCTTCCAGGTTTCGATCAAAGCGTAGACAGTTTGAGACATAGTTCCCATCGAGAAAATTCCGCATGGTGGTTGTTGTATTCAATCCCGATGCAATTTATGTGTTTCATCAACACTCAGAAGGTCCACGGATTACAGAATGCCTCCACATGTGCTTCGCAAACTACTACTGGTCTTCCAGGGAACGATCAAAGCGTATACAGTTTGAGACACTACATTCATGCACAAAAGTCCGCATGGTGCCTGTTGTATTCAATCCCGATGCAATTTCTGTGTTCCATCAACACTCTGAAGGTCCACAGATTACAGTAAGCTTCCAGAAGTGCTTCTGAAACTACTACAGGTCTCCCAGGGAACGATCAAAGCGTAGACAGTTTGAGACATCACTCCCATAGAGAAAAGTCTACATGGTGATTGTTGTATTCAAACCCGATGCAGTGACTGTGTTTCATCGACACTCTGAATGTCCACAGATTACAGGATGCCTCCAGATGTGCTTCGGAAACTACTACTTGTCTTCCAGGTAACGATCAAAGCGTAGTCAGATTGAGACATTACTCCTATGGAGAAGAGACCGCATGGTGCCTGTCGTATTCAATCCCGATGCAATTTCTGTGTTTCATCAACACTCTGAAGGTCCACAGATTACAGAATGCCTCCGTATGTGCGTCGGAAACTACTACTGGTCTTCCAGGAATCGATTAATGTGTACACAGTTTGAGACATTACTCCCATGGAGAAAAGTCCACATGGTGCCTGTTGTATTTAATCCTGATGCAATCTCTGTGTTTCATCAACACTCTGTAGGTCCACAGATTACAGAATGCCTCCAGATGTGCGTCGGAAACTACTACTGGTCTTCCAGGAACTGATTAAATTGTACACGGTTTGAGACATTACTCCCGTGAAGAAAAGTCCGCATGGTGCCTGATGTATTCAATCCCGATGCAATTTCTGGGTTTCATCAACACTCTGAATGCCCACAGATTGCAAATGCCTCCAGATGTGCTTCGGAAACTACTACTGGTCTTCCAGGGAACAATCAAAACGTAGATAGTTGAACACATCACTCCCATGACGAAAAGTCCGCATGGTGCCCGTTGTATTCAATCCCGATGCAATTTCTGTGTTTCATCAACACTCTGAATTTCCACAGATTAGAGAATGCCTCCAGATGTGCATCAGAAGCTACTCTGGTATTCCAGGGAACGATCAAAGCGTAGACAGTTTGAGACATTACTCCCATAGAGAAAAGTTCGCATGGTGCCTGTTCTATTCAATTCCGAAGCAATTTCTGTGTTTCATGAACACACCGAAGGTCCACAGATTACAGAATGCCTAGAGATGTGCATCGGAAACCACTACTGGTCTTCCGGGGAGCAATCAAAGCGTAGACAGTTTGAGACATTACTCCCATGGAGAAAAGTCCGCATGGTGCCTGTTGTATTCAATCCCGATACAATTTCTGTGTTCCATCAGCACTCTGAATGTCCGCAGATTACAGAATGTCTCCAGATAGACTTCCCAAACTACTACTGGTCTTCCAGGGAACGATCAAAGCGTATACACGTTGAGACATTACTCCCATGGATAAAAGTCCGCATGCAGATTGTTGTATTGAGTCCCGATGCAATTTCTGTGTTTCATCAACACTGTGAAGATCCACAGAATACAGAATGCCTCCAGATGTGCTTCGGAAACTACTCTGGTATTCCAGGGAACGATCAAAGCGTAGACATTTTGAGACATTACTCCCATGGAGAAATGTTCGCATGGTGCCTGTTCTGTACAATCCTGATGCAATTTGAGTGTTTCATGAACACTCTGAGAGTCCAAAGATTACAGAATGCCTCCAGATGTGCTTCGTGAACTATTACTGGTCCTACAGGAAGCGATCAAACCGTAGACTATTTGAGTCATTACTACCATGGAGAAAAGACCGCTTGGTGCCTGTTGTATTGAATGCCGATGCAATTTCTGTGTTTCATCAACACTCTGAAGGTGCACAGATTCAGAATGCTTCCAGATATGGTTCGGAAACTACTACTGGTCTTCCAGGAATCGATCAAATCGTACACAGTTTGAGACATTACTCCCATGGAGAAAAGTCCGCATGGTTCCTGTTGTACTCATTCCCGATTTAATTTCTATGTTTCACCATCACTCTGAAGGCCCACACATTACAGAATGCCTCCAGATGTGCCATTTAAACTACTACTGATCTTCCAGGAATCGATCAAATCGTACACAGTTTGAGACATTACTCTCATGGAGAAAAGTACGCATGGTACCTGCTGTATTCAATCCCAACCCAATTGCTGTGTTTCATCAACACTGTGAAAGTCCACAGATTACAGATTGCCTCCAGATGTGCTTCAGTAATTACTACTGGTCTGCTAGGGAAGGAACAAAACGTAGACAGTTGGGGACATTACTCACATGGAGAAAAGTCCGCATGGTGCCTGTTGTATTCAATCCCGATGCAATTTCTGCTTTCCATCAACACCCTGAATGTAAACAGATTTCAGAATGCCTCCAGATATGCTTCGAAAACTACTACTGGTCTTGCAAAGCGTGTACAATTTGAGACATTACTCCCATGGAGAAAAGTCCGCATGGTGCCTGTTGTATTCAATCCCGATGCAATTTCTGTGTTTCATCAACGCACTGAAGGTAAACAGATTACAGAATGCCTCCAGATGCGACTTGGAAACTACTACTGGTCTTCCAGGGAACAATCAAAGCGTAGACTGTTTGTGATATTACTCCCATATAGAAAAGACCGCATGGTGACTGTTGTATTCAATCCTGATGCAATTTCTGTGTTTCATCAACACTCTGAAGGTCCACAGATTACGGAATGCATCCAGATGTGCTTCGGAATATTCTACTGGTCTTCCAGGGAACGATCAAAGCGTAGAAAGTTTGAGACATTACTCTCATGCAACAAAGTTGGCATGGTGTTTGTTTTATTCAATCCCGATGCAATTTCTGTATTTAATTAACATTCTGAAGGTATACAGATTACAGAATCACTCCAGATGTTCTTCGGAAACAACTACAGCCCTTCCAGGGTACGATGAAACTGTAGACAGTTTGAGACATTACTCCCATGGAGAAAAGTCTGCATGGTGCCTGTTGTTTTCAAGCCCGATGCAATTTCTGTGTTTCATCAACGCACTGAAGGTAAACAAATTACAGAATGCCACCAGATTCGACTTGGAAACTACTACTGGTCTTCCAGGGAACGATCAAAGCGTAGAGTGTTTGTGATATTACTCCCATATAGAAAAGACCGCATGGTGACTGTTGTATTCAATCCTGATGCATTTCCTGTGTTTCATCTACACTCGGAAGGTCCACAGATTACAGAATGCCTCCAGATGTGCTTCTTATATTACTACTGGTTTTCCAGGAAACGATCATAGCGTAGACAGTTTGAGACATTACTCCCATTGAGAAAAGTTCGCATGGTGCCTGTTTTATTAAATCCCTATGCAATTTCTGTGTTTCATCAACACTCTGAATTCAGACAGATTACAGAATGTCTCCAGATGTGCCTTATAAACTACTACTGGTCTTCCAGGGAACGATCAAAGCGTAGTCTATTTGAGACATTACTCCCATGGAGAAAAGACCGCATGGTGCATGTTGTATTCAATCCCGACGCAATTTCTGTGTTCCATCAACACTCTGAAGGTCCACAGATTACAGTAAGCCTCCAGATGCTTTTCTGAAACTACTACAGGTCTTCCAGGGAACGATCAAAGCGTAGACAGTTTGAGACATTACTCCCATGGAGAAAAGTCCGCATGGTACCTGTTCTATTCAATACCGATCCAATTTCTGTGTTTCATCAACACTGTGAAAGTCCACAGATTACAGAATGCCTCCTGATGGGCTTCAGTAATTACTACTGGTCTGCTAGGGAAGGAACAAAACGTAGACAGTTTGGGACATTACTGACATGGTGAAAAGTCCGCATGGTGCTGTTGTATTCAATCCCGATGCAATTTCTGCTTTCCATCAACACCCTGAATGTAAACAGATTTCAGGATGCCTCCAGATGTGCTTCGAAAACTACTACTGGTCTTCCAGAGAACGATCAAAGCGTGTACAAGTTGAGACATTACTCCCATGGAGAAAAGTCCGCATGGTGCCTGTTGTATTCATTCCCGATGCAATTTCTGCGTTCCATCAACACTCTGAAGGTCCACAGATGACAGAAAGCCTCAAGATGTGCTTCGGAAACTACTAATGGTCTTCCAGGGAAAGATCAAAGCGTAGACAGTTTGAGACTCTACATTCATGCACAAAAGTCCGCATGGTGCCCGTTGTATTCAATCCCGATGCAATTTCTGTGTTCCATCAAAACTCTGAAAGTCCACAGATTACAGTAAACTTCCAGATGTGCTTCTGAAACTACTACAGGTCTTCCAGGGAACGATCAAAGCGTAGACAGTTTGAGACATTACTCCCATGGAGAAAATACTGCATGGTGCCTGATGTATTCAATCCAGATGCAATTTCCGTGTTTCATCTACACTCTGAAGGTCCACAGATTACAGAAAGCCTCCAGATGTGCTTCGGAAACTACTACTGGTCTTCCAGGTAACGATCAAAGCGTAGACACTTTGAGACATCACTCCCATAGAGAAAAGTCTACATGGTGACTGTTGTATGCAATCACGATGCAGTGTCTTTGTTTCACCGACACTCTAAATGTCCACAGATTACAGAATGCCTCCAGGTGAGCTTCGGAAACTACTACTTGTCTTCCAGGTAACGATCAAAGCGTAGTCAGCTTGAGACATTACTCCTATGGAGAAGAGTCCGCATGGTGCCTGTCGTATTCAATCCCGATGCATTTTCTGTGTTTCATCAACACTCTGAAGGTCCACCGATTACAGAATGCCTCCGTATGTGCGTCGGAAACTACCACTGGTCTTCCAGGAATCGATTAATGTGTACACAGTTTGAGACATTACTCCCATGGAGAAATGTCCGCATGGTGCCCGTTGTATTTAATCCTGATGCAATCTCTGTGTTTCATCAACACTCTGAAGGTCCACAGATTACAGAATGCCTCCTGATGTGCGTCAGAAACTACTACTGGTCTTCCATTAACTGATTAAAGTGTACACGGCTTGAGATATTACTCCCGTGGAGAAAAGTCCGCATGGTGCCTGATGTATTCAATCCCGATGCAATTTCTGTGTTTGATCAACACTCTGAATGCCCACAGGTTAGAGAAAGGCTCCAGAAATGCTTCGGAAACTACAACTTGTCTTCCAGGGAACGATCAAAACGTAGACAGATTGAGACATTACTCCCATGGAGATAAGTCCGCATGGTGCCTGTTGTATTCAATTCCAATGCAATTTCTGTGTTTCATCAACACTCTGAAGGTCCATAGGTTACAGAATGCCTCCAAATGTGCTTCGGGAGCTACTACTGATCTTCCAGGAATCGATCAAAGTGTAGACAGTTTGAGACATTACTCCCATGGGGACAAGTCCGCATGGTGGTTGTTGTATTCAAACCCGATACAATTTCTGTGTTCCATCAGCACTCTGAATGTCCACAGATTACAGAATGTCTCCAGATAGACTTCCCAAACTACTACTGGTCTTCCAGGGAACGATCAAAGCGTATACATTTGAGACATTACTCCCATGGAGAAAAGTCCGCATGCAGCCTGTTGTATTGAATCCCGATGCAATTTCTGTGTTTCATCAACACTGTGAAGATCCACAGAATACAGAATGCATCCAGATGTGCTTCGGAAACTACTCTGGTATTCCAGGGAACGATCAAAGCGTAGACATTTAGAGACATTACTCCCATGGAGAAAAGTTCGCATGGTGCCTGTTCTGTACAATCCCGATGCAATTTGAGTGTTTCATGAACACTCTCAGAGTCCAAAGATTACAGAATGCCTCCAGATGTGCTTCGTGAACTATTACTGGTCCTACAGGAAGCGATCAAAGCGTAGACTATTTGAGTCATTACTACCATGGAGAGAAGACCGCTTGGTGCCTGTTGTATTGAATGCCGATGCAATTTCTGTGTTTCATCAACACTCTGAAGGTGCACAGATTCAGAATGCTTCCAGATATGGTTCGGAAACTACTACTGGTCTTCCAGGAATCGATCAAATCGTACACAGTTTGAGACATTACACCCATGGAGAAAAGTCCGCATGGTTCCTGTTGTACTCATTCCCGATGCAACTTCTATGTTTCACCATCACTCTGAAGGCCCACAGATTACAGAATGCCTCCAGGTGTGCCATTTAAACTACTACTGATCTTCCAGGAATCGATCAAATCGTACACAGTTTGAGACATTACTCTCATGGAGAAAAGTACGCATGGTACCTGCTGTATTCAATCCCAACCCAATTGCTGTGTTTCATCAACACTGTGAAAGTCCACAGATTACAGATTGCCTCCAGATGTGCTTCAGTAATTACTACTGGTCTGCTAGGGAAGGAACAAAACGTAGACAGTTGGGGACATTACTCACATGGAGAAATGTCCGCATGGTGCCTGTTGTATTCAATCCCGATGCAATTTCTGCTTTCCATCAACACCCTGAATGTAAACAGATTTCAGAATGCCTCCAGATGTGCTTCGAAAACTACTACTGGTCTTCCAGAGAACGATCAAAGCGTGTACAATTTGAGACATTACTCCCATGGAGAAAAGTCCGCATGGTGCCTGTTGTATTCATTCCCGATGCAATTTCTGCGTTCCATCAACACTCTGAAGGTCCACAGATGACAGAAAGCCTCAAGATGTGCTTCGGAAACTACTACTGGTCTTCCAGGGAACAATCAAAGCGTAGACTGTTTGTGATATTACTCCCATATAGAAAAGACCGCATGGTGACTGTTGTATTCAATCCTGAAGCAATTTCTGTATTTTATCAACACTCTGAAGGTCCACAGATTACGGAATGCATCCAGATGTGCTTCGGAGTCTTCTACTGGTCTTCCAGGGAACGATCAAAGCGTAGAAAGTTTGAGACATTACTCTCATGCAACAAAGTTGGCATGGTGCTTGTTTTTAATTCAATCCCGATGCTGTTTCTGTATTTAATTAACATTCTGAAGGTATACAGATTACAGAATCCCTCCAGATGTGCTTCGGAAACAACTACAGCCCTTCCAGGGTACGATGAAACTGTAGACAGTTTGAGACATTACTCCCATAGAGAATTGTCTGCATGGTGCCTGTTGTATTCAATCCCGATGCTATTTCTGTGTTTCATCAACGCACTGAAGGTAAACAAATTACAGAATGCCACCAGATTCGACTTGGAAACTACTACTGGTCTTCCAGGGAACGATCAAAGCGTAGATAGTTTGAGACACTACACTCATGCACATAAGTCCGCATGTTGCCTGTTGTATTCAATCCCGACGCAATTTCTGTGTTCCATCAAAACTCTGAAGGTCCACAGATTACAGTAAGCCTCCCCATGTGCTTCTGAAACTACTACAGGTCTTCCAGTGAACGATCAAAGTGTAGACAGTTTGAGACATTACTCCCATGGAGAAAAGTCCGCATGGTACCTGTTGTATTCAATCCCGATCCAATTTCTGTGTTTCATAAACACTGTGAAAGTCCACAGATTACACAATGCCTCCTGATGGGCTTCAGTAATTACTACTGGTCTGCTATTGAAGGATCAAAACGTAGACAGTTGGGGACATTACTCACATGGTGAAAAGTCCGCATGGTGCTGTTGTATTCAATCCCGATGCAATTTCAGCGTTCCATCAACACCCTAAATGTAAACAGATTACAGAATGCCTCCAGATGTGCTTCGAAAACTACTACTGGTCTTCCAGAGAACGATCAAAGCGTATACAGTTTGAGACATTACTACCATGGAGAAAAGTCCGCATGGTGCCTGTTGTATTCTATCCCGATGCAATTTCTGTGTTCCATCAACACTCTGAAGGTCCACAGATGACAGAAAGCCTCAAGATGTGCTTCGTAAACTACTAATGGTCTTCCAGGGAACGATCAAAGCGTAGACAGTTTGAGTCATTACTACCATCGAGAAAAGACCGCTTGGTGCCTGTTGTATTGAATGCCGATGCAATTTCTGTGTTTCATCAACACTCTGAAGGTGCACAGATTCAGAATGCTTCCAGATATGGTTCGGAAACTACTACTGGTCTTCCAGGAATCGATCAAATCGTACACAGTTTGAGACATTACTCCCATGGAAAAAAATTCCGCATGGTACCTGTTGTACTCATTCCCGATGCAATTTCTATGTTTCACCATCACTCTGAAAGCCCACAGATTACAGAATGCCTCCAGATGTGCCATTTAAACTACTACTGATCTTCCAGGAATCGATCAAATCGTACACAGTTTGAGACATTACTCTCATGGAGAAAAGTACGCATGGTACCTGTTGTATTCAATCCCGACCCAATTGCTGTGTTTCATCAACACTGTGAAAGTCCACAGATTACAGAATGCCTCCAGATGTGCTTCAGTAATTACTACTGGTCTGCTAGGGAAGGAACAAAACGTAGACAGTTGGGGACATTACTCACATGGAGAAAAGTCCGCATGGTGCCTGTTGTATTCAATCCCGATGCAATTTCTGCTTTCCATCAACACCCTGAATGTAAACAGATTTCAGAATGCCTCCAGATGTGCTTCGAAAACTACTACTGGTCTTCCAGAGAACGATCAAAGCGTGTACAATTTGAGACATTACTCCCATGGAGAAAAGTCCGCATGGTGCCTGTTGTATTCAATCCCGATGCAATTTCTGTGTTTCATCAACGCACTGAAGGTAAACAGATTACAGAATGCCTCCAGATGCGACTTGGAAACTACTACTGTTCTTCCAGGGAACGATCAAAGAGTAGACTGTTTGTGATATTACTCCCATATAGAAAAGACCGCATGGTGACTGTTGTATTCAATCCTGATGCAATTCCTGTGTTTCATCTACACTCGGAAGGTCCACAGTTTACAGAATGCATCCAGATGTGCTTCGGATATTACTACTGGTCTTCCAGGAAACGATCATAGCGTAGACAGTTTGAGACATTACTCCCATTGAGAAAAGTCCTCATGGTGCCTGTTTTATTCAATCCCTATGCAATTTCTGTGTTTCATCAACACTCTGAATTCAGACAGATTACAGAATGTCTCCAGATGTGCCTTATAAACTACTACTGGTCTTCCAGGGAGCGATCAAAGCGTAGTCTATTTGAGATATTACTCCCATGGAGAAAAGACCGCATGGTGCATGTTGTATTCAATCCCGATGCAATTTCTGTATTTCATCAACACTCTGAAGGTCCACAGATTACGGAATGCTACCAGATGAGCTTCGGAAACTACTACTGGTCTTCGAGGAATCGATCAAAATTCGTAGACAGTTTGAGACATTTCTCCCATGGAGTAAGGTCCTCATGGTGGCTGTTCTATTTAATCCCGAAGCAATTCCTGTGTTTCATCAACACTCTGAAGGTCCACAGATAACAGAATGCCTCCAGACGTGCTTCGGAATCAACTACTGGTCTTCCAGAGAACGATCAAAGCGTATACTATTTGAGACATTACTCCCATTGAGAAAAGTCCGCATGGTGCCTGTTGTATTCAATCCCGATGCAATTTCAGCGTTCCATCAACACCCAAAATGTAGACAGATTACAGAATACCTCCAGATGTGCTTCGAAAACTACTACTGGTCTTCCAGAGAACGATCAAATCGTATACAGTTTGAGACAATACTCCCATGGAGAAAAGTCCGCATGGTGCCTGTTGTATTCTATCCCGATGCAATTTCTGTGTTCCATCAACACTCTGAAGGTCCACTGATGACAGAAAGCCTCAAGATGTGCTTCGGAAACTATTAATGGTCTTCCAGGGAACGATCAAAAGCGTAGACAGTTTGAGACACTACACTCATGCAC
This sequence comes from Schistocerca gregaria, assembly GCF_023897955.1. NCBI lineage: Eukaryota > Metazoa > Arthropoda > Insecta > Orthoptera > Acrididae > Schistocerca > Schistocerca gregaria. The sequence goes on from NW_026061884.1 coordinate 5,348,436, forward strand.
AAAAGTCCGCATGGTGCCTGTTGTATTCAATCCCGAAGCAATTTCTGTGTTCCATCAACACTCTGAAGGTCCACAGATTACAGTAAGCCTCCAGATGTGCTTCTGAAACTACTACAGGTCTTCCAGGGAACGATCAAAGCGTAGACAGTTTGAGACATTACTCCCATGGAGAAAATACTGCATGGTGCCTGATGGATTCAATCCAGATGCAATTTCCGTGTTTCATCTACACGAAGGTCCACAGATTACAGAAAGCCTCCAGATGTGCTTCGGAAACTACTACTGGTCTTCCAGGGAACTATCAAAGCGTAGACAATTTGAGACATCACTCCCATAGAGAAAAGTCTACATGGTGACTGTTGTATTCAAACCCGATGCACTGTCTGTGTTTCATCAACACTCTGAAGGTCCACAGATTAAAGAATGCCTCCAGATGTGCTTCGGAAACTACTACTGGTCTTCCAGGAACTGATTAAAGTGTACACGGTTTGAGACATTACTCCCGTGGAGAAAAGTCCGCATGTTGCCTGATGTATTCAATCCCGATGCAATTTCTGTGTTTCATCAACACTCTGAATGCCCACGGATTAGGGAATGGCTCCAGAAATGCTTCGGAAACTACAACTTGTCTTCCAGGGAACGATCAAAACGTAGACAGATTGTGACATTACTCCCATGGAGATAAGTCCGCATGATGCCTTTTGTATTCAATTCCAAAGTAATTTCTGTGTTTCATCAATACTCTGAAGGTCCACAGGTTACAGAATGCCTCCAAATGTGCTTCGGAAGCTACTACTGATCTTCCAGGAATCGATCAAAGTGTAGACAGTTTGAGACAATACTCCCATGGAGACAAGTCGGCATGGTGGTTGTTGTATTCAAACCAGATGCAATTTCTGTGTTTCATCAACACTTTGAAGGTCGACAGATCACAGAATGCCTTAAGTTGTGCTTCAGAAACTACTACTTGTCTTCCAGGGAACTATCAAAGCGTAGACAATTTGAGAAATTTCTCCCATGGAGAAAAGTCCACATGGTGCCTGTTCAATTCAATCCCGATGCAGTCTCTGTGTTTCATCAACACTCTGAATGTCCACAGATTGCAGAATGCTTCCAGATGCGCTTCGGAAACTACTACTGGTCTTTCAGGGAAAAATCAAAACGTAGATACTTGAACACATCACTCCCATGACGAAAAGTTTGCATGGTGCCCGTTGTTTTCAATCACGATGCAATTTCTGTGTTTCATCAACACTCTGAATTTCCACAGATTAGAGATTGCCTCCAGATTTGCATCAGAAACTACTCTGGTATTCCAGGGAACGATCAAAGCGTAGACAGTTTGAGAAATTACTCCCATGGAGAAAAGTCCGCATGGTGCCTGTTGTATTCAATCCCGATACAATTTCTGTGTTCCATCAGCACTCTGAATGTCCACAGATTCAGAATGCTTCCAGATGTAGTTCGGAAACTACTACTGGTCTTCCAGGAATCGATCAAATCGTACACAGTTTGAGACATTACTCCCATGGAGAAAAGTCCACATGGTACCTGTTTTATTCAATCCCGATCCAATTTCTATGTTTCATCAACACTGTGAAAGTCCACAGATTACAGAATGCCTCTAGATGTGCTTCAGTAATTACTACTGGTCTGCTAGGGAAGGATCAAAACGTAGACAGTTGGGTACATTACTCACATGGAGAAAAGACCGCATGGTGCCTGTTGTATTCAATCCCGAAGCAATTTCTGTGTATCATCAACACTCTGAAAATCCTCAGAGTACAGAATGCCTCCAGATGTGCTTCGAAAACTACCACTGGTCTTCCAGGGAACGATCAAAACGTAAACAGATTGATACATTACTCCCATGGAGATAAGTCCGCATGATGCCTGTTGTATTCAATTCCAATGCAATTTCTGTGTTTATGAACACTCTGAAGGTCCACAGATTACAGAATGCCTCCTGATGTGGTTCAGAAACTACTAATGGTCTTCGGCTGGACGATCAAAGCGTAGACAGTTTGAGACATTACTATCATCGAGAAAAGTCCGCATGGTGCCTCTTGTATTCAATCCCGATGCAATTTCTGTGTTTCATCAACACTCTGAAGGGGAACAGATTACAGAATACCTCCAGATCTGCTTCGGAAACTACTACTGGTCTTCCAGGGAACGACCAAATAGTAGACAGTTTGAGACATTACTACCATGGAGAAAAGTCTGCATGGTGCATGTTGTAGTCAATCCCGATGAAAATACTGTGTTTCATCAACACTCTGATGGTCCAAAGGTTACAGAATGCCTCCAGATGTGCTTCAAAAACTACTTCTGGTCTCCCAGACTTGGATCAAAGCGTAGACATTTTGAGACATTACGCCTATGGAGAAAAGTCCGCATGGAGCCTGTTGTATTGAATCCCGATGAACTTTTGGTGTTTCGTCAACACTCTGAAGGTGCACGGATTACAGAATGCCTCCAGATTTGCATCGCAAACTACTACTGGTCTTCCAGGAATCGATCAAATCGTACACAGTGTGAGACATTTTTCCCATGGAGAAAATTCCGCATGGTTAGTGTTGTTTTCAATCCCGATGCAATATCTGCGTTTCACCAACACTCTGAAGGCCCACAGATTACAGAATGCCTCCAGATGTGCCTTTTAAACTACTACTGGTCTTCCAGGAAGCGATCAAAGCGTAGACTGTTTGAGACATTACTCCCATGGAGATAAGACCGCTTGGTGCCTGTTGTATTCAATACTGATGCAATTTCTGTGTTTCATCAACACTCTGAAAGTCCAAATATTACAGAAAGCCTCCAGATGTGCTTCAATAACTCCTACTGATCTCCCAGAAGTCGATCAAAGGGTAGACAGTTTGAGACATTACGTCTATGGAGAAAAGTTTGCATGGAGCCTGTTGTATTCAATTCAGATGAAATCTCTGTGTTTCATCAACACTCGAAGGTGCACAGATTCAGAATGCTTCCAGATGTGGTTCGGAAACTACTACTGGTCTTCCAGGAATCGATCAAATCGTACACAGTTTGAGACATTACTCTCATGGAGAAAAGTACGCATGGTACCTGTTGTATTCAATCCCGATCCACTTTCTGTGTTTCATCAACACTGTGAAGGTCCACAGATTACGTATGGCCTCCAGATGAGCTTCGGAAATTACTACTGGTCTTCAAGGGAACGATCAAAACGTAGACAATTTGAGAGATTACTCACATGGAGATAAGTCGGCATGGTGCCTGTTGTATTCAATCCCGATGCAATTTCTGTGTTCCATCAACACCCTGAATGTAAACAGATTAGAGAATGCCTCCAGATGTGCTTCGAAAACTACTACTGGTCTTCCAGAGAACGATCAAAGCGTATACAATTTGAGACATTACTCCCATGGAGAAAAGTCCGCATGGTGCCTGCTGTATTCAATCCCGATGCAATGTCTGTGTTTCATCAACGCACTGAAGGTAAACAGATTACAGAATGCCTCCAGATGTGACTTGGAAACTACTACTGGTCTTCCAGGGAACGATCAAATCGTAGACTGTTTTTGATATTACTCCCATATAGAAAAGACCGCATGGTGACTGTTGTATTCCATCCTGATGCTATTTCTGTGTTACATCAACACTCTGAAAGTCCACACATTACGGAATGCCTCCTGATGTGCTTCGCAAACTTCTACTGGTCTTCCAGGGAACGATCAAAGCGTAGAAAGTTGGAGACATTAATCGCATGCAAAAAAGTCCACATGGTGTTTGTTTTATTCAATAACGATGCAATTTCTGTATTTCATTAACATTCTGAAGGTCTACAGATTACAGAATGCCTCCAGATGTGCTTCGGAATCTACTACTAGTCTTCCAGGAATCGATCAAAACGTAGACAATTTGAGACATTACTCCCATGGAGAAATGTCCGCATGGTGCCTATTGTATTGAATGCCGATGCAATTTCTGTGTTTCATCAACTCTCTGAAGAACCACAGATTACAGAATGCCTCCAAATGTGCTTCGGAAACTACTACTTGTCCTCCAGGTAACGATCAAAGCGTAGTCAGCTTGAGACATTTCTCCCATGGAGAAAAGTCCACATGGTTCCTGTTGTATTCATTCCCGACGCAATTTCTATGTTTCACCATCACTCTGAAGGCCCACAGATTACAGAATGCTTCCACATGTGCCTTTTAAACTACTACTGATCTTCCACGAATCGATCAAATCGTACACAGTTTGAGACATTACTCTCATGGAGAAAAGTACGCATGGTACCTGTTGTATTCAATCCCGATCCAATTTCTGTGTTTCATCAACACTGTGAAAGTCCACAGATTACAGAATGCCTCCAGATGTGCTTCAGTAATTACTACTGGTCTGCTGGGGAAGGATCAAAACGTAGACAGTTATGGACATTACTCACATGGAGAATAGTCCGCATGGTGCCTGTTATATTCAATCCCGATGCAATTTCTGCGTTCCATCAACACCCTGAACGTAAATAGATTACAGAATGCCTCCAGATGTGCTTCGAAAACTACTACTGGTCTTCCAGAGAACGATCAAAGCGTGTACAATTTGAGACATTACTCCCATGGAGAAAAGTCCGCATGGTGCCTGTTGTATTCAATCCCGATGCAATTTCTGTGTTTCATCAACGCACTGAAGGTAAACAGATTACAGAATGCCTCCAGATGCGACTTGGAAACTACTACTAGTCTTCCAGGGAACGAACAAAGCGTAGACTGTTTGTGATATTACTCCCATATAGAAAAGACCGCATGGTGACTGTTGTATTCAATCCTGATGCAATTTCTGTGTTTCATCAACACTCTGAAGGTCCACAGATTACGGAATGCCTCCAGATGTGCTTCGGAAACTTCTACTGGTCTTCCAGGGAACGATCAAAGTGTAGAAAGTTTGAGACATTACTCTTATGCAACAAAGTTGGCATGGTGCTTGTTTTATTCAATCCCGATGCAATTTCTGTATTTAATTAACATTCTGAAAGTCCACAGATTACAGAATGCCTCCAGATGTGCTTCGGAAACAACTACAGCCCTTCCAGGGAGCGATGAAACTGTAGACGGTTTGAGACATTACTCCCATGGAGAAAAGTCTGCATGGTGCCTGTTGTATTCAATCCCGATGCAGTTTCTGTGTTTCATCAACGCACTGAAGGTAATCAAATTACAGAATGACTCCAGATGCGACTTGGAAACTACTACTGGTCTTCCAGGAAACGATCAAAGCGTAGACTGTTTGTGATATTACTCCCATATAGAAAAGACCGCATGGTGACTGTTGTATTCAATCCTGATGCAATTTCTGTGTTTCATCAACACTCTGAAGGTCCACAGATTACGGAATGCTACCAGATGTTCTTCGGAAACTACTACTGGTCTTCGAGGAACCGATCAAAATTCGTAGACAGTTTGAGACATTTCTCCTATGGAGTAAGGTCCTCATGGTGGCTGTTCTATTTAATCCCGAGGCGATTAATGTGTTTCATCAACACTCTGAAGGTCCACAGATAACACAATGCCTCCAGACGTGCTTCGGAATCTACTACTGATCCTCCAGGAATCGATCAAAGTGTAGACAGTTTAAGACATTACTCCCATGGAGACAAGTCCGCATGGTGGTTGTTGTATTCAAACCAGATGCAATTTCTGTGTTTCATCAACACTTTGAAGGTCGGCAGATCACAGAATGCCTCCAGTTGTGCCTTTGAATCTACTACCGGTCTTCCAGGTAACGATCAAAGCGTAGACTGTTTGAGACATTACTCCCATGGAGAAAAGACCGCATATTGCCTTTTGTATTCAATCCCGATGCAAATTTTGTGTTTCATCAACACTCTGAAGGTCCACAGATTACAGAACGCCTCCAGATGTGCTTCAGAAACTACTACTTGTCTTCCAGGGAACTATCAAAGCGTAGACAATTTGAGAAATTTCTCCCATGGAGAAAAGTCCACATGGTGCCTGTTCAATTCAATCGCGATGCAGTTTCTGTGTTTCATCAACACTCTGAGTGTCCACAGATTGCTGAATGCCTCCAGATGTGCTTCGGAACTACTACTGATCTTCCAGGAATCGATCAAAGTGTAGACAGTTTGAGACATTACTCCCATGAAGAAAAGTTCGCATGGTGCCTGTTCTATTCAATCCCGAAGCAATTTCTGTATTTCATGAACACTCCGAAGGTCCACAGATTACAGAATGCCTAGAGATGTGCATCGGAAACCACTACTGGTCTTCCTGGGTGCGATCATAGCGTAGACAGTTTGAGACATTACTCCCATTGAGAAAAGTCCGCATGAAGCCTGTTGTATTGAATCCCGATGCAATTTCTGTGTTTCATCAACACTGTGAAGGTCCACAGAATACAGAATGCCTCCAGGTGTGCTTCGGAAACTACTCTGGTATTCCAGGGAACGATCAAAGCGGAGACAATTTGAGACATTACTCCCATGGAGAAAAGTTCGCATGGTGCCTGTTCTATACAATCCCGATGCAATTTTAGTGTTTCATGAACACTCTGAGAGTCCAAAGATTACAGAATGCCTCCAGATGTGCTTCGTGAACTATTACTGGTCCTACAGGAAGCGATCAAAGCGTAGACTGTTTGAGTCATTACTACCATGGAGAAAAGACCGCTTGGTGCCTGTTGTATTGAATCCCGATGCAATTTCTGTGTTTCATCAACACTCTGAAGGTCCACAGATTCAGCATGCTTCCAGATGTGGTTCGGAAACTACTACTGGTCTTCCAGGAATCGATCAAATCGTACACAGTTTCAGACATTACTCCCATGGAGAAAAGTCCGCATGGTACCTGTTTTATGCAATGCCGATCCAATTTCTATGTTTCATGAACACTGTGAAAGTCCACAGATTACAGAATGCCTCCAGATGTGCTTCAGTAATTACTACTGGTCTGCTAGGAAAGGATCAAAGCGTAGACAGTTGGGGACATTACTCACATGGAGAAAAGTCCGCATGGTGCCTGTTGTATTCAATCCCGATGCAATTTCTGTGTTCCATCAACACTCTGAACGTAAACAGATTACAGAATGCCTCCAGATGTGCTTCGAAAACTACCACTGGTCTTCCAGGGAACGATCAAAGCGTAGACAGTTTGAGACATTATTCCAATGGAGAAAACTCCGCATGGTGCCTGTTGTATTCAACTCCCGATGGAATTTCTGTGTTTCATCAACAATCTGAAGGTCCACAGATTACAGAAAGCCTCCAGACGTGCTTGGGAAACTACTACTGATCTTCCAGGTAACGATCAAATCGTAGACACTTTGAGACATTACACCTATGTAGAAAAGTACGCATGGTGCCTGTTGTATTCAATCAAGATCCAATTTCTGTGATTCATCAACACTGTGAAGGTCCTCAGAATACAGAATGCATTGAGATGTGCTTCGCAAACTACTACTGGTCTTCCAGGAATCGATCAAATCGTAAACAGCGTGAGACATTACTCCCATGGAGAAAATTGCGCATGGTTCCTGTTGTTTTCATTCCCGATGCAATATCTGCGTTTCACCAACACTCTGAAGGCCCACAGATTGCAGAATGCCTCCAGATGTGCCTTTTAAACTACTACTGGTCTTCCAGGAATCGATCAAATCGTACACAGTTTGAGACATTACTCTCATGGAGTAAAGTACGCATGGTACCTGTTGTAATCAATCCAGATCCAATTTCTGTGTTTCATGAACACTGTGAAGGTCCACAGATTACATAAGGCCTCCAGATGTGCTTCGGAAACTACTACTGGTCTTCTCGGGAACAATCAAATCGTAGATAGTTGAACACTTTACTCCCATGACAAAAAGTCCGCATAGTGCCAGTTTTATTCAATCCCGATGCAATTTCTGTGTTTCATGAACACTCTGAATTTCCACAGATTAGAGAATGCCTCCAGATGTGCTTAGTGAACTATTACTGGTCCTACAGGAAGCGATCAAAGCGTAGACTGTTTGAGTCATTACTACCATGGAGCAAAGACCCCTTGGTGCCTGTTGTATTGAATCCCGATGCAATTTCTGTGTTTCATCAACACTCTGAAAGTTCACAGATTACGGAATGCCTCCAGATGTGCTTCAGAAACTACTACTGGTCTTCAAGGGAACGATCAAAACGTAGACAGTTTAAGACATTACTAACATGGAGAAAAGTCCGCATGGTGCCTGTTGTATTCAATCCCGATGCATTTTCTGTGTTTCATCAACGCACTGAAGGAAAACAGATTACAGAATGCTTCCAGATGTGACTTGGAAACTCCTACAGGTCTTCCAGGGAACGATCAAAGCGTAGACTGTTTGTGATATTGCTCCCATATAGAAAAGACCGCATGGTGCATGTTGTATTCAATTCTGATGCAATTTCTGTGTATCATCAACACTTTGAAGTTCCACAGGTTACAAAATGCCTCATGATGTGCTTCGAATACTTCTACTGGTCTTCCAGGTAACGATCAAACCGTAGACACTTTGAGACATTACTCCTATGGAGAAAAGGACGCATGGTGCCTGTTGAATTCAATACCGATCCCATTTCTGTGTTTCATCAACACTGTGAATTTCCACAGAATACAGAATGCCTCCAGGTGCCCTTCGGAAACTACCACTGGTCTTACAGGGAACGATCAAAGCGTAGACAGTTTGAGACATTACCCTCATGGAGAAAAGTCCGCATGGTGCCTGTTGTATTCAATCCCGATGCAATTTCTGTGTATCATCAACACTCTGAAGGTCCACAGATTACAGAAAGCCTCCAGACGTGCTTCGAAAACTACCACTGGTCTTCCAGGGAACGATCAAAGCGTAGACAGTTTGAGACATTACTCCAATGGAGAAAACTCCGCATGGTGCCTGTTGTATTCAATCCCGGATGGAATTTCTGTGTTTCGTCAACAATCTGAATGTCCACAGATTACAGAAAGCCTCCAGTCGTGCTTCGGAAACTACTACTGATCTTCCAGGTAACGATCAAATCGTAGACACTTTGAGACATTACTCCCATGGAGAGAAGTCCGCATGGTGCCTGATGTATTCAATCCCGATGCAATTTCCCTGTTTCATCAACACTCTGAAGGTCCACAGATTACAGAATGCCTCCAGATGTCACTTGGAAACTACTACTGGTCTTCCAGGGAATGATCAAAGCGTAGACTGTTTGTGATATTGCTCCCATATAGAAAAGACCGCATGGTGACTGTTGTATTCAATCCTGATGTCATTTCTGTGTTTCATCAACACTCTGAAGCTCCACAGATTACGGAATGCCTCCAGATGTGCTTCGGAAACGTCTAGTGGTCTTCCAGGGAGCGATCAAAGCGTAGACTGTTTGTGATATTACTCCCATAGAGAAAAGCCGGCTTGGTGCCTGTTGTATTCAATCCTGATGCAATTTCTGTGTTTCATCAACACTCTGAAGGTCCACAAATCACAAATGCCTCCAGATGTGCTTGAAAACTACTACTGGTCTTCGAGGAATCGATCAAAATTCTTACACAGTTTGACACATCTCTCCCATGGAGAAAGATCATCATGGTATCAGTTGTATTTAATCCCGATGCAATTCCTGTGTTTCATCTACCCTCTGAAGGTCCACAGATTACAAAATGCCTCCAGATGTGCTTCGGATATTACTACTGGTCTTCCAGGAAAGGATCTAAGAGTAGTCTGTTTGAGACATTACTCTCATGGAGAAAAGTACGCATGGTACCTGTTGTATTCAATCCCGATCAATTTCTAAGTGTCATCAACACTGTGAAAGTCCACAGATTACAGAATGCCTCCAGATGTGCTTCAGTAGTTACAACTGGTCTGCTAGGGAAGGATCAAAACGTAGACAGTTGGGGACATTACTCGCATGGAGTAAAGTCCGCATGGTGACTGTTGTATTCAATCCTGATGCCATTTCTATGTTTCATCAACACTCTGAAGGTCCTCAGATTACGGAATGCCTCCAGATGTGCTTCGGAAACTACTACTGATCTCCCAGGGAACGATCAAAACCTAGACAGTTTGAGACATTACTCCCGTGGAGAAATGTCCGCATGGTGATTGTTGTATTGAATCCCGATGCAATTTCTGTATTTGATCAACACTCTGAAGACCCACAGATTACAGAATGCCTCCAGATGTGCTTCAGAAACTACTACTGGTCTTCAAGGGAACGATCAAAACGTAGACAGTTTAAGACATTACTCTCATGGAGAAAAGTACGCATGATACCTGTTGTATTCAATCCCGATCAATTTCTAAGTGTCATCAACACTGTGAAAGTCCACAGATTACAGAATGCCTCCAGATGTGCTTCAGTAGTTACAACTGGTCTGCTAGGGAAGGATCAAAACGTAGACAGTTGGGGACATTACTCGCATGGAGTAAAGTCCGCATGGTGACTGTTGTATTCAATCCCGATGCAATTTCTGTGTTCCATCAACACTCTGAACGTAAACAGATTACAGAATGCCTCCAGATGTGCTTCGGAAACTGTTACTGGTCTTCCAGTTAACGATCAAAGCGTAGACAGTTTGGGACATTACTATCATGGAGAAAAGTCCGCATGGTGCCTGTTGTATTCAATCCCGATGCATTTTCTGTGTATCATCAACACTCTGAAGGTCCACAGATTACAGAAAGCCTCCATGCGTGCTTCGAAAATTACCACTGGTCTTCAAGGGAACGCTCAAAGCGTGGACAGTGTGAGACATTACTCCAATGGAGAAAATTCCGCATGGTGCCTGTTGTATTCAATCCCGATGGAATTTCTGTGTTTCATCAAAATTCTGAAGGACCACAGATTACAGAAAGCCTCCAGAAGTGCTTCGTAAACTACTACTGATCTTCCAGGTAACGATCAAATCGTAGACACTTTGAGACATTACTCCTATGGAGAAAAGTACGCATGGTGCCTATTGTATTCAATCAAGATCCAATTTCTGTGTTTCATCAACACTGTGAAGGTCCTCAGGATACAGAATGCATCCAGATGTGCTACGGAAACTACTACTGGTCTTCCAGGGAACGATCAAAATGTAGACAGTTTGAGACATTACTCCCATGGAGAGAAGTCCGCATGGTGCCTGATGTATTCAATCCCGATGCAATTTCCCTGTTTCAACAACACTCTGAAGGTCAACAGATTACAGAACGCCTCCAGATGTGCTTCGGAAACTGTTACTGGTCTTCCAGTTAACGATCAAAGCGTAGACAGTTTTAGACATTACTCTCATTGACAAAAGTCCGCATGGTGCCTCTTCTATTCAATCCCGATGCAATTTCTGTGTTTATGAAGACTCTGAAGGTCCACAGATTACAGAATGCCTCCTGATGTGGTTCGGAAACTACTAATGGTCTTCGACTGGACGATCAAAGCGTAGACAGTTTGAGACATTACTATTATTGAGAAAAGTCCGCATGGTGCCTCTTGTATTCAACCCGATGCAATTTCTGTGTTTCATCAACACTCTGAAGGGCAACAGATTACAGAATGCCTCCAGATGTGCTTCGGAATCTACTACTGGTCTTCCAGGATTCGATCAAAACGTAGACAGTTTGAGACATTACTCCCATGGAGAAAAGTCCGCATGGTGCCTGTTGTACTCAATCCCGATGCAATTTCTTTGTTTCATCAACACTCTGAAAGTCGACAGATTACTGAATGCCTCATGATGTGGTTCGGAAACTACTACTGATCTCCCAGGGAATGATCAAAGCGTAGACAGTTTGAGACATTACTACTATTGAAAAAAGTCCGCATGGTGCATGTTGTATTCAATCCAGATGCAATTTCTGTGTATCATCAACACTTTGAAGGTCCACAGGTTACAAAATGCCTCCTGATGTGCTTCGAATACTTCTACTGGTCTTCCAGGTAACGATCAAACCGTAGACACTTTGAGACATTACTCCTATGGAGAAAAGAACGCATGGTGCTTGTTCAATTCAATCCCGATCCCATTTATGTGTTTTATCAACACTGTGAATGTCCACAGAATACAGATTGCCTCCAGATGCCATTCGAAAACTACCACTGGTCTTACAGGGAACGATCAAAGCGTAGGCAGTTCGAGACATTACTCTCATGGAGAAAGGTCCGTATTTTTCCTGTTGTATTCAATCCCTTTGCAATTTCTGTGTTTCACCAACACTCTGAAGGTCCACAGATTACTGAATGCCTCCTGATGTGCGTCGGTAATAAATACTGCCCTTCCAGGGAACGATCAAATCGTAGCCACTATGAGACATTACTCCTATGGAGAAAAGTACGCATGGTGCCTGTTGTATTCAAAGCCGATCCAATTTCTGTGTTTCATCATCACTGTCAAGGTCCACAGAATACAGAATGCTTCCAGATGTGCTTAAGAAACTACTACTGGTCTTCGAGGAATCGATCAAATTTCATAGACAGTTTGAGACATTTCTCCCATGGAGAAAAGTTTGCATGGTGCCTGTTATATTCAATCCCAATGCAATTTCTGTGTTTCATCAACACTCTGAATGTCCAAAGATCACAGAATGCCTACAGATGTGCTTCAAAAACTGCTACTGGTCTCCCAGAAGTCGATCAAAGCGTAGACAGTTTGAGTCATTACGCCTATGGAGAAAAGTCCGCATGGAGCCTGTTGTATTCAATCCGGATGCAATTTCTGTGTTTCATCAACACTCTGAAAGTGCACAAATTACAGAATGCCTCCAGATGTGCTTCGCAAACTACTAGTGGTCTTCCAGGAATCGATCCAATCGTACACAGTTTGAGACATTACTCCCATTGAGTAAAGTCCGCATGGTTCCTGTTATATTCAATCCCTTTGCAAATTCTGCGTTTCACCAACCCTCTGAAGATCCACAGATTACAGAATTCCTCCAGACGAGCATTGCAAACTGCTACTGGTCTTCCAGGAAACGATCAAATCGTTCACAGTTTGAGACATTACTCCCATGGAAAAAAGTCCGCATGTGCCTGTTGTATTCGAGCCCGATTCAATTTCTGTGTTCCATCAACACTCTAAATGTAAATAGATTACAAAATGCCTCCAGATGTGACTTTGAAATTACTACTGGTCTTCCAGGAAACGACCAAAACGTATACAGTTTGAGACATTACTATCATTGAGAAAAGTCCGCATCGTGACTGTTGTATTCTATCCCGTTGCAATTTATGTGTTTCATCAACACTCTGAAGGTCCGCAGAATACAGAATGCCTCCAGATGTCCTTCGGAAACTACTACAGGTCTTCCAGGGAACGATCAAAGCGTAGACAATTTGAGACATTACTCCCATGGAAAGTACTCCGCATGGTGCCTGATGTATTCAATCCCGATGCAATTTCCGTCTTTCATCAACACTCTGAAGGTCAACAGAATACAGAATGCCTCCAGGTGTGCTTCGGAAACTACTACTGGTCTTCCAGGAATCGATCAAACCGTTCACAGTTTGAGACATTACTCCCATGGAAAAAAGGCTGCATGGTGCCTGTTTTATTCCGTCCCGATGCAATTTCTGTGTTTCATCAACACTGTGAAGGCCCACAGATTACAGAATGCCTCCAGATGTGCCTTATAAACTACTACTGGTCTTCCAGAGAACGATCAAAGCGTAGACAGTTTGAGACATTACTCCCATGGAGAAAAGTCCGCATGGTGCCTGTTGTATTCAATCCCGATCCCATTTCTGTGTTTCATCAACACTCTGAAGGTCCTAAGATCACAGAATACCTACCGATGTGCTTCAAAAACTCCTACTGGTCTCCAAGAAGTCGATCAAAGCGTAGACAGTTTGAGACATTATACCCATGGAGAAAAGACCGCATGGTTAATGTTGTATTCAATCCCTTTGCAATTTCGGCGTTTCACCAACACTCTGAAGGTCCACAGATTACAGAAAGCCTCGAAATGTGCTTCGCAAACTCCTACTGGTCTTCCATTAATCGATCAAATCGTTCACAGTTTGAGACATTACTCCCATGGCGAAAAGTCCGCATGGAGCCTGTTTTATTCAATCCCGATGCTATTTTTGTGTTTCATCAACACTCTGAAGGCCTACAGATTACAGAATGCCTCCAGATGTGCCTTATAAACTACTACTGGTCTTCTAGGGAACGATCAAAGCGTAGAAAGTTTGGGACATTTCTCTCATGCAATAAAGACCGCGTGGTGTTTGTTTAATTCAATCCCGATGTAATTTCTGTGTTTCATTAACACTCTGAAGGTCCAATGATTACAGAATGCCTCCAGATGTGCTTCGGAAACAACTACTGCCCTTCTAGGAAAGTATGAAAGTGTAGACAGTTTGAGACATTACTCCCATAGAGAAAAGTCTGCATGGTGCCTGTTCTATTCAATCCCGATGAAATTTCTGTGTTTCATCAACACTCAGAAGGTCCACAGATCACAGAATTCCTCCAGATGTGCTTGGAAACTACTACTGGTCTTCGAGGAATCGATTAAAATTCGTAGACAGTTTGAGCCATTTCTCCCATGGGGAAAGGTCCTCATGGTGCCTGTTATATTCAATCCCGATGCAATTCCTGTGTTTCATCAACACTCTGAAGGTCCACAGATTACAGAATGCCTCCAGATGTGCTTTGGCAATTACTATTGGTCTTCCATTTAACGAACAAACGTAGACAGTTTGAGACATTACTCCCATGGAGAAAAGTCCGCATGGTGCCTGTTTTGTACGATCCCGATGCAATTTCTGTGTTCCATCAAGACTCTGAATGTAAACAGATTACAGAATGCCTCCAGATGTGACTTTGAAACTACTACAGGTCTTCCAGGGAACGTTCGATGCGTAGACTGTTTGTGACATTACTCCCATGGCGAAATGACCGCATGGTGCCTGTTGTATTCAATCCTGATGCAATTTCTGTGTTTCATCAAAACTCTGAAGGTCCACAGATTACAGAATGCCTCCAGATGTGCTTCGGAAACTACTACTGCCCTTCCAGGGAACTATGAAAGTGTAGACAGTTTGAGACATTACTCCCATGGCGAAAAGACCGCATGGAGCCTGATGTATTCAATCCTGTTGCAATTTCTGTGTTTCATCAAAACTCTGAAGGTCCACAGATTACAGAATGCCTCCAGATTTGCTTCGGAGACTACTACTGCCCTTCAAGGGAACTATGAAAGTGTAGACAGTTTGAGACATTACTCCCATGGAGAAAAGTCCGCATGGTGCCTGTTCTATTCAATCCCGATGCAATTTCTGTGTTATATGAACACTCTAAAGGTCCACAGATTACTGAATACCTCCTGATGTGCTTCTTAAATTCTACTGGTCATCCACGAAACGACCAAAGCGTATACAGTTTTAATCATTACTATCATTGGGAAAAGTACGCATGGAGACTGTTGTTTTTAATCCCGTTGCAATTTCTGTGTTTCATCAACACTCTGAAGCACCACAGATTACAGAATGCCTCCAGATGTGCTTCGGAAACTACTACTGGTCTTCCAGGTTACGATCATCCCGTAGACAGTTTGAGACATTGCTCCCATGGAGAAAAGTCCGCATGATGCCTGTTTTGTTCGATCCCGATGCAATTTCTGTGTTCCATCAAGACTCTGAATGTAAACAGATTACAGAATGCCTCCAGATGTGACTTTTAAACTACTACTGGTCTTCCAGGGAACGTTCGAAGCGTAGACTGCTTGTTACATTACTCCCATGGTGAAAAGACCGCATGGTGCCTGTTGTATTCAATCCTGATGCAATATCTGTGTTTCATCAAAACTCTGGAGGTCCACAGAATACAGAATGCCTCCAGATGTGCTTCGGAGACTACTACTGCCCTTCCAGGGAACTATGAAATTGTAGACAGTTTGAGACATTACTCCCATGGAGAAAAGTTAGCATGGTGACTTTCTATTCAATCCCGATGCAATATCTGTGTTTCATGAACACTCTGAAGGTTCACAGATTGCAGAATGCCTCCAGATGTGACTTGGAAACTACTACTGGTCTTCCAGGTAACGATCAAACCGTAGACTGTTTGTGATATTACTCTCATATAGAAAAGACCGCATGGTGACTGTTGTATTCAATTCTGACGCAATTTCTGTGTTTCATCAACATTCTGAAGGTCCACAGATCACAGAATTCCTCCAGATGTGCTTGGAAACTACTACTGGTCTTCGAGGAATCGATCAAAATTCGTAGACAGTTTGAGACATTTCTCCCATGGGGAATGGTCCTCATGGTGCCTGTTGTATTCAATCCCGATGAATTCCTGTGTTTCATCAACACTCTGAAGGTCCACAGATTACAGAATGCCTCCAGATGTGGTTTGGCAATTACTACTGGTCTTCCATTTAACGATCAAACGTAGACAGTTTGAGACATTACTCCCATGGAGAAAAGTCCGCATGGTGCCTGTTTTGTTCGATCCCGATGCAATTTCTGTGTTCCATCAAGACTCTAAATGTAAACAGATTACAGAATGCCTCCAGATGTGACTTTGAAACTACTACTGGTCTTCCATGGAACGTTCGATGCGTAGACTGTTTGTGACATTACTCCCATGGCGAAAAGACCGCATGGTGCCTGTTGTATTCAATCCAGATGCAATTTCTGTGTTTCATCAAAACTCTGAAGGTCCACAGATTACAGAATGCCTCCAGATGTGCTTCGGAAACTACTACTGCCCTTCCAGGGAAGTATGAAAGTGTAGACAGTTTGAGACATTACTCCCATGGAGAAAAGTCCGCATGGTGCCTGTTCTATTCAATCCCGATGCAATTTCTGTGTTTCATAAACACTCTGAAGTTCCACAGATTACTGAATACCTCCTGATGTGCTTCGGAAACTACTACTGGCCTTCCAAGTTACGATCAAAGCGTAGACACTTTGAGACATTATTCCTATGGAGAAAAGGACGCATGGTGCCTGTTGAATTCAATACCGATCCCATTTCTGTGTTTCATCATCACTGTGAATGTACACAGAATACAGAACGCCTCCAGATGTGCTTCGGAAACTACTACTGGTCTTCCATGGAACGCTCAAAACGTAGACAGTTTGAGACATTACTCCCATGGAGAAAAGTCCGCATGGTGCCTGTTGTATTCAATCCCGATGCAATTTCTGTGATTCATCAAGGCACTGAACGTAAACAGATTACAGAATGCCTCTAGATGTGACTTGGAAACTACTACTGGTCTTCCAGGAATCGATCAATACGTAGACAGTTTGAGTCATTACTCCCATGGAGAAAAGTCCGCATGGTGCCTGTTGTATTCAATCCCGATGCAATTTCTTTGTTTCATCAACACTCTGAAGGTCGACAGATTACTGAATGCCTCCTGATGTGCTTCGGAAACTACTACTGATCTTCCAGGGAACGATCAAAACGTAGACAGTTTGAGACATTACTCCCATTGAAAAAAGTCAGCATGGTGCCAGTTGTATTCAATCCCGTAGCAATGTCTGTGTATCTTCAACACTATGAAGGTCCAAAGATCACAGAATACCTACAGATGTGCTTCAAAAACACCTACTGGTCTCCAAGAAGTCGATCAAAGCGTAGACAGGTTGAGTCATTACGCCTAATGAGAAACGTCCGCATAGAACCTGTTGTATTCAATCCCGAAACAATTTCTGTGTTTCATCAAAGCTCTGAATGTGCACAGATTAGAGAATGCCTCCAGATGTGCTTCTCAAACTCCTACTGAACTTCCAGGAATCGATCAAATCGTTCACAGTTTGAGACATTACTCCCATGGAGAAAAGTCTGCATGGTGCCTATTGTATTCAATCCCGGTGCAATTTCTGTGTTTCATCAACACCCTGAAGGTCCACAGATCACAGGATGCCTCCAGATGTGCTTGGAAACTACTACTGGTCTTCGAGGAATCGATCAAAATTCGTAGACAGTTTGAGACATTTCTGCCATGGAGTAAGGTCCTCATGGTGGCTGTTGTATTTAATCCCGATGCAATTCCTGTGTTTCATCAACACTCTGAAGGTCCACAGATTACAGAATGACTTCAGATGTGCTTCAGTAATTACTACTGGTATTCCAGGAAACGATCAAAGCGTAGAAAATTTGGGACATTTCTCTCATGCAATAAAGTCCGCATGGTGAATGTTTAATTCAATCCTGATGTAATTTCTGTGTTTTATTAACACACTGAAGGTCCAATGATTACAGAATGCCTCCAGATGTGCTTCGGAAACAACTACTGCCCTTCCAGGGAACTATGAAAGTGTAGACAGTATGAGACATTACTCCCATGGAGACAAGTCCGCATGGTGCCTGTTGTATTCAATCCCGATGCAATTTCAGTGTTTCATCAACACTCTGAAGGTCCACAGATCACAGAATTCCTCCAGATGTTCTTGGAAACTACTACTGGTCTTCGAGGAATCGATCAACATTCGTAGACTGTTTGAGACATTTCTCCCATGAGGAAAGTTCCTCATGGTGCCTGTTGTATTCAATCCTGATGCAATTACTGTGTTTCATCAAAACTCTGAAGGTCCACAGATTACAGAATGCCTCCAGATGTGCTTCGGAGACTACTACTGCCCTTCCAGGGACCTATGAAATTGTAGACAGTTTGAGACATTACTCCCATGGAGAAAAGTTAGCATGGTGCCTTTCTATTCAATCCCGATGCAATTTCTGTGTTTCATGAACACTCTGAAGGTTCACAGATTGCAGAATGCCTCCAGATGTGCTTCGGAAACTACTACTGGTCATCCAGGGAACGCTCAAAACGTAGACAGTTTGAGACATTACTCCCATGGAGAAACGTCCGCATGGTGCCTGTTGTACTCAATCCCGATGCAATTTCTTTGATTCATCAAGGCACTGAAGGTAAACAGATTACAGAATGCCTCCAGATGTGACTTGGAAACTTCTACTGGTCTTCCACGTAACGATCAAAAGCGTAGACTGTTTGTGATATTACTCCCATATAGAAAAGACCGCATGGTGACTGTTGTATTCAATCCTGACGCAATTCCTGTGTTTCATCAACACTCTGAAGGTCCACAGATTACAGAATGCCTCCAGATGTGCTTCGGAAACTAATACTGTTCTTCCAGGGTACGATCAAAGCACAGACTGTTTGAGACAGTACCAACATAGAGAAAAGCCCGCATGGTGCCTGTTGTATTCAATCCCGATGAAATTTCTGTGTTTCATCAACACTCTGAAGGTACACAGATCACAGAATGCCTCCAGATGTGCTTGAAAACTAATACTGGTCTTCGAGGAATCGATCAAAATTCGTAGACAGTTTGAGACATCTCTCCCATGGAGAAAGATCATCATGGTATCTGCTGTATTTAATCCCGATGCAATTCCTGTGTTTCATCTACACTCTGAAGGTCCACCGATTACAGAATGCCTCCAGATGTGCTTCGGATAGTACTACTGGTCTTCCAGGAAACGATCTAAGCGTAGTCTGTTTGAGACATTACTCTCATGGAGAAAAGGCCGCATGGTGCATGTTGTATTCAATCCAGATGCAATTTTTGTGTTTCATCAACACTCTGAGGGCCTCAGATTACGGAATGCCTCCAGATGTGCTTCGGAATCTACTACTGGTCTTCCAGGATTCGATCAAAACGTAGACAGTTTGAGACATTACTCCCACTGAAAAAAGTCAGCATGGTGCCAGTTGTATTCAATCCCGATGCAATTTCTTTGTTTCATCAACACTGTGAATGTCCACAGAATACAGAATGCCTCCAGATGAGCTTTGGAAACTACTACTGGTCTTCCAGGTATCGATCATATCGTAGTCAGTTTGAGACATTACTCCCATGGAGAAAAGACCGCATGGTTCCTGTTGTATTTAATCCCTTTGAAGGTCCACAGATTACAGAAAGCCTCCTAATGTGTTTCGCAAACTTATACTGGTCTTCCAGGTATCGATTAAATCGTTCACAGTTTGAGACATTACTCCCATGGAGAAAATTCTGCATGGTGCCTGTTTTATTCAATCCCGATGCAATTTTTGTGTTTCATCAACACTCTGAAGGCCCACAGATTACATAATGCCTCCAGATGTGCCTTATAAACTACTACTGGTCTTCTAGGGAACGATCAAAGCGTAGAAAGTTTGCGACATTTCTCTCATGCAATAAAGTCCGCATGGTGCTTGTGTAATCAATCCCGATGTAATTTCTGTGTTTCATTAACACTCTGAAGGTCCAATGATTACAGAATGCCTCCAGATGTGCTTCGGAAACAACTACTGCCCTTCCAGGGAACTATGAAAGTGTAGACAGTTTGAGACATTACTCCCACGGAGAAAAGTCCGCATGGTGAATGTTGTATTCAATCCCGATGCAATTTCTGTGTTTCATCAACACTCTGAAGGTCCACAGATCACAGAATTCCTCCAGATGTGCTTGGAAACTACTACTGGTCTTCGAGGAATTGATCAACATTAGTAGACGGTTTGAGGCATTTCTCCCATGAGGAAAGGTCCTCATGGTGCCTGTTGTATTTAATCCCGATGCTATTCCTGTGTTTCATCAACACTCTGAAGGTCCACAGATTACAGAATGCCTCCAGATGTGCTTTGGCAATTACTACTGGTCTTCCATTTAACGATCAAACGTAGACAGTTTGAGACATTACTCCCATGGAGAAAAGTCCACATGGTGCCTGTTGTATTCAATCCTGATGCAATTTCTGTGTTTCATCAAAACTCTGAAGGTCCACAGATTACAGAATGCCTCCAGATGTGCTTCGGAAACAACTACTGCCCTTCCAGGGAACTATGAAAGTGTAGACAGTTTGAGACATTACTCCCATGGAGAAAAGTCCGCATGGTGCCTGTTGTATTCAATCCCGATGCAATTTCTGTGTTTCATCAACACTCTGAAGGTCCACAGATCACAGAATTCCTCCAGATGTGCTTGAAAACTACTACTGGTCTTCGAGGAATCGATCAACATTCGTAGAGAGTTTGAGGCATTTCTCCCATGAGAAAAGGTCCTCATGGTGCCTGTTGTATTTAATCCCGATGCTATTCCTGTGTTTCATCGACACTCTGAAGGTCCACAGATTACAGAATGCCTCCAGATGAGCTTTGGCAATTACTACTGGTCTTCCATTTAACGATCAAACGTAGACAGTTTGAGACATTACTCCCATGGAGAAAAGTCCGCATGGTGCCTGTTTTGTTCGATCCCGATTCAATTTCTGTGTTCCATCAAGACTCTGAATATAAACAGATTACAGAATGCCTCCAGATGTGACTTTGAAACTACTACTGGTCTTCCAGGGAACGATCAAAGCGTAGACAGTTTGAGACATTACTCCCATTGAAAAAAGTCAGCGTGGTGCCAGTTGTAGTCAATCCCGATGCAATTTCTTTGTTTCATCGACACTGTGAATGTCCACAGAACACAGAATGCCTCCAGATGAGCTTTGGAAACTACTACTTGTATTCCAGGTATCGATCATATCGTAGTCAGTTTGAGACATTACTCCCATGGAGAAAAGTCCGCATGGTGCCTGTTGTATTCAATCCCTTTGAAGGTCCACAGATTACAGAAAGCCTCCTAATGTGTTTCGCAAACTCATACTGGTCTTCCAGGTATAGATCAAATCGTTCACAGTTTGAGACATTACTCCCATGCAGAAAAGTCTGCATGGTGCCTATTGTATTTAATCCCGGTGCAATTTCCGTGTTTCATCAAAACCCTGAAGGTCCACAGGTCACAGGATGCCTCCAGAAGTGCTTCGAAACTACTACTGCTCTTCGAGTAATCGATCAAAATTCGTACACAGTTTGAGACATTACTCCCATGGAGAAAAGACCGCATGGTTCCTGTTGTATTCAACCCCGATGCAATTCCTGTGTTACATCAACACTCTGAAGTTCCACAGATTACAGAATTACTTCAGATGTGCTTCGGAAATTACTACTGGTCTTCCAGGAAACGATCAAAGCGTAGACAGTTTGAGACATTACTCTCATGGGGAAAAGTAAGCATGGAGCCTGTTTTATTCAATTCCGATGCAATTTTTTTGTTTCATCAACACTCTGAAGGCCCACAGATTACATAATGCCTCCAGATGTGCCTTATAATCTACTACTGCTCTTCTAGGGAACGATCAAAGCGTAGAAAGTTTGGGACATTTCTCTCATGCAATAAAGTCCGCATGGTGCTTGTTTAATCAATCCCGATGCAATTTCTGTGTTCCATCAAGACTCTGAATGTAAACACATTACAGAATGCCTCCAGATGTGACTTTGAAACTACTACTGGTCTTCCAGGGAACGTTCGAAGCGTAGACTGTTTGTGACATTACTCCCACGGCGAAAAGACCGCATGGTGCCTGTTGTATTCCATCCTGATGCAATTTCTGTGTTTCATCAAAACTCTGAAGGTCCACAGATTACAGAATGCCTCCAGATGTGCTTCGGAAACTACTACTGCCCTTCCAGGGAACTATGAAAGTGTAGACAGTTTGAGACATTACTCCCATATAGAAAAGTGCGCATGGTGCCTGTTGTATTCAATCCCGCTGCAATATCTGTGTTTCATCAACACTCTGAAGGTCCACAGATCACAGAATTATTCCAGATGTGCTTCGAAACTACTACTGGTCTTCGTGGAATCGATCAACATTCGTAGACAATTTCAGGCATTTCTACCATGAGGAAAGGTACTCATGGTGCCTGTTGTATTTAATCCCGATGCTATTCCTGTGTTTCATCAACACTCTGAAGGTCCACAGATTACAGAATGCCTCCAGATATGCTTTGGCAATTACTACTGGTCTTCCATTTAACGATCAAACGTAGACAGTTTGAGACATTACTCCCATGGAGAAAAGTCCGCATGGTGTCTGTTCTATTCAATCCCGATGCAATTTCTGTGTTTTATGAACACTCTGAAGGTCCACAGATTACTGGATACCTCCTGATGTGCTTCTTAAATACTACTGGTCTTCCAGGAAACGACCAAAGCGTATACAGTTTTAATCATTACTATCATTGGGAAAAGTACGCATGGAGACTGTTGTTTATAATCCCGTTGCAATTTCTGTGTTTCATCAAAACTCTGAAGGTCCACAGATTACAGAATGCCTCCAGATGTGCTTCGGAGACTACTACTGCCCTTCCAGGGAACTATGAAATTGTAGACAGTTTGAGACATTACTCCCATGGAGAAAAGTTGGCATGGTGCCTTTCTATTCAATCCCGATGCAATTTCTGTGTTTCATGAACACTCTGAAGGTTCACAGATTGCAGAATGCCTCCAGATGTGCCTCGGAAACTACTACTGGTCTTCCAGGGAACGTTCAAAACGTAGACAGTTTCAGACATTGCCCATGGAGAAAAGTCCGCATGGTGCCTGTTGTACTCAATCCCGATGCAATTTCTGTGATTCATCAAGGCACTGATGGTAAACAGATTAGAGAAAGCCTCCAGATGTGACTTGGAAACTACTACTGGTCTTCCAGGGAACGATCAAAGCGTAGACTGTTTGTGATATTACTCCCATATAGAGAAGACAGCATGGTGACTGTTGTATTCAATCCTGACGCAATTCCTGTGTTTCATCAACACTCTGAAGGTCCACAGATTACAGAATGCCTCCAGTTGTGCTTTAAAGCTACTACTGGTCTTCGAGGAATCGATCAAAATTCGTAGACAGCTTGAGACATCTCTCCCATGGAGAAAGATCATCATGGTATCTGCTGTATTTAATCCCGATGCAATTCCTGTGTTTCATCTACATTCTGAAGGCCACCGATTACAGAATGCCTCCAGATGTGCTTCGGATAGTACTACTGGTCTTCCAGGAAACGATCTAAGCGTAGTCTGTTTGAGACATTACTCCCATGGAGAAAAGGCCGCATGGTGCATGTTGTATTCAATCCAGATGCAATTTTTGTGTTTCATCAACACTCTGAGCGCCTCAGACTACGGAATGCCTCCAGATGTGCTTCGGAATCTACTACTGGTCTTCCAGGAATCGATCAAAACGTAGACAGTTTGAGACATTACTCCCATGGAGAAAAGTCCGCATGGTGCCTGTAGTATTCAATCCCGATGCAATTTCTTTGTTTCATCAACACTATGAAGGTCGACAGAGTACTGAATGCCTCCTGATGTGCTTCGGTAACTACTACTGATCTTCCAGGGAACGATCAAAGCGTTGACAGTTTGAGACATTACTCCCATTGAAAAAGTCAGCATGGTGCCAGTTGTATTCAATCCCGATGCAATTTCTTTGTTTCATCAACACTGTGAATGTCCACAGAATACAGAATGCCTCCAGATGAGCTTTGGAAACTACTACTTGTCTTCCAGGTGTCGATCATATCGTAGTCAGTTTGAGACATTACTCCCATGGAGAAAAGACCGCATGGTTTCTGTTGTATTCAGTCCCTTTGCTATTTCTGCGTTTCATCAACACTCTGAAGGTCCAAAGATCACAGAATACCTACAGATGTGCTTCAAAAACTCCTACTAGTCTCCAAGAAGTCGATCAAAGCGTAGACAGGTTGTGTCATTACGCCTATGGAGAAAAGTCCGCATGGAACCTGTTGTTTTCAATCCCGAAACAATTTCTGTGTTTCATCAAAGCTCTGAATGTGCACAGATTACAGAATGCCTCCAGATGTGCTTCGCAAACTACTACTGGTCTTCCAGGAATCGATCAAATCGTACACAGTTTGAGACATTACTCCCATGGAGAAAAGACCGCATGGTTCCTGTTGTATTCAATCCCGATGCAATTTCAGTGTTTCATCAACACTCTGAAGGACCACAGATCACATAATTCCTCCAGATGTGCTTGGAAACTACTACTGGTCTTCGAGGAATCGATCAAAATTCGTAGACAGTTTGAGACATTTCTCCAATGGGAAAGGTCCTCATGGTGCCTGTTGTATTCAATTCCGATGCAATTCCTGTGTTTCATCAACACTCTGAAGGTCCACAGATCACAGAATGCCTCCAGATGTGCTTTGGCAATTACTACTGGTCTTCCATTTAACGATCAAACGTAGACAGTTTGAGACATTACTCCCCTGGAGAAAAGTCCGCTTGTTGCCTGTTTTGTTCGATCCCGATGCAATTTCTGTGTTCCACCAAGACTCTGAATGTAAACAGATTACAGAATGCCTCCAGATGTGACTTTGAAACTACTACTGGTCTTCCAGGGAACGTTCGAAGCGTAGACTGTTTGTGACATTACTCCCGTGGCGAAAAGACCGCATGGTGCCTGTTGTATTCAATCCTGATGCAATTTCTGTGTTTCATCAAAACTCTGAAGGTCCACAGATTACAGAATGCCTCCAGATGTGCTTCGGAAATTACTACTGCCCTTCCAGAGAACTATGAATGTACAGACAGTTTGAGACATTACTCCCATGGAGAAAAGTCCGCATGGTGCCTGTTGTATTCAACCCCGATGCAATTTCTTTGTTTCATCAACACTCTGAAGGTCGACAGATTACTGAATGCCTCCTGATGTGCTTCGGAAACTACTATTGATCTTCCAGAGAACGTTTAAGGCGTAGACAGTTTGAGATATTACTCCCATTGACAAAAGTCAGCATGGTGCCAGTTGTATTCAATCCCGATGCAATTTCCGTGTATCATCACCACACTGAAGTTCCAGAGGTTACAAAATGCTTCCAGATGTGCTTCGAAAACTTCTACTGGTCTTCCAGGTAACGATCAAAGCGTAGACACTTTGAGACATTACTCCTATGGAGACAAGGGCGCATGGTGCCTGTGGTATTCAATCCCGATCCCATTTCTGTGTTTCATCAACACTGTGAATGTCCACAGAATACAGAATGCCTCCAGATGCCCTTCGGAAACTACCACTGGTCTTACAGGGAACGATCAAATCGTAGACAGTTTGAGACATTACTCTCATGAAGAAAAGTCCGCATGGAGCCTGTTGTATTCAATCCCGATGCAATATCTTTGTTTCATCAACACTCTGAAAGTGCACAGATTACAGATTGCCTCCAGATGTGCTTCGCAAACAACTACTGGTCTTCCAGGAATCTATCAAATCGTACACAGTTTGAGATATTAGTCCCATGGAGAAAAGTCCGCCTTCTTCCTGTTGTATTCAATCCCTTCGCAATTTCTGTGTTTCACCAACACTCTGAAGGTCCACAGATTACAGAATGCCTCCAGATATGCTTCGGAAATTACTACTGGTCTTCCAGGGAACGATCAAAGCGTGGACAGTTGGAGACATTACTCCCTTTTGTAAAGTCCGCATGGTGCATGTTGTATTCAATCCCGATGCAATTTCTGTGTTTCATCAACACTCGGAAGGTCCACAGATTACGGAATGTATCCAGATGTGCTTCGGAAACTACAACTATTCTTCCAGGGAACGATCAAAGCGTAGAAAGTTTGAGACATTACTCTCATGCAAAAAAGTCCGCATGGTTCTTGTTTTATTCAATCCCGATGCAATTTCAGTGTTTCCTTAACACTCTCAAGGTCCACAGATTACAGAATGCCTCCAGATGTACTACGGAAACAACTACTGCCCTTCCAGGGAACGATCAAATCGTAGCCACTATGAGACATTACTCCTATGGTGAAAAGTACCAATGGTGCCTGTTGTATTCAATCCCGATCCAATTTCTGTGTTTCATCAAAACTCTGAAGGTCCACAGATTACAGAATGCCTCCAGATGTGCTTCGGAAACAACTACTGCCCTTCCAGGGAACTATGAAAGTGTAGACAGTTTGAGACATTACTCCCATGGAGAAAAGTCCGCATGGTGCCTGTTGTATTCAATCCCGATGCAATTTCTGTGTTTCATCAACACTCTGAAGGTCCACAGATCACAGAATTCCTCCAGATGTGCTTGAAAACTACTACTGGTCTTCGAGGAATCGATCAACATTCGTAGAGAGTTTGAGGCATTTCTCCCATGAGGAAAGGTCCTCATGGTGCCTGTTGTATTTAATCCCGATGCTATTCCTGTGTTTCATCGACACTCTGAAGGTCCACAGATTACAGAATGCCTCCAGATGAGCTTTGGCAATTACTACTGGTCTTCCATTTAACGATCAAACGTAGACAGTTTGAGACATTACTCCCATTGAAAAAAGTCAGCGTGGTGCCAGTTGTAGTCAATCCCGATGCAATTTCTTTGTTTCATCAACACTGTGAATGTCCACAAAATACAGAATGCCTCCAGATGAGCTTTGGAAACTACTACTTGTATTCCAGGTATCGATCATATCGTAGTCAGTTTGAGACATTACTCCCATGGAGAAAAGTCCGCATGGTGCTTGTTGTATCCAATCCCTTTGAAGGTCCACAGATTACAGAAAGCCTCCTAATGTGTTTCGCAAACTTATACTGGTCTTCCAGGTATCGATCAAATCGTTCACAGTTTGAGACATTACTCCCATGCAGAAAAGTCTGCATGGTGCCTATTGTATTTAATCCCGGTGCAATTTCCGTGTTTCATCAAAACCCTGAAGGTCCACAGGTCACAGGATGCCTCCAGAAGTGCTTCGAAACTACTACAGCTCTTCGAGTAATCGATCAAAATTCGTACACACTTTGAGACATTACTCCCATGGAGAAAAGACCGCATGGTTCCTGTTGTATTCAACCCCGATGCAATTCCTGTGTTTCATCAACACTCTGAAGTTCCACAGATTACAGAATTACTTCAGATGTGCTTCGGAAATTACTACTGGTCTTCCAGGAAACGATCAAAGCGTAGACAGTTTGAGACATTACTCTCATGGGGAAAAGTAAGCATGGAGCCTGTTTTATTCAATTCCGATGCAATTTTTTTGTTTCATCAACACTCTGAAGGCCCACAGATTACATAATGCCTCCAGATGTGCCTTATAATCTACTACTGCTCTTCTAGGGAACGATCAAAGCGTAGAAAGTTTGGGACATTTCTCTCATGCAATAAAGTCCGCATGGTGCTTGTTTAATCAATCCCGATGCAATTTCTGTGTTCCATCAAGACTCTGAATGTAAACAGATTACAGAATGCCTCCAGATGTGACTTTGAAACTACTACTGGTCTTCCAGGGAACGTTCGAAGCGTAGACTGTTTGTGACATTACTCCCACGGCGAAAAGACCGCATGGTGCCTGTTGTATTCCATCCTGATGCAATTTCTGTGTTTCATCAAAACTCTGAAGGTCCACAGATTACAGAATGCCTCCAGATGTGCTTCGGAAACTACTACTGCCCTTCCAGGGAACTATGAAAGTGTAGACAGTTTGAGACATTACTCCCATATAGAAAAGTGCGCATGGTGCCTGTTGTATTCAATCCCGCTGCAATATCTGTGTTTCATCAACACTCTGAAGGTCCACAGATCACAGAATTCTTCCAGATGTGCTTCGAAACTACTACTGGTCTTCGTGGAATCGATCAACATTCGTAGACAATTTCAGGCATTTCTACCATGAGGAAAGGTACTCATGGTGCCTGTTGTATTTAATCCCGATGCTATTCCTGTGTTTCATCAACACTCTGAAGGTCCACAGATTACAGAATGCCTCCAGATATGCTTTGGCAATTACTACTGGTCTTCCATTTAACGATCAAACGTAGACAGTTTGAGACATTACTCCCATGGAGAAAAGTCCGCATGGTGCCTGTTCTATTCAATCCCGATGCAATTTCTGTGTTTTATGAACACTCTGAAGGTCCACAGATTACTGGATACCTCCTGATGTGCTTCTTAAATACTACTGGTCTTCCAGGAAACGACCAAAGCGTATACAGTTTTAATCATTACTATCATTGGGAAAAGTACGCATGGAGACTGTTGTTTTTAATCCCGTTGCAATTTCTGTGTTTCATCAAAACTCTGAAGGTCCACAGATTACACAATGCCTCCAGATGTGCTTCGGAGACCACTACTGCCCTTCCAGGGAACTATGAAATTGTAGACAGTTTGAGACATTACTCCCATGGAGAAAAGTTAGCATGGTGCCTTTCTATTCAATCCCGATGCAATTTCTGTGTTTCATGAACACTCTGAAGGTTCACAGATTGCAGAATGCCTCCAGATGTGCCTCGGAAACTACTACTGGTCTTCCAGGGAACGTTCAAAACGTAGACAGTTTCAGACATTACACCCATGGAGAAAAGTCTGCATGGTGCCTGTTGTACTCAATCCCGATGCAATTTCTGTGATTCATCAAGGCACTGAAGGTAAACAGATTACAGAATGCCTCCAGATGTGACTTGGAAACTACTACTGGTCTTCCAGGGAACGATCAAAGCGTAGACTGTTTGTGATATTACTCCCATATAGAGAAGACAGCATGGTGACTGTTGTATTCAATCCTGACGCAATTCCTGTGTTTCATCAACACTCTGAAGGTCCACAGATTACAGAATGCCTCCAGTTGTGCTTTAAAGCTACTACTGGTCTTCGAGGAATCGATCAAAATTCGTAGACAGCTTGAGACATCTCTCCCATGGAGAAAGATCATCATGGTATCTGCTGTATTTAATCCCGATGCAATTCCTGTGTTTCATCTACATTCTGAAGCTCCACCGATTACAGAATGCCTCCAGATGTGCTTCGGATAGTACTACTGGTCTTCCAGGAAACGATCTACGCGTAGTCTGTTTGAGACATTACTCCCATGGAGAAAAGGCCGCATGGTGCATGTTGTATTCAATCCAGATGCAATTTTTGTGTTTCATCAACACTCTGAGCGCCTCAGATTACGGAATGCCTCCAGATGTGCTTCGGAATCTACTACTGGTCTTCCAGGAATCGATCAAAACGTAGACAGTTTGAGACATTACTCCCATGGAGAAAAGTCCGCATGGTGCCTGTAGTATTCAATCCCGATGCAATTTCTTTGTTTCATCAACACTATGAAGGTCGACAGAGTACTGAATGCCTCCTGATGTGCTTCGGTAACTACTACTGATCTTCCAGGGAACGATCAAAGCGTTGACAGTTTGAGACATTACTCCCATTGAAAAAAGTCAGCATGGTGCCAGTTGTATTCAATCCCGATGCAATTTCTTTGTTTCATCAACACTGTGAATGTCCACAGAATACAGAATGCCTCCAGATGAGCTTTGGAAACTACTACTTGTCTTCCAGGTGTCGATCATATCGTAGTCAGTTTGAGACATTACTCCCATGGAGAAAAGACCGCATGGTTTCTGTTGTATTCAGTCCCTTTGCTATTTCTGCGTTTCATCAACACTCTGAAGGTCCAAAGATCACAGAATACCTACAGATGTGCTTCAAAAACTCCTACTAGTCTCCAAGAAGTCGATCAAAGCGTAGACAGGTTGTGTCATTACGCCTATGGAGAAAAGTCCGCATGGAACCTGTTGTTTTCAATCCCGAAACAATTTCTGTGTTTCATCAAAGCTCTGAATGTGCACAGATTACAGAATGCCTCCAGATGTGCTTCGCAAACTACTACTGGTCTTCCAGGAATCGATCAAATCGTACACAGTTTGAGACATTACTCCCATGGAGAAAAGACCGCATGGTTCCTGTTGTATTCAATCCCGATGCAATTTCAGTGTTTCATCAACACTCTGAAGGACCACAGATCACATAATTCCTCCAGATGTGCTTGGAAACTACTACTGGTCTTCGAGGAATCGATCAAAATTCGTAGACAGTTTGAGACATTTATCCAATGGGAAAGGTCCTCATGGTGCCTGTTGTATTCAATTCCGATGCAATTCCTGTGTTTCATCAACACTCTGAAGGTCCACAGATCACAGAATGCCTCCAGATGTGCTTTGGCAATTACTACTGGTCTTCCATTTAACGATCAAACGTAGACAGTTTGAGACATTACTCCCCTGGAGAAAAGTCCGCTTGTTGCCTGTTTTGTTCGATCCCGATGCAATTTCTGTGTTCCACCAAGACTCTGAATGTAAACAGATTACAGAATGCCTCCAGATGTGACTTTGAAACTACTACTGGTCTTTCAGGGAACGTTCGAAGCGTAGACTGTTTGTGACATTACTCCCGTGGCGAAAAGACCGCATGGTGCCTGTTGTATTCAATCCTGATGCAATTTCTGTGTTTCATCAAAACTCTGAAGGTCCACAGATTACAGAATGCCTCCAGATGTGCTTCGGAAATTACTACTGCCCTTCCAGAGAACTATGAATGTACAGACAGTTTGAGACATTACTCCCATGGAGAAAAGTCCGCATGGTGCCTGTTGTATTCAACCCCGATGCAATTTCTTTGTTTCATCAACACTCTGAAGGTCGACAGATTACTGAATGCCTCCTGATGTGCTTCGGAAACTACTATTGATCATCCAGAGAACGATCAAGGCGTAGACAGTTTGAGATATTACTCCCATTGACAAAAGTCAGCATGGTGCCAGTTGTATTCAATCCCGATGCAATTTCCGTGTATCATCACCACACTGAAGTTCCAGAGGTTACAAAATGCTTCCAGATGTGCTTCGAAAACTTCTACTGGTCTTCCAGGTAACGATCAAAGCGTAGACACTTTGAGACATTACTCCTATGGAGAAAAGGGCGCATGGTGCCTGTGGTATTCAATCCCGATCCCATTTCTGTGTTTCATCAACACTGTGAATGTCCACAGAATACAGAATGCCTCCAGATGCCCTTCGGAAACTACCACTGGTCTTACAGGGAACGATCAAATCGTAGACAGTTTGAGACATTATTCTCATGAAGAAAAGTCCGCATGGAGCCTGTTGTATTCAATCCCGATGCAATATCTTTGTTTCATCAACACTCTGAAAGTGCACAGATCACAGATTGCCTCCAGATGTGCTTCGCAAACAACTACTGGTCTTCCAGGAATCTATCAAATCGTACACAGTTTGAGATATTAGTCCCATGGAGAAAAGTCCGCCTTTTTCCTGTTGTATTCAATCCCTTCGCAATTTCTGTGTTTCACCAACACTCTGAAGGTCCACAGATTACAGAATGCCTCCAGATATGCTTCGGAAATTACTACTGGTCTTCCAGGGAACGATCAAAGCGTGGACAGTTGGAGACATTACACCCTTTTGTAAAGTCCGCATGGTGCATGTTGTATTCAATCCCGATGCAATTTCTGTGTTTCATCAACACTCTGAAGGTCCACAGATTACGGAATGTATCCAGATGTGCTTCGGAAACTACAACTATTCTTCCAGGGAACGATCAAAGTGTAGAAAGTTTGAGACATTACTCTCATGCAAAAAAGTCCGCATGGTTCTTGTTTTATTCAATCCCGATGCAATTTCAGTGTTTCCTTAACACTCTCAAGGTCCACAGATTACAGAATGCCTCCAGATGTACTACGGAAACAACTACTGCCCTTCCAGGGAACGATCAAATCGTAGCCACTATGAGACATTACTCCTATGGTGAAAAGTACCCATGGTGCCTGTTGTATTCAATCCCGATCCAATTTCTGTGTTTCATCAACACTGTCAAGGTCCACAGAATACAGAATGCCTCCAGATGTGCTTCGGGAACTACTACTGGTCTTCCAGGGTACGATAAAATCGGAGACAGTTTGAGACATTACTCCCATGGAGAGAAGTCTGCATGGTGCCTGTTGTATTCAATCCCGATGCAATTGCTGTGTTTCATCAGCACCCTGAAGGTCCACAGATCACAGAATGCCTACAGATGTGCTTGGAAGCTACTACTGGTCTTCGTGGAATCGATCAAAAATCGTAGACAGTTTGAGACATTTCTCCCATGGAGAAAGGTCATCATGGTGGCTGTTGTATTTTATCCCGATGCAATTCCTGTGTTTCATCAACACTCTGAAGGTCCACAAATTACAGAGTGCCTCCAGATGTGCTTCGGAAATTACTCCTGGTATTCCAGGAAACGATCAGAGCGTAGAAAGTTTGAGACATTACTCCCATGGAGAAAAGTCTGCATGGTGCCTATTGTATTCAATCTCAGTGCAATTTCTGTGTTTCATCAACACTCTGAAGGTCCACAGATCACAGAAATCCTCCAGATGTGCATGGAAACTACTACTGGTCTTCGAGGAATCGATCAAAATTCGTAGACAGTTTGAGACATTTCTCCAATGGGGGAAGGTCTTCATGGTGGCTGTTGTACTTAATCACGATGCAATTCCTGTGTTTCATCAACACTCTGAAGGTCCATTGATTACAGAATGCCTCCAAATGTGCTTCGGCAACTACTACGGTCTTCCAGTTAACGATCAAACAGACAGTTTGAGAAATTACTCCCATTGAGAAAAGTCCGCATGGTGCCTGTTGTATTCAATCCCGATGCAATTTCTGTATTTCATCGACACTCTGAGGGACCACAGATATCAGAATGCCTCCAGATGTGCTTCAGAACCTACTACAGGCCTTCCTGGGAAACATCAAGCGTACACACTTTGAGACATTACTCCCATGGAGAAGAGACCGCATGGTGCCTGTTGTAATCAATCCCGGTGCAATTTCTGTGTTTCATCAACACTTGGAAGGTGCACAGATTACAGAATGACTCCAGATGTGCTTCGGAAACTACTACTGGTCTTCCAGGGAACAATTATAGCGTAGACAGTTTTAGACATTACTGACATGGAGAAAAGTTCGCATGATGCCTTTCTATTCAATCCCGAAGCAATTTCTGTGTTTCATGAACACTCTGATGGTTCACAGATTGCAGAATGCTTCCAGATGTGCTTCGGAAACTACTACTGGTCTTCCAGGGAACGCTTAAAACGTAGACAGTTTGAGACATTACTCCCATTGAGAAAAGTCCGCATGGTGCCGGTTGTATTCCACCCTGATGCACTTTCTGTGTTTCACCGACACTCTGAAGGTCCACAGGCTACAGAGTGAATCTACATGAACTTTAGAAACTACTACTTTTTTTTTCAGGTAACGATCAAAGCCTAGTCAATTTGAGAGATTACCCCCATGGAGACAATTCCGTATGGTGTCTGTTGTATTCTAACCCGATGGAACTTCTGTGATTCATCAAAACTCTGAAGATCCACAGATCACAGAATGCCTCCAGATGTGCTCGGGAACTACTACTGGTCTTCGAGGAATCGATCAAAATTCGTAGACAGTTTGAGACATTTCTCCCATGGGGAAAGGTCCTCATGGTGGCTGTTATATTTATTCCCGATGCAATTCCTGTGTTTCATCAACACTCTGATGGTCCACAGATTACAGAATGCCTCCAGATGTGCTTCGGAAATTACTACTAGTCTTCCAGGAAACAATCAAAGCGTAGACAGTTTGAGACATTTCTCTCAAGGAGAAAAGTCCGCATGGTGCCTGTTGTATTCAATCCCGATGCAATTTCTGTGTTTCATCAACACTCTGAGGGACCACAGAAATCAGAATGCCTCCAGATGTGCTTCGGAAACTACTACAGGCCTTCCTGGGAAACATCAAGCGTACACACTTTGAGACATTACTCCCATGGAGAAAAGACCGCATGGTGCCTGTTGTATTCATACCGAAGCAATTTCTGCGTTTTATGAACACTCTGAAGGTCCACAGATTACTGAATATCTCCTGATGTGCTTCTTAAATACTTACTACTGGTCTATCTGGAAACGGCCAAAACGTATACAGTTTGAGACATTACTATCATTGGGAAAAGTCCGAATGGTGACTGTTGTATTCAATCCCGTTGCAACTTCTGTGTTTCATCATTACTCTGAACGTCCACAGATTAGAGAAAGCCTCCAGATGTGCTTCGGAAACTACTACTGGTCTTCCAGGTAACGATCAAAGCGTAGACAGTTTGAGACAGTACTCCTATGGAGAAAAGTCCGCATGGTGCCTCTTATATTCAAAGCCGATGCAATCTCTGTGTTTCATCGACACTGTGAAAGTCCACAGAATACAGAATGCCTCCAGATGTGCTTTGGAAACTACTACTGGTCTTTCAGGGAACGATCAAAGGGTAGACAGTTTGAGACATTACTCCCATGGAGAAAAGACCGCATGGTGCCTGTTGTAATCAATCCCGATGCAATTTCAGTGTTTCATCAACACTCTGAAGGTGCACAGATTACAGAATGACTCCAGTTGTGCTTCGGAAACTACTACTGGTCTTCCAGGAACAATTATAGCGTAGACAGTTTGAGACATTACTGACATGCAGAAAAGTTCGCATGATACCTTTCTATTCAATCCCGATGCAATTTCTGTGTTTCATGAACAATCTGATGGTTCACAGATTGCAGAATGCCTCCAGATGTGCTTCGGAAACTACTACTGGTCTTCCAGGGAACACTCAAAACGTAGACAGTTTGAGACATTACTCCCATTGAGAAAAGTCCGCATGGTGCCGGTTGTATTCAATCCCGATCAATTTCTGTGCTCCATCAACACTCTGGATGTAAACAGATTACAGAATGCCTCCAGATGTGCTTCGAGAACTACTACTGGTCTTCCA
This sequence comes from Schistocerca gregaria, assembly GCF_023897955.1. Lineage (NCBI taxonomy): Eukaryota > Metazoa > Arthropoda > Insecta > Orthoptera > Acrididae > Schistocerca > Schistocerca gregaria. The sequence continues at coordinate 5,383,849 of NW_026061884.1, forward strand.
AGGAACGATCAAAGAGTATACAGTTTGAGACACTACTCTCATGGAGAAAAGTCCCCATGGTGCCTGTTGTATTCCACCCCGATGCACTTTCTGTGTTTCACCGACACTCTGAAGGTCCAAAGACTACAGAGTGCATCTACATGAACTTTAGAAACTACTACTTGTTTTCCAGGTAACGATCAAAGCGTAGTCAATTTGAGAGATTACTCCCATGGAGACAAGTCCGCATGGTGTCTGTTGTATTCTAACCCGATGGAACTTCTGTGATTCATCAAAACTCTGAAGATCCAAAGATTATAGAATGCCTACAGATGTGCTTCAAAAACTCTTACTGGTCTCCCAGAAGTCGTTCGAAGCATAGACAGTTTGAGACATTACGCCTATGGAGAAAAGTCCGCATGGAGCCTGTGTCTTCATTCCCGATGCAATTTCTGTGTTTCATCAACACTCTGAAGGTGCACAGATTACAGAATGCCTCCAGATGTGCTTCAGAAACTACTACTGTCCTTCCAGGGAACGATAAAAGCGTAGCCAGTTTGAGACATTACTCCAATGGAGAAAAGTCTGCATCATGCCTGTTGTATTCAATCCCGATGCAATTCCTGTGTTTCATCAACACTCTGAAGGTGCACAGATTACAGAATGCCTCCAGATGTGCTTCGGAAATTACTACTAGTCTTCCAGGAAACGATCAAAGCATAGACAGTTTGAGACATTTCTCTCACGGAGAAAAGTCCGCATGGTGCCTGTTTTATTCAATCCCGATGAAATTTCTGTGATTCATCAACACTCTGAAGGCCAACAGATTGCAGAATGCCTCCAGATGTGCCTTATAAACTACTACTGGTCTTCCAGGGAACGATCCAAACGTTGAAAATTTGAGACATTTCTCTTATGCAATAAAGTCCGCATGGTGCTTGTTTTATTGAAATTCGATGTAATTTCTGTGTTTCATTAACACTCTGAAGGTCCACAGATTCCAGAATGCCTCCAGATTTGCTTCGGAAACAACTACTGCCCTTCCAGGGAACTATGAAAGTGTAGACAGTTTGAGACATTACTCCCATAGAGAAAAGTCTGCATGGTGCCTGTTGTATTCAATCCCGATGCAATTTCTGTGTTTCATCAACACCCTGAAGGTCCACAGATCACAGAATGCCTCCAGATGTGCTTCGCAAACTGCTACTGGTCTATCAGGGAACGATCAAAGCGTAGACAGTTTGATACATTACTCCTATTGAGAAATGTCCGCATGGTGCCTGTTCCATTCAATCCCGATGTAATTTCTGTGTTTTATGAACACACTCAAGGTCCACAGATTGCAGAACACCTCGTGATGTGCTTCTCAAATACTACTGGTCTTCCAGGAAACAACCAAAGCGTATACAGTTTGAGACATTACTATCATTGGGAAAAGTCCGCATTGGTGACTGTTGTATTCAATCCCGTTGCAATTTCTGTGTTTCATGAACACTCTGACGGTTCACAGATTGCAGAATGCCTTCAGATGTGCTTCGGAAACTACTACTAGTCTTGCAGGGTACGCTCATAACGTAGACAGTTTGAAACATTACTATCATGGGGAAAAGTGCGCATGGTGCCTGTTTTATTCAATCCCGATTGAATTTCTGTGTTTCATCAACACTGTGAAGGTCCACAGTATACAGAATGCCTCTAGATGTGCTTCCGAAACTACGACTGATCTTCCAGGGAACGATCAAAGCGTAGCCAGTTTGAGACATTACTCCCATGGAGAAAAGTCTGCATCGTGCCTGTTGGATTCAATCCCGATGCAATTTCTGTGTATCATCATCACTCTGAAGGTTCACAGATCACAGAATGCCTAAAGATGTGCTTTGAAACTACTACTCGCCTTCGAGGAATCGATCAAATTTCGTAGACAGTTTGAGACATCCCTCCCATGGAGAAAGGTCCTCATGGGGGCAGTTGTATTTAATCCCGATGCAATTCCTGTGTTCCATCTACACTCTGAAGGTCAACAGTTTACAGAATGCCTCCAGATGTACTTCGGAATCTACTACTGGCCTTCCTGTAATCCATCAAAGCGTAGACACTTTAAGACATTACTATCATTGAGAAAATTCCGCATAGTGGCTGTTGTATTGAATCCCCATGCAATTTCTGTGTTTCATCAACACTCTGAAGGTTCAGAGATTACAGAAAGCATCCACATGTGCTTCGGAATCTACTACTGGTCTTCCAGGTAACGATCAAAGCGTAGACAGTTTGAGACATTACTCCTATGGAGAAAAGTCGGCGTTATGCCTCTTGTATTCAAAAACGATGTAATTTCTGTGTTTCATCAACACTCTGAAGGTCCGCAGAATACAGAATGCCTCCCGATGTGGTTCGGAAACTACTACTGGTCTTCCAGGGAACGATCAAAGGGCAGACAGTTTGAGACATTACTCCAATGGCGAAAAGTCCACATGGTGCCTGTTGTATTGAATCCCGATGAAATTACTGTGTTTCATCAACACTCTGAAGGTCTAAAGATTGCAGATTGCCTCCAGATCTGCTTCGAAAACTACTACTGGTGTCCCAGAAGTCGATCAAAGCGTACAAAGATTTAGACATTACGCCTATGCATAAAAGTTCGCATGGAGCGTGTTGCATTCAATCCCGATGCAATTTATGTGGTTCATCAAAACTCTAAAGGTGTACAGTTTACAGAATGCCTCCAGATGTGGTTCTCAAACTACTACTGGTCTTCCAGGCAACGATCAAATCGTACATACTTTGAGACATTACTCCCAAGGCGAAAAGTCCGCATGGTGCTTGTTGTATACAATCCCGATGCTATTTCTGTGTTCCTTCAACACTCTGAAGGTAAACAGATTACAGAATGCCTCCAGATGTGCTTCGCTAACTACTACTGGTCTTCCAGGGAACGATCAAAGCGTATACAGTTTGAGACATTACTCCCATGTAGTAAAGTCCGCATGGCGCCTCTTCTAGTAAATCCCGACGCAATTTCTGTGGTTCATGAACACTCTGAAGGTCCACAGATTACAGAATGCATCCAGATGTGCTTCAAGAACTACTACTGGTCTCCCAGAAGTTGATCAAAGCGTAGACAGTTTGAGACATTACGCCAATGGAGATAAGTCCGCATGGAGCCTGTTGTAATCAATCCCGATGCAATTTCTGTGTTTCATCAACACTCGGAAGGTGCATAGATTACAGAAAGTCTCCAGATGTGGTTCGGAATGCTCTACTGGTCTTCCAGGAATCGATCAAATCGTACACAGTTTGAGACATAACTATCATGGAGAAAAGTACGCATGGAGCCTGTTGTGTTCTATCTCGATGCAATTTCTGCGTTTCATTAACACTCTGAAGGTCCACAGATTACAGAATACCTCCAGATGTGCTTCGGAAATTACTACTGGTCTTCCAATGAACGATCAAAGCGTAGACAGTTGGGGACATTACTCCCATGGAGATAAGTCCGCATGGTGCTTGTTGTATTCAATCCCGATGCAATTTCTGTGTTCCATCAACACTCTGAATGTATACAGATTACAGAATGCCTCCAGATGTGCTTCGCAAACTACTACTGGTCTTCTAGGGAACGATCAAAGGGTAGACTGTTTGAGACATTACTCTCATGGAGACAAGTCCGCATGGTGCCTGTTGTAATCCATCCCGATGAGCTTTATGTGTTTCATCTACACTCTGAAGTTCCAAAGATTACTGAATGCTCCAAGGTGCATGTTGTATTTAATCCCTATGCAATTTCTGTGTTTCATCAACACTCTGAAGGTCTACAGATTACGGAATGCCTTCAGATGTGCTTCAGAAACTCGTACTGGTCTTCCAGGGAACGATCAATGCGTAGACACTATGAGACATTACTCCCATGGATAAATGTTCGCATGGTGCCTTTTGCATTCAATCCCGATGCAATTCTGTGTTTCAACAACACTCTGAAGGTCTACAGATTACAGAATGCATCCAGATGTGCTTCGCAAACTACTTGTGGCCTTCCAGGGAAAGATCAAATCGTAGAGAGTTTGAGACATTACTCCCTGTGAGAAAAGTCCGCATGGTGCATGTTGTATTCAATCCCGATGTAATTTCTGTGTTTCATCAACACCCTGAAGGTCCGCATATTACAGAATGCCTCCATATGTGCCTTGGAAACTACTACTTGTCTTCAAAGGAACGATCCAAGCGTAGAGAATTTGAGACATTACTAGCATGGAGAAAAGTCCACATGATGCCTGTTGTAATAAATGCCGAAGCAATCTGTGTTTCATCAACACTCAAGGTCCACAGATTACAGAATGCCTCCAGATGTGATTCGAAAACTACTATTGGTCTTCCAGGGAACGATCAAACCGTAGACAATTGAGACATAACTCACATAGAAAAAAGTCAGCAAGGTGCCTGTTGTATTCATCCCGATGCAATTTCTATGTTTCATCAACACTCGGAAGGTCCACAGATTACAGAATGCCTCCAGATGTGCTTCGGAAACTGCTACTTATCTTGGAGGAATGGATCAAATCGAGCACACTTTGAGTCATTACTCCCATGGAGAAAAGTCCGCATGTTGCCTGTTGTATTGAATCCCCATGCAATTTTTGTGTTTTATCAACACTCTCAAGATCCACAAATTACAGAATGACTCAGGACGTGCTTCGGAAACTACTACTGGTCTTCGAGGAGTCGATCAAATTTCGTAGACGGTTTGAGACATTATCCCGTGGAGAAAAGTCCGCATGGTGCCTGTTGTATTCAATCCCGATGCAATTTCTGTGTTTCATCAACATTCTGAAGGTCCACAGATTACAGAATGCCTCCAGATGTGCCTTGAAAACTACTACTTGTCTTCCAGGGAACGATCAAAGCGTAGAGAGTTTGAGACATTACTCCCATGGGGAAAAGTCCACATGGTGCCTGTTTTATTCAATCCCGATGCAATCTCTCTGTTTCATCAACACTCTGAAGGTGCATAGATTACAGAAATTCTCCAGATGTGGTTCGGACTGTACTACTGGTCTTCCAGGAATCGATCAAATCGTACACAGTTTGAGACATAACTATCATGGAGAAAAGTGCGCATGGAGCCTATTGTATTCAATCTCGATGCAATTTCTGCGTTTCATTAATACTCTGAAGGTCCACAGGTTACAGAATACCTCCAGATGTGCTTCGGAAATTACTACTGGTCTTCCAATGAACGATCAAAGCGTAGACAGTTGGAGACATTACTCCCATGGAGAAATGTCCATTTGATGCTTGTTGTATTCAATCCCTATGCAATTTCTGTGGTCCATCAACACTCTGAATGTAAACAGATTACAGAATGCCTCCAGATGTGCTTCGGAAACTACTACTGGTCTCCCAGGGAACGATCAAAGCGTATAAAATTTTAGACATTACTCCCATGTAGTAAAGGCCGCATGGTGCCTCTTCTAGTCAATCCCGATGCAATTTCTGTATTTCATGAACACTCTGAAGGTCCACAGATTACATAATGCATCCAGATGTGCTTCAAAAACTACTACTGGTCTCCCAGAAGTTGATCAAAGCGTAGACAGTTTGAGACATTACGCCTATGGAGAAAAGTCCGCATGGAGCCTGTTGTAATCAATCCCGATGCAATTTCTGTGTTTCATCAACACTCGGAAGGTGCATGGATTACAGAAAGTCTCCAGATGTGGTTGGAATGTACTGCTGGTCTTCCCGGAATCGATCAAATCGTACACAGTTTGAGCCATTACTATCATGCAGAAAAGTACGCATGGAGCCTGTTGTATTCAATCTCGATGCAATTTCTGCGTTTCATCAACACTCTGAAGGTCCACAGATTACAGAATACCTCGAGATGTGCTTCGTAAATTACCACTGGTCTTCCAATGAACGATCAAAGCGTAGACAGTTGGAGACATTACTCCCATGGAGAAAAGTCCGCATGGTGATTGTTGTATTCAATCCCGATGCAATTTCTGTGTTCCATCAACACTCTGAATGTATACAGATTACAGAATGCCTCCAGATGTACTTCGCAATCTACTACTGGTCTTCCATTGAACGATCAAAGCGTATACAGTTTGAGACATTACTCCCATGTAGTAAAGTCCGCATGGTGCCTCTTCTAGTCAATCCCGATAGAATTTCTGTGATTCATGAACACTCTGAAGGTCCACAGATTACAGAATGCATCCAGATGTGCTTCAAAAACTACTACTGGTCTCCCAGAAGTTGATCAAAGCGTAGACAGTTTGAGACATTACGCCTATGGAGATAAGTCCGCATGGAGCCTGTTGTAATCAATCCCGATTCAATTTCTGTGTTTCATCAACACTCGGAAGGTGCATAGATTACAGAAAGTCTCCAGATGTGGTTCGGAATGTTCTACTGGTCTTCCAGGAATCGATCAAATCGTACACAGTTTGAGACATAACTATCATGGAGAAAAGTACGCATGGAGCCTGTTGTGTTCTATCTCGATGCAATTTCTGGGTTTCATTAACACTCTGAAGGTCCACAGATTACAGAATACCTCCAGATGTGCTTCGGAAATTACTACTGGTCTTCCAATGAACGATCAAAGCGTAGACAGTTGGAGACATTACTCCCATGGAGATAAGTCCGCATGGTGCTTGTTGTATTCAATCCCGATGCAATTTCTGTGTTCCATCAACACTCTGAATGTATACAGATTACAGAATGCCTCCAGATGTTCTTCGCAAACTACTATTGGTCTTCTAGGGAACGATCAAAGGGTAGACTGTTTGAGACATTAATATCATGGAGAAAAGTCCTCATGGTGCCTGTTGTATTCAATCCCGATTCAATTTCTTTGTTTCATCAACACTGTGAATTTCCACAAAGAACAGAATGCCTATAGATGTGCTACGGAAACTACTACCGGTCTTCCAGGGAACGATCAAAGCGTAGACAGTTTGAGACATTAATATCATGGAGAAAAGTCCTCATGGTGCCTGTTGTATTCATCCCGATTGAATTTCTGTGTTTCATCTACACTGTGAAGTTCCACAAAATACAGAATGCCTACAGTTGTGCTTCGGAAAGTACTACTGGTCTTCCAGGGAACGATCAAAGGGTAGACAGTTTGAGACATTACTCTCATGGAGAAAAGTCCGCATGGTGCCTGTTGTAATCCATCCCGATGAGCTTTATGTGTTTCATTTACACTCTGAAGTTCCAAAGATTACAGAATGCTCCAAGGTGCATGTTGTATTTAATCCCGATGCAATTTCTGTGTTTCATCAACACTCTGAAGGTCTACAGATTACGGAATGCCTTCAGATGTGCTTCAGAAACTCCTACTGGTCTTCCAGGGAACGATCAATGGGTAGACAGTATGAGACATTACTCCCGTGTATAATTGTTCGCATGGTGCCTTTTGTATTCAATCCCGATGCAATTCTGTGTTTCAACAACACTCTGAAGGTCTACAGATTACAGAATGCATCCAGATGTGCTTCGCAAACTACTTGTGGCCTTCCAGGGAAAGATCAAAGCGTAGAGATTTTGAGACATTACTCCCATGGAGAAAAGTAAGCATGGTGCATGTTGTATTTAATCCCGATGTAATTTCTGTGTTTCAGCAACACACTGAAGGTCCACATATTACAGAATGCCTCCATATGTGCCTTGGAAACTACTACTTGTCTTCAAAGGAACGATCAAAGCGTAGAGAATTTTACACATTACTCGCATGGAGAAAAGTCCGCATGATGCCTGTTGTAATAAATGCCGAAGCAGTCTCTGTGTTTCATCAACACTCAAGGTCCACAGATTACAGAATGCCTCCAGATGTGATTCGAAAACTACTATTGGTCTTCCAGGGAACGATCAAACCGTAGACAGTTGATACATTACTCACACAGAAAAAAGCAAGGTGCCTGTAGTATTCATCCCGATGCAATTTCTATGTTTCATCAACACTCGGAAGGTCCACAGATTACAGAATGCCTCCAGATGTGCTTCGGAAACTGCTACTTATCTTAAAGGAATGGATCAAATCGAGCACACTTTGAGACATTACTCCCATGGAGAAAAGTCCGCAGGGTGCCTCTTCTAGTCAATCCCGATAGAATTTCTGTGATTCATGAACACTCTGAGGGTCCACAGATTACAGAATGCATCCAGATGTGCTTCAAAAACTACTACTGGTCTCCCAGAAGTTGATCAAAGCGTAGACAGTTTGAGACATTACGCCTATGGAGAAAGGTCCGCATGGAGCCTGTTGTAATCAATCCCGATGCAATTTCTGTGTTTCATCAACACTCTGAAGGTGCATAGATTACAGAATGTCTCCAGATGTGGTTCGGAATGTACTACTGGTCTTCCAGGAATGTATCAAATCGTACACAGTTTAAGACATTACTATCATGGAGAAAAGTACGCATGGAGCCTGTTGTGTTCTATCTCGATGCAATTTCTGCGTTTCATCAACACTCTGAATGTCCACAGATTACAGAAAGTCTCCATATGTGCTTCGGAAATTACTACTGGTCTTCCAATGAACGATCAAAGCGTAGACAGTTGGAGACATTACTCCCATGTTGATAAGTCCGCATGGTGCTTGTTGTATTCAATCCCGATGCAATTCCTGTGTTCCATCAACACTCTGAATGTATACAGATTACAGAATGCCTCCAGTAGTGCTTCGCAAACTACTACTGCTCCTCCAGGGAACGACCAAAGCGTATACAGTTTGAGACATTACTCCCACGTAGTAAAGTCCGCATGGTGCCTCTTCTAGTCAATCCCGATGCAATTTCTGTGTCATGAACACTCTGAAGGTCCACAGATTTCAGAATGCCTCCAGATGTGCTTCGGAAATTACTACTGGTCTCCCAGGGAGTGATCTAAGCGTAGACAGTTTGAGACATTAATATCATGGAGAAAAGTCCTCATGGTGACTGTTGTATTCAATCCCGATTCAATTTCTGTGTTTCATCAACACTCTGAAGGTCCACAGATCACAGAATGCCTCCAGATGTGCTTCGGATATTACTACTGGTCTTCCAGGAAACGATCAAAGCGTAGACAGTTTGAGACATTACTCCCATGGAGAAAAGTCCGCATGGTGCCTGTTTTATTCAATCTCGATGCAATTTCTGCGTTTCATTAATACTCTGAAGGTCCACAGGTTACAGAATACCTCCAGATGTGCTGCGGAAATTACTACTGGTCTTCCAATGAACGATCAAAGCGTAGACAGTTGGAGACATTACTCCCATGGAGAAATGTCCATTTGATGCTTGTTGTATTCAATCCCGATGCAATTTCTGTGTTCCATCAACACTCTGAATGTAAACAGATTACAGAATGCCACCAGATGTGCTTCGCAAACTACTACTGCTCCTCCAGGGAACGATCAAAACGTATACAGTTTGAGACATAACTCCCAAGTAGTAAAGACCGCATGGTGCCTCTTCTAGTCAATCGCGATGCAATTTCTGTGTTTCATGTGCACTCTGAAGGTCCACAGATTACAGAACGCCTCCAGATATGTTTCGGAAACTACTACTGGTCTCCCAGGGAACGATCAAAGCGTATACAGTATGAGACATTACTCCCATGTAGTAAAGTCCGCATGGTGCCTCGTCTAGTCAATCCCGATGCAATTTCTGTGTTTCATGAACATTCTGAAGGTCCACAGATTACAGAATGCATCCAGATGTGCTTCAAAAACTACTACTGGTCTCCTAGAAGTTGATCAAAGCGTAGACAGTTTGAGACATTACGCCTACGGAGAAAAGTCCGCATGGAGCCTGTAGTAATCAATCCCGATGCAATTTCTGTGTTTCATCAACACTCGGAAGGTGCATGGATTACAGAAAGTCTCCAGATGTGGTTGGAATGTACTACTGGTCTTCCCGGAATCGATCAAATCGTACACAGTTTGAGCCATTACTATCATGGAGAAAAGTACGCATGGAGCCTGTTGTATTCAATCTCGATGCAATTTCTGCGTTTCATCAACACTCTGAAGGTCCACAGATTACAGAATACCTCGAGATGTGCTTCGTAAATTACTACTGGTCTTCCAATGAACGATCAAAGCGTAGACAGTTGGAGACATTACTCCCATGGAGAAAAGTCCGCATGGTGCTTGTTTTATTCAATCCCGATGCAATTTCTGTGTTCCATCAACACTCTGAATGTATACAGATTACAGAATGCCTCCAGATGTGCTTCGCAATCTACTACTTGTCTTCCATTGAACGATCAAAGCGTATACAGTTTGAGACATTACTCCCATGTAGTAAAGTCCGCATGGTGCCTCTTCTACTCAATCCCGATGCAACTTCTGTGTTTCATGAACACTCTGAAGGTCCACAGATTACAGAATGCCTTCAGATTTGTTTCGGAAACTACTACTGGTCTCCCAGGGAACGATCAAAGCGTAGACAGTTTGAGACATTAATATCATGGAGAAAAGTCCTCATGGTGCCTGTTGTATTCAATCCCGATTGAATTTCTGTGTTTCATCAACACTGTGAAGTTCCACAAAATACAGAATGCCTACAGATGTGCTTCGGAAACTACTACTGGTCTTCCAGGGAACGATCAAAGGGTAGACAGTTTGAGACATTACTCTCATGGAGAAAAATCCGCATGGTGTCTGTTGTAATCCATCCCGATGAGCTTTATGTGTATCATCTACACTCTGAAGTTCCAAAGATTACAGAATGTTCCAAGGTGCATGTTGTATTTAATCCCGTTGCAATTTCTGTGTTTCATCAACACTCTGAAGGTCCACAGATTACAGAATGCCTCCAGATGTGCCTTGAAAACTACTACTTGTCTTCCAGGGAACGATCAAAGCGTAGAGAGTTTGAGACATTACTCCCATGGGGAAAAGTCCACATGGTGCCTGTTTTATACAATCCCGATGCAATCTCTGTGTTTCATCAACACTCTGAAGGTGCATAGATTACAGAACGTCTCCAGATGTGGTTCGGAATGTACTACTGGTCTTCCAGGAATCGATCAAATCGTACACAGTTTGAGACATAACTATCATGTAGAAAAGTACGCATTGATCCTGTTGTATTCAATATCGATGCTATTTCTGCGTTTCATCAGCACTCTGAATGTCCACAGATTACAGAATGACTCCTGATGTGGTTCGGAAACTACTACTTATCTTGAAGGAATGGATCAAATCGAACACACTTTGAGACATTACACTCATGGAGACAAGTCCGCATTGTGCCTTTTGTATTCAATCCCGATGCAATTTCTGTGTTTCGTCAACACTCTGAAGGCAGATTACAGAATGCCTCCAGATGTGCCTTGGGAACTACTACTTGTCTTAAAAGGAACGATCAAATGGTAGACATTTGAGACATTACTCCCATGGGAAAAGTCAACATGTTGCCTGTTATATTCAATCCCCATGCAATTTCTGTGTTTCATCAACACTCTCAAGGTCCACAGATTACAGAATGACTCTGGATGTGCTTCGGAAACAACTACTGGTCTTCGAGGAATCGATTAAATTGTACACAGTTTGAGACATTACTCCCATGGAGAAAAGTCTTCATGGTGCCTGTTCTATTCAATCCCGATGCAATTTCAGTGTTGCATGAACACTCTGAGAGTCCAAAGATTACAGAATGCCTCCAGATGTGCTTCGTGAACTGCTACTGGTCTTCCAGGAAGCGATCAAAGCGTAGACTGTTTGAGTCATTAGTACCATGGACAAAAGACCGCTAGGTGCCTGTTGTATTCAATCCTGATGCAATTTCTGTGTTTCATCAACACTCTGAAAGACCAAAGATTACAGAATGAATCCAGATGTGCTTCAAAAACTCCTACTGATCTCCAAGAAGTCGATCAAAGCGTAGACAGTTTGAGACATTACGCCTATCGACAAAAGTCTGCATGGAGCTTGTTGTATTCAATCCCGATGCAATTTCTGTGTTTCATCAACACTCTGAAGGTGCTCAGATTCAGAATGCTTCCAGATGTGGTTCGGAAACTACTACTGGTCTTCCACGAATCGATCAAATCGTACACAGTTTGAGACATTACTCCCATGGAGAAAAGTGTGCATGGAGCCTGTTGTATTCAATCCCGATGCAATTTCTGTGGTTCATCAACACTCTGGAGGTCCACAGATTACAGAATGCCTCCAGATTTGCTTCGGAAACTACTACTGTCGTTCCAGGGAATGATGAGAGCGTAGACAGTTTGAGACATTACTCCCATGGAGAAAAGTCCGCATGGTGCCTGTTGTATCGAATCCCGATGCAATTTCTGTGTTCCATCAACACCCTGAACGTAAACAGAATACGGAATGCCTCCAGATGTGCTTCGGTAACAACTACTGCCCTTCCAGGGATCGATGAAACTGTAGACAGTTTGAGACATTACTCCCGTAGAGAAAAGTATGCATGGTGCCTGTTGTATTCAATCCCGATGCAATTTCTGTGTTTCATCAACACTCTGAAGGTCCACAGATCACAGAATGCCTCCAGATGTGCTTCGGATATTACTACTGGTCTTCCAATGAACGATCAAAGCGTAGACAGTTGGAGACATTACTCCCATGGAGAAATGTCCATTTGATGCTTGTTGTATTCAATCCCGATGCAATTTCTGTGTTCCATCAACACTCTGAATGTAAACAGATTACAGAATGCCTCCGGATGTGCTTCGCAAACTACTACTGCTCCTCCAGGGAACGATCAAAACGTATACAGTTTGAGACATAACTCCCAAGTAGTAAAGACCGCATGGTGCCTCTTCTCGTCAATCGCGATGCAATTTCTGTGTTTCATGTGCACTCTGAAGGTCCACAGATTACAGAACGCCTCCAGATGTGTTTCGGAAACTACTACTGGTCTCCCAGGGAACGATCAAAGCGTATACAGTTTGAGACATTACTCCCATGTAGTAAAGTCCGCATGGTGCCTCGTCTAGTCAATCCCGATGCAATTTCTGTGTTTCATGAACATTCTGAAGGTCCACAGATTACAGAATGCATCCAGATGTGCTTCAAAAACTACTACTGGTCTCCTAGAAGTTGATCAAAGCATAGACAGTTTGAGACATTACGCCTACGGAGAAAAGTCCGCATGGAGCCTGTAGTAATCAATCCCGATGCAATTTCTGTGTTTCATCAACACTCGGAAGGTGCATGGATTACAGAAAGTCTCCAGATGTGGTTGGAATGTACTACTGGTCTTCCCGGAATCGATCAAATCGTACACAGTTTGAGCCATTACTATCATGGAGAAAAGTACGCATGGAGCCTGTTGTATTCAATCTCGATGCAATTTCTGCGTTTCATCAACACTCTGAAGGTCCACAGATTACAGAATACCTCGAGATGTGCTTCGTAAATTACTACTGATCTTCCAATGAACGATCAAAGCGTAGACAGTTGGAGACATTACTCCCATGGAGAAAAGTCCGCATGGTGCTTGTTTTATTCAATCCCGATGCAATTTCTGTGTTCCATCAACACTCTGAATGTATACAGATTACAGAATGCCTCCAGATGTGCTTCGCAATCTACTACTTGTCTTCCATTGAACGATCAAATCGTATACAGTTTGAGACATTACTCCCATGTAGTAAAGTCCGCATGGTGCCTCTTCTAGTCAATCCCGATGCAATTTCTGTGTTTCATGAACACTCTGAGGGTCCACAGATTACAGAATGCCTCCAGATTTGTTTCGGAAACTACTACTGGTCTCCCAGGGAACGATCAAAGCGTAGACAGTTTGAGACATTAATATCATGGAGAAAAGTCCTCATGGTGCCTGTTGTATTCAATCCCGATTCAATTTCTGTGTTTCATCAACACTGTCAATTTCCACAAAGAACAAAATGCCTACAGATGTGCTACGGAAACTACTACTGGTCTTCCAGGGAACGATCAAAGCGTAGACAGTTTGAGACATTAATATCATGGAGAAAAGTCCTCATGGTGCCTGTTGTATTCAATCCCGATTGAATTTCTGTGTTTCATCAACACTGTGAAGTTCCACAAAATACAGAATGCCTACAGATGTGCTTCGGAAACTACTACTGGTCTTCCAGGGAACGATCAAAGGGTAGACAGTTTGAGACATTACTCTCATGGAGAAAAATCCGCATGGTGCCTGTTGTAATCCATCCCGATGAGCTTTATGTGTATCATCTACACTCTGAAGTTCCAAAGATTACAGAATGCTCCAAGGTGCATGTTGTATTTAATCCCGATGCAATTTCTGTGTTTCATCAACACTCTGAAGGTCTACAGATTACGGAATGCCTTCAGATGTGCTTCAGAAACTCCTACTGGTCTTCCAGGGACAGTATGAGACATTACTCCCATGTATAAATGTTCGCATGGTGCATTTTGTATTCAATCGCGATGCAATTCTGTGTTTCAACAACACTCTGAAGGTCTACAGATTACAGAATGCATCCAGATGTGCTTCGCAAACTACTTGTGGCCTTCCAGGGAAAGATCAAAGCGTAGAGAGTTTGAGACATTACTCCCATGGAGAAAAGTCCGCATGGTGCATGTTGTATTCAATCCCGATGCAATTTCTGTGTTTCATCAACACTCTGAAGGTCCACAGATTACAGAATGCCTCCAGATGTGCCTTGAAAACTACTACTTGTCTTCCAGGGAACGATCAAAGCGTAGAGAGTTTGAGACATTACTCCCATGGGGAAAAGTCTACATGGTGCCTGTTTTATACAATCCCGATGCAATCTCTGTGTTTCATCAACACTCTGAAGGTGCATAAATTACAGAACGTCTCCAGATGTGGTTCGGAATGTACTACTGGTCTTCCAGGAATCGATCAAATCGTACACAGTTTGAGACATAACTATCATGTAGAAAAGTACGCATGGATCCTGTTGTATTCAATATCGATGCTATTTCTGCGTTTCATCAGCACTCTGAATGTCCACAGATTACAGAATGACTCCTGATGTGGTTCGGAAACTACTACTTATCTTGAAGGAATGGATCAAATCGAACACACTTTGAGACATTACACCCATGGAGACAAGTCCGCATTGTGCCTTTGTATTCAATCCCGATGCAATTTCTGTGTTTCGTCAACACTCTGAAGGCAGATTACAGAATGCCTCCAGATGTGCCTTGGGAACTACTACTTGTCTTAAAAGGAACGATCAAATGGTAGACATTTGAGACATTACTCCCATGGGAAAAGTCAACATGTTGCCTGTTATATTCAATCCCCATGCAATTTCTGTGTTTCATCAACACTCTCAAGGTCCACAGATTACAGAATGACTCTGGATGTGCTTCGGAAACAACTACTGGTCTTCGAGGAATCGATTAAATTGTACACAGTTTGAGACATTACTCCCATGGAGAAAAGTCTTCATGGTGCCTGTTCTATTCAATCCCGATGCAATTTCTGTGTTGCATGAACACTTTGAGAGTCCAAAGATTACAGAATGCCTCCAGATGTGCTTCGTGAACTGCTACTGGTCTTCCAGGAAGCGATCAAAGCGTAGACTGTTTGAGTCATTAGTACCATGGACAAAAGACCGCTAGGTGCCTGTTGTATTCAATCCTGATGCAATTTCTGTGTTTCATCAACACTCTGAAAGACCAAAGATTACAGAATGAATCCAGATGTGCTTCAAAAACTCCTACTGATCTCCAAGAAGTCGATCAAAGCGTAGACAGTTTGAGACATTACGCCTATGGACAAAAGTCTGCATGGAGCTTGTTGTATTCAATCCCGATGCCATTTCTGTGTTTCATCAACACTCTGAAGGTGCTCAGATTCAGAATGCTTCCAGATGTGGTTCGGAAACTACTACTGGTCTTCCACGAATCGATCAAATCGTACACAGTTTGAGACATTACTCCCATGGAGAAAAGTGTGCATGGAGCCTGTTGTATTCAATCCCGATGCAATTTCTGTGGTTCATCAACACTCTGGAGGTCCACAGATTACAGAATGCCTCCAGATTTGCTTCGGAAACTACTACTGTCGTTCCAGGGAATGATGAGAGCGTAGACAGTTTGAGACATTACTCCCATGGAGAAAAGTCCGCATGGTGCCTGTTGTATCGAATCCCGATGCAATTTCTGTGTTCCATCAACACCCTGATCGTAAACAGAATACGGAATGCCTCCAGATGCGCTTCGGTAACAACTACTGCCCTTCCAGGGATCGATGAAACTGTAGACAGTTTGAGACATTACTACCGTAGAGAAAAGTATGCATGGTGCCGGTTGTATTCAATCCCGATGCAATTTCTGTGTTTCATCAACACTCTGAAGGTCCACAGGTCACAGAATGCCTCCAGATGTGCTTCGGATATTACTACTGGTCTTCCAGGAAACGATCAAAGCGTAGACAGTTTGAGACATTACTCCCATGGAGAAAAGTCCGCATGGTGCCTGTTTTATTCAATCCCGATGCAATTTCTGTGTTTCGTCAACACTCTGAAGGTCCACAGATTACAAAATGCCTCCAGATGTGCTTCGGATATTACTACTGGTCTTCCAGGAAACGATCAAAGCGTAGACAGTTTGAGACATTACTCCCATGGAGAAAAGTCCGCATGGTGCCTGTTTTATTCAATCCCGATGCAATTTCTGTGTTTCGTCAACACTCTGAGGGCAGAATACAGAATACCTCCTGATGTGCCTTATAAACTACTACTGGTTTTCCAGGGAACGATCAAAGCGTAGACAGTTTGAGACATTACTCCCATGGAGAAAAGTCTGCACGGTGACAGTTGTATTCATACCGATGCATTTTCGGTGTTTCATCAACACTCTGAAGGTCCACAGATTACAGAATGGCTCCAGATGTGTTTCTGTAACTACTACTGGTCTTCCAGGAATCGACCAAAGCGTACTCCCATGGAGAGAAGTCCGCACGGTGCCTTTTGTATTCAATCCCGATGCAATTCTGTGTTTCAACAACACTCTGAAGGTCTACAGATTACAGAATGCATCCAGATGTGCTTCGCAAACTACTTGTGGCCTTCCAAGGAAAGATCAAAGCGTAGAGATTTTGAGACATTACTCCCATGGAGAAAAGTCCGCATGGTGCATGTTGTATTTAATCCCGATGTAATTTCTGTGTTTCAGCAACACCCTGAAGGTCCACATATTACAGAATGCCTCCATATGTGCCTTGGAAACTACTACTTGTCTTCAAAGGAACGATCAAAGCGTAGAGAATTTTACACATTACTCGCATGGAGAAAAGTCCGCATGATGCCTGTTGTAATAAATGCCGAAGCAGTCTCTGTGTTTCATCAACACTCAAGGTCCACAGATTACAGAATGCCTCCAGATGTGATTCGAAAACTACTATTGGTCTTCCAGGGAACGATCAAACCGTAGACAGTTGATACATTACTCACACAGAAAAAAGCAAGGTGCCTGTAGTATTCATCCCGATGCAATTTCTATGTTTCATCAACACTCGGAAGGTCCACAGATTACAGAATGCCTCCAGATGTGCTTCGGAAACTGCTACTTATCTTAAAGGAATGGATCAAATCGAGCACACTTTGAGACATTACTCCCATGGAGAAAAGTCCGCAGGGTGCCTCTTCTAGTCAATCCCGATAGAATTTCTGTGATTCATGAACACTCTGAAGGTCCACAGATTACAGAATGCATCCAGATGTGCTTCAAAAACTACTACTGGTCTCCCAGAAGTTGATCAAAGCGTAGACAGTTTGAGACATTACGCCTATGGAGAAAGGTCCGCATGGAGCCTGTTGTAATCAATCCCGATGCAATTTCTGTGTTTCATCAACACTCTGAAGGTGCATAGATTACAGAATGTCTCCAGATGTGGTTCGGAATGTACTACTGGTCTTCCAGGAATGTATCAAATCGTACACAGTTTGAGACATTACTATCATGGAGAAAAGTACGCATGGAGCCTGTTGTGTTCTATCTCGATGCAATTTCTGCGTTTCATCAACACTCTGAATGTCCACAGATTACAGAAAGTCTCCATATGTGCTTCGGAAATTACTACTGGTCTTCCAATGAACGATCAAAGCGTAGACAGTTGGAGACATTACTCCCATGTTGATAAGTCCGCATGGTGCTTGTTGTATTCAATCCCGATGCAATTCCTTTGTTCCATCAACACTCTGAATGTATACAGATTACAGAATGACTCCAGATGTGCTTCGCAAACTACTACTGCTCCTCCAGGGAACGACCAAAGCGTATACAGTTTGAGACATTACTCCCACGTAGTAAAGTCCGCATGGTGCCTCTTCTAGTCAATCCCGATGCAATTTCTGTGTCATGAACACTCTGAAGGTCCACAGATTTCAGAATGCCTCCAGATGTGCTTCGGAAATTACTACTGGTCTCCCAGGGAGTGATCTAACCGTAGACAGTTTGAGACATTAATATCATGGAGAAAAGTCCTCATGGTGCCTGTTGTATTCAATCCCGATTCAATTTCTGTGTTTCATCAACACTCTGAAGGTCCACAGATCACAGAATGCCTCCAGATGTGCTTCGGATATTACTACTGGTCTTCCAGGAAACGATCAAAGCGTAGACAGTTTGAGACATTACTCCCATGGAGAAAAGTCCGCATGGTGCCTGTTTTATTCAATCTCGATGCAATTTCTGCATTTCATTAATACTCTGAAGGTCCACAGGTTACAGAATACCTCCAGATGTGCTGCGGAAATTACTACTGGTCTTCCAATGAACGATCAAAGCGTAGACAGTTGGAGACATTACTCCCATGGAGAAATGTCCATTTGATGCTTGTTGTATTCAATCCCGATGCAATTTCTGTGTTCCATCAACACTCTGAATGTAAACAGATTACAGAATGCCACCAGATGTGCTTCGCAAACTACTACTGCTCCTCCAGGGAACGATCAAAACGTATACAGTTTGAGACATAACTCCCAAGTAGTAAAGACCGCATGGTGCCTCTTCTAGTCGATCGCGATGCAATTTCTGTGTTTCATGTGCACTCTGAAGGTCCACAGATTACAGAACGCCTCCAGATGTGTTTCGGAAACTACTACTGGTCTCCCAGGGAACGATCAAAGCGTATACAGTATGAGACATTACTCCCATGTAGTAAAGTCCGCATGGTGCCTCGTCTAGTCAATCCCGATGCAATTTCTGTGTTTCATGAACATTCTGAAGGTCCACAGATTACAGAATGCATCCAGATGTGCTTCAAAAACTACTACTGGTCTCCTAGAAGTTGATCAAAGCGTAGACAGTTTGAGACATTACGCCTACGGAGAAAAGTCCGCATGGAGCCTGTAGTAATCAATCCCGATGCAATTTCTGTGTTTCATCAACACTCGGAAGGTGCATGGATTACAGAAAGTCTCCAGATGTGGTTGGAATGTACTACTGGTCTTCCCGGAATCGATCAAATCGTACACAGTTTGAGCCATTACTATCATGGAGAAAAGTACGCATGGAGCCTGTTGTATTCAATCTCGATGCAATTTCTGCGTTTCATCAACACTCTGAAGGTCCACAGATTACAGAATACCTCGAGATGTGCTTCGTAAATTACTACTGGTCTTCCAATGAACGATCAAAGCGTAGACAGTTGGAGACATTACTCCCATGGAGAAAAGTCCGCATGGTGCTTGTTTTATTCAATCCCGATGCAATTTCTGTGTTCCATCAACACTCTGAATGTATACAGATTACAGAATGCCTCCAGATGTGCTTCGCAATCTACTACTTGTCTTCCATTGAACGATCAAAGCGTATACAGTTTGAGACATTACTCCCATGTAGTAAAGTCCGCATGGTGCCTCTTCTACTCAATCCCGATGCAATTTCTGTGTTTCATGAACACTCTGAAGGTCCACAGTTTACAGAATGCCTTCAGATTTGTTTCGGAAACTACTACTGGTCTCCCAGGGAACGATCAAAGCGTAGACAGTTTGAGACATTAATATCATGGAGAAAAGTCCTCATGGTGCCTGTTGTATTCAATCCCGATTCAATTTCTGTGTTTCATCAACACTGTGAATTTCCACAAAGAACAAAATGCCTACAGATGTGCTACGGAAACTACTACTGGTCTTCCAGGGAACGATCAAAGCGTAGACAGTTTGAGACATTAATATCATGGAGAAAAGTCCTCATGGTGCCTGTTGTATTCAATCCCGATTGAATTTCTGTGTTTCATCAACACTGTGAAGTTCCACAAAATACAGAATGCCTACAGATGTGCTTCGGAAACTACTACTGGTCTTCCAGAGAACGATCAAAGGGTAGACAGTTTGAGACATTACTCTCATGGAGAAAAATCCGCATGGTGTCTGTTGTAATCCATCCCGATGAGCTTTATGTGTATCATCTACACTCTGAAGTTCCAAAGATTACAGAATGCTCCAAGGTGCATGTTGTATTTAATCCCGATGCAATTTCTGTGTTTCATCAACACTCTGAAGGTCCACAGATTACAGAATGCCTCCAGATGTGCCTTGAAAACTACTACTTGTCTTCCAGGGAACGATCAAAGCGTAGAGAGTTTGAGACATTACTCCCATGGGGAAAAGTCCACATGGTGCCTGTTTTATAAAAATCCCGATGCAATCTCTGTGTTTCATCAACACTCTGAAGGTGCATAAATTACAGAACGTCTCCAGATGTGGTTCGGAATGTACTACTGGTCTTCCAGGAATCGATCAAATCGTACACAGTTTGAGACATAACTATCATGTAGAAAAGTACGCATGGATCCTGTTGTATTCAATATCGATGCTATTTCTGCGTTTCATCAGCACTCTGAATGTCCACAGATTACAGAATGAATCCTGATGTGGTTCGGAAACTACTACTTATCTTGAAGGAATGGATCAAATCGAACACACTTTGAGACATTACACTCATGGAGACAAGTCCGCATTGTGCCTTTTGTATTCAATCCCGATGCAATTTCTGTGTTTCGTCAACACTCTGAAGGCAGATTACAGAATGCCTCCAGATGTGCCTTGGGAACTACTACTTGTCTTAAAAGGAACGATCAAATGGTAGACATTTGAGACATTACTCCCATGGGAAAAGTCAACATGTTGCCTGTTATATTCAATCCCCATGCAATTTCTGTGTTTCATCAACACTCTCAAGGTCCACAGATTACAGAATGACTCTGGATGTGCTTCGGAAACAACTACTGGTCTTCGAGGAATCGATTAAATTGTACACAGTTTGAGACATTACTCCCATGGAGAAAAGTCTTCATGGTGCCTGTTCTATTCAATCCCGATGCAATTTCTGTGTTGCATGAACACTCTGAGAGTCCAAAGATTACAGAATGCCTCCAGATGTGCTTCGTGAACTGCTACTGGTCTTCCAGGAAGCGATCAAAGCGTAGACTGTTTGAGTCATTACTACCATGGACAAAAGACCGCTAGGTGCCTGTTGTATTCAATCCTGATGCAATTTCTGTGTTTCATCAACACTCTGAAAGACCAAAGATTACAGAATGAATCCAGATGTGCTTCAAAAACTCCTACTGATCTCCAAGAAGTCGATCAAAGCGTAGACAGTTTGAGACATTACGCCTATGGACAAAAGTCTGCATGGAGCTTGTTGTATTCAATCCCGATGCCATTTCTGTGTTTCATCAACACTCTGAAGGTGCTCAGATTCAGAATGCTTCCAGATGTGGTTCGGAAACTACTACTGGTCTTCCACGAATCGATCAAATCGTACACAGTTTGAGACATTACTCCCATGGAGAAAAGTGTGCATGGAGCCTGTTGTATTCAATCCCGATGCAATTTCTGTGGTTCATCAACACTCTGGAGGTCCACAGATTACAGAATGCCTCCAGATTTGCTTCGGAAACTACTACTGTCGTTCCAGGGAATGATGAGAGCGTAGACAGTTTGAGACATTACTCCCATGGAGAAAAGTCCGCATGGTGCCTGTTGTATCGAATCCCGATGCAATTTCTGTGTTCCATCAACACCCTGAACGTAAACAGAATACGGAATGCCTCCAGATGTGCTTCGGTAACAACTACTGCCCTTCCAGGGATCGATGAAACTGTAGACAGTTTGAGACATTACTCCCGTAGAGAAAAGTCCGCATGGTGCCTGTTTTATTCAATCCCGATGCAATTTCTGTGTTTCGTCAACACTCTGAAGGTCCACAGATTACAAAATGCCTCCAGATGTGCTTCGGATATTACTACTGGTCTTCCAGGAAACGATCAAAGCGTAAACAGTTTGAGACATTACTCCCATGGAGAAAAGTCCGCATGGTGCCTGTTTTATTCAATCCCGATGCAATTTCTGTGTTACGTCAACACTCTGAGGGCAGAATACAGAATACCTCCTGATGTGCCTTATAAACTACTACTGGTTTTCCAGGGAACGATCAAAGCGTAGACAGTTTGAGACATTACTCCCATGGAGAAAAGTCTGCACGGTGACAGTTGTATTCATACCGATGCATTTTCGGTGTTTCATCAACACTCTGAAGGTCCACAGATTACAGAATGGCTCCAGATGTGTTTCTGTAACTACTACTGGTCTTCCAGGAATCGACCAAAGCGTACTCCCATGGAGAGAAGTCCGCACGGTGCCTGTTGTATGCAATCCCGATTGCAATCTCTGTGTTTCATCAACACTCTGAAGGTGCACAGATTACAGAATGCCTCCAGATGTGGTTCGGAAACTACTACTGGTCTACCAGGAATCGATCGAATTGAACACAGTTTGAGACATTATTCCCATGGAGAAAAGTCTGCATGGTGCCTGTTCTATTTAATCCCAATGCAATTTCTGTGTTTCTTGAACACTCTGAGAGTCCAAAGATTACAGAATGCCTCCAGATGTGCTCGTGAACTACTACTGGTCTACCAGGAAGCGATCAAAGCGTAGACTGTTTGAGTCATTACTACCATGGAGACAAGACCGCTTGGTGCCTGTTGTATTCAATCGTGATGCAATTTCTGTGTTTCATCAATACTCTGAAAGACCAAAGATTGCCGAATGCCTCCAGATGTGCCTTTTAAACTACTACTGGTCTTCCAGGAATCGATCAAATCGTACACAGTTTGAAACATTACTCTCATGGAGAAAGGAACGCATCGTACCTGTTGTATACAATCGTGATCCAATTTCTGTGTTTCATCAACACTGTGATGGTCCACAGATTACAGAATGCCTCCAGTTGTGCTTCGGAAATTACTACTGGTCTGCTAGGGAAGGATCAATACGTAGACAGTTTGAGACAATACTCCGATGGATAAAAGTCTGCATGGAGCCTGTTGTATTCAATCCCGACGCAATTTCTGTGTTTCATCAACACTCTGGAGGTCCACAGATTACAGAATGCCTCCAGATGTGCTTCGTAAAAAACTACTACTGTCCTTCCAGGGTATGATCAAAGCGTAGACAGTTTGAGACATTACTCCCATGGACAAAGGTCCGCATGGTGCCTGTTGTATTCAATCCCGTTGCAATTTCTGTGTATCATCAACAGTCTGAAAGTCCTCAGATTACCGAATGACTCCAGATGTATCTTGGAAACTACTCATTGTCTTCCAGGAATCGATCAAAGCGTAGACAGTTTTAGACATTACTTCTATGGAGAAAAGTGCGCACGGTGCTAGTTGTATTCTTACCGATGCTTTTTCGGTGTTTCATCAACACTCTGATGGTCCACAGATTACAGAATGCCTCCAGATATGTTTCTGAAACTACTACTGATCTTCCAGGAATCGACCAAAGCGTACTGCCATGGAGAGAAGTCCGCATGGTGCCTGTTGTATTCAATCCCGATGCAATCTCTGTGTTTCATCAACACTCTGAAGGTGCACAGATTCAGAATTCCTCCAGATGTGGTTCGGAAACTACTACTGGTCTACCAGGAATCGATCAAATTGTACATAGTTTGAGACATTACTCCCATGGAGAAAAGTCTGCATGGTGCCTGTTCTATTCAATCCCGAAGCAATTTCTGTGTTTCATGAACACTCTGAGAGTCCAAAGATTACAGAATGCCTCCAGATGTGCTTCGTGAACTAGTACTGGTCATCCAGGAAGCGGTCAAAGCGTAGATTGTTTGAGTCATTACTACCATGGAGAAAAGACCGCTTGGTGCCCGTTGTATTCAATCGTGATGCGATTTCTGTGTTTCATCAACACTCTGAAATGCCAAAGATTACAGAGTGCCTCCAGATGTGCTTCAAAAACTCCTACTGATCTCCCAGAAGTCAATAAATGCGTAGATAGTTTGAGACATTACGCTTATGGAGAAAAGTCTGCATGGAGCCTGTTGTATTCAATCCCGATGCAATTTCTGTGTTTCATCAACATTGTGAAGGTACACAGATTCAGAATGCTTATAGATGTGGTTCGGAAACTACTACTGGTCATCCAGGAATCGATCAAATCGTACACAGTTTGAGACATTACTCCCATGGAGAAAAGTCCGCATGGTTCCTGTTGTATTCAATCCCGATGAAATTTCTGCTTTTCACCAACACTCTGAAGGCCCAAAGATTACAGATTGCCTCCAGATGTGCCTTTTAAACTACTACTGGTCTCCCAGGAATCGATCAAATCGTACACAGTTTGAAACAATACTCTCATGGAGAAAAGTTCACATGGTACCTGTTGTATACAATCCTGTTCCAATTTCTGTGTTTCATCAACACTCTGATTGTCCACAGATTACAGAATGCCTCAAGATGTGCTTCGGAAATTACTACTGGTGTGCTAGGGAAGGATCAAAACGTAGACGGTTGTAGACATTACTCCCATGGATAAAAGTCTGCATGGAGCCTGTTCTATTCAATCCCGCCGCAATTTCTGTGTTTCATCAACACTCTGGAGGTCCACAGATTACATAATGCCTCCAGATGTGATTCGGAAACTACTACTAGTCTTCCAGGGAACGATGAGAGCGTGGACATCTGAGACAATACTCCCATGGAAAAAAGTCTGCAAGGTGCCAGTTGTATTCAATCCCGAGGCAATTTCTGTGTTTCATCAACACTCTGAAGGTCCACAGATTATAGAATGCTTCCAGATGTGCCTCGGAAACTACTACCGTACTTCCAAGTTACGCTGAAAGCGTAGACAGTTTGAGACATTGATCCCATGAAGAAAAGTCCGCATGTTGCCCGTTATATTCAATCCCCATGCAATTTCTGTGTTTTATCAACACTCTCAAGGTCCACAGGTTACAGAATGACTCTGGATGTGCCTAGGAAACAACTACTGGTCTTCGAGGAATCAATCTAATTTCGTAGACAGTTTGAGACCTTTTCCCATTGAGAAAAGTCCGCATGGTACCTTTTGTATTCAATCCAGATGCAATTTCTGTGTTTCATCAACTCTTAAAAGTTCCACAGATTACAGAATGCCTCCAGATGTGCTTCGGAAACTACTACTGGTCTTCCAGGGAACGATGAAAGCGTAGACAGTTTGAGACTACTCCCATGGAGAAAAGTCCAAATGGTGCCTGTTGTATTCAATCCCGATGCAAATTCTGTGTTTCATCAACACTCTGAAGGTCCAAAGATTACAGCAGAATGCCTCCAGATGTGCTTCAGAAACTACCACTGGTCGTCCTGGGAACGATCAAAGCGTAGTCAGTTTAAGGCATTACTCTCATGGAGAAAGGTCCGCATGGTGCCTGTTGTATTCAATCCCGATGCAGTTTCTGTGTTTTATCAACACTCTGATGGTGCACAGATTCAGAATGCTTCGAGATGTGGTTCGGAAACTACTACGGGTCTTCCAGGAATCGATCATGTCGTACACAGTTTGAGACATTAATCCCATGGAGGAAAGTCCGCATAGTTCCTGTTGTATTCAATCCCGATGCAATTTCTGCGTTTCACCATCACTCTGAAGGCCCACAGATTACAGAAGGCCTCCAGATGTGCCTTTTAAACTACTACTTTGCTTCCAGGAATCGATCAAATCGTATACAGTTTGAGACATTACTCTCATGGAGAAAAGTACACATGGTTTCTGTTGTATTCAATCCCGATCAAATTTCTGTGTTTCATCAAAACTGTGAAGGTCCACAGATTACAGAATGCCTCCAGATGTGCTTCGGATATTACTACTGGTCTCCCAGGAAACGATCAAAGCGTAGGAAATTTTAGACATTACTCCCACGGAGAAAAGTCCGCATGGTGCCTGTTTTATTCAATCCCGATGCAATTTCTGTGTTTCATCAACTCTTAAAAGTTCCACAGATTACAGAATGCCTCCAGATGTGATTCGGAAACTACTACTGGTCTTCCAGGGAACGATCAAAGCGTAGACAGTTTGAGACTACTCCCATGAAGAAAAGTCCGCATGGTGGCTGTTGTATTCAATCCGGATGCAATTACTGCGTTTCATCAACACTCTGAAGGTCCAAAGATTACAGAATGCCTCCAGATGTGCGTCAAAAACTACTACTGGTCGTCCTGGGAACGATCAAAGCGTAGTCAGTTTAAGGCATTACTCCCATGGAGAAAGGTCCGCATGGTGCCTGTTGTATTCAATCCCGATGCAATTTCTGTGTTTCATCAACACTCTGATGGTGCACATATTCAGAATGCTTCCAGATGTGGTTCGGAAACTACTACTGGTCTTCCAGGACTCGATCAATCGTACACAGTTTGTGACATTACTCCCATGGAGAAAAGTCCGCATGGTTCTTGTTGTATTAAATCCCGATGCAATTTCTGCGTTTCACCATCACTCTGAAGGCCCAAAGATTACAGAATGCCTTAAGATGTGCCTTTTAAACTACTACTTTGCTTCCAGGAATCGAACAAATCATATACAGTTTGAGACATTACTCTCATGGAGAAAAGTATGCATGGTTCCTGTTGTATTCAATCCCGATCAAATTTCTGTGTTTCATCAAAACTGTGAAGGTCCACAGATTACGGAATGCCTCCAGAAGTGCTTCGGAAACTACTACTGTCCTTCCAGGGAATGAACAAAGCGTAGACAGTTTCAGACATTACTCCCATGGAGAAAAGTCCGCTCGGTGCCTGTTGTATTGAATCCCGATGCAATTCCTGTGTTTCATCAACACTCTGAAGGCCCACAGATTACAGAATGCCTCCAGATGTGCATCGGATACTACTACTGGTCTCCCAGGAAACGATCAAAGCGTAGACAATTTTAGACATTACTCCCATTGAGAAAAGTCCGCATGGTGCCTGTTTTATTCAATCCCGATGCAATTTCTGTGTATCATCAACACTCAGAAGGCAGATTACATAATGCCTCCAGATGTGCCTTATAAACTACTACTGGTCTTCCAGGGAACGATCAAAGCTTAGTCTGGTTGAGACACTACTCCCATGGAGAAAAGACTGCATGGTGCATGTTGTATTAAATCCCGAGCAAATTCTGTGTTTCATCAACACTCTGAAGGTCCTCAGATTACAGATTGCCTCCAGATGTGATTCTGAATCTACTACTGGTCTACCAGGAATCGATCAAAACGTAGACAGTTCGAGACATTACTCCCATGGAGAAAGGACCGCATGGTGCATGTTGTATTAAATCCCGATGCAATTTCTGTGTTCCATCAACACTCTGAACGTAAAGAGATTACAGAATGCCTCCAGATGTGCTTCGGAAACTGTTACTGGTCTTCCAGTTAACGATCAAAGCGTAGACAGTTTGAGACATTAATCTCAATGAGAAAATTCCGCATGGTGCCTGTTCTACTCAATTCCGATGCAATTTCTGTGTTTATGAATACTCTGATGGTTTACAGATTACAGAATGCCTCCTAATGTGCTTCGAAAACTACTACTGGTCTTCCAGGGAACGATCAAAGCGTAGACAGTTTGAGACATTACTCCAATGGAGAAAACTACGCTTGGTGCCTGTTGTATTCAATCCCGTTGGAATTTCTGTGTTTCATCAACAATCTGAAGGTGCACGGATTACAGAATGCCTCCAAATGTGACTTGGAAACTACTACTGGTCTTCCAGGGAGCGATCAAAGCGAAGACTGTTTGTGACATTACTCCCATATAGGAATGACCGCATGGTGATTGTTGTATTCAATCCTGATGCAATTTGTGTGTTTCATCAACACTCTGAAGGTCAACAGATTACAGAATGACTCCAGATGTGCTTCGGAATCTTTAACTGGTCTTCCAGTTAACGATCAAAGCGAAGACAGTTTTAGACATTACCCTCATTGAGAAAAGTCCGCAAGGTGACTGTTCTATTTAATCCTGATGCAATTTCTGTGTTTATGAACACTCTGATGGTCCACAGATTACAGAATGCTTCCTGATGTGCTTCGGAAACTACTAATGGTCTTCGAGGAACGATCAATTCGTAGACAATTTGAGAAATTACTATAATGGAGAAAAGTCCACATGGTGCCTCTTGTATTCAATCCCGATGCTATCTCTGTGTTTCATCAACACTCTGAAGGTCAAAAGATTACAGAATGCCTCCAGATCTGCTTCGGAAACTACTACTGGTCTTCCACGGAACGGCCAAATAGTAGACAGTTTGAGACATTACTACCATGGAGAAAAGTCTGCATGGTGCTTGTTTTATTCAATCCCGATGAAATGACTGTGTTTCATCAACACTTTGAAGGTCCAAAGATTACAGAAAGCCTCCAGATGTGCTTCAAAAACTACTACTGGTCTCCCAGAATTACATCAAAGCGTAGACATTTTGATACATTACGCCTATGGAGAAGAGTCCGCATGGAGCATGTTGTATTGAATCCCGATGCAATTCCTGTGTTTCATCAACACTCTGAAGGTGCACGGATTACAGAATGACTCCAGATTTTCTTCGCAAGCTACTACTGGTCTTCCAGGAATCGATCAAATCATACGCAGTGTGAGATATTACTCCCATGGAGAAAATTCCGCATGGTTCCTGTTGTATTCAATCCCGATGCAATTTCTGCATTTCACCAACACTCTGAAGGCCCACAGATTACATCATGCCTCCAGATGTGCCTTTTAGACTACTTCTGGTCTTCCAGGAAAAGATCAAATCGTACACAGTTTCAGACATTACTCATATGGAGAAAAGTTCGCATCGTGCCTGTTCTATTCAATCCCGATACAATTTCTGTGTTTCATCAACACTCTGAAGATGCACAGATTCAGAATGCTTCGAGATGTGGTTCGGAAACTACTACTGGTCTTCCAGGAATCGATCAAATCGTACACAGTTTGAGACATAACTCGCATTGAGAAAAGTCCGCATGGTTCCTGTTGTATTCAATCCCGATGCAATTTCTGCCTTTCACCGTCACTCTAAAGGCTCACAGAATGCAGAATGCCTCCAGATGTGCCTTTTAAACTACTACTGGTCTTCCAGGATCGATCAAGTCGTACACAGTATGAGACATTACTCTCATGGAGAAAAGTACGCATGGTACCTGTTGTATACAATAATGATCCCATTTCTGTAATTCATCAACACTGTGAAGTTCCACAGATTACATAATGCCTCCAGATGTGCTTCGGAAATTACTACTGGTCTGTTAGGGAACGATCAAAGCGTAGAAAGTTTGAGACATTACTCTCAAGCTAAAAAGTCCGCATGGTGTTTGTTTTATTATATCCCGATGCAATTTCTGTATTTAATTATCATTCTGAAGGTCCACAGATTACAGAATGCCTCCAGATGTGCTTCGGAAACAACTACTGCCCTTCCAGGGTACGATGAAACTGTATACAGTTTGAGACATTACTCCCAAGGAGAAAAATCCGCATGGTGCCTGTTTTATTCAATCCCGATGCAATTTCTGTGTTTCATCAACACTCTGAAGTCTACAGACTACAGAATGCCTCCAGATATGCTGGTAAACTACTACTGGTCTTCGAGGAATCGATCAAAATTCGTAGACTGTTTGAGACATCTCTCCCATGGACAAAGATCATCATGGTATCTGTTGTATTTAATCCCGATGCAATTCCTGAGTTTCATCTAAACCCTGCAGGTTCATAGATTACAGAACGCCTCCAGATGTGCTTCGGATATTACTACTGGTCTTCCAGGAAACGATCAAAACGTAGACAGTTTGAGACATTACTCCCATGGAGAAAAGCCTGCATGGTGATTGTTTTATTCAATCCCGATGCATTTTCTGTGTTTCATCAACACTCTGAAGGCAGAAAGATTACAGAATGCCTCCAGATGTGCCTTATAAACTACTACTGGTCTTCCAGGGAACGATCAAAGCGTAGTCTGTTTGAGACAATATTCCCATGGAGATAAGGTCGCATGGTGCATGTTGTATTCAATCCCGATGCAATTTCTGAGTTTCATCAACACTCTGAATGTCCTCAGATTACGGAATGCCTACAGATGTGCTTCAGAAACTACTACTGGTCTTCAAGGCAACGATCAAATCGTAGACAGTTTGAGACATTACTAACATGGAGAAAAATCTGCATGGTGCCTGTTGTATTCAATCCCGATGCAATTTCTGTGTTCCATCAAAACTCTGAACGTAAACAGATTACAGAATGCCTCCAGGTGTGCTTCGGAAACTGTTACTGGTCTTCCAGTTAACTATCAAAGCGTAGACAGTTTGAGACATTACTCTCAATGAGAAAAGTCGGCATGGTGCCTGTTCTACTCAATTCCGATGCAATTTCTGTGTTTATGAACACTCTGAAAGTCCACATATTACATAATGCCTCCAGATGTGCTTCGAAAACTACTGCTGGTCTTCCAGGGTACGATCAAAGCGTAGGCAGTTTGAGACGTTACTCCAATGGAGGAAACTCCGCATGGTGCCTGTTGTATTCAATCCCGATGCAATTTTCTTGTTTCATCAACACTCTGAAGGTACACAGATTACAGAATGCCTCCAGATGTGACTTGGAGACTACTACTGGGCTTCTAGGGATCGATCAAAGCGTAGACTGTTTGTGGCATTACTCCCATATAGGAAAGACCGTATGGTGACTGTTGTATTCAATCCTGATGCAATTTCTGTGTTTCATCTACACTCTGAAGGTCAACAGATTACAAAATCCCTCCAGATATGCTACGGAAACTGTTACTGGCCTTCCAGTTAACGATCAAAGCGAAGACTATTTTAGACATTACTCTCATAGAGAAAAGTCCGCATGGTGCCTGTTCTATTCAATCCCGAAGCAATTTCTGTGTTTATGAACACTCTGAAGGTCCACAGATTACAGAATGCCTCCTGATTTGCTTCGGAATCTACTAATGGTCTTCGGGGGAACGATCAAAACGTAGACGGTTTGAGACATTACTATCATGAAGAAAAGTGCGCATGGTACCTCTTGTAATCAATCCCGATGCAATTTCTGTGTATCATCAACACTCTGCAGGTCCACAGAATACAGAATGCCTCCAGATGTGCTTCGAAAACTACTACTGGTCTTCCAGGTAACGATCAAAACGTAGCCACTTTGAGACATTACTCCTATGGACACATGTACGCATGGTGAATGTTGTATTCAATCCCAATCCTATTTCTGTGTTTCATCAACACTGTGAAGGTCCACAGGATACAGAATGCCTCCAGATGTGCTTCGCAAACTACTACTGGTCTTCTAGGGAACGATCAAATGGTAGACTGTTTGAGACATTACTCTCATGGAGACAAGTCCGCATGGTGCCTGTTGTAATCCATCCCGATGAGCTTTATGTGTTTCATCTACACTCTGAAGTTCCAAAGATTACAGAATGCTCAAAGGTGCATGTTGTATTTAATCCCTATGCAATTTCTGTGTTTCATCAACACTCTGAAGGTCTACAGATTACGGAATGCCTTCAGATG
Organism: Schistocerca gregaria; assembly: GCF_023897955.1. Lineage (NCBI taxonomy): Eukaryota > Metazoa > Arthropoda > Insecta > Orthoptera > Acrididae > Schistocerca > Schistocerca gregaria. The sequence continues at coordinate 5,415,623 of NW_026061884.1, forward strand.
TGCTTCAGAAACTCGTACTGGTCTTCCAGGGAACGATCAATGCGTAGACAGTATGAGACGTTACTCCCATGGATAAATGTTCGCATGGTGCCTTTTGCATTCAATCCCGATGCAATTCTGTGTTTCAACAAAACTCTGAAGGTCTACAGATTACAGAACGCATCCAGATGTGCTTCGCAAACTACTTGTGGCCTTCCAGGGAAAGATCAAAGCGTAGAGAGTTTGAGACATTACTCCCTGTGAGAAAAGTCCGCATGGTGCATGTTGTATTCAATCCCGATGTAATTTCTGTGTTTCATCAACACCCTGAAGGTCCACATATTACAGAATGCCTCCATATGTGCCTTGGAAACTACTACTTGTCTTCAAAGGAACGATCAAAGCGTAGAGAATTTGAGACATTACTAGCATGGAGAAAAGTCCACATGATGCCCGTTGTAATAAATGCCGAAGCAATCTGTGTTTCATCAACACTCAAGGTCCACAGATTACAGAATGCCTCCAGATGTGATTCGAAAACTACTATTGGTCTTCCAGGGAACGATCAAACCGTACACAGTTGAGACATTACTCACATAGAAAAAAGTCAGCAAGGTGCCTGTTGTATTCATCCCGATGCAATTTCTATGTTTCATCAACACTCGGAAGGTCCACAGATTACAGAATGCCTCCAGATGTGCTTCGGAAACTGCTACTTATCTTGGAGGAATGGATCAAATCGAGCACACTTTGAGTCATTACTCCCATGGAGAAAAGTCCGCATGTTGCCTGTTGTATTGAATCCCCATGCAATTTTTGTGTTTTATCAACACTCTCAAGATCCACAAATTATAGAATGACTCAGGACGTGCTTCGGAAACTACTACTGGTCTTCGAGGAATCGATCAAATTTCGTAGACAGTTTGAGACATTATCCCGTGGAGAAAAGTCCGCATGCTGCCTGTTGTATTCAATCCCGATGCAATTTCTGTGTTTCTTTAACATTCTGAAGGTCCACAGATTACAGAATGCCTCCAGATGTGCCTTGAAAACTACTACTTGTCTTCCAGGGAACGATCAAAGCGTAGAGAGTTGATACATTACTCACATAGAAAAAAGCAAGGTGCCTGTAGTATTCATCCCGAAGCAATTTCTATGTTTCATCAACACTCGGAAGGTCCACAGATTACAGAATGCCTCCAGATGTGCTTCGGAAACTGCTACTTATCTTAAAGGAATGGATCAAATCGAGCACACTTTGAGACATTACTCCCATGGAGAAAAGTCCGCAGGGTGCCTCTTCTAGTCAATCCCGATAGAATTTCTGTGAATCATGAACACTCTGAAGGTCCACAGATTACAGAATGCATCCAGGTGTGCTTCAAAAACTACTACTGGTCTCCCAGAAGTTGATCAAAGCGTAGACAGTTTGAGACATTACGCCTATGGAGAAAGGTCCGCATGGAGCCTGTTGTAATCCATCCCGATGAGCTTTATGTGTTTCATCTACACTCTGAAGTTCCAAAGATTACAGAATGCTCAAAGGTGCATGTTGTATTTAATCCCTATGCAATTTCTGTGTTTCATCAACACTCTGAAGGTCTACAGATTACGGAATGCCTTCAGATGTGCTTCAGAAACTCGTACTGGTCTTCCAGGGAACGATCAATGCGTAGACAGTATGAGACATTACTCCCATGGATAAATGTTCGCATGGTGCCTTTTGCATTCAATCCCGATGCAATTCTGTGTTTCAACAACACTCTGAAGGTCTACAGATTACAGAATGCATCCAGATGTGCTTCGCAAACTACTTGTGGCCTTCCAGGGAAAGATCAAAGCGTAGAGAGTTTGAGACATTTCTCCCTGTGAGAAAAGTCCGCATGGTGCATGTTGTATTCAATCCCGATGTAATTTCTGTGTTTCATCAACACCCTGAAGGTCCACATATTACAGAATGCCTCCATATGTGCCTTGGAAACTTCTACTTGTCTTCAAAGGAACGATCAAAGCGTAGAGAATTTGAGACATTACTAGCATGGAGAAAAGTCCACATGATGCCCGTTGTAATAAATGCCGAAGCAATCTGTGTTTCATCAACACTCAAGGTCCACAGATTACAGAATGCCTCAAGATGTGATTCGAAAACTACTTTTGGTCTTCCAGGGAACGATCAAACCGTACACAGTTGAGACATTACTCACATAGAAAAAAGTCAGCAAGGTGCCTGTTGTATTCATCCCGATGCAATTTCTATGTTTCATCAACACTCGGAAGGTCCACAGATTACAGAATGCCTCCAGATGTGCTTCGGAAACTGCTACTTATCTTGGAGGAATGGATCAAATCGAGCACACTTTGAGTCATTTCTCCCATGGAGAAAAGTCCGCATGTTGCCTGTTGTATTCAATCCCGATGCAATTTCTGTGTTTCTTTAACATTCTGAAGGTCCACAGATTACAGAATGCCTCCAGATGTGCCTTGAAAACTACTACTTGTCTTCCAGGGAACGATCAAAGCGTAGAGAGTTTGAGACATTACTCCCATGGGGAAAAGTCCACATGGTGCCTGTTTTATTCAATCCCGATGCCATCTCTGTGTTTCATCAACACTCTGAAGGTGCATATATTACAGAAAGTCTCCAGATGTGGTTCGGACTGTACTACTGGTCTTCCAGGAATCGATCAAATCGTACACAGTTTGAGACATAACTATCATGGAGAAAAGTACGCATGGAGCCTGTTGTATTCAATCTCGATGCAATTTCTGCGTTTTATTAATACTCTGAAGGTCCACAGGTTACAGAATACCTCCAGATGTGCTTCGGAAATTACTACTGGTCTTCCAATGAACGATCAAAGCGTAGACAGTTGGAGACATTACTCCCATGGAGAAATGTCCATTTGATGCTTGTTGTATTCAATCCCGATGCAATTTCTGTGTTCCATCAACACTCTGAATGTAAACAGATTACAGAATGCCTTCAGATGTGCTTCAGAAACTCCTACTGGTCTTCCAGGGAACGATCAATGGGTAGACAGTATGAGACATTACTCCCGTGTATAAATGTTCGCATGGTGCCTTTTGTATTCAATCCCGATGCAATTCTGTGTTTCAACAACACTCTGAAGGTCTACAGATTACAGAATGCATCCAGATGTGCTTCGCAAACTACTTGTGGCCTTCCAGGGAAAGATCAAAGCGTAGAGAGGTTGAGACATTACTCCCATGGAGAAAAGTCCCCATGGTGCATGTTGTATTCAATCCCGATGTAATTTCTGTGTTTCAGCAACACCCTGAAGGTCCACATATTACAGAATGCCTCCATATGTTCCTTGGAAACTACTACTTGTCTTCAAGGAACGATCAAAGCGTAGAGAATTTTAGACATTACTCGCATGGAGAAAAGTCCGCATGATGCCTGTTGTAATAAATGCCGAAGCAGTCTCTGTGTTTCATCAACACTCAAGGTCCACAGATTACTGAATGCCTCCAGATGTGATTCGAAAACTACTATTGGTCTTCCAGGGAACGATCAAACCGTAGACAGTTGATACATTACTCACATAGAAAAAAGCAAGGTGCCTGTAGTATTCATCCCGATGCAATTTCTATGTTTCATCAACACTCGGAAGGTCCACAGATTACAGAATGCCTCCAGATGTGCTTCGGAAACTGCTACTTATCTTAAAGGAATGGATCAAATCGAGCACACTTTGAGACATTACTCCCATGGAGAAAAGTCGGCAGGGTGCCTCTTCTAGTCAATCCCGATAGAATTTCTGTGATTCATGAACACTCTGAAGGTCCACAGATTACAGAATGCATCCAGATGTGCTTCAAAAACTACTACTGGTCTCCCAGAAGTTGATCAAAGCGTAGACAGTTTGAGACATTACGCCTATGGAGAAAGGTCCGCATGGAGCCTGTTGTAATCAATCCCGATGCAATTTCTGTGTTTCATCAACACTCTGAAGGTGCATAGATTACAGAATGTCTCCAGATGTGGTTCGGAATGTACTACTGGTCTTCCAGGAATCGATCAAATCGTACACAGTTTGAGACATTACTATCATGGAGAAAAGTACGCATGGAGCCTGTTGTATTCAATCTCGATGCAATTTCTGCGTTTAATCAACACTCTAAATGTCCACAGATTACAGAAAGTCTCCAGATGTGCTTCGGAAATTACTACTGGTCTTCTAATGAACGATCAAAGCGTAGACAGTTGGAGACATTACTCCCATGTAGATAAGTCCGCATGGTGCCTGTTGTATTCAATCCCGATGCAATTTCTGTGTTCCATCAACACTCTGAATGTATACAGATTACAGAATGCCTCCAGATGTGCTTCGCAAACTACTACTGCTCCTCCAGGGAACGATCAAAGCGTATACAGTTTGAGACATTACTCCCACGTAGTAAAGTCCGCATGGTGCCTCTTCTAGACAATCCCGATGCAATTTCTGTGTAATGAACACTCTGAAGGTCCACAGATTTCAGAATGCCTCCAGATGTGCTTCGGAAACTACTACTGATCTCCCAGGGAGTGATCAAAGCGTAGACAGTTTGAGACTTTAATATCATGGAGAAAAGTCCTCATGGTGCCTGTTGTATTCAATCCCAATTCAATTTCTGTGTTTCATCAACACTGTGAAGTTCGACAAAACACAGAATGCCTACAGATGTGCTTCGGAAACTACTACTGGTCTTCCAGGGAACGATCAAAGCGTAGACAGTTTGAGACATAACTCCCAAGTAGTAAAGACCGCATGGTGCCTCTTCTAGTCAATCGCGATGCAATTTCTGTGTTTCATGTGCACTCTGAAGGTCCACAGATTACAGAACGCCTCCAGATGTGTTTCGGAAACTACTACTGGTCTCCCAGGGAACGATCAAAGCGTATACAGTTTGAGACATTACTCCCATGTAGTAAAGTCCGCATGGTGCCTCTTCTAGTCAATCCCGATGCAATTTCTGTGTTTCATGAACATTCTGAAGGTCCACAGATTACAGAATGCATCCAGATGTGCTTCAAAAACTACTACTGGTCTCCTAGAAGTTGATCAAAGCGTAGACAGTTTGAGACATTACGCCTATGGAGAAAAGTCCGCATGGAGCATGTAGTAATCAATCCCGATGCAATTTCTGTGTTTCATCAACACTCGGAAGGTGCATGGATTACAGAAAGTCTCCAGATGTGGTTGGAATGTACTACTGGTCTTCCCGGAATCGATCAAATCGTACACAGTTTGAGCCATTACTATCATGGAGAAAAGTACGCATGGAGCCTGTTGTATTCAATCTCGATGCAATTTCTGCGTTTCATCAACACTCTGAAGGTCCACAGATTACAGAATACCTCGAGATGTGCTTCGTAAATTACTACTGGTCTTCCAATGAACGATCAAAGCGTAGACAGTTGGAGACATTACTCCCATGGAGAAAAGTCCGCATGGTGCTTGTTTTATTCAATCCCGATGCAATTTCTGTGTTCCATCAACACTCTGAATGTATACAGATTACAGAATGCCTCCAGATGTGCTTCGCAATCTACTACTTGTCTTCCATTGAACGATCAAAGCGTATACAGTTTGAGACATTACTCCCATGTAGTAAAGTCCGCATGGTGCCTCTTCTAGTCAATCCCGATGCAATTTCTGTGTTTCATGAACACTCTGAAGGTCCACAGATTACAGAATGCCTCCAGATTTGTTTCGGAAACTACTACTGGTCTCCCAGGGAACGATCAAAGCGTAGACAGTTTGAGACATTAATATCATGGAGAAAAGTCCTCATGGTGCCTGTTGTATTCAATCCCGATTCAATTTCTGTGTTTCATCAACACTGTGAATTTCCACAAAGAACAGAATGCCTACAGATGTGCTACGGAAACTACTACTGGTCTTCCAGGGAACGATCAAAGCGTAGACAGTTTGAGACATTAATATCATGGAGAAAAGTCCTCATGGTGCCTGTTGTATTCAATCCCGATTGAATTTCTGTGTTTCATCAACACTGTGAAGTTCCACAAAATACAGAATGCCTACAGATGTGCTTCGGAAACTACTACTGGTCTTCCAGGGAACGATCAAAGGGTAGACAGTTTGAGACATTACTCTCATGGAGAAAAATCCGCATGGTGCCTGTTGTAATCCATCCCCATGAGCTTTATGTGTATCATCTACACTCTGAAGTTCCAAACATTACAGAATGCTCCAAGGTGCATGTTGTATTTAATCCCTATGCAATTTCTGTGTTTCATCAACACTCTGAAGGTCTACAGATTACGGAATGCCTTCAGATGTGCTTCAGAAACTCGTACTGGTCTTCCAGGGAACGATCAATGCGTAGACAGTATGACACATTACTCCCATGGATAAATGTTCGCATGGTGCCTTTTGCATTCAATCCCGATGCAATTCTGTGTTTCAACAACACTCTGAAGGTCTACAGATTACAGAATGCATCCAGATGTGCTTCGCAAACTACTTGTGGCCTTCCAGGGAAAGATCAAAGCGTAGAGAGTTTGAGACATTACTCCCTGTGAGAAAACTCAGCATGGTGCATGTTGTATTCAATCCCGATGTAATTTCTGTGTTTCATCAACACCCTGAAGGTCCACATATTACAGAATGCCTCCATATGTGCCTTGGAAACTACTACTTGTCTTCAAAGGAACGATCAAAGCGTAGAGAATTTGAGACATTACTAGCATGGAGAAAAGTCCACATGATGCCTGTTGTAATAAATGCCGAAGCAATCTGTGTTTCATCAACACTCAAGGTCCACAGATTACAGAATGCCTCCAGATGTGATTCGAAAACTACTATTGGTCTTCCAGGGAACGATCAAACCGTACACAGTTGAGACATTACTCACATAGAAAAAAGTCAGCAAGGTGCCTGTAGTATTCATCCCGATGCAATTTCTATGTTTCATCAACACTCGGAAGGTCCACAGATTACAGAATGCCTCCAGATGTGCTTCGGAAACTGCTACTTATCTTGGAGGAATGGATCAAATCGAGCACACTTTGAGTCATTACTCCCATGGAGAAAAGTCCGCATGTTGCCTGTTGTATTGAATCCCCATGCAATTTTTGTGTTTTATCAACACTCTCAAGATCCACAAATTGCAGAATGACTCAGGACGTGCTTCGGAAACTACTACTGGTCTTCGACGAATCGATCAAATTTCGTAGACAGTTTGAGACATTATCCCGTGGAGAAAAGTCCGCATGGTGCCTGTTGTATTCAATCCCGATGCAATTTCTGTGTTTCATCAACATTCTGAAGGTCCACAGATTACAGAATGCCTCCAGATGTGCCTTGAAAACTACTACTTGTCTTCCAGGGAACGATCAAAGCGTAGAGAGTTTGAGACATTACTCCCATGGGGAAAAGTCCACATGGTGCCTGTTTTATTCAATCCCGATGCAATCTCTGTGTTTCATCAACACTCTGAAGGTGCATAGATACAGAAAGTCTCCAGATGTGGTTCGGACTGTACTACTGGTCTTCCAGGAATCGATCAAATCGTACACAGTTTGAGACATAACTATCATGGAGAAAAGTACACATGGATCCTGTTGTATTCAATCTCGATGCAATTTCTGCGTTTCATTAATACTCTGAAGGGCCACAGGTTACAGAATACCTCCAGATGTGCTTCGGAAATTACTACTGGTCTTCCAATGAACGATCAAAGCGTAGACAGTTGGAGACATTACTCCCATGGAGAAATGTCCATTTGATGCTTGTTGTATTCAATCCCGATGCAATTTCTGTGTTCCATCAACACTCTGAATGTAAACAGATTACAGAATGCCTCCAGATGTGCTTCGGAAACTACTACTGGTCTCCTAGGGAACGATCAAAGCGTATAAAATTTGAGACATTACTCCCATGTAGTAAAGGCCGCATGGTGCCTCTTCTAGTCAATCCCGATGCAATTTCTGTATTTCATGAACACTCTGAAGGTCCACAGATTACAGAATGCATCGAGATGTGCTTCAAAAACTACTACTGGTCTCCCAGAAGTTGGTCAAAGGGTAGACAGTTTGTGACATTACTCTCATGGAAAAAAGTCCTGATGGTGCCTGTTGTAATCCATCCCGATGAGCTTTATGTGTTTCATTTACACTCTGAAGTTCCAAAGATTACAGAATGCTCCAAGGTGCATGTTGTATTTAATCCCGATGCAATTTCTGTGTTTCATCAACACTCTGAAGGTCTACAGATTACGGAATGCCTTCAGATGTGCTTCAGAAACTCCTACTGGTCTTCCAGGGAACGATCAATGGGTAGACAGTATGAGACATTACTCCCGTGTATAAATGTTCGCATGGTGCCTTTTGTATTCAATCCCGATGCAATTCTGTGTTTCAACAACACTCTGAAGGTCTACAGATTACAGAATGCATCCAGATGTGCGTCGCAAACTACTTGTGGCCTTCCAGGGAAAGATCAAAGCGTAGAGAGTTTGAGACATTACTCCCATGGAGAAAAGTCCCCATGGTGCATGTTGTATTCAATCCCGTTGTAATTTCTGTGTTTCAGCAACACCCTGAAGGTCCACATATTACAGAATGCCTCCATATGTGCCTTGGAAACTACTACTTGTCTTCAAGGAACGATCAAAGCGTAGAGAATTTTAGACGTTACTCGCATGGAGAAAAGTCCGCATGATGCCTGTTGTAATAAATGCCGAAGCAGTCTCTGTGTTTCATCAACACTCAAGGTCCACAGATTACAGAATGCCTCCAGATGTGATTCGAAAACTACTATTGGTCTTCCAGGGAACGATCAAACCTTAGACAGTTGATACATTACTCACATAGAAAAAAGCAAGGTGCCTGTAGTATTCATCCCGATGCAATTTCTATGTTTCATCAACACTCGGAAGGTCCACAGATTACAGAATGCCTCCAGATGTGCTTCGGAAACTGCTACTTATCTTAAAGGAATGGATCAAATCGAGCACACTTTGAGACATTACTCCCATGGAGAAAAGTCCGCATGGTGCCTCTTCTAGTCAATCCCGATAGAATTTCTGTGATTCATGAACACTCTGAAGGTCCACAGATTACAGAATGCATCCAGATGTGCTTCAAAAACTACTACTGGTCTCTCAGAAGTTGATCAAAGCGTAGACAGTTTGAGACATTACGCCTATGGAGAAAGGTCCGCATGGAGCCTGTTGTAATCAATCCCGATGCAATTTCTGTGTTTCATCAACACTCTGAAGGTGCATAGATTACAGAATGTCTCCAGATGTGGTTCGGAATGTGCTACTGGTCTTCCAGGAATCGATCAAATCGTACACAGTTTGAGACATTACTATCATGGAGAAAAGTACGCATGGAGCCTGTTGTACGCAATCTAGATGCAATTTCTGCGTTTAATCAACACTCTAAATGTCCACAGATTACAGAAAGTCTCCAGATGTGCTTCGGAAATTACTACTGGTCTTCCAATGAACGATCAAAGCGTAGACAGTTGGAGACATTACTCCCATGTAGATAAGTCCGCATGGTGCCTGTTGTATTCAATCCCGATGCAATTTCTGTGTTCCATCAACACTCTGAATGTATACAGATTACAGAATGCCTCCAGATGTGCTTCGCAAACTACTACTGCTCCTCCAGGGAACGATCAAAGCGTATACAGTTTGAGACATTACTCCCACGTAGTAAAGTAAGCATGGTGCCTCTTCTAGTCAATCCCGATGCAATTTCTGTGTCATGAACACTCTGAAGGTCCACAGATTTCAGAATGCCTCCAGATGTGCTTCGGAAACTACTACTGGTCTCCCAGGGAGTGATCAAAGCGTAGACAGTTAGAGACTTTAATATCATGGAGAAAAGTCCTCATGGTGCCTGTTGTATTCAATCCCGATTCAATTTCTGTGTTTCATCAACACTGTGAAGTTCCACAAAATACAGAATGCCTACAGATGTGCTTCGGAAACTACTACTGGTCTTCCAGGGAACGATCAAAGGGTAGACAGTTTGAGACATTACTCTCATGGAGAAAAATCCGCATGGTGCCTGTTGTAATCCATCCCGATGAGCTTTATGTGTATCATCTACACTCTGAAGTTCCAAAGATTACAGAATGCTCCAAGGTGCATGTTGTATTTAATCCCGATGCAATTTCTGTGTTTCATCAACACTCTGAAGGTCTACAGATTACGGAATGCCTTCAGATGTGCTTCAGAAACTCCTACTGGTCTTCCAGGGACGATCAATGGGTAGACAGTATGAGACATTACTCCCATGTATAAATGTTCGCATGGTGCATTTTGTATTCAATCGCGATGCAATTCTGTTGTTTCAACAACACTCTGAAGGTCTACAGATTACAGAATGCATCCAGATGTGCCTTGAAAACTACTACTTGTCTTCCAGGGAACGATCAAAGCGTAGAGAGTTTGAGACATTACTCCCATGGAGAAAAGTCCGCATGGTGCATGTTGTATTCAATCCCGATGCAATTTCTGTGTTTCATCAACACTCTGAAGGTCCACAGATTACAGAATGCCTCCAGATGTGCCTTGAAAACTACTACTTGTCTTCCAGGGAACGATCAAATCGTAGAGAGTTTGAGACATTACTCCCATGGGGAAAAATCCACATGGTGCCTTTTTTTATTCAATCCCGATGCAATCTCTGTGTTTCATCAACACTCTGAAGGTGCATAGATTACAGAACGTCTCCAGATGTGGTTCGGAATGTACTACTAGTCTTCCAGGAATCGATCAAATCGTACACAGTTTGAGACATAACTATCATGGAGAAAAGTACGCATGGAGCCTGTTGTATTCAAAATCGATGCTATTTCTGCGTTTCATCAGCACTCTGAAGGTCCACAGATTACAGAATGACTCCTGATGTGGTTCGGAAACTACTACTTATCTTGAAAGAATGGATCAAATCGAACACACTTTGAGACATTACACTCATGGAGACAAGTCCGCATTGTGCCTTTTGTATTCAATCCCGATGCAATTTCTGTGTTTCGTCAACACTCTGAAGGCAGATTACAGAATGCCTCCAGATGTGCCTTATAAACTACTACTGGTCTTCCAGGGAACGATCAAAGCGTATTCTGTTTGAGACATTACTCCCATGGAGAAAAGACCGCATGGTGCATTATGTATTCAATCCCGATGCAATTTATATATTTCATCAACACTCTCAATGTCCATAGATTACGGAATGAGTCAGGTTGTGCTTCGGACACTACTACTGGTCTTCGAGGAATCGATCAAAATTCGTAGACAGTTTGAGACATTTCTCCCATGGAGAAAAGTTTGCATGGTGCCTGTTGTATTCAACCCCAATGCATTTTCTGTGTTTCATCAACACTCTCAAGGTCCACAGATTACAGAATAACTCTGGATGTGCTTCGGAAACAACTACTGGTCTTCGAGGAATGGATTAAATTGTACACAGTTTGAGACATTACTCCCATGGAGAAAAGTCTTCATGGTGCCTGTTCTATTCAATCCCGATGCAATTTCTGTGTTGCATGAACACTCTGAGAGTCCAAAGATTACAGAATGCCTCCAGATGTGCTTCGTGAACTGCTACTGGTCTTCCAGGAAGCGATCAAAGCGTAGACTGTTTGAGTCATTACTACCATGGACAAAAGACCGCTAGGTGCCTGTTGTATTCAATCCTGATGCAATTTCTGTGTTTCATCAACACTCTGAAAGACCAAAGATTACAGAATGAATCCAGATGTGCTTCAAAAACTCCTACTGATCTCCAAGAAGTCGATCAAAGCGTAGACAGTTTGAGACATTACGCCTATGGAGAAAAGTCTGCATGGAGGCTGTTGTATTCAATCCCGATGCAATTTCTGTGTTTCATCAACACTCTGAAGGTGCTCAGATTCAGAATGCTTCCAGATGTGGTTCGGAAACTACTACTGGTCTTCCACGAATCGATCAAATCGTACACAGTTTGAGACATTACTCCCATGGAGAAAAGTGTGCATGGAGCCTGTTGTATTCAATCCCGATGCAATTTCTGTGGTTCATCAACACCCTGGAGGTCCACAGATTACAGAATGCCTCCAGATTTGCTTCGGAAACTACTACTGTCGTTCCAGGGAATGATGAGAGCGTAGACAGTTTGAGACATTACTCCCATGGAGAAAAGTCCGCATGGTGCCTGTTGTATCGAATCCCGATGCAATATCTGTGTTCCATCAACACCCTGAACGTAAACAGAATACGGAATGCCTCCAGATGTGCTTCGGTAACAACTACTGCCCTTCCAGGGATCGATGAAACTGTAGACAGTTTGAGACATTACTCCCGTAGAGAAAAGTATGCATCGTGCCTGTTGTATTCAATCCCGATGCAATTTCTGTGTTTCATCAACACTCTGAAGGTCCACAGATCACAGAATGCCTCCAGTCGTGCTTAAAAACTCTTACTGGACTTCGAGGAATCGATCAAAATTCGTAGACAGTTTGAGACATCTCACCCATGGAGAAAGATCATCATGGTATTTGTTTTATTTTATTCCGATGCAATTCCTGTGATTCATCTACACTCTGAAGGTCCACAGATTACAAAATGCCTCCAGATGTGCTTCGGATATTACTACTGGTCTTCCAGGAAACAATCAAAGCGTAGACAGTTTGAGACATTACTCCCATGGAGAAAAGTCCGCATGGTGCCTGTTTTATTCAATCCCGAAGCAATTTCTGTGTTTCGTCAACACTCTGAGGGCAGAATACAGAATACCTCCTGATGTGCCTTATAAACTACTACTGGTTTTCCAGGGAACGGTCAAAGCGTAGACAGTTTGAGACATTACTCCCATGGAGAAAAGTCTGCACGGTGACAGTTGTATTCTTCCCGATGCATTTTCGGTGTTTCATCAACACTCTGAATGTCCACAGATTACAGAATGGCTCCAGATGTGTTTCTGTAACTACTACTGGTCTTCCAGGAATCGACCAAAGCGTACTCCCATGGAGAGAAGTCCGCACGGTGCCTGTTGTATGCAATCCCGATTGCAATCTCTGTGTTTCATCAACACTCTGAAGGTGCAGAGATTACAGAATGCCTCCAGATGTGGTTCGGAAACTACTACTGGTCTACCAGGAATCGATCGAATTGTACACAGTTTGAGACATTATTCCCATGGAGAAAAGTGTGCATGGTGCCTGTTCTATTTAATCCCAATGCAATTTCTGTGTTTCTTGAACACTCTGAGAGTCCAAAGATTACAGAATGCCTCCAGATGTGCTCGTGAACTACTACTGGTCTACCAGGAAGCGATCAAAGCGTAGACTGTTTGAGTCATTACTACCATGGAGCCAAGACCGCTTGGTGCCTGTTGTATTCAATCGTGATGCAATTTCTGTGTTTCATCAACACTCTGAAAGACCAAAGATTGCCGAATGCCTCCAGATGTGCCTTTTAAACTACTACTGGTCTTCCAGGAATCGATCAAATCGTACACAATTTGAAACATTACTCTCATGGAGAAAGGAACGCATCGTACCTGTTGTATACAATCCTGATCCAATTTCTGTGTTTCATCAACACTGTGATGGTCCACAGATTACAGAATGCCTCCAGTTGTGCTTCGGAAATTACTACTGGTCTGCTAGGGAAGGATCAATACATAGACAGTTTGAGACAATACTCCCACGGATAAAGGTCTGCATGGAGCCTGTTGTATTCAATCCCGACGCAAATTCTGTGTTTCATCAACACTCTGGAGGTCCACAGATTACAGAATGCCTCCAGATGTGCCTTGAAAACTACTACTTGTCTTCCAGGGAACGATCAAATCGTAGAGAGTTTGAGACATTACTCCCATGGGGAAAAATCCACATGGTGCCTTTTTTTATTCAATCCCGATGCAATCTCTGTGTTTCATCAACACTCTGAAGGTGCATAGATTACAGAACGTCTCCAGATGTGGTTCGGAATGTACTACTAGTCTTCCAGGAATCGATCAAATCGTACACAGTTTGAGACATAACTATCATGGAGAAAAGTACGCATGGAGCCTGTTGTATTCAAAATCGATGCTATTTCTGCGTTTCATCAGCACTCTGAAGGTCCACAGATTACAGAATGACTCCTGATGTGGTTCGGAAACTACTACTTATCTTGAAAGAATGGATCAAATCGAACACACTTTGAGACATTACACTCATGGAGACAAGTCCGCATTGTGCCTTTTGTATTCAATCCCGATGCAATTTCTGTGTTTCGTCAACACTCTGAAGGCAGATTACAGAATGCCTCCAGATGTGCCTTATAAACTACTACTGGTCTTCCAGGGAACGATCAAAGCGTATTCTGTTTGAGACATTACTCCCATGGAGAAAAGACCGCATGGTGCATTATGTATTCAATCCCGATGCAATTTATATATTTCATCAACACTCTCAATGTCCATAGATTACGGAATGAGTCAGGTTGTGCTTCGGACACTACTACTGGTCTTCGAGGAATCGATCAAAATTCGTAGACAGTTTGAGACATTTCTCCCATGGAGAAAAGTTTGCATGGTGCCTGTTGTATTCAACCCCAATGCATTTTCTGTGTTTCATCAACACTCTCAAGGTCCACAGATTACAGAATAACTCTGGATGTGCTTCGGAAACAACTACTGGTCTTCGAGGAATGGATTAAATTGTACACAGTTTGAGACATTACTCCCATGGAGAAAAGTCTTCATGGTGCCTGTTCTATTCAATCCCGATGCAATTTCTGTGTTGCATGAACACTCTGAGAGTCCAAAGATTACAGAATGCCTCCAGATGTGCTTCGTGAACTGCTACTGGTCTTCCAGGAAGCGATCAAAGCGTAGACTGTTTGAGTCATTACTACCATGGACAAAAGACCGCTAGGTGCCTGTTGTATTCAATCCTGATGCAATTTCTGTGTTTCATCAACACTCTGAAAGACCAAAGATTACAGAATGAATCCAGATGTGCTTCAAAAACTCCTACTGATCTCCAAGAAGTCGATCAAAGCGTAGACAGTTTGAGACATTACGCCTATGGAGAAAAGTCTGCATGGAGGCTGTTGTATTCAATCCCGATGCAATTTCTGTGTTTCATCAACACTCTGAAGGTGCTCAGATTCAGAATGCTTCCAGATGTGGTTCGGAAACTACTACTGGTCTTCCACGAATCGATCAAATCGTACACAGTTTGAGACATTACTCCCATGGAGAAAAGTGTGCATGGAGCCTGTTGTATTCAATCCCGATGCAATTTCTGTGGTTCATCAACACCCTGGAGGTCCACAGATTACAGAATGCCTCCAGATTTGCTTCGGAAACTACTACTGTCGTTCCAGGGAATGATGAGAGCGTAGACAGTTTGAGACATTACTCCCATGGAGAAAAGTCCGCATGGTGCCTGTTGTATCGAATCCCGATGCAATATCTGTGTTCCATCAACACCCTGAACGTAAACAGAATACGGAATGCCTCCAGATGTGCTTCGGTAACAACTACTGCCCTTCCAGGGATCGATGAAACTGTAGACAGTTTGAGACATTACTCCCGTAGAGAAAAGTATGCATCGTGCCTGTTGTATTCAATCCCGATGCAATTTCTGTGTTTCATCAACACTCTGAAGGTCCACAGATCACAGAATGCCTCCAGTCGTGCTTAAAAACTCTTACTGGACTTCGAGGAATCGATCAAAATTCGTAGACAGTTTGAGACATCTCACCCATGGAGAAAGATCATCATGGTATTTGTTTTATTTTATTCCGATGCAATTCCTGTGATTCATCTACACTCTGAAGGTCCACAGATTACAAAATGCCTCCAGATGTGCTTCGGATATTACTACTGGTCTTCCAGGAAACAATCAAAGCGTAGACAGTTTGAGACATTACTCCCATGGAGAAAAGTCCGCATGGTGCCTGTTTTATTCAATCCCGAAGCAATTTCTGTGTTTCGTCAACACTCTGAGGGCAGAATACAGAATACCTCCTGATGTGCCTTATAAACTACTACTGGTTTTCCAGGGAACGGTCAAAGCGTAGACAGTTTGAGACATTACTCCCATGGAGAGAAGTCCGCATGGTGCCTGTTGTATTCAATCCCGATGCAATTTCTGTGTTCCATCAACACTCGGAAGGTCCACAGATTACAGATTGCCTCCAGATGTGCTTCGGATACTACTACTGGTCTTCCTGGGAACGATCAAAACGTCGTCAGTTTGAGACATTACTCCCATGGACAAAGGTCCGCATGATGCCTGTTGTATTCAATCCCGTTGCAATTTCTGTGTATCATCAACAGTCTGAAAGTCCACAGATTACCGAATGACTCCAGATGTATCTTGGAAACTACTCATTGTCTTCCAGGAATCGATCAAAGCGTAGACAGTTTTAGACATTACTTCTATGGAGAAAAGTGCGCAAGGTGCTAGTTGTATTCTTACCGATGCTTTTTCGGTGTTTCATCAACACTCTGAAGGTCCACAGATTACAGAATGCCTCCAGATGTGTTTCTGAAACTACTACTGATCTTCCAGGAATCGAGCAAAGCGTACTGCCATGGAGAGAAGTCCGCATGGTGCCTGTTGTATTCAATCCCGATGCAATCTCTGTGTTTCATCAACACTCTGAAGGTGCACAGATTCAGAATGCTTCCAGATGTGGTTCGGAAACTACTACTGGTGTACCAGGAATCGATCAAATTGTACATAGTTTGAGACATTACTCCCATGGAGAAAAGTCTGCATGTTGCCTGTTCTATTCAATCCCGAAGCAATTTCTGTGTTTCATGAACACTCTGAGAGTCCAAAGATTACAGAATGCCTCCAGATGTGCTTCGTGAACTAGTACTGGTCATCCAGGAAGCGGTCAAAGCGTAGACTGTTTGAGTCATTACTACCATGGAGAAAAGACCGCTTGGTGCCCGTTGTATTCAATCGTGATGCGATTTCTGTGTTTCATCAACACTCTGAAAGACCAAAGATTACAGAGTGCCTCCAGATGTGCTTCAAAAACTCCTACTGATCTCCCAGAAGTCGATAAATGCGTAGATAGTTTGAGACATTACGCTTATGGAGAAAAGTCTGCATGGAGCCTGTTGTATTCAATCCCGATGCAATTTCTGTGTTTCATCAACATTGTGAAGGTGCACAGATTCAGAATGCTTCCAGATGTGGTTCGGAAACTACTACTGGTCATCCAGGAATCGATCAAATCGTACACAGTTTGAGACATTACTCCCATGGAGAAAAGTCCGCATGGTTCCTGTTGTATTCAATCCCGATGAAATTTCTGCTTTTCACCAACACTCTGAAGGCCCAAAGATTACAGATTGCCTCCAGATGTGCCTTTTAAACTACTACTGGTCTCCCAGGAATCGATCAAATCGTACACAGTTTGAAACAATACTCTCGTGGAGAAAAGTTCACATGGTACCTGTTGTATACAATCCTGTTCCAATTTCTGTGTTTTATCAACACTCCGATTGTCCACAGATTACAGAATGCCTCCAGATGTGCTTCGGAAATTACTACTGGTCTGCTAGGGAAGGATCAAAACGTAGACAGTTGTAGACATTACTCCCATGGATAAAATTCTGCATGGAGCCTGTTCTATTCAATCCCGCCGCAATTTCTGTGTTTCATCAACACCCTGGAGGTCCACAGATTACAGAATGCCTCCAGATTTGCTTCGGAAACTACTACTGTCGTTCCAGGGAATGATGAGAGCGTAGACAGTTTGAGACATTACTCCCATGGAGAAAAGTCCGCATGGTGCCTGTTGTGTCGAATCCCGATGCAATTTCTGTGTTCCATCAACACCCTGAACGTAAACAGAATACGGAATGCCTCCAGATGTGCTTCGGTAACAACTACTGCCCTTCCAGGGATCGATGAAACTGTAGACAGTTTGAGACATTACTCCCGTAGAGAAAAGTATGCATGGTGCCTGTTGTATTCAATCCCGATGCAATTTCTGTGTTTCATCAACACTCTGAAGGTCCACAGATCACAGAATGCCTCCAGTCGTGCTTAAAAACTCTTACTGGACCTCGAGGAATCGATCAAAATTCGTAGACAGTTTGAGACATCTCACCCATGGAGAAAGATCATCATGGTATTTGTTTTATTTAATTCCGATGCAATTCCTGTGTTTCATCTACACTCTGAAGGTCCACAGATTACAAAATGCCTCCAGATGTGCTTCGGATATTACTACTGGTCTTCCAGGAAACAATCAAAGCGTAGACAGTTTGAGACATTACTCCCATGGAGAAAAGTCCGCATGGTGCCTGTTTTATTCAATCCCGATGCAATTTCTGTGTTTCGTCAACACTCTGAGGGCAGAATACAGAATACCTCCTGATGTGCCTTATAAACTACTACTGGTTTTCCAGGGAACGGTCAAAGCGTAGACAGTTTGAGACATTACTCCCATGGAGAAAAGTCTGCACGGTGACAGTTGTATTCTTCCCGATGCATTTTCGGTGTTTCATCAACACTCTGAAGGTCCACAGATTACAGAATGGCTCCAGATGTGTTTCCGTAACTACTACTGGTCTTCCAGGAATCGACCAAAGCGTACTCCCATGGAGAGAAGTCCGCACGGTGCCTGTTGTATGCAATCCCGATTGCAATCTCTGTGTTTCATCAACACTCTGAAGGTGCACAGATTACAGAATGCCTCCAGATGTGGTTCGGAAACTACTACTGGTCTACCAGGAATCGATCGAATTGTACACAGTTTGAGACATTATTCCCATGGAGAAAAGCCTGCATTGTGCCTGTTCTATTTAATCCCAATGCAATTTCTGTGTTTCTTGAACACTCTGAGAGTCCAAAGATTACAGAATGCCTCCAGATGTGCTCGTGAACTACTACTGGTCTACCAGGAAGCGATCAAAGCGTAGACTGTTTGAGTCATTACTACCATGGAGACAAGACCGCTTGGTGCCTGTTGTATTCAATCGTGATGCAATTTCTGTGTTTCATCAACACTCTGAAAGACCAAAGATTGCCGAATGCCTCCAGATGTGCCTTTTAAACTATTACTGGTCTTCCAGGAATCGATCAAATCGTACACAATTTGAAACATTACTCTCATGGAGAAAGGAACGCATCGTACCTGTTGTATACAATCCTGATCCAATTTCTGTGTTTCATCAACCCTGTGATGGTCCACAGATTACAGAATGCCTCCAGTTGTGCTTCGGAAATTACTACTGGTCTGCTAGGGAAGGATCAATACGTAGACAGTTTGAGACAATACTCCCATGGATAAAGGTCTGCATGGAGCCTGTTGTATTCAATCCCGACGCAATTTCTGTGTTTCATCAACACTCCGGAGGTCCACAGATTACAGAATGCCTCAAGATGTGCTTCGTAAAAAACTACTACTGTCCTTCCAGGGTATGATCAAAGCGTAGACAGTTTGAGACATTACTCCCATGGAGAGAAGTCCGCATGGTGCCTGTTGTATTTAATCCCGATGCAATTTCTGTGTTCCATCAACACTCTGAAGGTCCACAGATTACAGATTGCCTCCAGATGTGCTTCGGATACTACTACTGGTCTTCCTGGGAACGATCAAAACGTAGTCAGTTTGAGACATTACTCCCATGGACAAAGGTCCGCATGGTGCCTGTTGTATTCAATCCCGTTGCAATTTCTGTGTATCATCAACAGTCTGAAAGTCCACAGATTACCGAATGACTCCAGATGTATCTTGGAAACTACTCATTGTCTTCCAGGAATCGAGCAAAGCGTAGACAGTTTTAGACATTACTTCTATGGAGAAAAGTGCGCACGGTGCTAGTTGTATTCTTACCGATGCTTTTTCGGTGTTTCATCAACACTCTGAAGGTCCACAGATTACAGAATGCCTCCAGATGTGTTTCTGAAACTACTACTGATCTTCCAGGAATCGAGCAAAGCGTACTGCCATGGAGAGAAGTCCGCATGGTGCCTGTTGTATTCAATCCCGATGCAATCTCTGTGTTTCATCAACACTCTGAAGGTGCACAGATTCAGAATGCCTCCAGATGTGGTTCGGAAACTACTACTGGTGTACCAGGAATCGATCAAATTGTACATAGTTTGAGACATTACTCCCATGGAGAAAAGTCTGCATGTTGCCTGTTCTATTCAATCCCGAAGCAATTTCTGTGTTTCATGAACACTCTGAGAGTCCAAAGATTACAGAATGCCTCCAGATGTGCTTCGTGAACTAGTACTGGTCATCCAGGAAGCGGTCAAAGCGTAGACTGTTTGAGTCATTACTACCATGGAGAAAAGACCGCTTGGTGCCCGTTGTATTCAATCGTGATGCGATTTCTGTGTTTCATCAACACTCTGAAAGACCAAAGATTACAGAGTGCCTCCAGATGTGCTTCAAAAACTCCTACTGATCTCCCAGAAGTCGATAAATGCGTAGATAGTTTGAGACATTACGCTTATGGAGAAAAGTCTGCATGGAGCCTGTTGTATTCAATCCCGATGCAATTTCTGTGTTTCATCAACATTGTGAAGGTGCACAGATTCAGAATGCTTCCAGATGTGGTTCGGAAACTACTACTGGTCATCCAGGAATCGATCAAATCGTACACAGTTTGAGACATTACTCCCATGGAGAAAAGTCCGCATGGTTCCTGTTGTATTCAATCCCGATGAAATTTCTGCTTTTCACCAACACTCTGAAGGCCCAAAGATTACAGATTGCCTCCAGATGTGCCTTTTAAACTACTACTGGTCTCCCAGGAATCGATCAAATCGTACACAGTTTGAAACAATACTCTCGTGGAGAAAAGTTCACATGGTACCTGTTGTATACAATCCTGTTCCAATTTCTGTGTTTTATCAACACTCCGATTGTCCACAGATTACAGAATGCCTCCAGATGTGCTTCGGAAATTACTACTGGTCTGCTAGGGAAGGATCAAAACGTAGACAGTTGTAGACATTACTCCCATGGATAAAATTCTGCATGGAGCCTGTTCTATTCAATCCCGCCGCAATTTCTGTGTTTCATCAACACCCTGGAGGTCCACAGATTACAGAATGCCTCCAGATTTGCTTCGTAAACTACTACTGTCGTTCCAGGGAATGATGAGAGCGTAGACAGTTTGAGACATTACTCCCATGGAGAAAAGTCCGCATGGTGCCTGTTGTGTCGAATCCCGATGCAATTTCTGTGTTCCATCAACACCCTGAACGTAAACAGAATACGGAATGCCTCCAGATGTGCTTCGGTAACAACTACTGCCCTTCCAGGGATCGATGAAACTGTAGACAGTTTGAGACATTACTCCCGTAGAGAAAAGTATGCATGGTGCCTGTTGTATTCAATCCCGATGCAATTTCTGTGTTTCATCAACACTCTGAAGGTCCACAGATCACAGAATGCCTCCAGTCGTGCTTAAAAACTCTTACTGGACCTCGAGGAATCGATCAAAATTCGTAGACAGTTTGAGACATCTCACCCATGGAGAAAGATCATCATGGTATTTGTTTTATTTAATTCCGATGCAATTCCTGTGTTTCATCTACACTCTGAAGGTCCACAGATTACAAAATGCCTCCAGATGTGCTTCGGATATTACTACTGGTCTTCCAGGAAACAATCAAAGCGTAGACAGTTTGAGACATTACTCCCATGGAGAAAAGTCCGCATGGTGCCTGTTTTATTCAATCCCGATGCAATTTCTGTGTTTCGTCAACACTCTGAGGGCAGAATACAGAATACCTCCTGATGTGCCTTATAAACTACTACTGGTTTTCCAGGGAACGGTCAAAGCGTAGACAGTTTGAGACATTACTCCCATGGAGAAAAGTCTGCACGGTGACAGTTGTATTCTTCCCGATGCATTTTCGGTGTTTCATCAACACTCTGAAGGTCCACAGATTACAGAATGGCTCCAGATGTGTTTCCGTAACTACTACTGGTCTTCCAGGAATCGACCAAGGCGTACTCCCATGGAGAGAAGTCCGCACGGTGCCTGTTGTATGCAATCCCGATTGCAATCTCTGTGTTTCATCAACACTCTGAAGGTGCACAGATTACAGAATGCCTCCAGATGTGGTTCGGAAACTACTACTGGTCTACCAGGAATCGATCGAATTGTACACAGTTTGAGACATTATTCCCATGGAGAAAAGCCTGCATTGTGCCTGTTCTATTTAATCCCAATGCAATTTCTGTGTTTCTTGAACACTCTGAGAGTCCAAAGATTACAGAATGCCTCCAGATGTGCTCGTGAACTACTACTGGTCTACCAGGAAGCGATCAAAGCGTAGACTGTTTGAGTCATTACTACCATGGAGACAAGACCGCTTGGTGCCTGTTGTATTCAATCGTGATGCAATTTCTGTGTTTCATCAACACTCTGAAAGACCAAAGATTGCCGAATGCCTCCAGATGTGCCTTTTAAACTATTACTGGTCTTCCAGGAATCGATCAAATCGTACACAATTTGAAACATTACTCTCATGGAGAAAGGAACGCATCGTACCTGTTGTATACAATCCTGATCCAATTTCTGTGTTTCATCAACCCTGTGATGGTCCACAGATTACAGAATGCCTCCAGTTGTGCTTCGGAAATTACTACTGGTCTGCTAGGGAAGGATCAATACGTAGACAGTTTGAGACAATACTCCCATGGATAAAGGTCTGCATGGAGCCTGTTGTATTCAATCCCGACGCAATTTCTGTGTTTCATCAACACTCCGGAGGTCCACAGATTACAGAATGCCTCAAGATGTGCTTCGTAAAAAACTACTACTGTCCTTCCAGGGTATGATCAAAGCGTAGACAGTTTGAGACATTACTCCCATGGAGAGAAGTCCGCATGGTGCCTGTTGTATTTAATCCCGATGCAATTTCTGTGTTCCATCAACACTCTGAAGGTCCACAGATTACAGATTGCCTCCAGATGTGCTTCGGATACTACTACTGGTCTTCCTGGGAACGATCAAAACGTAGTCAGTTTGAGACATTACTCCCATGGACAAAGGTCCGCATGGTGCCTGTTGTATTCAATCCCGTTGCAATTTCTGTGTATCATCAACAGTCTGAAAGTCCACAGATTACCGAATGACTCCAGATGTATCTTGGAAACTACTCATTGTCTTCCAGGAATCGAGCAAAGCGTAGACAGTTTTAGACATTACTTCTATGGAGAAAAGTGCGCACGGTGCTAGTTGTATTCTTACCGATGCTTTTTCGGTGTTTCATCAACACTCTGAAGGTCCACAGATTACAGAATGCCTCCAGATGTGTTTCTGAAACTACTACTGATCTTCCAGGAATCGAGCAAAGCGTACTGCCATGGAGAGAAGTCCGCATGGTGCCTGTTGTATTCAATCCCGATGCAATCTCTGTGTTTCATCAACACTCTGAAGGTGCACAGATTCAGAATGCCTCCAGATGTGGTTCGGAAACTACTACTGGTGTACCAGGAATCGATCAAATTGTACATAGT
This sequence comes from Schistocerca gregaria, assembly GCF_023897955.1. Classification (NCBI taxonomy): domain Eukaryota; kingdom Metazoa; phylum Arthropoda; class Insecta; order Orthoptera; family Acrididae; genus Schistocerca; species Schistocerca gregaria. The sequence continues at coordinate 5,439,080 of NW_026061884.1, forward strand.
TTGAGACATTACTCCCATGGAGAAAAGTCTGCATGTTGCCTGTTCTATTCAATCCCGAAGCAATTTCTGTGTTTCATGAACACTCTGAGAGTCCAAAGATTACAGAATGCCTCCAGATGTGCTTCGTGAACTAGTACTGGTCATCCAGGAAGCGGTCAAACCGTAGACTGTTTGAGTCATTACTACCATGGAGAGAAGACCGCTTGGTGCCCGTTGTATTCAATCGTGATGCGATTTCTGTGTTTCATCAACACTCTGAAAGACCAAAGATTACAGAGTGCCTCCAGATGTGCTTCAAAAACTCCTACTGATCTCCCAGAAGTCGATAAATGCGTAGATAGTTTGAGACATTACGCTTATGGAGAAAAGTCTGCATGGAGCCTGTTGTATTCAATCCCGATGCAATTTCTGTGTTTCATCAACATTGTGAAGGTGCACAGATTCAGAATGCTTCCAGATGTGGTTCGGAAACTACTACTGGTCATCCAGGAATCGATCAAATCGTACACAGTTTGAGACATTACTCCCATGGAGAAAAGTCCGCATGGTTCCTGTTGTATTCAATCCCGATGTAATTTCTGCTTTTCACCAACACTCTGAAGGCCCAAAGATTACAGATTGCCTCCAGATGTGCCTTTTAAACTACTACTGGTCTCCCAGGAATCGATCAAATCGTACACAGTTTGAAACAATACTCTCATGGAGAAAAGTTCACATGGTACCTGTTGTATTCAATCCTGTTCCAATTTCTGTGTTTCATCAACACTCTGATTGTCCACAGATTACAGAATGCCTCCAGATGTGCTTCGGAAATTACTACTGGTCTGCTAGGGAAGGATCAAAACGTAGACAGTTGTAGACATTACTCCCATGGATAAAAGTCTGCATGGAGCCTGTTCTATTCAATCCCGCCGCAATTTCTGTGTTTCATCAACACTCTGGAGGTCCACAGATTACATAATGCCTCCAGATGTGATTCGGAAACTACTACTAGTCTTCCAGGGAACGATCAAAGCGTGGACATTTGAGACAATACTCCCATGGAAAAAAGTCTGCAAGGTGCCAGTTGTATTCAATCCCGAGGCAATTTCTGTGTTTCATCAACACTCTGAAGGTCCACAGATTATAGAATGCTTCCAGATGTGCCTCGGAAACTACTACCGTACTTCCAAGTTACGCTGAAAGCGTAGACAGTTTGAGACATTGATCCCATGGAGAAAAGTCCGCATGTTGCCCGTTATATTCAATCCCCATGCAATTTCTGTGTTTTATCAACACTCTCAAGGTCCACAGGTTACAGAATGACTCTGGATGTGCCTAGGAAACAACTACTGGTCTTCGAGGAATCAATCTAATTTCGTAGACAGTTTGAGACCTTTTCCCATTGAGAAACGTCCGCATGGTACCTTTTGTATTCAATCCAGATGCAATTTCTGTGTTTCATCAACTCTTAAAAGTTCCACAGATTACAGAATGCCTCCAGATGTGCTTCGGAAACTACTACTGGTCTTCCAGGGAACGATGAAAGCGTAGACAGTTTCAGACTACTCCCATGGAGAAAAGTCCATATGGTGCCTGTTGTATTCAATCCCGATGCAAATTCTGTGTTTCATCAACACTCTGAAGGTCCAAAGATTACAGAATGCCTCCAGATGTGCTTCAGAAACTACCACTGGTCGTCCTGGGAACGATCAAAGCGTAGTCAGTTTAAGGCATTACTCTCATGGAGAAAGGTCCGCATGGTGCCTGTTGTATTTAATCCCGATGCAGTTTCTGTGTTTTATCAACACTCTGATGGTGCACAGATTCAGAATGCTTCGAGATGTGCCTTTTAAACTACTACTTTGCTTCCAGGAATCGATCAAATCGTATACAGTATGAGACATTACTCTCATGGAGAAAAGTACTCATGGTTTCTGTTGTATTCAATCCCGATCAAATTTCTGTGTTCCATCAAAACTGTGAAGGTCCACAGATTACAGAATGCCTCCAGAAGTGCTTCGGAAACTACTACTGTCCTTCCAGGGAATGATCAAAACGTAGACAGTTTCAGACATTACTCCCATGGAGAAAAGTCCGCTCGGTGCCTGTTGTATTGAATCCCGATGCAATGTCTGTGTTTCATCAACACTCTGAAGGCCCACAGATTACAGAATGCCTCCAGATGTGCTTCGGATATTACTACTGGTCTCCCAGGAAACGATCAAAGCGTAGGAAATTTTAGACATTACTCCCACGGAGAAAAGTCCGCATGGTGCCTGTTTTATTCAATCCCGATGCAATTTCTTTGTTTCATCAACACTCTGAAGGCAGATTACAGAATTCCTCCAGATGTGCCTTATTAACTACTACTGGTCTTCCAGGGAACGATGAAAGCGTAGACAGTTTGAGACATTACTCCCATGGAGAAAAGTCCGCATTGTGCCTGTTGTATTCAATCCCGAAGCAACCTCTGTGTTTCATCAACACTCTGATGGTCCACAGATTATAGAATGCCTCCAGATGTGATTCGGAAACTACTACTGGTCTTCCAGGGAACGATCAAAGCGTAGACAGTTTAAGACTACTCCCATGGAGAAAAGTCCGCATGGTGGCTGTTGTATTCAATCCGGATGCAATTTCTGCGTTTCATCAACACTCTGAAGGTCCAAAGATTACAGAATGCCTCCAGATGTGCTTCAAAAACTACTACTGGTCGTCCTGGGAACGATCAAAGCGTAGTCAGTTTAAGGCATTACTCCCATGGAGAAAGGTCCGCATGGTGCCTGTTGTATTCAATCCCGATGCAATTTCTGTGTTTCATCAACACTCTGATGGTGCACAGATTCAGAATGCTTCCAGATGTGGTTCGGAAACTACTACTGGTCTTCCAGGAATCGATCAATCGTACACAGTTTGTGACATTACTCCCATGGAGAAAAGTCCGCATGGTTCTTGTTGTATTAAATCCCGATGCAATTTCTGCGTTTCACCATCACTCTGAAGGCCCAAAGGTTACAGAATGCCTTAAGATGTGCCTTTTAAACTACTACTTTGCTTCCAGGAATCGATCAAATCCCGATGCAATTCCTGTGTTTCATCAACACTCTGAAGGTCCATAGATTACAGATTGCCTCCAGATGTGATTCTGAATCTACTACTGGTCTACCAGGAATCGATCATAACGTAGACAGTTCGAGACATTACTCCCATGGAGAAAGGACCGCATGGTGCATGTTGTATTAAATCCCGATGCAATTTCTGTGTTCCATCAACACTCTGAACGTAAAGAGATTACAGAATGCCTCCAGATGTGCTTCGGAAACTGTTACTGGTCTTCCAGTTAACGATCAAAGCGTAGACAGTTTGAGACATTAATCTCAATGAGAAAATTCCGCATGGTGCCTGTTCTACTCAATTCCGATGCAATTTCTGTGTTTATGAACACTCTGAAGGTACAGATTACACAATGCCTCCTGATTTGCTTCGGAAACTACTAATGGTCTTCGGGGGAACGATCAAAACGTAGACGGTTTGAGACATTACTCCCATGGAGAAAAGCCCGCATGGTGATTGTTTCATTCAATCCCGATGCATTTTCTGTGTTTCATCAACACTCTGAAGGCAGAAAGATTACAGAATGCCTCCAGATGTGCCTTATAAACTACTACTGGTCTTCCTGGGAACGATCAAAGCGTAGTCTGTTTGAGACAATATTCCCATGGAGATAAGGTCGCATGGTGCATGTTGTATTCAATCCCGATGCAATTTCTGAGTTTCATCAACACTCTGAAGGTCCTCAGATTACGGAATGCCTACAGATGTGCTTCAGAAACTACTACTGGTCTTCAAGGCAACGATCAAATCGTAGACAGTTTGAGACATTACTAACATGGAGAAAAGTCCGCATGTTGCCTGTTGTATTCAATCCTGATGCACTTTCTGTGTTTCATCAACACTCTGAATGTCCAAAGACTACAGAATGCTTACAGATGTGCTTCAAAAAATCCTACTGGTCTCCCAGAAGTCGATCAATGCGTAGACCGTTTGAGACATTACTCTCATTGAGAAAAGTTTGCATGGTGCCTGTTCTATTCGTTTCTAAAGCAATTTCTGTGTTTATGAGCACTCTGAAGGTCGACAGATTACAGAATGCCTCCTGATGTGCTTAGGATCTTCCAGGGAACGAGCAAAGCGTAGACAGTTTGAGACATTACACCCTTGGAGAATAGTCCGCATGGTGCTTGTTGTATTCAATCCCGATGCTATTTCTGTGTATCATCAACACTCTGAAGGTCCACAGATCACAGAATGCCTCCAGATGTGATTGAAAACTACTACTGGTCTTCGAGGAATCGATCAAAATTCGTAGACAGTTTGAGACATATCTCCCAAGGAGAAAGTTCATCATGGTATCTGTTGTATATAATCCCGATGCAATTCCTGTGTTTCATCTATACTCTGAAGGTCCACAGGTTATAGAATGCCTCTAGATGTGTTTCGGATATTACGACTGGTCTTCCAGGAAACGATCAAAGCGTAGACAGTTTGAGACATTACTCCCATGTAGTAAAGTCCGCCCGGTGCCTATTCTAGTCAATCCCGATGAAATTTCTGTGTTTCATGAACACTCTGAAGGTCCGCAGATTACAGAATGCATCCAGATGTGCTTCAAAAACTACTACTGGTCTCCCAGAAGTTGATCAAAGCGTAGACAGTATGAGACATTAATATCATGGAGAAAAGTCCGCATGGTGCATGTTGTATTCAATCCCGATGTAATTTCTGTGTTTCAGCAACACCCTGAAGGTCCACATATTACAGAATGCCTCCATATGTGCCTTGGAAACTACTACTTGACTTCAAACGAACGATCAAAGCGTAGAGAATTTGAGACATTACTCGCATGGAGAAAAGTCCGCATGATGCCTGTTGTAATAAATGCCGAAGCAATCTCTGTGTTTCATCAACACTCAAGGTCCACAGATTACAGAATGCCTCCAGATGTGATTCGAAAACTACTATTGGTCTTCCAGGGAACGATCAAACCGTAGACAGTTGATACATTACTCACATAGAAAAAAGCAAGGTGCCCGTAGTATTCATCCCGATGCAATTTCTATGTTTCATCAACACTCGGAAGGTCCACAGATTACAGAATGCATCCAGATGTGCTTCGGAAACTGCTACTTATCTTGAAGGAATGGATCAAATCGAGCACACTTTGAGACATTACTCCCATGGAGAAAAGTCCGCATGGTGCCTCTTCTAGTCAATCCCGATGCAATTTCTGTGTTTCATGAACACTCTGAAGGTCCACAGATTACAGAATGCATCCAGATGTGCTTCAAAAACTACTACTGGTCTAACAGAAGTTGATCAAAGCGTAGACAGTTTGAGACATTACGCCTATGGGGAAAAGTCCACATGAAGCCGGTTGTAATCAATCCCGATGGAATTTCTGTGTTTCATCAACTCTCTGAAGGTGCATAGATTACAGAATGTCTCCAGATGTGGTTCGGAATGTACTACTGGTCTTCCAGGAATCGATCAAATCGTACACAGTTTGAGACATTACTATCATGGAGAAAAGTACGCATGGAGCCTGTTGTATTCAATCTCGATGCAATTTCTGTGTTTCATCAACACTCTGAAGGTCCACAGATTACAGAAAGTCTCCAGATGTGCTTCGGAAATTACTACTGGTCTTCCAATGAACGATCAAAGCGTAGACAGATGGAGACATTACTCCCATGTAGATAAGTCCGCATCGTGCTTGTTGTATTCAATCCCGATGCAATTTCTGTGTTCCATCAACACTCTGAATGTATACAGATTACAGAATGCCTCCAGATGTGCTTCGCAAACTACTACTGGTCTTCCAGGGAACGATCAAAGCGTATAAAGTTTGAGACATTACTCCCATGTAGTAAAGTCCGCATGGTGCCTCTTCTAGTCAATCCCGATGCAATTTCTGTGTCATGAACACTCTGAAGGTCCACAGATTTCAGAATGCCTCCAATTGTGCTTCGGAAACTACTACTGGTCTCCCAGAAGTTGATCAAAGCGTAGACAGTTTGAGACATTACGCCTATGGAGAAAAGTCCGCATGGAGCCTGTTGTAATCAATCCCGATGCAATTTCTGTGTTTCATCAACACTCGGAAGGTCCACAGATTACAGAATGCCTCCAGATGTGTTTCGGAAACTACTAATGGTCTCCCAGGGAACGATCAAAGCGTAGACAGTTTGAGACATTAATATCATGGAGAAAAGTCCTCATGGTGCCTGTTGTATTCATCCCGATTTAATTTCTGTGTTTCATCAACACTGTGAAGTTCGACAAAACACAGAATGCCTACAGATGTGCTTCGGAAACTACTACTGGTCTTCCAGGGAACGATCAAAGCGTAGACAGTTGGAGACATTACTCCCATGGGGAAATGTCCATTTGATGCTTGTTGTATTCAATCCCGATGCAATTTCTGTGTTCCATCAACACTCTGAATGTAAACAGATTACAGAATGCCTCCAGGTGTGCTTCGCAAACTACTACTGCTCTTCCAGGGAACGATCAAAGCGTATAAAGTTTGAGACATTACTCCCATGTAGTAAAGGCCGCATGGTGCCTCTTCTAGTCAATCCCGATGCAATTTCTGTGTTTCATGAACACTCTGAAGGTCCACAGATTACAGAATGCATCCAGATGTGCTTCAAAAACTACTACTGGTCTCCCAGAAGTTGATCAAAGCGTAGACAGTTTGAGACATTACGCCTATGGAGAAAAGTCCGCATGGAGCCTGTTGTAATCAATCCCGATGCAATTTCTGTGTTTCATCAACACTCGGAAGGTCCACAGATTACAGAATGCCTCCAGATGTGTTTCGGAAACTACTAATGGTCTCCCAGGGAACGATCAAAGCGTAGACAGTTTGAGACATTAATATCATGGAGAAAAGTCCTCATGGTGCCTGTTGTATTCATCCCGATTTAATTTCTGTGTTTCATCTACACTGTGAAGTTCCACAAAATACAGAATGCCTACAGATGCCTACAGATGTGCTTCGGACACTACTACTGGTCTTCCAGGGAACGATCAAAGGGTAGACAGTTTGAGACATTACTCTCATGGAGAAAAGTCCGCATGGTGCCTGTTGTAATCCATCCCGATGAGCTTTATGTGTTTCATTTACACTCTGAAGTTCCAAAGATTACAGAATGCCCCAAGGTGCATGTTGTATTTAATCCCGATGCAATTTATGTGTTTCATCAACACTCTGAAGGTCTACAGATTACGGTATGCCTTCAGATGTGCTTCAGAAACTCCTACTGGTCTTCCAGGGAACAATCAATGGGTAGACAGTATGAGACATTACTCCCGTGTATAAATGTTCCCATGGTGCCTTTTGTATTCAATCCCGATGCAATTCTGTGTTTCAACAACACTCTGAAGGTCTACAGATTACAGAATGCATCCAGATGTGCTTCGCAAACTACTTGTGGCCTTCCAGGGAAAGATCAAAGCGTAGAGAGTTTGAGACATTACTCCAATGGAGAAAAGTCCGCATGGTGCATGTTGTATTCAATCCCGATGTAATTTCTGTGTTTCAGCAACACCCTGAAGGTCCACATATTACAGAATGCCTCCATATGTGCCTTGGAAACTACTACTTGTCTTCAAAGGAACGACCAAAGCGTAGAGAATTTGAGACATTACTCGCATGGAGAAAAGTCCGCATGATGTCTGTTGTAATAAATGCCGAAGCAGTCTCTGTGTTTCATCAACACTCAAGGTCCACAGATTACAGAATGCCCCCAGATGTGATTCGAAAAGTACTATTGGTCTTCCAGGGAACGATCAAACCGTAGACAGTTGATACATTACTCACATAGAAAAAAGCAAGGTGCCTGTAGTATTAATCCCGATGCTATTTCTATGTTTCATCAACACTCGGAAGGTCCACAGATTACAGAATGCCTCCAGATGTGCTTCGGAAACTGCTACTTATCTTAAAGGAATGGATCAAATCGAGCACACTTTGAGACATTACTCCCAATGAGAAAAGTCCGCAGGGTGCTTCTTCTAGTCAATACCGATAGAATTTCTGTGTTTCATGAAGACTCTGAAGGTCCACAGATTACAGAATGCATCCAGATATGCTTCAAAAACAACTACTGGTCTCCCAGAAGTTGATCAAAGCGTAGACAGTTTGAGACATTTCTATCGTGGAGAAAAGTACGCATGGAGCCTGTTGTATTCAATCTCGATGCCATTTCTGCGTTTCATCAACACTCTGAAGGTCCACAAATTACAGAAAGTCTCCAGATGTGCTTCGGAAATTACTACTGGTCTTCCAATGAACGATCAAAGCGTAGACAGTTTTAGACGTTACTCCCATGTAGATAAGTCCGCATGGTGCTTGTTGTATTCAATCCCGATGGAATTTCTGTGTTCCATCAACACTCTGAATGTAAACAGATTACAGAATGCCTCCAGATGTGCTTCGCAAACTACTACTGCTCTTCCAGGGAACGATCCAAGCGTATACAGTTTGAGACATAACTCCCAAGTAGTAAAGACCCCATGGTGCCTCTTCTAGTCAATCGCGATGCAATTTCTGTGTTTCATGTACACTCTGAAGGTCCACAGATTACAGAACGCCTCCAGATGTGTTTCGGAAACTACTACTGGTCTCCCAGGGAACGATCAAAGCGTATACAGTTTGAGACATTACTCCCATGTACTAAAGTCCGCATGGTGCCTCTTCTAGTCAATCCCGATGCAATTTCTGTGTCATGAACACTCTGAAGGTCCACAGATTTCAGAATGCCTCCAGATGTGCTTCGGAAACTACTACTGGTCTCCCAGGGAGTGATCAAAGCGTAGACAGTTTGAGACTTTAATATCATGGAGAAAAGTCCTCATGGTGCCTGTTGTATTCAATCCCGATTCAATTTCTGTGTTTCATCAACACTGTGAAGTTCGACAAAACACAGAATGCCTACAGATGTGCTTCGGAAACTACTACTGGTCTTCCAGGGAACGATCAAAGCGTAGACAGTTTGAGACAATACTCTCATGGAGAAAAGTCCGCATGGTGCCTGTTGTAATCCATCCCGATGAGCTTTATGTGTTTCATCTACACTCTGAAGTTCCAAAGATTACAGAATGCCTCTAGATGTGCTTCGAAAACTACTACTGGTCTCCCAGGAGCTGATCAAGTCGTAGACAGTTTGAGACATTACGCCTATGGAGAAAAGTACGCATGGAGCCTGTTGTATTCAATCTCGATGCAATTTCTGCGTTTCATTAATACTCTGAAGGTCCACAGGTTACAGAATACCTCCAGATGTGCTGCGGAAATTACTACTGGTCTTCCAATGAACGATCAAAGCGTAGACAGTTGGAGACATTACTCCCATGGAGAAATGTCCATTTGATGCTTGTTGTATTCAATCCCGATGCAATCTCTGTGTTCCGTCAACACTCTGAATGTAAACAGATTACAGAATGCCTCCAGATGTGCTTCGCAAACTACTACTGCTCTTCCAGGGAACGATCAAAGCGTATACAGATTGAGACATAACTCCCAAGTAGTAAAGACCGCATGGTGCCTCTTCTAGTCAATCGCGATGCAATTTCTGTGTTTCATGTACACTCTGAAGGTCCACAGATTACAGAACGCCTCCAGATGTGTTTCGGAAACTACTACTGGTCTCCCAGGGAACGATCAAAGCGTATACAGTTTGAGACATTACTCCCATGTAGTAAAGTCCGCATGGTGCCTCTTCTAGTCAATCCCGATGCAATTTCTGTGTTTCATGAACATTCTGAAGGTCCACAGATGCAATTTCTGTGTTCCATCAACACTCTGAATGTATACAGATTACAGAATGCCTCCAGATGTGCTTCGCAATCTACTACTGGTCTTCCATTGAACGATCAAAGCGTATACAGTTTGAGACATTACTCCCATGTAGTAAAGTCCGCAAGGTGCCTCTTCTAGTCAATCCCGATGCAATTTCTGTGTTTCATGAACACTCTGAAGGTCCACAGATTACAGAATGCCTCCAGATTTGTTTCGGAAACTACTACTGGTCTCCCAGGGGAACGATCAAAGCGTAGACAGTTTGAGACATTAATATCATGGAGAAAAGTCCTCATGGTGCCTGTTGTGTTCAATCCCGATTGAATTTCTGTGTTTCATCAACACTGTGAAGTTCCACAAAATACAGAATGCCTACAGATGTGCTTCGGAAACTACTACTGGTCTTCCAGGGAACGATCAAAGGGTAGACAGTTTGAGACATTACTCTCATGGAGAAAAGTACGCTTGGTGCCTGTTGTAATCCATCCCGATGAGCTTATTGTGTATCATCTACACTCTGAAGTTCCAAAGATTACAGAATGCTCCAAGGTGCATGTTGTATTTAATCCCGATGCAATTTCTGTGTTTCATCAACACTCCGAATGTCCACAGATTACAGAATGCCTCCAGATGTGCTTCGGAAACTCCTACTGGTCTTCCAGGGAACGATCAATGGGTAGACAGTATGAGACATTACTCCCATGTATAAATGTTCGCATGGTGCCTTTTCTATTCAATCGCGATGCAATTCTGTGTTTCAACAACACTCTGAAGGTCTACAGATTACAGAATGCATCCAGATGTGCTTCGCAAACTACTTGTGGCCTTCCAGGAAAGATCAAAGCGTAGAGAGTTTGAGACATTACTCCCATGGAGAAAAGTCCGCAAGGTGCCTGTAGTATTCATCCCGATGCAATTTCTATGTTTCATCAACACTCGGAAGGTCTACTGATTACAGAATGCCTCCAGATGTGCTTCGGAAACTGCTACTTATCTTGAAGGAATGGATCAAATCGAGCACACTTTTAGACATTACTCCCATTGAGAAAAGTCCGCATGTTGCCTGTTGTATTGAATCCCCATGGAATTTTTGTGTTTTATCAACACTCTCAAGGTCCACAAATTACAGAATGACTCAGGATGTGCTTCGGAAACTACTACTGTTCTTCGAGGAATCGATCAAATTTCGTAGACAGTTTGAGACATTTTCCCATGGAGAATAGTACGCATTGTGCCTGTTGTATTCAATCCAGATGCAACATCTGTGTTTCATCAACACTCTAAAGTTCCACAGATTACATAATGGTTCCAGATGTGCTTCGGAAGCTACTACTGTTCTTCTAGGGAAGATCAAAGCGTAGACAGTTTGAGACAACTCCCATGGAGAGAAGTCAGCACGGTTCCTGTTGTATTCAATCCCGATGCAATTTCTGTGTTTCATCAACACTCTGAAGGTCCACAGATTACAGAATGCCTCCAGATGTGCCTTGAAAACTACTACTTGTCTTCCAGGGAACGATCAAAGCGTAGAGAGTTTGAGACATTACTCCCATGGAGAAAAGTCCACATGGTGCCTGTTGTATTCAATCCCTATTTAATTTGTGTGTTTCACCAACACTGTGAAGGTCCACGGAATACAGAATGCCACCAGATGTGCTTCGGAAACTACCACTGGTCTTCCAGGGAACGATCAAAGCGTAGACATTTGGAGACGTTACTCCCATGGAGATAAGTCCGCATGGTGCCTTTTGTATTCAATCCCGATGCTATTTCTGGGTTTCGTCAACACTCTGAAGGCAGATTACAGAATGCCTCCAGATGTGCCTTATAAACTACTACTGGTCTTTCAGGGAACGATCAAAGCGTATTCTGTTTGAGACATTACTCCCATGGAGAAAAGACCGCATGGTGCATGTTGTATTCAATCCCGATGCAATTTCTATATTTCATCAACACTCTCTATGTCCATAGATTACAGAATGAGTCAGGATGTGCTTCGGACACTACTACTGGTCTTCGAGGAATCGATTCAAATTCGTAGACAGTTTGAGACATTTCTCCCATGGAGAAAAGTTTGCATGGTGCCTGTTGTATTCAATCCCAATGCAATTTCTGTGTTTCATCAACACTCTGAAGATCCACAGATTACAAAATGCCTCCAGAGGTCCTTCGAAAATTACTACAGCTCTTCCAGGGAACGATCAAAGCGTAGACAGTTTGAGACATTACTCCCATGTAGTAAAGTCCGCATGGTGCCCGTTGTATTCAATCCCGATGCGATTCCCTTATGTAATCAACACTCTGAAGTTCCTCAGATTACAGAATGCGTCTTCCAGGAAACGATCAAAGCGTAGACAGTTTGAGACATTACTCCCATGGAGAAAAGTCCGCATGGTGCCTGTTGTATTCAATCCCGATCTTATTTCTGTGTTTCATCAACACTGTGAAGTTCCACAGAATACAGAATGCCTCCAGATGTGCTTCGGATACTACTACTGGTTTTCCAAGGAATGATCAAAATGTAGCCACTTTGAGACTTTACTCCTATGGAGACATGTACGAATGGTGCCTGTTGTATTCAATCCCAATCCTATTTCTGTGTTTCATCAACACTGTGAAGGTCCACAGAATACAGAATGCCTCCAGATGTGCTTGGGAAACTACTACTGGTTTTCCAAGGAATGATCAAAACGAAGACAGTTTGAGACATTACTCCCATGGAGAGAAGTCCGCATGGTGCCTGATGTATTCAATCCCGATGCAATTTCCGTGTTTCATCAACACTCCGAATGTCCACAGATTACAGAATGCCTCCAGATGTGCTTCGGAAATTACTACTCGTCTTCCAGGGATCGATCAAAGCGTAGATACGTTGAGACATTACTCTCATGGAGAAAAGTCCGCATGTTGCCTGTTGTATTCAATCCTGATGCACTTTCTGTGTTTCATCAACACTCTGAATGTCCAAAGACTACAGAATGCTTACAGATGTGCTTCAAAAACTCCTACTGGTCTCAAAGAAGTCGATCAATGCGTAGACCGTTTGAGACATTACTCTCATTGAGAAAAGTTCGCATGTTGCCTGTTCTAATCGTTTCTAAAGCAATTTCTGTGTTTATGAGCACTCTGAAGGTCGACAGATTACAGAATGGCTCCTGATGTGCTTAGGAAAGTACTACTGATCTTCCAGGGAACGAGCAAAGCGTAGACAGTTTGAAACATTACACACGTGGAGAATAGTCCGCATGGTGCCTGTTGTATTCAATCCCGATGCAATTTCTGTGTATCATCAACACTCTGAAGGTCCACAGATCACAGTATGCCTCCAGATGTGATTGAATACTACTACTGGTCTTCGAGGAATCGATCAAAATTCGTAGACAGTTTGAGACATATCTCCCAAGGAGAAAGATCATCATGGTATCTGTTGTATTTAATCCCGATGCAATTCCTGTGTTTCATCTATACTCTGAAGGTCCACAGGTTATAGAATGCCTCTAGATGTGCTTCGGATATTACGACTGGTCTTCCAGGAAACGATCAAAGCGTAGACAGTTTGAGACATTACTCCTATGGAGAAAAGTAAGCATGGTGCCTGTTGTATTCAATCCCGATGGAATTTCTGTGTTTCATCAACAATCTGAAGTTCCACAGATTACAGAAAGCCTCCAGACGTGCTTCGGAAACTACTACTGGTCTTCCAGGTAACGATCAAATCGTAGACACTTTGAGACATTACTCCTATTGAGAAAAGTACGCATGGTGCCTGTTGTATTCAATCCCGATCAAATTTCTGTGTTTCATGAACACTGTGAAGGTCCTCAGAATACACAATGCATCCAGATGTGCTACGGAAACTACTACTGGTCTTCCAGGGAACGATAAAACTGTAGACAGTTTGGGACATTACTCCCATGGAGAGAAGTTCGCAAGGTGCCTGATGTATTCAATCCCGATGCAATTTCCCTGTTTCATCAACACTCTGAAGGTCCACAGATTACAGAATGCCTCCAGATGTGACTTGGAAACTACTACTGGTCTTCCAGTTAACGATCAAAGCGTAGACAGTCTTAGACATTACTCTCATTGAGAAAAATCCGCATGGTGCCTGTTGTATTCAATCCCGAAGCAATTTCTGTGTTTTATCAACACTCAGAATGTCCTAAGATTACAGAATGCCTACAGATGTGCTTCAAAAACTCCTACTGGTCTCCAAGAAGTCGATCAAAGCGTAGACCGTTGGAGACATTACTCTCATTGAGAAAAGTGCGCATGGTGCCTGTTCTATTCATTTCCGATGCAATTTCTGTGTTTATGGACATACTGAAGGTCCACAGATTACAGAATGCCTCCTGATTTGCTTCGGAAACTACTAATGGTCTTCGGGGGAACGATCAAAACGTAGACCGTAGGAGAAATTACTATCATGGAGAAAAGTCCGCATGGTACCTCTTGTACTCAATCCCGATGCAATTTCTGTGTATCATCAACACTCTGAAGGTCCCCAGAATACAGAATGCCTCCAGATGTGCTTCGAAAACTACTACTGGTCTTCCAGGTAACGATCAAAACGTAGCCACTTTGAGACATTACTCCTATGGAGACATGTACGCATGGTGCCTGTTGTATTCAATCGCAATCCTATTTCTGTGTTTCATCAACACTGTGAAGGTCCACAGAATACAGAATGCCTCCAGATGTGCTTGGGAAACTACTACTGGTTTTCCAGGGAATAATCAAAAGCGAAGACAGTTTGAGACATTACTCCCATGGAGAGAAGTCCGCATGGTGCCTGATGTATACAATCCCGATGCAATTTCCGTGTATCATCAACACTGTGAAAGTCCACAGATTACAGAATGCCTCCAGCTGTGCTTCGAAAATTACTACTGGTCTTCCAGGGAACGATCAAAGCGTAGATACGTTGAGACATTACTCTCATGGAGAAAAGTCCGCATGGTGCCTGTTGTATTCAATCCCGATGCACTTTCGGTGTTTAATCGACACTCTGAATGTCCAAAGACTACAGAATGCTTACAGATGTGCTTCAAAAACTCCTACTGGTCTCCCAGAAGTCGATCAATGCGTAGACCGTTTGAGACATTACTCTCATTGAGAAAAGTCAGCATGGTGCCTGTTCTATTCATTTCTAAAGCAATTTCTGTGTTTTTGAGCACTCTGAAGGTCGACAGATTACAGAATGCCTCCTGATGTGCTTACGAAAGTACTACTGATCTTCCAGGGAACGAGCAAAGCGTAGACAGTTTGAGACATTACACCCGTGGAGAATAGTCGGCATGGTGCCTGTTGTATTCAATCCCGATGCAATTTCTGTGTATCATCAACACTCTGAAGGTCCACAGATCACAGAATGCCTCCAGATGTGATTGAAAAATACTACTGGTCTTCGAGGAATCGATCAAAATTCGTAGACAGTTTGAGACATATCTCCCAAGGAGAAAGATCATCATGGTATGTGTTGTATTTAATCCCGATGCAATTCCTGTGTTTCATCTATACTCTGAAGGCCCACAGGTTATAGAATGCCTCTAGATGTGCTTCGGATACTACTACTGGTCTTTCAGGGAACGATCAAAGCGTAAATACGTTGAGACATTACTCTCATGGAGTAAAGTCCGCATGGTGCCTGTTGTATTCAATCCCGAAGCAATTTCTGTGTTTCATCAACACTCAGAATGTCCTAAGATTACAGAATGCCTACAGATGTGCTTCAAAAACTCCTACTGGTCTCCCAGAAGTCGATCAAAGCGTAGACCGTTGGAGACATTACTCTCATTGAGAAAAGTGCGCATGGTGCCTGTTGTATTCAATCCCGATGCATTTTCTCTGTATCATCAACACTCTGAAGGTCCACAGGTTACAGAATGCCACCAGATGTGCTTCGAAAACTTCTACTGGTCTTCCAGGTAACGATCAAAGCCTAGACACTTTGAGACATTACTCCTATGGAGAAAAGTACGCATTGGTGCCTGTTGTATTCAATCGCTATCCCATATCTGTGTTTCATCAACACTCTGAATGTCCACAGAATACAGAACGCCTCCAGATGCGCTTCGGAAACTACCACTGGTCTTACAGGGAACGATCAAAGCGTAGACAGTTTGAGACATTACTCTCATGGAAAAAAGTACTCATGGTGCCTGTTGTATTCAATCCCGATGTACTCTCTGTGTTTCATCAAAACTCTGAAGGTCGAAAGATTACAGAATGCCTACAGATGTGGTTCAAAAACTCCTACTGGTCTCCCAGAAGTCGATCAAAGCGTAGACAGTTTGAGTCATTATGCCTATGGAGAAAAGTCCGCATGGATCCTGTTGTGTTCAATCCCGATGCAGTATCTTTGTTTCATCGACACTCTGAAAGTGAACAGATTACAGATTGCCTACAGATGTGCTTCGCTAACAACTACTGGTCTTCCAGGAATCGATCAAATCGTACACAGTTTGAGACATTACACCCATTGAGAAAAGTCCGCATGGTTCCTGTTGTATTCGATCCCTTTGCAATTTTTTGCGTTTCACCAACACTCTGAAGGCCCAAATATTACAGAATGCCTACTGATGTGGTTCAAAAACTCCTACTGGTCTCCCAGAAGTCGATCAAAGCGTAGACCGTTTGAGTCATTATGCCTATGGAGAAAAGTCGCATGGATCCTGTTGTGGTCAATCCCGATGAAATATCTTTGTTTCATCAACACTCTGAAAGTGAACAGATTACAGATTGCCTACAGATGTGCTTCGCAAACAACTACTGGTCTTCCAGGAAACGATCAGAGCGTAGACAGTTTGAGACATTACTCTAATGGAGAAAAGTCCGCATGGTGACTGTTCTATTCAATCCAGATGCAATTTCTGTGTTTAATGAACACTCCGAAGGTCCACAGAATACAGAATGCCTCCAGATGAGCTTCGGAAACTACTACTTGTCTTCCAGGTAACGATCATAGCGTAGTCATTTTGAGAGATTACTCCCATTGAGACAATTCCGCATGGTGCCTGTTATATTCTATCCCGATGGAATTTCTGTGTTTCATCAGCACTCTGAAGGTCCAAAGATCACAGAATACCTACAGATGTGCTTCAAAAACTCCTACTGGTCTCCCAGAAGTCAATCAAAGCGTAGATAGTTTGAGTCATTACGTGTATGGAGAAAAGACCGCATTTTGCCTGTTGTATTCAATCCCGATGCAATTTCTGCGTTCACCAACACTCTGAAGGTCCACAGATTACAGAATGCCTCCAGATGTGCTTCGCGAACTACTACTGGTCTTCCAGGAATCGATCAAATCGTTCACAGTTTTAGACATTACTCCCATGGAGAAAAGTCTGCATGGTACCTATTTTATTCAATCCCTTTGCAATTTCTGCGTTTCACCAACACTCTGAAGGTCCACAGATCACAGAATGCCTCCAGATGTGCCTCGGAAACTACTACTGGTCTTCCAGGGAACGATCAAAGCGTAGACTGTTTGAGACATTACTCCCATGGAGGAAAGTGCTCATGGTGACTGTTGTATTCAATCCCGATGAAATTTCTGTGTTTCAACAACACTTTGAAGGTCCACAGATTACAGAATGCCTCCAGATGTGCATCGGAAACTACTACTGGACTTCGAGGGAACGATCAAATCATAGACTCTTTCAGACATTATTCCCGTCGGGGGAAGTGCGCATGGTGACTGTTGTATTCAATCCCGATGCAATTTCTGTGTTTCATTAACACTCTGATAGTCCACAGATTACAGATTGAATCCAGATGTGCATCGGAAACTACTACTGGTCTTCCCGGGAACGATCAAAGCGTAGACTGTTTGAGGCATTACTCCCATGGAGGAAAATGCGCATGGTGACAGTTGTATTCAATCACGATGCGACTTCTGTGTTTCATCAACCCTTTGAAGGTCCACAGATTACAGAATGCCTCCAGATGTGCATCGGAAACTAGTACTGGTCTTCGAGGAAACGATCAAAGCATAGACTGTTTGAGACATTACTCCCGTGGAAGAAAGTGCGCTGGTGACTGTTGTATTCAATCCCGATGCAATTTCTGTGTTTCATCAACACTCAGTTAGTCCACAGATTACAGAATGCCTCCAGATGTGCATCGGAAACTACTACTGGTCTTCCAGGGAACGGTCAAAGCGTAGACTGTTTGAGACATTACTCCCATAGAGAAAAATGCGAATGGTGACTGTTGTATTCAATCCCGATGCAATTTCTGTGTTTCATGAACACTCTGATAGTCCACAGCTTACAGAATGATACCAGATGTGCATCGGAAACTACTACTGGTCTTACAGGGTACGATCAAAGCGTAGACTGTTGAGACATTACTCCTGTGGAGGAAAGTGCGCATGGTGACTGTTGTATTCAATCCCGGTGCAATTTCTGTGTTTCATCAACACTTTGAAGGTCCAAAGATTACAGAATGCCTCCAAATGTGCATCGGAAACTACTACTGGTCTTATAGGGAACGATCAAGGCGTAGTCTGTTTGAGACATTACTCCCATGGAGGAAAGTGCGCATGGTGACTGTTGTATTCAATCCCGATGCAATTTCAGTGTTTCAAAAACACTCTGATAGTCCACAGATTACAGAATGCCTCCAGATGTGCATCGGAAACTACTACTGGTCTTCCAGGGAACGATAAAGTAGTAGAATGTTTGAGACATTACTCCCATGGATGAAAGTTCCCATGGTGACTGTTGTATTCAATTACGACGCAATTTCTGTGTGTCATTAACTTTGAAGAACCACAGTTTACCGAATGCCTCCAGATGTGAATCGAAACTACTACTGGTCTTCCAGGGAACGATCAAAGCGTTGACTGTTTGAGACATTACTCCCATGGAGGAAAGTACTCATGGTGACTGTTGTATTCAATCACGATGCAATTTCTGTGTTTCATCAACACTTTGAAGGTCCACAATTTACAGAATGCCTCCAGATGTGCATCGGAACCTACTACAGGTCTTCCAGGGAACGATCAAAGCGTAGACTGTTTCAGACATTACTCCCGTCGGGGAAAAAGCGCATATTGACTGTTGTATTCAATCCCGATGCAATTTCTGTGTTTTATCAACACTCTGATAGTCCACAGATTAAAGATTGAATCCAGATGTGCGTCGGAAACTACCACTGGTCTTCCTCGGAACGACCAAAGCGTAGACTGTTTGAGGCATTACTGCCATGGAGGAAAATGCGCATGGTGACTGTTGTATTCAATCACGATGCAATTTCTGTGTTTCATCAAACCTTTGAAGGTCCACAAATTACAGAATGCCTCCAGATGTGCATCGGAAACTACTACTGGTCTTCGAGGAAACGATCAAAGCACAGACTGTTTGAGACATTACTCCCGTGGAAGAAAGTGCGCATGGTGACTGTTGTATTCAATCCCGATGCAATTTCTGTGTTTCATCAACACTCAGTTAGTCCACAGATTACAGAATGCCTCCAGATGTGCATCGGAAACTACTACTGGTCTTCCAGGGAACGATCAAAGCGTAGACTGTTTGAGACATTACTCCCACGGAGGAAAATGCGAATGGTGAATGTTGTATTCAATCCCGATGCAATTTATGTGTTTCATCAACACTCTGATAGTCCACAGCTTACAGAATGCCACCAGATGTGCATCGGAAACTACTACTGGTCTTACCGGGAACGATCAAAGCGTAGACTGTTGAGACATTACTCCAGTGGAGGAAAGTGCGCATGGTGACTGTTGTATTCAATCACGATGCAATTTCTGTGTTTCATCAACACTCTCATAGTGCACAGATTACAGAATGATACCAGATGTGCATCGGAAAGTACTACTGGTCTTCCAGGAAACGATAAAGGCATAGACTCTTTGAGACATTACTCTCATGGAGGAAAGTGCCATGGTGACTGTTGTATTCAATCACGATGCAATTTCTGTGTTTCATCAACACTCTGATAAACCACAGATTACAAAATGCCCCAGATGTGCATCGGAAACTACTACTGGTCTTCGAGGAAACGATCAAAGCGTAGACTGTTTGAGACATTACTCGCATGGAAGAAAGTGCGCATGGTGACTGTTGTATTCAATCCCGATGCAATTTCTGTGTTTCATCAACACTCAGTTAGTCCACAGATTACAGAATGCCTCCAGATGTGCATCGGAAACTACTACTGGTCTTCCAGGGAACGATCAAAGCGTAGACTGTTTGAGACATTACTCCCATGGAGGAAAATGCGAATGGTGACTGATGTATTCAATCCCGATGCAATTTCTGTGTTTCATCAACACTCTGATAGTGCACAGATTACAGAATGATACCAGATGTGCATGGGAAAGAACTACTGGTCTTCCAGGGAACGATCAAAGCGTAGACTGTTTGAGAAATTACTCCAATGGAGAAATGTACGATTTGTGCCTGTTGTATTCAATCCCGATGCAATTTCTGTGTTTCATCAACACTTTGAAGGTCCAAAGATTTACAGAATGCCTCCAGATGTGCTTCGGAAACTACTACTGGTCTTCCAGGGAACGATCAAGGCGTAGACTGTTTGAGACATTACTCCCATGGAGGAAAGTGCGCATGGTGACTGTTGTATTCAATCCCGATGCAATTTCAGTGTTTCAAAAACACTCTGATAGTCCACAGATTACGGAATGCCTCCAGATGTGCATCGGAAACTACCACTGGTCTTCCAGGGAACGATAAAGGAGTAGACTGTTTGAGACATTACTCCCATGGAGGAAAGTTCCCATGGTGACTGTTGTATTCAATTACAACGGAATTTCTGTGTGTCATCAAACTTTGAAGAACCACAGTTTACCGAATGCCTCCAGATGTGAATCGAAACTACTACTGGTCTTCCAGGGAACGATCAAAGCGTAGACTGTTTGAGACATTACTCCCATGGAGAGAAGTCCGCATGGTGCCTGTTGTATTCAATCCCGATGCAATATCTGTGTATCATCAACAGTCTGAAGGTCCACAGATTACCGAATGACTCCAGATGTATCTTGGAAACTACTCATTGTCTTCCATAAATCAATCAAAGCGTAGACAGTTTTAGACATTACTTCTATGGAGAAAAGTGCGCACGGTGCCAGTTGTATTCTTCCCGATGCAATTTCGGTGTTTCATCAACACTCTGAAGGTCCACAGATTACAGAATGCCTCCAGATGTGTTTCTGAAACTACTACTGATCTTCCAGGAATCGACCAAAGCGTACTGCCATGGAGAGAAGTCCGCATGGTGCCTGTTGTATTCAATCCCGATGCAATCTCTGTGTTTCATCAACACTCTGAAGGTGCACTGATTCAGAATGCCTCGAGATGTGGTTCGGAAACTACTACTGGTCTACCAAGAATCGATCAAATTGTACATAGTTTGAGACGTTACTCCCATGGAGAAAAGTCTGCATGGTGCCTGTTCTATTCAATCCCGAAGCAATTTCTGTGTTTCATGAACACTCTGAGAGTCCAAAGATTACAGAATGCCTCCAGATGTGCTTCGTGAACTAGTACTGGTCATCCAGGAAGCGGTCAAAGCGTAGACTCTTTGAGTCATTACTACCATGGAGAAAAGACCGCTTGGTGCCCGTTGTATTCAATCGTAATGCGATTTCTGTGTTTCATCAACACTCTGAAAGACCAAAGATTACAGAGTGCCTCCAGATGTGCTTCAAAAACTCCTACTGATCTCCCAGAAGTCGATAAATGCGTAGATAGTTTGAGACATTACGCTTATGGAGAAAAGTCTGCATGGAGCCTGTTGTATTCAATCCCGATGCAATTTCTGTGTTTCATCAACATTGTGAAGCTGCACAGATTCAGAATGCTTCCAGATGTGGTTCGGAAACTACTACTGGTCATCCAGGAATCGATCAAATCGTACACAGTTTGAGACATTACTCCCATGGAGAAAAGTCTGCATGGTTCCTGTTGTATTCAATCCCGATGAAATTTCTGCTTTTCACCAACACTCTGAAATCCCAAAGATTACAGATTGCTTCCAGATGTGCCTTTTAAACTACTACTGGTCTCCCAGGAATCGATCAAATCGTTCACAGTTTGAAACAATACTCTCATGGAGAAAAGTTCACATAGTACCTGTTGTATACAATCCCGTTCCAATTTCTGTGTTTCATCAACACTCTGATTGTTCACAGATTACAGAATGCCTCAAGATGTGCTTCGGAATTTACTACTGGTCTGCTAGGGAAGGATCAAAACGTAGACAGTTGTAGACATTACTCCCATGGATAAAAGTCTGCATGGAGCCTGTTCTATTCAATCCCGCCGCAATTTCTGTGTTTCATCAACACTCTGAAGGTGGAAAGATTACAGAATGCCTCCAGATGTGCTTCAAAAACTACTACTGGTCGTCCTGGGAACGATCAAAGCGTAGTCAGTTTAAGGCATTACTCCAAAGGAGAAAGGTCCGCATGGTGCCTGTTGTATTCAATCCCGATGCAATTTCTGTGTTTCATCAACACTCTGATGGTGCACAGATTCAGAATGCTTCCAGATGTGGTTCGGAAACTACTACTGGTCTTCTAGGAATCGATCAATCGTACACAGTTTGTGACATTACTCCCATGGAGAAAAGTCCGCATGGTTCCTGTTGTATTCAATCCCGATCAAATTTCTATGTTTCATCAAAACTGTGAAGGTCCACAGATTACAGAATGCCTCCAGATGTGCATCGGATATTACTACTGGTCTCCCAGGAAACGATCAAAGCGTAGACAATTTTAGACATTACTCCCATTGAGAAAAGTCCGCATGGTGCCTGTTTTATTCAATCCCGATGCAATTTCTGTGTATCATCAACACTCAAAAGGCAGATTACATAATGCCTCCAGATGTGCCTTATAAACTACTACTGGTCTTCCAGGGAACGATCAAAGTTTAGTCTGGTTGAGACACTACTCCCATGGAGAAAAGACTGCATGGTGCATGTTGTATTAAATCCCGAGCAAATTCTGTGTTTCATCAACACTCTGAAGGTCCTCAGATTACGGAATGCCTCCAGATGTGCTTCGGAAGCTACTACTGGCCTTCGAGGAATCGATCAAAATTCATAGACAGTTTGAGACATTTCTAGCATGGAGTAAGGCACTCATCGTGGCTGTTCTATTTAATCCCGATGCAATTCCTGTGTTTCATCAACACTCTGAAGGTCCATAGATTACAGATTGCCTCCAGATGTGATTCAGAATCTACTACTGGTCTACCAGGAATCGATCAAAACGTAGACAGTTCGAGACATTACTCCCACGGAGAAAGGTCCGCATGGTGCATGTTGTATTAAATCCCGGTGCAATTTCTGTGTTCCATCAACACTCTGAACGTAAACAGATTACAGAATGCCTCCAGATGTGCTTCGGAATCTGTTACTGGTCTTCCAGTTAACGATCAAAGCGTAGACAGTTTGAGACATTGATCCCATGGAGAAAAGTCCGCATGTTGCCCGTTATATTCAATCCCCATGCAATTTCTGTGTTTTATCAACACTCTCAAGGTCCACAGGTTACAGAATGACTCTGGATGTGCCTAGGAAACAACTACTGGTCTTCGAGGAATCAATCTAATTTCGTAGACAGTTTGAGACCTTTTCCCATTGAGAAACGTCCGCATGGTACCTTTTGTATTCAATCCAGATGCAATTTCTGTGTTTCATCAACTCTTAAAAGTTCCACAGATTACAGAATGCCTCCAGATGTGCTTCGGAAACTACTACTGGTCTTCCAGGGAACGATGAAAGCGTAGACAGTTTCAGACTACTCCCATGGAGAAAAGTCCATATGGTGCCTGTTGTATTCAATCCCGATGCAAATTCTGTGTTTCATCAACACTCTGAAGGTCCAAAGATTACAGAATGCCTCCAGATGTGCTTCAGAAACTACCACTGGTCGTCCTGGGAACGATCAAAGCGTAGTCAGTTTAAGGCATTACTCTCATGGAGAAAGGTCCGCATGGTGCCTGTTGTATTTAATCCCGATGCAGTTTCTGTGTTTTATCAACACTCTGATGGTGCACAGATTCAGAATGCTTCGAGATGTGCCTTTTAAACTACTACTTTGCTTCCAGGAATCGATCAAATCGTATACAGTATGAGACATTACTCTCATGGAGAAAAGTACTCATGGTTTCTGTTGTATTCAATCCCGATCAAATTTCTGTGTTCCATCAAAACTGTGAAGGTCCACAGATTACAGAATGCCTCCAGAAGTGCTTCGGAAACTACTACTGTCCTTCCAGGGAATGATCAAAACGTAGACAGTTTCAGACATTACTCCCATGGAGAAAAGTCCGCTCGGTGCCTGTTGTATTGAATCCCGATGCAATGTCTGTGTTTCATCAACACTCTGAAGGCCCACAGATTACAGAATGCCTCCAGATGTGCTTCGGATATTACTACTGGTCTCCCAGGAAACGATCAAAGCGTAGGAAATTTTAGACATTACTCCCACGGAGAAAAGTCCGCATGGTGCCTGTTTTATTCAATCCCGATGCAATTTCTTTGTTTCATCAACACTCTGAAGGCAGATTACAGAATTCCTCCAGATGTGCCTTATTAACTACTACTGGTCTTCCAGGGAACGATGAAAGCGTAGACAGTTTGAGACATTACTCCCATGGAGAAAAGTCCGCATTGTGCCTGTTGTATTCAATCCCGAAGCAACCTCTGTGTTTCATCAACACTCTGATGGTCCACAGATTATAGAATGCCTCCAGATGTGATTCGGAAACTACTACTGGTCTTCCAGGGAACGATCAAAGCGTAGACAGTTTAAGACTACTCCCATGGAGAAAAGTCCGCATGGTGGCTGTTGTATTCAATCCGGATGCAATTTCTGCGTTTCATCAACACTCTGAAGGTCCAAAGATTACAGAATGCCTCCAGATGTGCTTCAAAAACTACTACTGGTCGTCCTGGGAACGATCAAAGCGTAGTCAGTTTAAGGCATTACTCCCATGGAGAAAGGTCCGCATGGTGCCTGTTGTATTCAATCCCGATGCAATTTCTGTGTTTCATCAACACTCTGATGGTGCACAGATTCAGAATGCTTCCAGATGTGGTTCGGAAACTACTACTGGTCTTCCAGGAATCGATCAATCGTACACAGTTTGTGACATTACTCCCATGGAGAAAAGTCCGCATGGTTCTTGTTGTATTAAATCCCGATGCAATTTCTGCGTTTCACCATCACTCTGAAGGCCCAAAGGTTACAGAATGCCTTAAGATGTGCCTTTTAAACTACTACTTTGCTTCCAGGAATCGATCAAATCCCGATGCAATTCCTGTGTTTCATCAACACTCTGAAGGTCCATAGATTACAGATTGCCTCCAGATGTGATTCTGAATCTACTACTGGTCTACCAGGAATCGATCATAACGTAGACAGTTCGAGACATTACTCCCATGGAGAAAGGACCGCATGGTGCATGTTGTATTAAATCCCGATGCAATTTCTGTGTTCCATCAACACTCTGAACGTAAAGAGATTACAGAATGCCTCCAGATGTGCTTCGGAAACTGTTACTGGTCTTCCAGTTAACGATCAAAGCGTAGACAGTTTGAGACATTAATCTCAATGAGAAAATTCCGCATGGTGCCTGTTCTACTCAATTCCGATGCAATTTCTGTGTTTATGAACACTCTGAAGGTACAGATTACACAATGCCTCCTGATTTGCTTCGGAAACTACTAATGGTCTTCGGGGGAACGATCAAAACGTAGACGGTTTGAGACATTACTCCCATGGAGAAAAGCCCGCATGGTGATTGTTTCATTCAATCCCGATGCATTTTCTGTGTTTCATCAACACTCTGAAGGCAGAAAGATTACAGAATGCCTCCAGATGTGCCTTATAAACTACTACTGGTCTTCCTGGGAACGATCAAAGCGTAGTCTGTTTGAGACAATATTCCCATGGAGATAAGGTCGCATGGTGCATGTTGTATTCAATCCCGATGCAATTTCTGAGTTTCATCAACACTCTGAAGGTCCTCAGATTACGGAATGCCTACAGATGTGCTTCAGAAACTACTACTGGTCTTCAAGGCAACGATCAAATCGTAGACAGTTTGAGACATTACTAACATGGAGAAAAGTCCGCATGTTGCCTGTTGTATTCAATCCTGATGCACTTTCTGTGTTTCATCAACACTCTGAATGTCCAAAGACTACAGAATGCTTACTGATGTGCTTCAAAAAATCCTACTGGTCTCCCAGAAGTCGATCAATGCGTAGACCGTTTGAGACATTACTCTCATTGAGAAAAGTTTGCATGGTGCCTGTTCTATTCGTTTCTAAAGCAATTTCTGTGTTTATGAGCACTCTGAAGGTCGACAGATTACAGAATGCCTCCTGATGTGCTTAGGATCTTCCAGGGAACGAGCAAAGCGTAGACAGTTTGAGACATTACACCCTTGGAGAATAGTCCGCATGGTGCTTGTTGTATTCAATCCCGATGCTATTTCTGTGTATCATCAACACTCTGAAGGTCCACAGATCACAGAATGCCTCCAGATGTGATTGAAAACTACTACTGGTCTTCGAGGAATCGATCAAAATTCGTAGACAGTTTGAGACATATCTCCCAAGGAGAAAGTTCATCATGGTATCTGTTGTATATAATCCCGATGCAATTCCTGTGTTTCATCTATACTCTGAAGGTCCACAGGTTATAGAATGCCTCTAGATGTGTTTCGGATATTACGACTGGTCTTCCAGGAAACGATCAAAGCGTAGACAGTTTGAGACATTACTCCCATGTAGTAAAGTCCGCCCGGTGCCTATTCTAGTCAATCCCGATGAAATTTCTGTGTTTCATGAACACTCTGAAGGTCCGCAGATTACAGAATGCATCCAGATGTGCTTCAAAAACTACTACTGGTCTCCCAGAAGTTGATCAAAGCGTAGACAGTATGAGACATTAATATCATGGAGAAAAGTCCGCATGGTGCATGTTGTATTCAATCCCGATGTAATTTCTGTGTTTCAGCAACACCCTGAAGGTCCACATATTACAGAATGCCTCCATATGTGCCTTGGAAACTACTACTTGACTTCAAACGAACGATCAAAGCGTAGAGAATTTGAGACATTACTCGCATGGAGAAAAGTCCGCATGATGCCTGTTGTAATAAATGCCGAAGCAATCTCTGTGTTTCATCAACACTCAAGGTCCACAGATTACAGAATGCCTCCAGATGTGATTCGAAAACTACTATTGGTCTTCCAGGGAACGATCAAACCGTAGACAGTTGATACATTACTCACATAGAAAAAAGCAAGGTGCCCGTAGTATTCATCCCGATGCAATTTCTATGTTTCATCAACACTCGGAAGGTCCACAGATTACAGAATGCATCCAGATGTGCTTCGGAAACTGCTACTTATCTTGAAGGAATGGATCAAATCGAGCACACTTTGAGACATTACTCCCATGGAGAAAAGTCCGCATGGTGCCTCTTCTAGTCAATCCCGATGCAATTTCTGTGTTTCATGAACACTCTGAAGGTCCACAGATTACAGAATGCATCCAGATGTGCTTCAAAAACTACTACTGGTCTAACAGAAGTTGATCAAAGCGTAGACAGTTTGAGACATTACGCCTATGGGGAAAAGTCCACATGAAGCCGGTTGTAATCAATCCCGATGGAATTTCTGTGTTTCATCAACTCTCTGAAGGTGCATAGATTACAGAATGTCTCCAGATGTGGTTCGGAATGTACTACTGGTCTTCCAGGAATCGATCAAATCGTACACAGTTTGAGACATTACTATCATGGAGAAAAGTACGCATGGAGCCTGTTGTATTCAATCTCGATGCAATTTCTGTGTTTCATCAACACTCTGAAGGTCCACAGATTACAGAAAGTCTCCAGATGTGCTTCGGAAATTACTACTGGTCTTCCAATGAACGATCAAAGCGTAGACAGATGGAGACATTACTCCCATGTAGATAAGTCCGCATCGTGCTTGTTGTATTCAATCCCGATGCAATTTCTGTGTTCCATCAACACTCTGAATGTATACAGATTACAGAATGCCTCCAGATGTGCTTCGCAAACTACTACTGGTCTTCCAGGGAACGATCAAAGCGTATAAAGTTTGAGACATTACTCCCATGTAGTAAAGTCCGCATGGTGCCTCTTCTAGTCAATCCCGATGCAATTTCTGTGTCATGAACACTCTGAAGGTCCACAGATTTCAGAATGCCTCCAATTGTGCTTCGGAAACTACTACTGGTCTCCCAGAAGTTGATCAAAGCGTAGACAGTTTGAGACATTACGCCTATGGAGAAAAGTCCGCATGGAGCCTGTTGTAATCAATCCCGATGCAATTTCTGTGTTTCATCAACACTCGGAAGGTCCACAGATTACAGAATGCCTCCAGATGTGTTTCGGAAACTACTAATGGTCTCCCAGGGAACGATCAAAGCGTAGACAGTTTGAGACATTAATATCATGGAGAAAAGTCCTCATGGTGCCTGTTGTATTCATCCCGATTTAATTTCTGTGTTTCATCAACACTGTGAAGTTCGACAAAACACAGAATGCCTACAGATGTGCTTCGGAAACTACTACTGGTCTTCCAGGGAACGATCAAAGCGTAGACAGTTGGAGACATTACTCCCATGGGGAAATGTCCATTTGATGCTTGTTGTATTCAATCCCGATGCAATTTCTGTGTTCCATCAACACTCTGAATGTAAACAGATTACAGAATGCCTCCAGGTGTGCTTCGCAAACTACTACTGCTCTTCCAGGGAACGATCAAAGCGTATAAAGTTTGAGACATTACTCCCATGTAGTAAAGGCCGCATGGTGCCTCTTCTAGTCAATCCCGATGCAATTTCTGTGTTTCATGAACACTCTGAAGGTCCACAGATTACAGAATGCATCCAGATGTGCTTCAAAAACTACTACTGGTCTCCCAGAAGTTGATCAAAGCGTAGACAGTTTGAGACATTACGCCTATGGAGAAAAGTCCGCATGGAGCCTGTTGTAATCAATCCCGATGCAATTTCTGTGTTTCATCAACACTCGGAAGGTCCACAGATTACAGAATGCCTCCAGATGTGTTTCGGAAACTACTAATGGTCTCCCAGGGAACGATCAAAGCGTAGACAGTTTGAGACATTAATATCATGGAGAAAAGTCCTCATGGTGCCTGTTGTATTCATCCCGATTTAATTTCTGTGTTTCATCTACACTGTGAAGTTCCACAAAATACAGAATGCCTACAGATGCCTACAGATGTGCTTCGGACACTACTACTGGTCTTCCAGGGAACGATCAAAGGGTAGACAGTTTGAGACATTACTCTCATGGAGAAAAGTCCGCATGGTGCCTGTTGTAATCCATCCCGATGAGCTTTATGTGTTTCATTTACACTCTGAAGTTCCAAAGATTACAGAATGCCCCAAGGTGCATGTTGTATTTAATCCCGATGCAATTTATGTGTTTCATCAACACTCTGAAGGTCTACAGATTACGGTATGCCTTCAGATGTGCTTCAGAAACTCCTACTGGTCTTCCAGGGAACAATCAATGGGTAGACAGTATGAGACATTACTCCCGTGTATAAATGTTCCCATGGTGCCTTTTGTATTCAATCCCGATGCAATTCTGTGTTTCAACAACACTCTGAAGGTCTACAGATTACAGAATGCATCCAGATGTGCTTCGCAAACTACTTGTGGCCTTCCAGGGAAAGATCAAAGCGTAGAGAGTTTGAGACATTACTCCAATGGAGAAAAGTCCGCATGGTGCATGTTGTATTCAATCCCGATGTAATTTCTGTGTTTCAGCAACACCCTGAAGGTCCACATATTACAGAATGCCTCCATATGTGCCTTGGAAACTACTACTTGTCTTCAAAGGAACGACCAAAGCGTAGAGAATTTGAGACATTACTCGCATGGAGAAAAGTCCGCATGATGTCTGTTGTAATAAATGCCGAAGCAGTCTCTGTGTTTCATCAACACTCAAGGTCCACAGATTACAGAATGCCCCCAGATGTGATTCGAAAAGTACTATTGGTCTTCCAGGGAACGATCAAACCGTAGACAGTTGATACATTACTCACATAGAAAAAAGCAAGGTGCCTGTAGTATTAATCCCGATGCTATTTCTATGTTTCATCAACACTCGGAAGGTCCACAGATTACAGAATGCCTCCAGATGTGCTTCGGAAACTGCTACTTATCTTAAAGGAATGGATCAAATCGAGCACACTTTGAGACATTACTCCCAATGAGAAAAGTCCGCAGGGTGCTTCTTCTAGTCAATACCGATAGAATTTCTGTGTTTCATGAAGACTCTGAAGGTCCACAGATTACAGAATGCATCCAGATATGCTTCAAAAACAACTACTGGTCTCCCAGAAGTTGATCAAAGCGTAGACAGTTTGAGACATTTCTATCGTGGAGAAAAGTACGCATGGAGCCTGTTGTATTCAATCTCGATGCCATTTCTGCGTTTCATCAACACTCTGAAGGTCCACAAATTACAGAAAGTCTCCAGATGTGCTTCGGAAATTACTACTGGTCTTCCAATGAACGATCAAAGCGTAGACAGTTTTAGACGTTACTCCCATGTAGATAAGTCCGCATGGTGCTTGTTGTATTCAATCCCGATGGAATTTCTGTGTTCCATCAACACTCTGAATGTAAACAGATTACAGAATGCCTCCAGATGTGCTTCGCAAACTACTACTGCTCTTCCAGGGAACGATCCAAGCGTATACAGTTTGAGACATAACTCCCAAGTAGTAAAGACCCCATGGTGCCTCTTCTAGTCAATCGCGATGCAATTTCTGTGTTTCATGTACACTCTGAAGGTCCACAGATTACAGAACGCCTCCAGATGTGTTTCGGAAACTACTACTGGTCTCCCAGGGAACGATCAAAGCGTATACAGTTTGAGACATTACTCCCATGTACTAAAGTCCGCATGGTGCCTCTTCTAGTCAATCCCGATGCAATTTCTGTGTCATGAACACTCTGAAGGTCCACAGATTTCAGAATGCCTCCAGATGTGCTTCGGAAACTACTACTGGTCTCCCAGGGAGTGATCAAAGCGTAGACAGTTTGAGACTTTAATATCATGGAGAAAAGTCCT
Source organism: Schistocerca gregaria (assembly GCF_023897955.1). NCBI lineage: Eukaryota > Metazoa > Arthropoda > Insecta > Orthoptera > Acrididae > Schistocerca > Schistocerca gregaria. Next base: position 5,470,073 of record NW_026061884.1, read on the forward strand.
CATGGTGCCTGTTGTATTCAATCCCGATTCAATTTCTGTGTTTCATCAACACTGTGAAGTTCGACAAAACACAGAATGCCTACAGATGTGCTTCGGAAACTACTACTGGTCTTCCAGGGAACGATCAAAGCGTAGACAGTTTGAGACAATACTCTCATGGAGAAAAGTCCGCATGGTGCCTGTTGTAATCCATCCCGATGAGCTTTATGTGTTTCATCTACACTCTGAAGTTCCAAAGATTACAGAATGCCTCTAGATGTGCTTCGAAAACTACTACTGGTCTCCCAGGAGCTGATCAAGTCGTAGACAGTTTGAGACATTACGCCTATGGAGAAAAGTACGCATGGAGCCTGTTGTATTCAATCTCGATGCAATTTCTGCGTTTCATTAATACTCTGAAGGTCCACAGGTTACAGAATACCTCCAGATGTGCTGCGGAAATTACTACTGGTCTTCCAATGAACGATCAAAGCGTAGACAGTTGGAGACATTACTCCCATGGAGAAATGTCCATTTGATGCTTGTTGTATTCAATCCCGATGCAATCTCTGTGTTCCGTCAACACTCTGAATGTAAACAGATTACAGAATGCCTCCAGATGTGCTTCGCAAACTACTACTGCTCTTCCAGGGAACGATCAAAGCGTATACAGATTGAGACATAACTCCCAAGTAGTAAAGACCGCATGGTGCCTCTTCTAGTCAATCGCGATGCAATTTCTGTGTTTCATGTACACTCTGAAGGTCCACAGATTACAGAACGCCTCCAGATGTGTTTCGGAAACTACTACTGGTCTCCCAGGGAACGATCAAAGCGTATACAGTTTGAGACATTACTCCCATGTAGTAAAGTCCGCATGGTGCCTCTTCTAGTCAATCCCGATGCAATTTCTGTGTTTCATGAACATTCTGAAGGTCCACAGATGCAATTTCTGTGTTCCATCAACACTCTGAATGTATACAGATTACAGAATGCCTCCAGATGTGCTTCGCAATCTACTACTGGTCTTCCATTGAACGATCAAAGCGTATACAGTTTGAGACATTACTCCCATGTAGTAAAGTCCGCAAGGTGCCTCTTCTAGTCAATCCCGATGCAATTTCTGTGTTTCATGAACACTCTGAAGGTCCACAGATTACAGAATGCCTCCAGATTTGTTTCGGAAACTACTACTGGTCTCCCAGGGGAACGATCAAAGCGTAGACAGTTTGAGACATTAATATCATGGAGAAAAGTCCTCATGGTGCCTGTTGTGTTCAATCCCGATTGAATTTCTGTGTTTCATCAACACTGTGAAGTTCCACAAAATACAGAATGCCTACAGATGTGCTTCGGAAACTACTACTGGTCTTCCAGGGAACGATCAAAGGGTAGACAGTTTGAGACATTACTCTCATGGAGAAAAGTACGCTTGGTGCCTGTTGTAATCCATCCCGATGAGCTTATTGTGTATCATCTACACTCTGAAGTTCCAAAGATTACAGAATGCTCCAAGGTGCATGTTGTATTTAATCCCGATGCAATTTCTGTGTTTCATCAACACTCCGAATGTCCACAGATTACAGAATGCCTCCAGATGTGCTTCGGAAACTCCTACTGGTCTTCCAGGGAACGATCAATGGGTAGACAGTATGAGACATTACTCCCATGTATAAATGTTCGCATGGTGCCTTTTCTATTCAATCGCGATGCAATTCTGTGTTTCAACAACACTCTGAAGGTCTACAGATTACAGAATGCATCCAGATGTGCTTCGCAAACTACTTGTGGCCTTCCAGGAAAGATCAAAGCGTAGAGAGTTTGAGACATTACTCCCATGGAGAAAAGTCCGCAAGGTGCCTGTAGTATTCATCCCGATGCAATTTCTATGTTTCATCAACACTCGGAAGGTCTACTGATTACAGAATGCCTCCAGATGTGCTTCGGAAACTGCTACTTATCTTGAAGGAATGGATCAAATCGAGCACACTTTTAGACATTACTCCCATTGAGAAAAGTCCGCATGTTGCCTGTTGTATTGAATCCCCATGGAATTTTTGTGTTTTATCAACACTCTCAAGGTCCACAAATTACAGAATGACTCAGGATGTGCTTCGGAAACTACTACTGTTCTTCGAGGAATCGATCAAATTTCGTAGACAGTTTGAGACATTTTCCCATGGAGAATAGTACGCATTGTGCCTGTTGTATTCAATCCAGATGCAACATCTGTGTTTCATCAACACTCTAAAGTTCCACAGATTACATAATGGTTCCAGATGTGCTTCGGAAGCTACTACTGTTCTTCTAGGGAAGATCAAAGCGTAGACAGTTTGAGACAACTCCCATGGAGAGAAGTCAGCACGGTTCCTGTTGTATTCAATCCCGATGCAATTTCTGTGTTTCATCAACACTCTGAAGGTCCACAGATTACAGAATGCCTCCAGATGTGCCTTGAAAACTACTACTTGTCTTCCAGGGAACGATCAAAGCGTAGAGAGTTTGAGACATTACTCCCATGGAGAAAAGTCCACATGGTGCCTGTTGTATTCAATCCCTATTTAATTTGTGTGTTTCACCAACACTGTGAAGGTCCACGGAATACAGAATGCCACCAGATGTGCTTCGGAAACTACCACTGGTCTTCCAGGGAACGATCAAAGCGTAGACATTTGGAGACGTTACTCCCATGGAGATAAGTCCGCATGGTGCCTTTTGTATTCAATCCCGATGCTATTTCTGGGTTTCGTCAACACTCTGAAGGCAGATTACAGAATGCCTCCAGATGTGCCTTATAAACTACTACTGGTCTTTCAGGGAACGATCAAAGCGTATTCTGTTTGAGACATTACTCCCATGGAGAAAAGACCGCATGGTGCATGTTGTATTCAATCCCGATGCAATTTCTATATTTCATCAACACTCTCTATGTCCATAGATTACAGAATGAGTCAGGATGTGCTTCGGACACTACTACTGGTCTTCGAGGAATCGATTCAAATTCGTAGACAGTTTGAGACATTTCTCCCATGGAGAAAAGTTTGCATGGTGCCTGTTGTATTCAATCCCAATGCAATTTCTGTGTTTCATCAACACTCTGAAGATCCACAGATTACAAAATGCCTCCAGAGGTCCTTCGAAAATTACTACAGCTCTTCCAGGGAACGATCAAAGCGTAGACAGTTTGAGACATTACTCCCATGTAGTAAAGTCCGCATGGTGCCCGTTGTATTCAATCCCGATGCGATTCCCTTATGTAATCAACACTCTGAAGTTCCTCAGATTACAGAATGCGTCTTCCAGGAAACGATCAAAGCGTAGACAGTTTGAGACATTACTCCCATGGAGAAAAGTCCGCATGGTGCCTGTTGTATTCAATCCCGATCTTATTTCTGTGTTTCATCAACACTGTGAAGTTCCACAGAATACAGAATGCCTCCAGATGTGCTTCGGATACTACTACTGGTTTTCCAAGGAATGATCAAAATGTAGCCACTTTGAGACTTTACTCCTATGGAGACATGTACGAATGGTGCCTGTTGTATTCAATCCCAATCCTATTTCTGTGTTTCATCAACACTGTGAAGGTCCACAGAATACAGAATGCCTCCAGATGTGCTTGGGAAACTACTACTGGTTTTCCAAGGAATGATCAAAACGAAGACAGTTTGAGACATTACTCCCATGGAGAGAAGTCCGCATGGTGCCTGATGTATTCAATCCCGATGCAATTTCCGTGTTTCATCAACACTCCGAATGTCCACAGATTACAGAATGCCTCCAGATGTGCTTCGGAAATTACTACTCGTCTTCCAGGGATCGATCAAAGCGTAGATACGTTGAGACATTACTCTCATGGAGAAAAGTCCGCATGTTGCCTGTTGTATTCAATCCTGATGCACTTTCTGTGTTTCATCAACACTCTGAATGTCCAAAGACTACAGAATGCTTACAGATGTGCTTCAAAAACTCCTACTGGTCTCAAAGAAGTCGATCAATGCGTAGACCGTTTGAGACATTACTCTCATTGAGAAAAGTTCGCATGTTGCCTGTTCTAATCGTTTCTAAAGCAATTTCTGTGTTTATGAGCACTCTGAAGGTCGACAGATTACAGAATGGCTCCTGATGTGCTTAGGAAAGTACTACTGATCTTCCAGGGAACGAGCAAAGCGTAGACAGTTTGAAACATTACACACGTGGAGAATAGTCCGCATGGTGCCTGTTGTATTCAATCCCGATGCAATTTCTGTGTATCATCAACACTCTGAAGGTCCACAGATCACAGTATGCCTCCAGATGTGATTGAATACTACTACTGGTCTTCGAGGAATCGATCAAAATTCGTAGACAGTTTGAGACATATCTCCCAAGGAGAAAGATCATCATGGTATCTGTTGTATTTAATCCCGATGCAATTCCTGTGTTTCATCTATACTCTGAAGGTCCACAGGTTATAGAATGCCTCTAGATGTGCTTCGGATATTACGACTGGTCTTCCAGGAAACGATCAAAGCGTAGACAGTTTGAGACATTACTCCTATGGAGAAAAGTAAGCATGGTGCCTGTTGTATTCAATCCCGATGGAATTTCTGTGTTTCATCAACAATCTGAAGTTCCACAGATTACAGAAAGCCTCCAGACGTGCTTCGGAAACTACTACTGGTCTTCCAGGTAACGATCAAATCGTAGACACTTTGAGACATTACTCCTATTGAGAAAAGTACGCATGGTGCCTGTTGTATTCAATCCCGATCAAATTTCTGTGTTTCATGAACACTGTGAAGGTCCTCAGAATACACAATGCATCCAGATGTGCTACGGAAACTACTACTGGTCTTCCAGGGAACGATAAAACTGTAGACAGTTTGGGACATTACTCCCATGGAGAGAAGTTCGCAAGGTGCCTGATGTATTCAATCCCGATGCAATTTCCCTGTTTCATCAACACTCTGAAGGTCCACAGATTACAGAATGCCTCCAGATGTGACTTGGAAACTACTACTGGTCTTCCAGTTAACGATCAAAGCGTAGACAGTCTTAGACATTACTCTCATTGAGAAAAATCCGCATGGTGCCTGTTGTATTCAATCCCGAAGCAATTTCTGTGTTTTATCAACACTCAGAATGTCCTAAGATTACAGAATGCCTACAGATGTGCTTCAAAAACTCCTACTGGTCTCCAAGAAGTCGATCAAAGCGTAGACCGTTGGAGACATTACTCTCATTGAGAAAAGTGCGCATGGTGCCTGTTCTATTCATTTCCGATGCAATTTCTGTGTTTATGGACATACTGAAGGTCCACAGATTACAGAATGCCTCCTGATTTGCTTCGGAAACTACTAATGGTCTTCGGGGGAACGATCAAAACGTAGACCGTAGGAGAAATTACTATCATGGAGAAAAGTCCGCATGGTACCTCTTGTACTCAATCCCGATGCAATTTCTGTGTATCATCAACACTCTGAAGGTCCCCAGAATACAGAATGCCTCCAGATGTGCTTCGAAAACTACTACTGGTCTTCCAGGTAACGATCAAAACGTAGCCACTTTGAGACATTACTCCTATGGAGACATGTACGCATGGTGCCTGTTGTATTCAATCGCAATCCTATTTCTGTGTTTCATCAACACTGTGAAGGTCCACAGAATACAGAATGCCTCCAGATGTGCTTGGGAAACTACTACTGGTTTTCCAGGGAATAATCAAAAGCGAAGACAGTTTGAGACATTACTCCCATGGAGAGAAGTCCGCATGGTGCCTGATGTATACAATCCCGATGCAATTTCCGTGTATCATCAACACTGTGAAAGTCCACAGATTACAGAATGCCTCCAGCTGTGCTTCGAAAATTACTACTGGTCTTCCAGGGAACGATCAAAGCGTAGATACGTTGAGACATTACTCTCATGGAGAAAAGTCCGCATGGTGCCTGTTGTATTCAATCCCGATGCACTTTCGGTGTTTAATCGACACTCTGAATGTCCAAAGACTACAGAATGCTTACAGATGTGCTTCAAAAACTCCTACTGGTCTCCCAGAAGTCGATCAATGCGTAGACCGTTTGAGACATTACTCTCATTGAGAAAAGTCAGCATGGTGCCTGTTCTATTCATTTCTAAAGCAATTTCTGTGTTTTTGAGCACTCTGAAGGTCGACAGATTACAGAATGCCTCCTGATGTGCTTACGAAAGTACTACTGATCTTCCAGGGAACGAGCAAAGCGTAGACAGTTTGAGACATTACACCCGTGGAGAATAGTCGGCATGGTGCCTGTTGTATTCAATCCCGATGCAATTTCTGTGTATCATCAACACTCTGAAGGTCCACAGATCACAGAATGCCTCCAGATGTGATTGAAAAATACTACTGGTCTTCGAGGAATCGATCAAAATTCGTAGACAGTTTGAGACATATCTCCCAAGGAGAAAGATCATCATGGTATGTGTTGTATTTAATCCCGATGCAATTCCTGTGTTTCATCTATACTCTGAAGGCCCACAGGTTATAGAATGCCTCTAGATGTGCTTCGGATACTACTACTGGTCTTTCAGGGAACGATCAAAGCGTAAATACGTTGAGACATTACTCTCATGGAGTAAAGTCCGCATGGTGCCTGTTGTATTCAATCCCGAAGCAATTTCTGTGTTTCATCAACACTCAGAATGTCCTAAGATTACAGAATGCCTACAGATGTGCTTCAAAAACTCCTACTGGTCTCCCAGAAGTCGATCAAAGCGTAGACCGTTGGAGACATTACTCTCATTGAGAAAAGTGCGCATGGTGCCTGTTGTATTCAATCCCGATGCATTTTCTCTGTATCATCAACACTCTGAAGGTCCACAGGTTACAGAATGCCACCAGATGTGCTTCGAAAACTTCTACTGGTCTTCCAGGTAACGATCAAAGCCTAGACACTTTGAGACATTACTCCTATGGAGAAAAGTACGCATTGGTGCCTGTTGTATTCAATCGCTATCCCATATCTGTGTTTCATCAACACTCTGAATGTCCACAGAATACAGAACGCCTCCAGATGCGCTTCGGAAACTACCACTGGTCTTACAGGGAACGATCAAAGCGTAGACAGTTTGAGACATTACTCTCATGGAAAAAAGTACTCATGGTGCCTGTTGTATTCAATCCCGATGTACTCTCTGTGTTTCATCAAAACTCTGAAGGTCGAAAGATTACAGAATGCCTACAGATGTGGTTCAAAAACTCCTACTGGTCTCCCAGAAGTCGATCAAAGCGTAGACAGTTTGAGTCATTATGCCTATGGAGAAAAGTCCGCATGGATCCTGTTGTGTTCAATCCCGATGCAGTATCTTTGTTTCATCGACACTCTGAAAGTGAACAGATTACAGATTGCCTACAGATGTGCTTCGCTAACAACTACTGGTCTTCCAGGAATCGATCAAATCGTACACAGTTTGAGACATTACACCCATTGAGAAAAGTCCGCATGGTTCCTGTTGTATTCGATCCCTTTGCAATTTTTTGCGTTTCACCAACACTCTGAAGGCCCAAATATTACAGAATGCCTACTGATGTGGTTCAAAAACTCCTACTGGTCTCCCAGAAGTCGATCAAAGCGTAGACCGTTTGAGTCATTATGCCTATGGAGAAAAGTCGCATGGATCCTGTTGTGGTCAATCCCGATGAAATATCTTTGTTTCATCAACACTCTGAAAGTGAACAGATTACAGATTGCCTACAGATGTGCTTCGCAAACAACTACTGGTCTTCCAGGAAACGATCAGAGCGTAGACAGTTTGAGACATTACTCTAATGGAGAAAAGTCCGCATGGTGACTGTTCTATTCAATCCAGATGCAATTTCTGTGTTTAATGAACACTCCGAAGGTCCACAGAATACAGAATGCCTCCAGATGAGCTTCGGAAACTACTACTTGTCTTCCAGGTAACGATCATAGCGTAGTCATTTTGAGAGATTACTCCCATTGAGACAATTCCGCATGGTGCCTGTTATATTCTATCCCGATGGAATTTCTGTGTTTCATCAGCACTCTGAAGGTCCAAAGATCACAGAATACCTACAGATGTGCTTCAAAAACTCCTACTGGTCTCCCAGAAGTCAATCAAAGCGTAGATAGTTTGAGTCATTACGTGTATGGAGAAAAGACCGCATTTTGCCTGTTGTATTCAATCCCGATGCAATTTCTGCGTTCACCAACACTCTGAAGGTCCACAGATTACAGAATGCCTCCAGATGTGCTTCGCGAACTACTACTGGTCTTCCAGGAATCGATCAAATCGTTCACAGTTTTAGACATTACTCCCATGGAGAAAAGTCTGCATGGTACCTATTTTATTCAATCCCTTTGCAATTTCTGCGTTTCACCAACACTCTGAAGGTCCACAGATCACAGAATGCCTCCAGATGTGCCTCGGAAACTACTACTGGTCTTCCAGGGAACGATCAAAGCGTAGACTGTTTGAGACATTACTCCCATGGAGGAAAGTGCTCATGGTGACTGTTGTATTCAATCCCGATGAAATTTCTGTGTTTCAACAACACTTTGAAGGTCCACAGATTACAGAATGCCTCCAGATGTGCATCGGAAACTACTACTGGACTTCGAGGGAACGATCAAATCATAGACTCTTTCAGACATTATTCCCGTCGGGGGAAGTGCGCATGGTGACTGTTGTATTCAATCCCGATGCAATTTCTGTGTTTCATTAACACTCTGATAGTCCACAGATTACAGATTGAATCCAGATGTGCATCGGAAACTACTACTGGTCTTCCCGGGAACGATCAAAGCGTAGACTGTTTGAGGCATTACTCCCATGGAGGAAAATGCGCATGGTGACAGTTGTATTCAATCACGATGCGACTTCTGTGTTTCATCAACCCTTTGAAGGTCCACAGATTACAGAATGCCTCCAGATGTGCATCGGAAACTAGTACTGGTCTTCGAGGAAACGATCAAAGCATAGACTGTTTGAGACATTACTCCCGTGGAAGAAAGTGCGCTGGTGACTGTTGTATTCAATCCCGATGCAATTTCTGTGTTTCATCAACACTCAGTTAGTCCACAGATTACAGAATGCCTCCAGATGTGCATCGGAAACTACTACTGGTCTTCCAGGGAACGGTCAAAGTGTAGACTGTTTGAGACATTACTCCCATAGAGAAAAATGCGAATGGTGACTGTTGTATTCAATCCCGATGCAATTTCTGTGTTTCATGAACACTCTGATAGTCCACAGCTTACAGAATGATACCAGATGTGCATCGGAAACTACTACTGGTCTTACAGGGTACGATCAAAGCGTAGACTGTTGAGACATTACTCCTGTGGAGGAAAGTGCGCATGGTGACTGTTGTATTCAATCCCGGTGCAATTTCTGTGTTTCATCAACACTTTGAAGGTCCAAAGATTACAGAATGCCTCCAAATGTGCATCGGAAACTACTACTGGTCTTATAGGGAACGATCAAGGCGTAGTCTGTTTGAGACATTACTCCCATGGAGGAAAGTGCGCATGGTGACTGTTGTATTCAATCCCGATGCAATTTCAGTGTTTCAAAAACACTCTGATAGTCCACAGATTACAGAATGCCTCCAGATGTGCATCGGAAACTACTACTGGTCTTCCAGGGAACGATAAAGTAGTAGAATGTTTGAGACATTACTCCCATGGATGAAAGTTCCCATGGTGACTGTTGTATTCAATTACGACGCAATTTCTGTGTGTCATTAACTTTGAAGAACCACAGTTTACCGAATGCCTCCAGATGTGAATCGAAACTACTACTGGTCTTCCAGGGAACGATCAAAGCGTTGACTGTTTGAGACATTACTCCCATGGAGGAAAGTACTCATGGTGACTGTTGTATTCAATCACGATGCAATTTCTGTGTTTCATCAACACTTTGAAGGTCCACAATTTACAGAATGCCTCCAGATGTGCATCGGAACCTACTACAGGTCTTCCAGGGAACGATCAAAGCGTAGACTGTTTCAGACATTACTCCCGTCGGGGAAAAAGCGCATATTGACTGTTGTATTCAATCCCGATGCAATTTCTGTGTTTTATCAACACTCTGATAGTCCACAGATTAAAGATTGAATCCAGATGTGCGTCGGAAACTACCACTGGTCTTCCTCGGAACGACCAAAGCGTAGACTGTTTGAGGCATTACTGCCATGGAGGAAAATGCGCATGGTGACTGTTGTATTCAATCACGATGCAATTTCTGTGTTTCATCAAACCTTTGAAGGTCCACAAATTACAGAATGCCTCCAGATGTGCATCGGAAACTACTACTGGTCTTCGAGGAAACGATCAAAGCACAGACTGTTTGAGACATTACTCCCGTGGAAGAAAGTGCGCATGGTGACTGTTGTATTCAATCCCGATGCAATTTCTGTGTTTCATCAACACTCAGTTAGTCCACAGATTACAGAATGCCTCCAGATGTGCATCGGAAACTACTACTGGTCTTCCAGGGAACGATCAAAGCGTAGACTGTTTGAGACATTACTCCCACGGAGGAAAATGCGAATGGTGAATGTTGTATTCAATCCCGATGCAATTTATGTGTTTCATCAACACTCTGATAGTCCACAGCTTACAGAATGCCACCAGATGTGCATCGGAAACTACTACTGGTCTTACCGGGAACGATCAAAGCGTAGACTGTTGAGACATTACTCCAGTGGAGGAAAGTGCGCATGGTGACTGTTGTATTCAATCACGATGCAATTTCTGTGTTTCATCAACACTCTCATAGTGCACAGATTACAGAATGATACCAGATGTGCATCGGAAAGTACTACTGGTCTTCCAGGAAACGATAAAGGCATAGACTCTTTGAGACATTACTCTCATGGAGGAAAGTGCCATGGTGACTGTTGTATTCAATCACGATGCAATTTCTGTGTTTCATCAACACTCTGATAAACCACAGATTACAGAATGCCCCAGATGTGCATCGGAAACTACTACTGGTCTTCGAGGAAACGATCAAAGCGTAGACTGTTTGAGACATTACTCGCATGGAAGAAAGTGCGCATGGTGACTGTTGTATTCAATCCCGATGCAATTTCTGTGTTTCATCAACACTCAGTTAGTCCACAGATTACAGAATGCCTCCAGATGTGCATCGGAAACTACTACTGGTCTTCCAGGGAACGATCAAAGCGTAGACTGTTTGAGACATTACTCCCATGGAGGAAAATGCGAATGGTGACTGATGTATTCAATCCCGATGCAATTTCTGTGTTTCATCAACACTCTGATAGTGCACAGATTACAGAATGATACCAGATGTGCATGGGAAAGAACTACTGGTCTTCCAGGGAACGATCAAAGCGTAGACTGTTTGAGAAATTACTCCAATGGAGAAATGTACGATTTGTGCCTGTTGTATTCAATCCCGATGCAATTTCTGTGTTTCATCAACACTTTGAAGGTCCAAAGATTTACAGAATGCCTCCAGATGTGCTTCGGAAACTACTACTGGTCTTCCAGGGAACGATCAAGGCGTAGACTGTTTGAGACATTACTCCCATGGAGGAAAGTGCGCATGGTGACTGTTGTATTCAATCCCGATGCAATTTCAGTGTTTCAAAAACACTCTGATAGTCCACAGATTACGGAATGCCTCCAGATGTGCATCGGAAACTACCACTGGTCTTCCAGGGAACGATAAAGGAGTAGACTGTTTGAGACATTACTCCCATGGAGGAAAGTTCCCATGGTGACTGTTGTATTCAATTACAACGGAATTTCTGTGTGTCATCAAACTTTGAAGAACCACAGTTTACCGAATGCCTCCAGATGTGAATCGAAACTACTACTGGTCTTCCAGGGAACGATCAAAGCGTAGACTGTTTGAGACATTACTCCCATGGAGAGAAGTCCGCATGGTGCCTGTTGTATTCAATCCCGATGCAATATCTGTGTATCATCAACAGTCTGAAGGTCCACAGATTACCGAATGACTCCAGATGTATCTTGGAAACTACTCATTGTCTTCCATAAATCAATCAAAGCGTAGACAGTTTTAGACATTACTTCTATGGAGAAAAGTGCGCACGGTGCCAGTTGTATTCTTCCCGATGCAATTTCGGTGTTTCATCAACACTCTGAAGGTCCACAGATTACAGAATGCCTCCAGATGTGTTTCTGAAACTACTACTGATCTTCCAGGAATCGACCAAAGCGTACTGCCATGGAGAGAAGTCCGCATGGTGCCTGTTGTATTCAATCCCGATGCAATCTCTGTGTTTCATCAACACTCTGAAGGTGCACTGATTCAGAATGCCTCGAGATGTGGTTCGGAAACTACTACTGGTCTACCAAGAATCGATCAAATTGTACATAGTTTGAGACGTTACTCCCATGGAGAAAAGTCTGCATGGTGCCTGTTCTATTCAATCCCGAAGCAATTTCTGTGTTTCATGAACACTCTGAGAGTCCAAAGATTACAGAATGCCTCCAGATGTGCTTCGTGAACTAGTACTGGTCATCCAGGAAGCGGTCAAAGCGTAGACTCTTTGAGTCATTACTACCATGGAGAAAAGACCGCTTGGTGCCCGTTGTATTCAATCGTAATGCGATTTCTGTGTTTCATCAACACTCTGAAAGACCAAAGATTACAGAGTGCCTCCAGATGTGCTTCAAAAACTCCTACTGATCTCCCAGAAGTCGATAAATGCGTAGATAGTTTGAGACATTACGCTTATGGAGAAAAGTCTGCATGGAGCCTGTTGTATTCAATCCCGATGCAATTTCTGTGTTTCATCAACATTGTGAAGCTGCACAGATTCAGAATGCTTCCAGATGTGGTTCGGAAACTACTACTGGTCATCCAGGAATCGATCAAATCGTACACAGTTTGAGACATTACTCCCATGGAGAAAAGTCTGCATGGTTCCTGTTGTATTCAATCCCGATGAAATTTCTGCTTTTCACCAACACTCTGAAATCCCAAAGATTACAGATTGCTTCCAGATGTGCCTTTTAAACTACTACTGGTCTCCCAGGAATCGATCAAATCGTTCACAGTTTGAAACAATACTCTCATGGAGAAAAGTTCACATAGTACCTGTTGTATACAATCCCGTTCCAATTTCTGTGTTTCATCAACACTCTGATTGTTCACAGATTACAGAATGCCTCAAGATGTGCTTCGGAATTTACTACTGGTCTGCTAGGGAAGGATCAAAACGTAGACAGTTGTAGACATTACTCCCATGGATAAAAGTCTGCATGGAGCCTGTTCTATTCAATCCCGCCGCAATTTCTGTGTTTCATCAACACTCTGAAGGTGGAAAGATTACAGAATGCCTCCAGATGTGCTTCAAAAACTACTACTGGTCGTCCTGGGAACGATCAAAGCGTAGTCAGTTTAAGGCATTACTCCAAAGGAGAAAGGTCCGCATGGTGCCTGTTGTATTCAATCCCGATGCAATTTCTGTGTTTCATCAACACTCTGATGGTGCACAGATTCAGAATGCTTCCAGATGTGGTTCGGAAACTACTACTGGTCTTCTAGGAATCGATCAATCGTACACAGTTTGTGACATTACTCCCATGGAGAAAAGTCCGCATGGTTCCTGTTGTATTCAATCCCGATCAAATTTCTATGTTTCATCAAAACTGTGAAGGTCCACAGATTACAGAATGCCTCCAGATGTGCATCGGATATTACTACTGGTCTCCCAGGAAACGATCAAAGCGTAGACAATTTTAGACATTACTCCCATTGAGAAAAGTCCGCATGGTGCCTGTTTTATTCAATCCCGATGCAATTTCTGTGTATCATCAACACTCAAAAGGCAGATTACATAATGCCTCCAGATGTGCCTTATAAACTACTACTGGTCTTCCAGGGAACGATCAAAGTTTAGTCTGGTTGAGACACTACTCCCATGGAGAAAAGACTGCATGGTGCATGTTGTATTAAATCCCGAGCAAATTCTGTGTTTCATCAACACTCTGAAGGTCCTCAGATTACGGAATGCCTCCAGATGTGCTTCGGAAGCTACTACTGGCCTTCGAGGAATCGATCAAAATTCATAGACAGTTTGAGACATTTCTAGCATGGAGTAAGGCACTCATCGTGGCTGTTCTATTTAATCCCGATGCAATTCCTGTGTTTCATCAACACTCTGAAGGTCCATAGATTACAGATTGCCTCCAGATGTGATTCAGAATCTACTACTGGTCTACCAGGAATCGATCAAAACGTAGACAGTTCGAGACATTACTCCCACGGAGAAAGGTCCGCATGGTGCATGTTGTATTAAATCCCGGTGCAATTTCTGTGTTCCATCAACACTCTGAACGTAAACAGATTACAGAATGCCTCCAGATGTGCTTCGGAATCTGTTACTGGTCTTCCAGTTAACGATCAAAGCGTAGACAGTTTGAGACATTAATCTCAATGAGAAAATTCCGCATGGTGCCTGTTCTACTCAATTCCGATGCAATTTCTGTGTTTATGAACACTCAGATGGTTTACAGATTACTGAATGCCTCCTAATGTGCTTCGAAAACTACTACTGGTCTTCCAGGGAACGATCAAAGCGTAGACAGTTTGAGACATTACTCCAATGGAGAAAACTCCGCTTGGTGCCTGATGTATTCAATCCCGTTGGAATTTCTGTGTTTCATCAACAATCTGAAGGTGTACGGATTACAGAATGCCTCCAGATGTGACTTGGAAACTACTACTGGTCTTCCAGGGAACGATCAAAGCGAAAACTGTTTGTGACATTACTCCCTTATAGGAATGACCGCATGGTGATTGTTGTATTCAATCCAGATGCAATTTGTGTGTTTCATCAACACTCTGAAGGTCAACAGATTACAGAATGACTCCTGATGTGCTTCGGAAGCTTTAACTGGTCTTCCAGTTAACGATCAAAGCGAAGACAGTTTTAGACATTACCCTCATTGAAAAAAGTCCGCAAGGTGACTGTTCTATTTAATCCCGATGCAATTTCTGTGTTGATGAACACTCTGATGGTCCACAGATTACAGAATGCTTCCTGATGTGCTTCGGAAACTACTAATGGTCTTCGAGGGAACGATCAATTCGTAGACAATTTGAGAAATTACTATCATGGAGAAAAGTCCACATGGTGCCTCTTGTATTCAATCCCGATGCTATCTCTGTGTTTCATCAACACTCTGAAGGTCAACAGATTACAGAATGCCTCCAGATCTGCTTCGGAAACTACTACTGGTCTTCCAGGGAACGGCCAAATAGTAGACAGTTTGAGACATTACTACCATGGAGAAAAGTCTGCATGGTGCTTGTTTTATTCAATCCCGATGAAATTACTGTGTTTCATCAACACTTTGAAGGTCCAAAGATTACAGAAAGCCTCCAGATGTGTTTCAAAAACTACTACTGGTCTCCCAGAATTACATCAAAGCGTAGACATTTTGATACATTACGCCTATGGAGAAGAGTCCGCATGGAGCATGTTGTATTGAATCCCGATGCAATTCCTGTGTTTCATCAACACTCTGAAGGTGCACGGATTACAGAATGCCTCCAGATTTTCTTCGCAAGCTACTACTGGTCTTCCAGGAATCGATCAAATCATACGCAGTGTGAGATATTACTCCCATGGAGAAAATTCCGCATGGTTCCTGTTGTATTCAATCCCGATGCAATTTCTGCATTTCACCAACACTCTGAAGGCCCACAGATTACATCATGCCTCCAGATGTGCCTTTTAGACTACTACTGGTCTTCCAGGAAAAGATCAAATCGTACACAGTTTCAGACATTACTCATATGGAGAAAAGTTCGCATCGTGCCTGTTCTATTCAATCCCGATGCAATTTCTGTTTCATTAACACTCTGAATGTCCAAAGACACTCTGAAGATGCACAGATTCAGAATGCTTCGAGATGTGGTTCGGAAACTACTACTGGTCTTCCAGGAATCGATCAAATCGTACACAGTTTGAGACATAACTCGCATTGAGAAAAGTCCGCATGGTTCCTGTTGTATTCAATCCCGATGCAATTTCTGCCTTTCACCGTCACTCTAAAGGCTCACAGAATGCAGAATGCCTCCAGATGTGCCTTTTAAACTACTACTGGTCTTCCAGGATCGATAAAGTCGTACACAGTATGAGACATTACTCTTATGGAGAAAAGTACGCATGGTACCTGTTGTATACAATAATGATCCCATTTCTGTAATTCATCAACACTGTGAAGTTCCACAGATTACATAATGCCTCCAGATGTGCTTCGGAAATTACTACTGGTCTGTTAGGGAACGATCAAAGCGTAGAAAGTTTGACAAATTACTCTCAAGCAAAAAAGTCCGCATGGTGTTTGTTTTATTAAATCCCGATGCAATTTCTGTATTTAATAATCATTCTGAAGGTCCACAGATTACAGAATGCCTCCTGATTTGCTTCGGAAACTACTAATGGTCTTCGGGGGAACGATCAAAACGTAGACGGTTTGAGACATTACTATCATGAAGACATTACTATCATCAAAGCGTAGACAGTTTGAGACATTACTCCCATGGAGAAAAGTCCGCATGGTGCCTGTTGTATTCAATCCCGATCTTATTTCTGTGTTTCATCAACACTGTGAAGTTCCACAGAATACAGAATGCCTCCAGATGACTTCGGATACTACTACTGGTCTTTCAGGGAACGATCAAAGCGTAAATACGTTGAGACATTACTCTCATGGAGTAAAGTGCGCATGGTGCCTGTTGTATTCAATCCCGAAGCAATTTTTGTGTTTCATCAACACTAAGAATGTCCTAAGATTACAGAATGCCTACAGATGTGCTTCAAAAACTCCTACTGGTCTCCCAGAAGTCGATCTAAGCGTAGACCGTTTGAGACATTACTATCATTGAGAAAAGTCCGCATGGTGTCTGTTGTATTCAATCCCGATGCATTTTCTTTGTATCATCAACACTCTGAAGGTCCAAGGGTTACAGAATGCCACCAGATGTGCTTCGAAAACTTCTACTGGTCTTCCAGGTAACGATCAAAGCCTAGACACTTTGAGACATTACTCCTATGGAGAAAAGTACGCATTGGTGCCTGTTGTATTCAATCGCAATCCCATATCTGTGTTTCATCAACACTCTGAATGTCCACAGAATACAGAACGCCTCCAGATGCGCTTCGGAAACTACCACTGGTCTTACAGGGAACGATCAAAGCGTAGACCGTTTGAGACATTACTCTCATGGAAAAAAGTACTCATGGTGCCTGTTGTATTCAATCCCGATGTACTCTCTGTGTTTCATCAAAACTCTGAAGGTCGAAAGATTACAGAATGCCTACAGATGTGGTTCAAAAACTCCTACTGGTCTCCCAGAAGTCGATCAAAGCGTAGACCGTTTGAGTCATTATGCCTATGGAGAAAAGTCCGCATGGATCCTGTTGTGGTCAATCCCGATGCAGTATCTTTGTTTCATCAACACTCTGAAAATGAACAGATTACAGATTGCCTACAGATGTGCTTCGCAAACAACTACTGGTCTTCCAGGAATCGATCAAATGGTACACAGTTTGAGACATTACTCCCATTGAGAAAAGTCCGCATGTTTCCTGTTGTATTCGATCCCTTTGCAATTTTTGTGTTTCACCAACACTCTGAAGGTCCAAATATTACAGAATGCCTACAGATGTGGTTCAAAAACTCCTACTGCTCTCCCAGAAGTCGATCAAAGCGTAGACCGTTTGAGTCATTATGCCTATGGAGAAAAGTCTGCATGGAGCCTGTTGTGGTCAATCCCGATGAAATATCTTTGTTTCATCAACACTCTGAAAGTGAACAGATTACAGATTGCCTACAGATGTGCTTCGCAAACAACTACTGGTCTTCCAGGAAACGAACAAAGCGTAGACAGTTTGAGACATTACTATCATTGGGAAAAGGTCGCATCGTGACTGTAGTATTCTATCCCGTTGCAATTTATGTGTTTCATCAACACTCTGAAGGTCCACAGATTACCGAATGCCTCCAGATGTGCTACGGAACCTACTACTGGTCTTCCAGGAATCGCTCAAATCGTTCACAGTTTGAGACATTACTCCCATGGAGAAAAGTCCGCATGGTGCCTGTTCTATTCAATCCAGATGCAATATCTGTGTTTAATGAACACTCCTAAGGTCCACAGAATACAGAATGCCTCCAGATGAGCTTGGGAAACTACTACTTGTCTTCCAGGTAACGATCATAGCGTAGTCATTTTGAAAGATTACTCCCATTGAGACAATTCTGCCTGTGTTTCATCAGCACTCTGAAGGTCCAAAGATCACAGAATACCTACAGATGTGCTTCAAAAACTCCTACTGGTCTCCCAGAAGTCAATCAAAGCGTAGATAGTTTGAGTCATTACGTGTATGGAGAAAAGACCGCATTTTGCCTGTTGTATTCAATCCCGACGCAATTTCTGCGTTTCACCAACACTCTGAAGGTCCACAGATTACAGAATGCCTCCAGATGTGCATCGGAAACTACTACTGGTCTTCCCGGGAACGATCAAAGCGTAGACTGTTTGAGGCATTACTCCCATGGAGGAAAGTGCTCATGGTGACTGTTGTATTCAATCCCGATGAAATTTCTGTGTTTCATCAACACTTTGAAGGTCCACAGATTACAGAATGCCTCCAGATGTGCATCGGAAACTACTACTGGACTTCGAGGGAACGATCAAATCATAGACTGTTTCAGACATTACTCCCGTCGGGGGAAGTGCGCATGGTGACTGTTGTATTTTATCCCGATGCAATTTCTGTGTTTCATTAACACTCTGATAGTCCACAGATTACAGATTGAATCCAGATGTGCATCGGAAACTACTACTGGTCTTCCTGGGAACGATCAAAGCGTAGACTGTTTGAGGCATTACTCCCATGGAGGAAAATGCGCATGGTGACAGTTGTATTCAATCACGATGCGACTTCTGTGTTTCATCAACCCTTTGAAGGTCCACAGATTACAGAATGCCTCCAGATGTGCATCGGAAACTGCTACAGGTATTTCAGGGAACGATCAAAGCGTAGACAGTTTCACACATTACTCCCATGGAGGAAACTGCGCATGGTGACTGTTGTATTCAATCCCGATGCAATTTCTGTGTTTCACCAACACTCTGATAGTCCACAGGTTACAGATTTACTCCAGATGTGCATCGGAAACTACTACGGGTCTTCCAGGGAACGATCAAATAATAGACTGTTTGAGACATTACTCCCATGGAGGGAAGTGCGCATGGTGACTGTTGTATTCAATCACGATGCAATTTCTGTGTTTCATCAACACTTTGAAGGTCCACAGATTACAGAATGCCTCCAGATATGCATCGGAAACTACTACTGGACTTCGAGGGAACGACCAAATCATAGACTGTTTCAGACATTACTCCCGTCGGGGAAAGTGCACATGGTGACTGTTGTATTGAATCCCGATGCAATTTCAGTGTTTCAAAAACACTCTGATAGTCCACAGATTACAGAATGCCTCCAGATGTGCATCGGAAACTACTACTGGACTTCGAGGGAACGATCAAATCATAGACTGTTTCAGACATTACTCCCGTCGGGGAAAGTGCGCATGGTGACTGTTGTTTTCAATCCCGATGCAATTTCTGTGTTTCATCAACACTCTGATAGTCCACAGATTACAGATTGAATCCAGAGGTGCATCGGAAACTACTACTGGTCTTCCTGGGAACGATCAAAGCATAGACGGTTTGAGGCATTACTCCCATGGAGGAAAATGCGAATGGTGACGGTTGTATTCAATCACGATGCAATTTCTGTGTTTCATCAACTCTTTGAAGGTCCGCAGATTACAGAATGCCTCCAGATGTGCATCGGAAACTACTACTGGTCTTCGAGGAAACGATCAAAGCATAGACTGTTTGAGACATTACTCCCGTGGAAGAAAGTGCGCTGGTGACTGTTGTATTCAATCCCGATGCAATTTCTGTGTTTCAGCAACACTCAGTTAGTCCACAGATTACAGAATGCCTCCAGATGTGCATCGGAAACTACTACTGGTCTATCAGGGAACGGTCAATGCGTAGACTGTTTGAGACATTACTCCCATGGAGAAAAATGCGAATGGTGACTGTTGTATTCAATCCCGATACAATTTCTGTGTTTCATGAACACTCTGATAGTCCACAGCTTACAGAATGATACCAGATGTGCATCGGAAACTACTACTGGTCTTACAGGGTACGATCAAAGCGTAGACTGTTGAGACATTACTCCAGTGGAGGAAAGTGCGCATGGTGACTGTTGTATTCAATCCCGGTGCAATTTCTGTGTTTCATCAACACTTTGAAGGTCCAAAGATTACAGAATGCCTCCAGATGTGCATCAGAAACTACTACTGGTCTTATAGGGAACGATCAAGGCGTAGTCTGTTTGAGACATTTCTTCCATGGAGGAAAGTGCGCATGGTGACTGTTGTATTCAATCCCGATGCAATTTCAGTGTTTCAAAAACACTCTGATAGTCCACAGATTACAGAATGGCTCCAGATGTGCATCGGAAACTACTACTGGTCTTCCAGGGAACGATAAAGGAGTAGACTGTTTGAGACATTACTCCCATGGAGGAAAGTTCCCATGGTGACTGTTGTATTCAATTACGACGCAATTTCTGTGTGTCATCAAACTTTGAAGAACCGCAGTTTACCGAATGCCTCCAGATATGAATCGAAACTACTACTGGTCTTCCAAGGAACGATCAAAGCGTAGACTGTTTGAGACATTACTCCCATGGAGGAAAGTACTCATGGTTACTGTTGTATTCAATCACGATGCAATTTCTGTGTTTCATCAACACTTTGAAGGTCCACAAATTACAGAATGCCTCCAGATGTGCATCGGAAACTACTACTGGTCTTCGAGGAAACGATCAAAGCATAGACTGTTTGAGACATTACTCCCGTGGAAGAAAGTGCGCATGGTGACTGTTGTATTCAATACCAATGCAATTTCTGTGTTTCATCAACACTCAGTTAGTCCACAGATTACAGAATGCCTCCAGATGTGCATCGGAAACTACTACTAGTCTTCCAGGGAACGGTCAAAGCGTAGACTTTGAGACATTACTCCCATGGAGAAAAATGCGAATGGTGACTGTTGTATTCAATCCCGATGCAATTTCTGTGTTTCATCAACACTCTGATAGTCAACAGCTTACAGAATGATACCAGATGTGCATCGGAAACTACTACTGGTCTTACAGGGTACGATCAAAGCGTAGACTGTTGAGACATTACTCCAGTGGAGGAAAGTGCGCATGGTGACTGTTGTATTCAATCCCGGTGCAATTTCTGTGTTTCATCAAAACTTTGAAGGTCCAAAGATTACAGAATGCCTCCAGATGTGCATCGGAAACTACTACTGGTCTTATAGGGAACGATCAAGGCGTAGTCTGTTTGAGACATTACTCTAGTGGAGGAAAGTGCGCATGGTGATTGTTGTATTCAGTCCCGATGCAATTTCTGTGTTTCATCAACACTCTGATAGTGCACAGATTACAGAATGATACCAGATGTGCATCGTTAAGTACTACTGGTCTTCCTGGGAACGATAAAGGCGTAGACTCTTTGAGACATTACTCTCATGGAGGAAAGTGCCATGGTGACTGTTGTATTCAATCACGAAGCAATTTCTGTGTTTCATCAACACTCTGACAGTGCACAGATTACAGAATGCCTCCAGATGTGCATCGGAAACTACTACTGGACTTCGAGGGAACGATCAAATCATAGACTGTTTCAGACATTACTCCCGTCGGGGGAAGTGCGCATGGTGACTGTTGTATTCAATCCCGATGCAATTTCTGTGTTTCATTAACACTCTGATAGTCCACAGATTACAGATTGAATCCAGATGTGCATCGGAAACTACTACTGGTCTTCCCGGGAACGATCAAAGCGTAGACTGTTTGAGGCATTACTCCCATGGAGGAAAGTGCTCATGGTGACTGTTGTATTCAATCCCGATGAAATTTCTGTGTTTCATCAACACTTTGAAGGTACACAGATTACAGAATGCCTCCAGATGTGCATCGGAAACTACTACTGGACTTCGAGGGAACGATCAAATCATAGACTGTTTCAGACATTACTCCCGTCGGGGGAAGTGCGCATGGTGACTGTTGTATTCAATCCCGATGCAATTTCTGTGTTTCATTAACACTCTGATAGTCCACAGATTACAGATTGAATCCAGATGTGCATCGGAAACTACTACTGGTCTTCCCGGGAACGATCAAAGCGTAGACTGTTTGAGGCATTACTCCCATGGAGGAAAATGCGCATGGTGACAGTTGTATTCAATCACGATGCGACTTCTGTGTTTCATCAACCCTTTGAAGGTCCACAGATTACAGAATGCCTCCAGATGTGCATCGGAAACTGCTACAGGTATTTCAGGGAAAGATCAAAGCGTAGACTGTTTCACACATTACTCCCATGGAGGAAACTGCGCATGGTGACTGTTGTATTCAATCCCGATGCAATTTCTGTGTTTCACCAACACTCTGATAGTCCACAGGTTACAGATTTACTCCAGATGTGCATCGGAAACTACTACGGGTCTTCCAGGGAACGATCAAATAATAGACTTTTTGAGACATTACTCCCATGGAGGGAAGTGCGCATGGTGACTGTTGTATTCAATCACGATGCAATTTCTGTGTTTCATCAACACTTTGAAGGTCCACAGATTACAGAATGCCTCCAGATATGCATCGGAAACTACTACTGGACTTCGAGGGAACGACCAAATCATAGACTGTTTCAGACATTACTCCCGTCGGGGAAAGTGCACATGGTGACTGTTGTATTGAATCCCGATGCAATTTCAGTGTTTCAAAAACACTCTGATAGTCCACAGATTACAGAATGCCTCCAGATGTGCATCGGAAACTACTACTGGACTTCGAGGGAACGATCAAATCATAGACTGTTTCAGACATTACTCCCGTCGGGGAAAGTGCGCATGGTGACTGTTGTTTTCAATCCCGATGCAATTTCTGTGTTTCATCAACACTCTGATAGTCCACAGATTACAGATTGAATCCAGAGGTGCATCGGAAACTACTACTGGTCTTCCTGGGAACGATCAAAGCATAGACGGTTTGAGGCATTACTCCCATGGAGGAAAATGCGCATGGTGACGGTTGTATTCAATCACGATGCAATTTCTGTGTTTCATCAACTCTTTGAAGGTCCGCAGATTACAGAATGCCTCCAGATGTGCATCGGAAACTACTACTGGTCTTCGAGGAAACGATCAAAGCATAGACTGTTTGAGATTATTACTCCCGTGGAAGAAAGTGCGCTGGTGACTGTTGTATTCAATCCCGATGCAATTTCTGTGTTTCAGCAACACTCAGTTAGTCCACAGATTACAGAATGCCTCCAGATGTGCATCGGAGACTACTACTGGTCTTTCAGGGAACGGTCAATGCATAGACTGTTTGAGAAATTACTCCCATGGAGAAAAATGCGAATGGTGACTGTTGTATTCAATCCCGATGCAATTTCTGTGTTTCATGAACACTCTGATAGTCCACAGCTTACAGAATGATACCAGATGTGCATCGGAAACTACTACTGGTCTTACAGGGTACGATCAAAGCGTAGACTGTTGAGACATTACTCCAGTGGAGGAAAGTGCGCATGGTGACTGTTGTATTCAATCCCGGTGCAATTTCTGTGTTTCATCAACACTTTGAAGGTCCAAAGATTACAGAATGCCTCCAGATGTGCATCGGAAACTACTACTGGTCTTATAGGGAACGATCAAGGCGTAGTCTGTTTGAGACATTTCTCCCATGGAGGAAAGTGCGCATGGTGACTGTTGTATTCAATCCCGATGCAATTTCAGTGTTTCAAAAACACTCTGATAGTCCACAGATTACAGAATGCCTCCAGATGTGCATCGGAAACTACTACTGGTCTTCCAGGGAACGATAAAGGAGTAGACTGTTTGAGACATTACTGCCATGGAGGAAAGTTCCCATGGTGACTGTTGTATTCAATTACGACGCAATTTCTGTGTGTCATCAAACTTTGAAGAACCGCAGTTTACCGAATGCCTCCAGATGTGAATCGAAACTACTACTGGTCTTCCAAGGAACGATCAAAGCGTAGACTGTTTGGGACATTACTCCCATGGAGGAAAGTACTCATGGTGACTGTTGTATTCAATCACGATGCAATTTCTGTGTTTCATCAACACTTTGAAGGTCCACAGTTTACAGAATGCCTCCAGATGTGCATCGGAACCTACTACAGGTCTTCCAGGGAACGATCAAAGCGTAGACTGTTTCAGACATTACTCCCGTCGGGGAAAGTGCGCATGGTGACTGTTGTATTCAATCCCGATGCAATTTCTGTGTTTCATCAACACTCTGATAGTCCACAGATTAAAGATTGAATCCAGATGTGCATCGGAAACTACCACTGGTCTTCCTGGGAACGATCAAAGCGTACACTGTTTGAGGCATTACTGCCATGGAGGAAAATGCGCATGGTGACTGTTGTATTCAATCACGATGCAATTTCTGTGTTTCATCAACCCTTTAAAGGTCCACAAATTGCAGAATGCCTCCAGATGTGCATCGGAAACTACTACTGGTCTTCGAGGAAACGATCAAAGCATAGACTGTTTGAGACATTACTCCCGTGGAAGAAAGTGCGCATGGTGACTGTTGTATTCAATCCCGATGCAATTTCTGTGTTTCATCAACACTCAGTTAGTCCACAGATTACAGAATGCCTCCAGATGTGCATCGGAAACTACTACTGGTCTTCCAGGGAACGTTCAAAGCGTAGACTTTGAGACATTACTCCCATGGAGAAAAATGCGAATGGTGACTGTTGTATTCAATCCCGATGCAATTTCTGTGTTTCATCAACACTCTGATAGTCCACAGCTTACAGAATGATACCAGATGTGCATCGGAAACTACTACTGGTCTTACAGGGTACGATCAAAGCGTAGACTGTTGAGACATTACTCCAGTGGAGGAAAGTGCGCATGGTGACTGTTGTATTCAATCCCGGTGCAATTTCTGTGTTTCATCAACACTTTGAAGGTCAAAAGATTACAGAATGCCTCCAGATGTGCATCGGAAACTACTACTGGTCTTATAGGGAACGATGAAGGCGTAGTCTGTTTGAGACATTACTCTAGTGGAGGAAAGTGCGCATGGTGACTGTTGTATTCAGTCCCGATGCAATTTCTGTGTTTCATCAACACTCTGATAGTGCACAGATTACAGAATGATACCAGATGTGCATCGTTAAGTACTACTGGTCTTCCAGGGAACGATAAAGGCGTAGACTCTTTTAGACATTACTCTCATGGAGGAAAGTGCCATGGTGACTGTTGTATTCAATCACGAAGCAATTTCTGTGTTTCATCAACACTCTGACAGTGCACAGATTACAGAATGCCTCCAGATGTGCATCGGAAACTACTACTGGACTTCGATTGAACGATCAAATCATAGACTGTTTCAGACATTACTCCCGTCGGGGAAAGTGGGCATGGTGACTGTTGTATTCAGGCCCGATGCAATTTCTGTGTTTCATCAACACTATGATAGTCCACAGATTACAGATTGAATCCAGATGTGCATCGGAAACTACTACTGGTCTTCCTGGGAACGATCAAAGCGTAGACTGTTTGAGGCATTACTCCCATGGAGGAAAATGCGCATGGTGACTGTTGTATTCAATCACGATGCAATTTCTGTGTTTCATCAACCCTTTGAACGTCCACACATTACAGAATGCCTCCAGATGTGCATCGGAAACTACTACTGGACTTCGAGGAAACGATCAAAGCGTAGACTGTTTGAGACATTACTCGCATGGAAGAAAGTGCGCATGGTGACTGTTGTATTCAATGCCGATGCAATTTCTGTGTTTCATCAACACTCACATAGTCCACAGATTACAGAATGCCTCCAGATGTGCATCGGAAACTACTACTGGTCTTCCAGGGAACGATCAAAGCGTAGACTGTTTGAGACATTACTCGCATGGAGGAAAATGCGAATGGTGACTGTTGTATTCAATCCCGATGCAATTTCTGTGTTTCATCAACACTCTGATAGTGCACAGATTACAGAATGATACCAGATGTGCATCGGAAACTACTACTGGTCTTCCAGGGAACGATAAAGGAGTAGACTGTTTGAGACATTACTCCCATGGAGGAAAGTGCCCATGGTGACTGTTGTATTCAATTACGACGCAATTTCTGTGTGTCATTAACACTTTGAAGAACCACAGTTTACCGAATGCCTCCAGATGTGAATCGAAACTACTACTGGTCTTCCTGGGAACGATCAAAGCGTAGACTGTTTGAGACATTACTCCCATGGCGGAAAGTGGTCATGGTGACTGTTGTATTCAATTACGCTGCAATTCCTGTGTTTCATTAGCACTCGGATAGTCCACAGATTGAAGAATGCCTCCAGATGTGCATCGGAAACTACTACTGGTCTTAAAGGGAACGATCAAAGCGATGACAGTTTGAGACATTACTCCACTGGAGAAATGTACGCATGGTGCCTGTTGTATTCAATCCCGATGCAATTTCTGTGTTTCATCAACACTCTGATAGTCCACATATTACAGAATGCCTCCAGATGTGCATCGGAAACTACTACTGGTCTTCCAGGGAACGATCAAAGCATGGGCTGTTTCTGACATTACTCCCATGGAGGAAAGTGCGGATGGTGACTGTTGTATTCAATCCCGATGCAATTTCTGTGTTTCATCAACACTTTGAAGGTCCACAGATTACAGAATGTCTCGCGATGTGCATCGGAAACTACTACTGGTTTTCCAGGGAACGATAAAAGCGTAGACTGATTGAGATATTACTCCCATGTAGGGAAGTGCGCATGCTAACTGTTGTATTCAAACCCGATGCAATTTCTGTGTTTCAACACTACTCTGATAGTCCACAGCTTACAGAATGCCTAGGGATGTGAATCGAAACTAAAACTGGTCTTCCAAGGAACGATCAAAGCGTAGACTGTTTGAGACATTACTCCCATGGCTGAAAGTGGTCATGGTGACTGTTGTATTCAGTCCCGCTGCAATTTCTGTGTTTCATTAGCACTCGGATAGTCCACAGATTAAAGAATGCCTCCAGATGTGCATCGGAAACTACTACTGGTCTTGAGGGAACGATCAAAGCGATGACAGTTTGAGACATTAATCAAATGCAGAAATGTACACATGGTGCCTGTTGTATTCAATCCCGATGCAATTTCTGTGATTCATCAACACTTTGAAGGTCCACAGATTACAGAATGCCTCCAGATGTGCATCGGAAACTACTACTGGTCTTCCAGGGAACGATCAAAGCGTAGACTGTTGGAGACATTACTCCCATGGAGGAAAGTGCGCATGGTGACTGTTGTATTCAATCCCGATGAAATTTCAGTGTTTCAACAACACTCTGATAGTCCACAGATTACAGAATGCTTCCAGATGTGCATCGGAAACTACTACTGGTCTTCGAGGAAACGATCAAAGCATAGACTGTTTGAGACATTACCCCCGTGGAAGAAAGTGCGCATGGTGACTGTTGTATTCAATCCCGATGCAATTTCTGTGTTCCATCAACACTCAGTTATTCCACAGGTTACAGAATGCCTCCAGATGTGCATCGGAATCATCTACTGGTCTTCCAGGGAACGATCAAAGCGTAGACTGTTTGAGACATTACTCCCATGGAGGAAAGTGCGCATGGTGACTGTTGTATTCAATCCCGATGCAATTTCTGTGTTTCAACAACACTCTGATAGTCCACAGATTACAGAATGCCTCCAGATGTGCATCGGAAACTACTACTGGTTTTCCAGGGAACGATAAAAGCGTAGACTGATTGAGATATTACTCCCATGTAGGGAAGTGCGCATGCTAACTGTTGTATTCAAACCCGATGCAATTTCTGTGTTTCAACACTACTCTGATAGTCCACAGCTTACAGAAAGCCTCCATATGTGAATCGAAACTACTACTGGTCTTCCAGGGAACGATCAAAGCGTAGACTGTTTAAGACATTACTCCCATGGAGTAAAGTGCGGATGGTGACTGTTATATTCAATCCCGATGCAATTTCTGTGTTTCAACAACACTCTGATAGTCCACAGATTACAGAATGCCACCAGATGTGCATCGGAAACTACTACTGGTATTCCAGGGAACGATCAAAGCGTAGACTGTTTGAGACGTTACTCCCATGGAGGAAAGACCGCATGATGACTGTTGTATTCATTCCCGATGCAATTTCTGTGTTTCAACAACACTCTGATAGTGAACAGATTACAGAATGCCTCCAGTTGTGCATCGGAAACTACTACTGGTCTTCCAAGAAACGATCAAAGCTTAGACTGTTTGAGACATTACTCCCATGGAGGAAAGTGGTCATGGTGACGTTGTATTCAATCCCGATGCAATTTCTGTGTTTCATTAGCACTCGGATAGTCCACAGATTACAGAATGCCTCCAGATGTGCATCGGAAACCACTACTGGTCTTGAGGGAGCGATCAATGCGATGACAGTTTGAGACATTACTCCAATGTAGAAATGTACGCATGGTGCCTGTTGTATTCAATCCCGATGCAATTTCTGCGTTTCATCAATACTTTGAAGGTCCACAGATTACAGAATGCCTCCATATGTGAATCGAAACTACTACTGGTCTTCCAGGGAACGATCAAAGCGTAGACTGTTTAAGACATTACTCCCATGGAGTAAAGTGCGGATGGTGACTGTTATATTCAATCCCGATGCAATTTCTGTGTTTCAACAACACTCTGATAGTCCACAGATTACAGAATGCCACCAGATGTGCATCGGAAACTACTACTGGTATTCCAGGGAACGATCAAAGCGTAGACTGTTTGAGACGTTACTCCCATGGAGGAAAGACCGCATGATGACTGTTATATTCAATCCCGATGCAATTTCTGTGTTTCAACAACACTCTGATAGTCCACAGATTACAGAATGCCTCCAGTTGTGCATCGGAAACTACTACTGGTCTTCCAAGGAACGATCAAAGCGTAGACTGTTTGAGACATTACTCCCATGGTGGAAAGTGCGCATGGTGTCTGTTGTATTCAATCCCGATGCAATTAAAGTGTTTCAACGACACTCTGATAGTCCACAGATTACAGAATGCCTCCAGTTGTGCATATGAAACTGCTACTGGTCTTACAGGGAGCGATCAAAGCGTAGACTGTTTGAGACATTACTCCTACATAGGAAAGTGCGGTGGTGACTGTTGTATTCAATCCCGATGCAATTTCTGTGTATCATCAGTACTCTGATGGTCCACAAATTACAGAATGCCTCCAGACGTGCATCGGAAACTACTACTAGTATTCCAGGGAACGATCAAAGCGTAGACTGTTTGAGACATTACTCCCATGGAAGAAAGTGCACATGGTGACTGTTGTATTAAATCCCGATGCAATTTCTGTGTTTCAACAACACTCTGATAGTCCACAGATTACAGAATGCCTCCAGATGTGCATCGGAAACTACTACTGGTCTTCCAGGGAACGATCAAAGCGTAGACTGTTTGAGACATTACTCCCAAGGAGGAAAGTGCGCATGGTGACTGTTGTATTCAATCCCGATGCAATTTCTGTTTTTCATCAACACTCTGATAGTCCACAGGTTACAGAATGCCTCCAGATGTGCATCGGAAACTACTACTGGTCTTCCAGGGAACGATCAAAACGTAAACTGTTTGAGACATTACTCCCATGGAAGAAAGTGCACATGGTGACTGTTGTATTAAATCCCGATGCAATTTCTGTGTTTCAACAACACTCTGATAGTCCACAGATTACAGAATGCCTCCAGATGTGCATCGGAAACTACTACTGGTCTTCCAGGGAACGATCAAAGCGTAGACTGTTTGAGACATTACTCCCATGGAGGAAAATGCGAATGGTGACTGTTGTATTCAATCCCGATGCAATTTCTGTGTTTCATCAACACTCCGATAGTGCACAGATTACAGAACGATACCAGATGTGCATCGGAAAGAACTACTGGTCTTCCAGGGAACGATCAAAGCGTAGACTGTTTGAGACATTACTCCCGTGGAGGAAAGTGCGCATGGTGACTGTTGTATTTAATCCCGATGCAATTTCTGTGTTTCATCAACACTCTGATATACCACAGATTACAGAATGCCTCCAGATGTGCATCGGAAACTACTACTGGTCATCCAGGGAACGATAAAGGCGTAGACTGTTTGAGACAATACTCTCATGGAGGAAAGTGCCATGGTGACTGTTGTATTCAATCCCGATGCAATTTCTATGTTCCATCAACACTCAGTTAGTTTACAGGTTACAGAATGCCTCCAGATGTGCATCGGTAACTGCTACAGGTCTTCCAGGGAACGATCAAAGCGTAGACTGTTTCACACATTACTCCCATGGAGGAAAGTGCGCATGGTGACTGTTGTATTCAATTACGACGCAATTTCTGTGTGTCATTAACACTTTGAAGAACCACAGTTTACCGAATGCCTCCAGATGTGAATCGAAACTACTACTGGTCTTCCTGGGAACGATCAAAGCGTAGACTGTTTGAGACATTACTCCCATGGCGGAAAGTGGTCATGGTGACTGTTGTATTCAATTACGCTGCAATTCCTGTGTTTCATTAGCACTCGGATAGTCCACAGATTGAAGAATGCCTCCAGATGTGCATCGGAAACTACTACTGGTCTTCCAGGGAACGATCAAAGCGATGACAGTTTGAGACATTACTCCACTGGAGAAATGTACGCATGGTGCCTGTTGTATTCAATCACGATGCAATTTCTGTGTTTCATCAACACTCTGATAGTCCACAGATTACAGAATGCCTCCAGATGTGCATCGGAAACTACTACTGGTCTTCCAGGGAACGATCAAAGCATGGGCTGTTTCTGACATTACTCCCATGGAGGAAAGTGCGGATGGTGACTGTTGTATTCAATCACGATGCAATTTCTGTGTTTCATCAACACTCTGATAGTCCACAGATTACAGATTGCCACCAGATGTGCATTGGAAACTACTATTGGTCTTCAGGGAACGATCAAATCGATGACAGTTTGAGACGTAACTCCCATGGAGGAAAGTGCGCATGGTGACTGTTGTATTCAATCCCGATGCAATTTCTGTGTTTCATCAACACTTTGAAGGTCCACAGATTACAGAATGTCTCGCGATGTGCATCGGAAACTACTACTGGTTTTCCAGGGAACGATAAAAGCGTAGACTGATTGAGATATTACTCCAATGTAGGGAAGTGCGCATGCTAACTGTTGTATTCAAACGCGATGCAATTTCTGTGTTTCAACACTACTCTGATAGTCCACAGCTTACAGAATGCCTAGGGATGTGAATCGAAACTAAAACTGGTCTTCCAAGGAACGATCAAAGCGTAGACTGTTTGAGACATTACTCCCATGGCTGAAAGTGGTCATGGTGACTGTTGTATTCAGTCCCGCTGCAATTTCTGTGTTTCATTAGCACTCGGATAGTCCACAGATTAAAGAATGCCTCCAGATGTGCATCGGAAACTACTACTGGTCTTGAGGGAACGATCAAAGCGATGACAGTTTGAGACATTAATCCAATGCAGAAATGTACGCATGGTGCCTGTTGTATTCAATCCCGATGCAATTTCTGTGATTCATCAACACTTTGAAGGTCCACAGATTACAGAATGCCTCCAGATGTGCATCGGAAACTACTACTGGTCTTCCAGGGAACGATCAAAGCGTAGACTGTTGGAGACATTACTCCCATGGAGGAAAGTGCGCATGGTGACTGTTGTATTCAATCCCGATGAAATTTCAGTGTTTCAACAACACTCTGATAGTCCACAGATTACAGAATGCTTCCAGATGTGCATCGGAAACTACTACTGGTCTTCGAGGAAACGATCAAAGCATAGACTGTTTGAGACATTACCCCCGTGGAAGAAAGTGCGCATGGTGACTGTTGTATTCAATCCCGATGCAATTTCTGTGTTCCATCAACACTCAGTTATTCCACAGGTTACAGAATGCCTCCAGATGTGCATCGGAATCATCTACTGGTCTTCCAGGGAACGATCAAAGCGTAGACTGTTTAAGACATTACTCCCATGGAGTAAAGTGCGGATGGTGACTGTTATATTCAATCCCGATGCAATTTCTGTGTTTCAACAACACTCTGATAGTCCACAGATTACAGAATGCCACCAGATGTGCATCGGAAACTACTACTGGTATTCCAGGGAACGATCAAAGCGTAGACTGTTTGAGACGTTACTCCCATGGAGGAAAGACCGCATGATGACTGTTGTATTCATTCCCGATGCAATTTCTGTGTTTCAACAACACTCTGATAGTGAACAGATTACAGAATGCCTCCAGTTGTGCATCGGAAACTACTACTGATCTTCCAAGAAACGATCAAAGCTTAGACTGTTTGAGACATTACTCCCATGGAGGAAAGTGGTCATGGTGACGTTGTATTCAATCCCGATGCAATTTCTGTGTTTCATTAGCACTCGGATAGTCCACAGATTACAGAATGCCTCCAGATGTGCATCGGAAACCACTACTGGTCTTGAGGGAGCGATCAATGCGATGACAGTTTGAGACATTACTCCAATGTAGAAATGTACGCATGGTGCCTGTTGTATTCAATCCCGATGCAATTTCTGCGTTTCATCAATACTTTGAAGGTCCACAGATTACAGAATGCCTCCATATGTGAATCGAAACTACTACTGGTCTTCCAGGGAACGATCAAAGCGTAGACTGTTTAAGACATTACTCCCATGGAGTAAAGTGCGGATGGTGACTGTTATATTCAATCCCGATGCAATTTCTGTGTTTCAACAACACTCTGATAGTCCACAGATTACAGAATGCCACCAGATGTGCATCGGAAACTACTACTGGTATTCCAGGGAACGATCAAAGCGTAGACTGTTTAGGACGTTACTCCCATGGAGGAAAGACCGCATGATGACTGTTATATTCAATCCCGATGCAATTTCTGTGTTTCAACAACACTCTGATAGTCCACAGATTACAGAATGCCTCCAGTTGTGCATCGGAAACTACTACTGGTCTTCCAAGGAACGATCAAAGCGTAGACTGTTTGAGACATTACTCCCATGGAGGGAAGTGCGCATGGTGTCTGTTGTATTCAATCCCGATGCAATTAAAGTGTTTCAACGACACTCTGATAGTCCACAGATTACAGAATGCCTCCAGTTGTGCATATGAAACTGCTACTGGTCTTACAGGGAGCGATCAAAGCGTAGACTGTTTGAGACATTACTCCTACATAGGAAAGTGCGGTGGTGACTGTTGTATTCAATCCCGATGCAATTTCTGTGTATCATCAGTACTCTGATGGTCCACAAATTACAGAATGCCTCCAGACGTGCATCGGAAAGTACTACTGGTCCTCCAGGCAACGATCAAAGCGTAGACTTTTTGAGACATTACTCCTATGAATGAAAGTGAGCATGGTGAATGTTGTATTCAATCCCGATGCAATTTCGGTGTTTCAACAACACTCTGATAGTCCACAGATTACAGAATGCCTCCAGATGTGCATCGGAAACTACTACTAGTATTCCAGGGAACGATCGAAGCGTAAACTGTTTGAGACATTACTCCCATGGAGGAAGGTGCGCATGGTGACTGTTGAATTCAATCACGAAGCAATTTCTGTGTATCATCAACACTATGATAGTCCACAGACTACAGAATGCTTCCAGATGTGCATCGGAAACTACTACTGGTCTTCCAGGGAACGATCAAAGCGTAGACTGTTTGAGACATTACTCCCAAGGAGGAAAGTGCGCATGGTGACTGTTGTATTCAATCCCGATGCAATTTCTGTTTTTCATCAACACTCTGATAGTCCACATGTTACAGAATGCCTCCAGATGTGCATCGGAAACTACTACTGGTCTTCCAGGGAACGATCAAAACGTAAACTGTTTGAGACATTACTCCCATGGAAGAAAGTGCACATGGTGACTGTTGTATTAAATCCCGATGCAATTTCTGTGTTTCAACAACACTCTGATAGTCCACAGATTACAGAATGCCTCCAGATGTGCATCGGAAACTACTACTGGTCTTCCAGGGAACGATCAAAGCGTAGGCTGTTTGAGACATTACTCCCATGGAGGAAAATGCGAATGGTGACTGTTGTATTCAATCCCGATGCAATTTCTGTGTTTCATCAACACTCCGATAGTGCACAGATTACAGAACGATACCAGATGTGCACCGGAAAGAACTACTGGTCTTCCAGGGAACGATCAAAGCGTAGACTGTTTGAGACATTACTCCCGTGGAGGAAAGTGCGCATGGTGACTGTTGTATTTAATCCCGATGCAATTTCTGTGTTTCATCAACACTCTGATAGTCCACAGATTACAGAATGCCTCCAGATGTGCATCGGAAACTACTACTGGTCATCCAGGGAACGATAAAGTCGTAGACTGTTTGAGACAATACTCTCATGGAGGAAAGTGCCATGGTGACTGTTGTATTCAATCCCGATGCAATTTCTATGTTCCATCAACATTCAGTTAGTTTACAGGTTACAGAATGCCTCCAGATGTGCATCGGAAACTGCTACAGGTCTTCCAGGGAACGATCAAAGCGTAGACTGTTTCACACATTACTCCCATGGAGGAAAGTGCGCATGGTGACTGTTGTATTCAATCCCGATGCAATTTCTGTGTTTCATCAACACTTTGAAGGTCCACAGATTACAGTATGCCTCCAGATGTGCATCGGAATCATCTACTGGTCTTCCAGGGAACGATCAAAGCGTAGACTGTTGAAACTTTACTCCAATGGAGAAAAGTCCGAATGGTGACTGTTGTATTCAATCCCGAGGCAATTTCTGTGTTTCAACAACACTCTGATAGTAAACAGATAAAAGTGTGCCTCCAGATGTGCATCGGAAACTACTACTGGTCTTCCAGGGAACGATCAAAGCGTAGACTGTTGAGACATTACTCCCACGGAGGAAAGTGCGCATGGTGACTGTTGTATTCAATCCCGATGCAATTTCTGTGTTTCATCAACACTCTGATAGTCCACAGATTGCAGAATGCTTCCAGATGTGCATCGGAAACTACTACTGGTCTTCCAGGGAGCGATCAAAGCGTAGACTGTATGAGGCATTACTCCCATTGGGGAAAGTGCGCATGGTAACAGTTGTATTCAATCCCGATGCAACTTCTGTGTTCATCAACACTGTTATAGTCC
The DNA here is from genome assembly GCF_023897955.1 of Schistocerca gregaria. Lineage (NCBI taxonomy): Eukaryota > Metazoa > Arthropoda > Insecta > Orthoptera > Acrididae > Schistocerca > Schistocerca gregaria. The sequence goes on from NW_026061884.1 coordinate 5,505,408, forward strand.
ACAGATTACAGAATGCCTCCTGATATTCATCGGAAACTACTACTAGTATTCCAGGGAACGATCAAAGCGTAAACTGTTTGAGACATTACTCCCATGGAGGAAGGTGCGCATGGTGACTGTTGAATTCAATCACGATGCAATTTCTGTGTATCATCAACACTATGATAGTCCACAGACTACAGAATGCTTCCAGATGTGCATCGGAAACTACTACTGCTCTTCCAGGGAACGATCAAAGCGTAGACTGTTTGAGACATTACTCCCAAGGAGGAAAGTGCGCATGGTGACTGTTGTATTCAATCCCGATGCAATTTCTGTTTTTCATCAACACTCTGATAGTCCACAGGTTACAGAATGCCTCCAGATGTGCATCGGAAACTACTACTGGTCTTCCAGGGAACGATCAAAACGTAAACTATTTGAGACATTACTCCCATGGAAGAAAGTGCACATGGTGACTGTTGTATTCAATCCCGATGCAATTTCTGTGTTTCAACAACACTCTGATAGTCCACAGATTACAGAATGCCTCCAGATATGCATCGGAAACTACTACTGGTCTTCCAGGGAACGATCAAAGCGTAGACTGTTTGAGACATTACTCCCATGGAGGAAAATGCGAATGGTGACTGTTGTATTCAATCCCGATGCAATTTCTGTGTTTCAGCAACACTCTGATAGTCCACAGATTACAGAATGACACCTGATGTGCATCGGAAACTACTACTGGTCTTACAGGGAACGATCAAAGCGTAGACTGTTGAGACATTACTCCAGTGGAGGAAAGTGCGCATGGTGACTGTTGTATTCAATCCCGATGCAATTTCTGTGTTTCATCAACACTCCGATAGTGCACAGATTACAGAATGATACCAGATGTGCATCGGAAAGAACTACTGGTCTTCCAGGGAACGATCAAAGCGTAGACTGTTTGAGAAATTACTCCCGTGGAGGAAAGTGCGCATGGTGACTGTTGTATTTAATCCCGATGCAATTTCTGTGTTTCATCAACACTCTGATAGTCCACAGATTACAGAATGCCTCCAGATGTGCATCGGAAACTACTACTGGTTATCCAGGGAACGATAAAGGCGTAGACTGTTTGAGACAATACTCTCATGGAGGAAAGTGCCATGGTGACTGTTGTATTCAACCCCGATGCAATTTCTGTGTTCCATCAACACTCAGTTAGTTTACAGGTTACAGAATGCCTCCAGATGTGCATCGGAAACTGCTACAGGTCTTCCAGGGAACGATCAAAGCGTAGACTGTTTCACACATTACTCCCATGGAGGAAAGTGCGCATGGTGACTGTTGTATTCAATCCCGATGCAATTTCTGTGTTTCATCAACACTTTGAAGGTCCACAGATTACAGTATGCCTCCAGATGTGCATCGGCATCATCTACTGGTCTTCCAGGGAACGATCAAAGCGTAGACTGTTGAAACTTTACTCCAATGGAGAAAAGTCCGAATGGTGACTGTTGTATTCAATCCCGAGGCAACTTCTGTGTTTCAACAACACTCTGATAGTAAACAGATATAAGTGTGCCTCCAGATGTGCATCGGAAACTACTACTGGTCTTCCAGGGAACGATCAAAGCGTAGACTGTTGAGACATTACTCCCACGGAGGAAAGTGCGCATGGTGACTGTTGTATTCAATCCCGATGCAATTTCTGTGTTTCATCAACACTCTGATAGTCCACAGAATGCAGAATGCTTCCAGATGTGCATCGGAAACTACTACTGGTCTTCCAGGGAGCGATCAAAGCGTAGACTGTATGAGGCATTACTCCCATTGGGGAAAGTGCGCATGGTAACAGTTGTATTCAATCCCGATGCAACTTCTGTGTTCATCAACACTCTCATAGTCCACAGATTACAGAATGCCTCCTGATATGCATCGGAAACTACTACTAGTATTCCAGGGAACGATCAAAGCGTAAACTGTTTGAGACATTACTCCCATGGAGGAAGGTGCGCATGGTGACTGTTGAATTCAATCACGATGCAATTTCTGTGTATCATCAACACTATGATAGTCCACAGACTACAGAATGCTTCCAGATGTGCATCGGAAACTACTACTGCTCTTCCAGGGAACGATCAAAGCGTAGACTGTTTGAGACATTACTCCCAAGGAGGAAAGTGCGCATGGTGACTGTTGTATTCAATCCCGATGCAATTTCTGTTTTTCATCAACACTCTGATAGTCCACAGGTTACAGAATGCCTCCAGATGTGCATCGGAAACTACTACTGGTCTTCCAGGGAACGATCAAAACGTAAACTATTTGAGACATTACTCCCATGGAAGAAAGTGCACATGGTGACTGTTGTATTCAATCCCGATGCAATTTCTGTGTTTCAACAACACTCTGATAGTCCACAGATTACAGAATGCCTCCAGATATGCATCGGAAACTACTACTGGTCTTCCAGGGAACGAACAAAGCGTAGACTGTTTGAGACATTACTCCCATGGAGGAAAATGCGAATGGTGACTGTTGTATTCAATCCCGATGCAATTTCTGTGTTTCAGCAACACTCTGATAGTCCACAGATTACAGAATGACACCAGATGTGCATCGGAAACTACTACTGGTCTTACAGGGAACGATCAAAGCGTAGACTGTTGAGACATTACTCCAGTGGAGGAAAGTGCGCATGGTGACTGTTGTATTCAATCCCGATGCAATTTCTGTGTTTCATCAACACTCCGATAGTGCACAGATTACAGAATGATACCAGATGTGCATTGGAAAGAACTACTGGTCTTCCAGGGAACGATCAAAGCGTAGACTGTTTGAGAAATTACTCCCGTGGAGGAAAGTGCGCATGGTGACTGTTGTATTTAATCCCGATGCAATTTCTGTGTTTCATCAACACTCTGATAGTCCACAGATTACAGAATGCCTCCAGATGTGCATCGGAAACTACTACTGGTTATCCAGGGAAAGATAAAGGCGTAGACTGTTTGAGACAATACTCTCATGGAGGAAAGTGCCATGGTGACTGTTGTATTCAACCCCGATGCAATTTCTGTGTTCCATCAACACTCAGATAGTTTACAGGTTACAGAATGCCTCCAGATGTGCATCGGAAACTGCTACAGGTCTTCCAGGGAACGATCAAAGCGTAGACTGTTTCACACATTACTCCCATGGAGGAAAGTGCGCATGGTGACTGTTGTATTCAATCCCGATGCAATTTCTGTGTTTCATCAACACTTTGAAGGTCCACAGATTACAGTATGCCTCCAGATGTGCATCGGCATCATCTACTGGTCTTCCAGGGAACGATCAAAGCGTAGACTGTTGAAACTTTACTCCAATGGAGAAAAGTCCGAATGGTGACTGTTGTATTCAATCCCGAGGCAACTTCTGTGTTTCAACAACACTCTGATAGTAAACAGATATAAGTGTGCCTCCAGATGTGCATCGGAAACTACTACTGGTCTTCCAGGGAACGATCAAAGCGTAGACTGTTGAGACATTACTCCCACGGAGGAAAGTGCGCATGGTGACTGTTGTATTCAATCCCGATGCAATTTCTGTGTTTCATCAACACTCTGATAGTCCACAGAATGCAGAATGCTTCCAGATGTGCATCGGAAACTACTACTGGTTTTCCAGGGAGCGATCAAAGCGTAGACTGTATGAGGCATTACTCCCATTGGGGAAAGTGCGCATGGTAACAGTTGTATTCAATCCCGATGCAACTTCTGTGTTCATCAACACTCTCATAGTCCACAGATTACAGAATGCCTCCTGATATGCATCGGAAACTACTACTAGTATTCCAGGGAACGATCAAAGCGTAAACTGTTTGAGACATTACTCCCATGGAGGAAGGTGCGCATGGTGACTGTTGAATTCAATCACGATGCAATTTCTGTGTATCATCAACACTATGATAGTCCACAGACTACAGAATGCTTCCAGATGTGCATCGGAAACTACTACTGCTCTTCCAGGGAACGATCAAAGCGTAGACTGTTTGAGACATTACTCCCAAGGAGGAAAGTGCGCATGGTGACTGTTGTATTCAATCCCGATGCAATTTCTGTTTTTCATCAACACTCTGATAGTCCACAGGTTACAGAATGCCTCCAGATGTGCATCGGAAACTACTACTGGTCTTCCAGGGAACGATCAAAACGTAAACTGTTTGAGACATTACTCCCATGGAAGAAAGTGCACATGGTGACTGTTGTATTCAATCCCGATGCAATTTCTGTGTTTCAACAACACTCTGATAGTGCACAGATTACAGAATGCCTCCAGATGTGCATCGGAAACTACTACTGGTCTTCCAGGGAACGATCAAAGCGTAGACTGTTTGAGACATTACTCCCATGGAGGAAAATGCGAATGGTGACTGTTGTATTCAATCCCGATGCAATTTCTGTGTTTCAGCAACACTCTGATAGTCCACAGATTACAGAATGACACCAGATGTGCATCGGAAACTACTACTGGTCTTACAGGGAACGATCAAAGCGTAGACTGTTGAGACATTACTCCAATGGAGGAAAGTGCGCATGGTGACAGTTGTATTCAATCCCGATGCAATTTCTGTGTTTCATCAACACTCCGATAGTGCACAGATTACAGAATGATACCAGATGTGCATCGGAAAGAACTACTGGTCTTCCAGGGAACGATCAAAGCGTAGACTGTTTGAGACATTACTCCCGTGGAGGAAAGTGCGCATGGTGACTGTTGTATTTAATCCCGATGCAATTTCTGTGTTTCATCAACACTCTGATAGTCCACAGATTACAGAATGCCTCCAGATGTGCATCGGAAACTACTACTGGTCATCCAGGGAACGATAAAGGCGTAGACTGTTTGAGACAATACACTCATGGAGGAAAGTGCCATGGTGACTGTTGTATTCAATCCCGATGCAATTTCTGTGTTCCATCAACACTCAGTTAGTTTACAGGCTACAGAATGCCTCCAGATGTGCATCGGAAACTGCTACAGGTCTTACAGGGAACGATCAAAGCGTAGACTGTTTCACACATTACTCCCATGGAGGAAAGTGCGCATGGTGACTGTTGTATTCAATCCCGATGCAATTTCTGTGTTTCATCAACACTTTGAAGGTCCACAGATTACAGTATGCCTCCAGATGTGCATCGGAATCATCTACTGGTCTTCCAGGGAACGATCAAAGCGTAGACTGTTTGAGACATTACTCCCATGGAGGAAAGTGCGCATGGTGACTGTTGTATTCAGTCCCAATGCAATTTCTGTGTTTCAACAACACTCTGATAGTCCACAGATTACAGAATGCCTCCAGATGTGCATCGGAATCTACTACTGGTTTTCCAGCGAACGATCAAAGCGTAGACTCTTTGAGACATTACTCCCAAGGAGGAAAGTGCGCATGGTGACTGTTGTATTCAATCCCGATGCAATTTCTGTGTTTCAACAACACTTTGAAGGTCCACAGGTTACAGAATGCCTCCATATGTGAATCGATACTACTACTGGTCTTCCAGGGAACGATCAAAGCGTAGACTGTTTAAGACATTACTCCCGTGGAGTAAAGTGCGGATGGTGACTGTTATATTCAATCCCGATGCAATTTCTGTGTTTCAACAACACTCTGATAGTCCACAGATTACAGATTGCCACCAGATGTCCATCGGAAACTACTACTGGTATTCCAGGGAACGATCAAAGCGTAGACTGTTTGAGACATTACTTCCATGGAGGAAAGTGGTCATGGTGATGTTGTATTCAATCCCAATGCAATTTCTGTGTTTCATTAGCACTCGGATAGTCCACAGATTACAGAATGCCTCCAGATGTGCATCGGAAACCACTACTGGTCTTGAGGGAGCGATCAATGCGATGACAGTTTGAGACATTACTCCAATGTAGAAATGTACGCATGGTGCCTGTTGTATTCAATCCCGATGCAATTTCTGCGTTTCATCAATACTTTGAAGGTCCACAGATTACAGAATGCCTCCATATGTGAATCGAAACTACTACTGGTCTTCCAGGGAACGATCAAAGCGTAGAATGTTTAAGACATTACTCCCATGGAGTAAAGTGCGGATGGTGACTGTTATATTCAATCCCGATGCAATTTCTGTGTTTCAACAACACTCTGATAGTCCACAGATTACAGAATGCCTCCAGTTGTGCATCGGAAACTACTACTGGTCTTCCAAGGAACGATCAAAGCGTAGACTGTTTGAGACATTACTCCCATGGAGGAAAGTGCGCATGGTGTCTGTTGTATTCAATCCCGATGCAATTAAAGTGTTTCAACGACACTCTGATAGTCCACAGATTACAGAAGGCCTCCAGTTGTGTATATGAAACTGCTACTGGTCTTCCAGGGAGCGATCAAAGCGTAGACTGTTTGAGACATTACTCCTACGTAGGAAAGTGCGGTGGTGACTGTTGTATTCAATCCCGATGCAATTTCTGTGTTTCATCAATACTCTGATAGTCCACAAATTACAGAATGCCTCCAGACGTGCATCGGAAGCTACTACTGGTCCTCCAGGCAACGATCAAAGCGTAGACATTTTGAGACATTACTCCTATGGATGAAAGTGAGCATGGTGAATGTTGTATTCAATCCCGATGCAATTTCAGTGTTTCAACAACACTCTGATAGTCCACAGATTACAGAATGCCTCCAGATGTGCATCGGAAACTACTACTGGTCTTCCAGGGAACGATCAAAGCGTAGACTGTTTGAAACTTTACTCCAATGGAGAAAAGTCCGAATGGTGACTGTTGTATTCAATCCCGAGGCAATTTCTGTGTTTCAACAACACTCTGATAGTAAACAGATAAAAGTGTGCCTCCAGATGTGCATCGGAAACTACTACTGGTCTTCCAGGGAACGATCAAAGCGTAGACTGTTGAGACATTACTCCCATGGAGGAAAGTGCGCATGGTGACTGTTGTATTCAATCCCGATGCAATTTCTGTGTTTCATCAACACTCTGATAGTCCACAGATTACAGAATGCTTCCAGATGTGTATCGGAAACTACTACTGGTCATCCAGGGAGCGATCAAAGCGTAGACTGTTTGAGACATTACTCCCATGGAGGAAAATGCGAATGGTGACTGTTGTATTCAATCCCGATGCAATTTCTGTGTTTCATCAACACTCCGATAGTGCACAGATTACAGAATGATACCAGATGTGCATCGGAAAGAACTACTGGTCTTCCAGGGAACGATCAAAGCGTAGACTGTTTGAGACATTACTCCCGTGGAGGAAAGTGCGCATGGTGACTGTTGTATTCAATCCCGATGCAATTTCTGTGTTTCATCAACACTCTGATAGTCCACAGATTACAGAATGCCTCCAGATGTGCATCGGAAACTACTACTGGTCATCCAGGGAACGATAAAGGCGTAGACTGTTTGAGACATTACTCTCATGGAGGAAAGTGCCATGGTGACTGTTGTATTCAATCCCGATGCAATTTCTGTGTTCCATCAACACTCAGTTAGTTTACAGGTTACAGAATGCCTCCAGATGTGCATCGGAAACTGCTACAGGTCTTCCAGGTCACGATCAAAGCGTCGACTGTTTCACACATTACTCCCATGGAGGAAAGTGCGCATGGTGACTGTTGTATTCAATCCCGATGCAATTTCTGTGTTTCACCAACACTTTGAAGGTCCACAGATTACAGTATGCCTCCAGATGTGCATCGGAATCATCTACTGGTCGTCCAGGGAAAGATCAAACCGTAGACTGTTTGAGACATTACTCCCATGGAGGAAAGTGCGCATGGTGACTGTTGTATTCAATCCCGATGCAATTTCTGTGTTTCAACAACACTCTGATAGTCCACAGAATACAGAATGCCTCCAGATGTGCATCGGAATCTACTACTGGTGTTCCAGCGAACGATCAAAGCGTAGACTCTTTGAGACATTACTCCCAAGGACGAAAGTGCGCATGGTGAATGTTGTATTCAATCCCGTTGCAATTTCTGTGTTTCAACAACACTTTGAAGGTCCACAGATTACAGAATGCCTCCATATGTGAATCGATACTACTACTGGTCTTCCAGGGAACGATCAAAGCGTAGACTGTTTAAGACATTACCCCTGTGGAGTAAAGTGCGGATGGTGACTGTTATATTCAATCCCGATGCAATTTCTGTGTTTCAACAACACTCTGATAGTCCACAGATTACAGAATGCCACCAGATGTGCATCGGAAACTAATACTGGTCTTCCAGGGAACGATCAAAGCGTAGACTGTTTGAGACGTTACTTCCATGGAGGAAAGTCCTCATGATGACTGTTGTATTCATTCCCGATGCAATTTGTGTGTTTCAACAACACTCTGATAGTGAACAGATTACAGAATGCCTCCAGATGTGCATCGGAAACTACTACTGGTCTTCCAAGGAACGATCAAAGCTTAGACTGTTTGAGACATTACTCCCATGGAGGAAAGTGGTCATGGTGATGTTGTATTCAATCCCGAAGCAATTTCTGTGTTTCATTAGCACTCGGATAGTCCACAGATTACAGAATGCCTCCAGATGTGCATCGGAAACCACTACTGGTCTTGAGAGAGCGATCAATGCGATGACAGTTTGAGACATTACTCCAATGTAGAAATGTACGCATGGTGCCTGTTGTATTGAATCCCGATGTTATTTCTGTGTTTCATTAGCACTCGGATAGTCCGCAGATTACAGAATGCCTCCAGATGTGCATCGGAATCTGCAACTGGTCTTCCAGGGAACGATCAAATCGTAGACTGTTTGAGACATTACTCCCATTGAGGAAAGTGCGCATGGTGTCTGTTGTATTCAATCCCGATGCAATTAAAGTGTTTCAACGACACTCTGATAGTCCACAGATTACAGAATGCCTCCAGATGTGCATCGGAAACTACTACTGGTCTTCCAGGGAACGATCAAAGCGTAGACTTTTTGAGACATTACTCCTATGGATGAAAGCGAGCATGGTGACTTTTGTATTCAATCCCGAGGCAATTTCTGTGTTTCAACAACACTCTGATAGTCAACAGACAACAGAATGCCTCCAGATGTGCATCGGAAACTACAACTGGTCTTCCAGGGAACGATCAAAGCGTAGACTGTTTGAGACATTACTCCTATGTAGGAAAATGCGCATGGTGACTGTTGTATTCAATCCCGATGCAATATATGTGTTTCATCAACACTCTGATAGTCCACAGGTTACAGAATGCCTCCAGATGTGCATCGGAAACTACTACTGGTCTTCCAGGGAACGATCAAATCGTAAACTGTTTGAGACATTACTCCCATGGAAGAAAGTGCACATGGTGACTGTTGTATTCAATCCCGATGCAATTTCTGTGTTTCAACCACACTCTGATAATCCACAGATTACAGAATGCCCCCAGATGTGCATCGGAATCTACTACTGGCCTTCCAGCGAACGATCAAGGCGTAGACTCTTCGAGACATTACTCCCAAGGAGGAAAGTGCGCATGGTGACTGTTGTATTCAACCCCGATGCAATTTCTGTGTTTTATCAACACTTTGAAGGTCCACAGATTACAGTATGCCTCCAGATGTGCATCGGAATCATCTACTGGTCTTCTAGGGAACGATCAATGCGTAGACTGTTTGAGACATTACTCCCATGGAGGAAAGTGCGCATGGTGACTGTTGTATTCAATCCCCATGCAATTTCTGTGTTTCATCAACACTTTGAAGGTCCACAGATTACAGAATGCCTCCATATGTGAATCGAAACTACTACTGGTCTTCCAGGGAACGTTCAAAGCGTAGACTGTTTGAAACTTTACTCCCATGGAGAAAAGTCCGAATGGTGACTGTTGTATTCAATCCCGAGGCAATTTCTGTGTTTCAACAACACTCTGATAGTAAACAGATAACAGAATGCCTCCAGATGTGCATCGGAAACTACTACTGGTCTTCCAGGGAACGGTCAAAGCGTAGACTGTTTCACACATTACTCCCATGGAGGACTGTTCGCATGGTGACTGTTGTATTCAATCCCGATGCAATTAAAGTGTTTCAACGACACTCTGATAGTCCACAGATTACAGAATGCCTCCAGATGTGCATTGGAAACTACTACTGGTCTTCCACGGAGTCATCAAAGCGTAGACTGTATGAGGCATTACTCCCATTGGGGAAAGTGCGCATGATAATTGTTGTATTCAATCCCGATGCAACTTCTGTGTTCATCAACAGTCTCATAGTCCACAGATTACAGAATGCCTCCAGATGTGCATCGGAATCTACTACTGGCCTTCCAGCGAACGATCAAAGCGTAGACTCTTCGAGACATTACTCCCAAGGAGGAAAGTGCGCATGGTGACTGTTGTATTCAATCCCGATGCAATTTCTGTGTTTCATCAACACTTTGAAGGTCCACAGATTACAGTATGCCTCCAGATGTGCATCGGAATCATCTACTGGTCTTCCAGGGAACGATCAAACCGTAGACAGTTTGAGACGTTACTTCCATGGAGGAAAGTCCTCATGATGACTGTTGTATTCATTCCCGATGCAATTTGTGTGTTTCAACAACACTCTGATAGTGAACAGATTACAGAATGCCTCCAGATGTGCATTGGAATCTACTACTGGTTTTCCAGCGAACGATCAAAGCGTAGACTCTTTGAGACATTACTCCCAAGGACGAAAGTGCGCATGGTGACTGTTGTATTCAATCCCGATGCAATTTCTGTGTTTCAACAACACTTTGAAGGTCCACAGATTACAGAATGCCTCCATAAGTGAATCGATACTACTACTGGTATTCCAGGGAACGATCAAAGCGTAGACTGTTTGAGACATTACTCCCATGGAGGAAAGTGCGAATGGTGACTGTTGTATTCAGTCCCAATGCAATTTCTGTGTTTCAACAACACTCTGATAGTCCACAGATTACAGAATGCCTCCAGATGTGCATCGGAATCTACTACTGGTTTTCCAGCGAACGATCAAAGCGTAGACTCTTTGAGACATTACTCCCAAGGAGGAAAGTGCGCATGGTGACTGTTGTATTCAATCCCGATGCAATTTCTGTGTTTCAACAACACTTTGAAGGTCCACAGATTACAGAATGCCTCCATATGTGAATCGATACTACTACTGGTCTTCCAGGGAACGATCAAAGCGTAGACTGTTTAAGACATTACTCCCGTGGAGTAAAGTGCGGATGGTGACTGTTATATTCAATCCCGATGCAATTTCTGTGTTTCAACAACACTCTGATAGTCCACAGATTACAGATTGCCACCAGATGTCCATCGGAAACTACTACTGGTATTCCAGGGAACGATCAAAGCGTAGACTGTTTGAGACATTACTCCCATGGAGGAAAGTGGTCATGGTGATGTTGTATTCAATCCCAATGCAATTTCTGTGTTTCATTAGCACTCGGATAGTCCACAGATTACAGAATGCCTCCAGATGTGCATCGGAAACCACTACTGGTCTTGAGGGAGCGATCAATGCGATGACAGTTTGAGACATTACTCCAATGTAGAAATGTACGCATGGTGCCTGTTGTATTCAATCCCGATGCAATTTCTGTGTTTCATTAGCACTCGGATAGTCCGCAGATTACAGAATGCCTACAGATGTGCATCGGAATCTGCAACTGGTCTTCCAGGGAACGATCAAATCGTAGACTGTTTGAGACATTACTCCCATGGAGGAAAGTGCGCATGGTGACTGTTGTATTCAATCCCCATGCAATTTCTGTGTTTCATCAACACTTTGAAGGTCCACAGATTACAGAATGCCTCCATATGTGAATCGAAACTACTACTGGTCTTCCAGGGATCGTTCAAAGCGTAGACTGTTTGAAACTTTACTCCCATGGAGAAAAGTCCGAATGGTGACTGTTGTATTCAATCCCGAGGCAATTTCTGTGTTTCAACAACACTCTGATAGTAAACAGATAACAGAATGCCTCCAGATGAGCATCGGAAACTACTACTGGTCTTCCAGGGAACGATCAAAGCGTAGACTGTTTCACACATTACTCCCATGGAGCAAAGTTCGCATGGTGACTGTTGTATTCAATCCCGATGCAATTAAAGTGTTTCAACGACACTCTGATAGTCCACAGATTACAGAATGCCTCCAGATGTGCATTGGAAACTACTACTGGTCTTCCAGGGAGTGATCAAAGCGTAGACTGTATGAGGCATTACTCCCATTGGGGAAAGTGCGCATGGTAATTGTTGTATTCAATCCCGATGCAACTTCTGTGTTCATCAACAGTCTCATAGTCCACAGATACAGAATGCCTCCAGATGTGCATCGGAATCTACTACTGGCCTTCCAGCGAACGATCAAAGCGTAGACTCTTCGAGACATTACTCCCAAGGAGGAAAGTGCGCATGGTGACTGTTGTATTCAATCCCGATGCAATTTCTGTGTTTCATCAACACTTTGAAGGTCCACAGATTACAGTATGCCTCCAGATGTGCATCGGAATCATCTACTGGTCTTCTAGGGAACAATCAAAGCGTAGACTGTTTGAGACATTACTCCCATGGAGGAAAGTGCTCATGGTGACTGTTGTATTCAATCCCGATGCAATTTCTGTGTTTCAACAACACTCTGATAGTCCACAGATTACAGAATGCCTCCAGATGTGCATCGGAATCTACTACTGGCCTTCTAGCGAACGATCAAAGCGTAGACTCTTTGAGACATTACTCCCAAGGAGGAAAGTGCGTATGGTGACTGTTGTATTCAATCCCGATGCAATTTCTGTGTTTCATCAACACTCTGATAGAGCACAGATTACAGAATGATACCAGATGTGCATCGGAAAGAACTACTGGTCTTCCAGGGAACGATCAAAGCGTAGACTGTTTCAGACATTACTCCCGTGGAGGAAAGTGCGGATGGTGACTGTTATATTCAATCCCGATGCAATTTCTGTGTTTCAACAACTCTCTGATAGTCCACAGATTACAGAATGCTCCAGATGTGCATCGGAAACTACTACTGGTCTTCCAGGGAACGATCAAAGCGTAGACTGTTTGAGGCATTACTCCCATGGAGGAAAATGCGAATGGTGACTTGTATTCAATCCCGATGCAATTTCTGTGTTTAAGCAACACTCTGATAGTCCACAGCTTACAGAATGCCACCAGATGTGCATCGGAAACTACTACTGGTCTTACAGGGACCGATCAAAGCGTAGACTGTTGAGAGATTACTCCAGTGGAGGAAAGTGCGCATGGTGACTGTTGTATTCAATCCCGATGCAATTTCTGTGTTTCATCAACACTCTGATAGTGCACAGATTACAGAATGATACCAGATGTGCATCGGAAAGAACTACTGGTCTTCCAGGGAACGATCAAAGCGTAGACTGTTTGAGACATTACTCCCGTGGAGGAAAGTGCGCATGGTGACTGTTGTATTCAATCCCGATGCAATTTCTGTGTTTCATCAACACTCTGATAGTACACAGATTACAGAATGCCTCCAGATGTGCATCGGAAACTACTACTGGTCTTCCAGGGAACGATAAAGGCGTAGACTGTTTGAGACATTACACTCATGGAGGAAAGTGCCATGGTGACTGTTGTATTCAATCACGATGCAATTTCTGTGTTTCATTAACCCTTTGAAGGTCCACTGATTACAGAATGCCTCCAGATGTGCATCGGAAACTACTACTGGTCTTCGAGGAAACGATCAAAGCATTGACTGTTTGAGACATTACTCGCATTGGAAGAAAGTGCGCATGGTGACTGTTGTATTCAATCCCGATGCAATTTCTGTGTTTCATCAACACTCAATTAGTCCACAGATTACAGAATGCCTCCAGATGTGCATCCGAAACTACTACTGGTCTTCCAGGGAACGATCAAAGCGTAGACTGTTTGAGACATTTCTCGCATGGAGGAAAGTGCGCATGGTGACTGTTGTATTCAAACCCGATGCAATTTCTGTCTTTTATCAACACCCGGATAGACCACAGATTACAGTATACCTCCAGATGTGCATCGGAAACTACTACTGGTCTTCCAAGGAACGATCAAAGCTTAGACCGTTTGAGACTTTACTCCCATGGAGAAAAGTGGTCATGGTGACTGTTGTATTCAGTCCCAATGCAATTTCTGTGTTTCAACAACACTCTGATAGTCCACAGATTACAGAATGCCTCCAGATGTGCATCGGAATCTACTACTGGTTTTCCAGCGAACGATCAAAGCGTAGACTCTTTGAGACATTACTCCCAAGGAGGAAAGTGCGCATGGTGACTGTTGTATTCAATCCCGATGCAATTTCTGTGTTTCAACAACACTTTGAAGGTCCACAGATTACAGAATGCCTCCATATGTGAATCGATACTACTACTGGTCTTCCAGGGAACGATCAAAGCGTAGACTGTTTAAGACATTACTCCCGTGGAGTAAAGTGCGGATGGTGACTGTTATATTCAATCCCGATGCAATTTCTGTGTTTCAACAACACTCTGATAGTCCACAGATTACAGATTGCCACCAGATGTCCATCGGAAACTACTACTGGTATTCCAGGGAACGATCAAAGCGTAGACTGTTTGAGACATTACTCCCATGGAGGAAAGTGGTCATGGTGATGTTGTATTCAATCCCAATGCAATTTCTGTGTTTCATTAGCACTCGGATAGTCCACAGATTACAGAATGCCTCCAGATGTGCATCGGAAACCACTACTGGTCTTGAGGGAGCGATCAATGCGATGACAGTTTGAGACATTACTCCAATGTAGAAATGTACGCATGGTGCCTGTTGTATTCAATCCCGATGCAATTTCTGTGTTTCATTAGCACTCGGATAGTCCGCAGATTACAGAATGCCTCCAGATGTGCATCGGAATCTGCAACTGGTCTTCCAGGGAACGATCAAATCGTAGACTGTTTGAGACATTACTCCCATGGAGGAAAGTGCGCATGGTGACTGTTGTATTCAATCCCCATGCAATTTCTGTGTTTCATCAACACTTTGAAGGTCCACAGATTACAGAATGCCTCCATATGTGAATCGAAACTACTACTGGTCTTCCAGGGAACGTTCAAAGCGTAGACTGTTTGAAACTTTACTCCCATGGAGAAAAGTCCGAATGGTGACTGTTGTATTCAATCCCGAGGCAATTTCTGTGTTTCAACAACACTCTGATAGTAAACAGATAACAGAATGCCTCCAGATGAGCATCGGAAACTACTACTGGTCTTCCAGGGAACGATCAAAGCGTAGACTGTTTCACACATTACTCCCATGGAGCAAAGTTCGCATGGTGACTGTTGTATTCAATCCCGATGCAATTAAAGTGTTTCAACGACACTCTGATAGTCCACAGATTACAGAATGCCTCCAGATGTGCATTGGAAACTACTACTGGTCTTCCAGGGAGTGATCAAAGCGTAGACTGTATGAGGCATTACTCCCATTGGGGAAAGTGCGCATGGTAATTGTTGTATTCAATCCCGATGCAACTTCTGTGTTCATCAACAGTCTCATAGTCCACAGATTACAGAATGCCTCCAGATGTGCATCGGAATCTACTACTGGCCTTCCAGCGAACGATCAAAGCGTAGACTCTTCGAGACATTACTCCCAAGGAGGAAAGTGCGCATGGTGACTGTTGTATTCAATCCCGATGCAATTTCTGTGTTTCATCAACACTTTGAAGGTCCACAGATTACAGTATGCCTCCAGATGTGCATCGGAATCATCTACTGGTCTTCTAGGGAACAATCAAAGCGTAGACTGTTTGAGACATTACTCCCATGGAGGAAAGTGCTCATGGTGACTGTTGTATTCAATCCCGATGCAATTTCTGTGTTTCAACAACACTCTGATAGTCCACAGATTACAGAATGCCTCCAGATGTGCATCGGAATCTACTACTGGCCTTCTAGCGAACGATCAAAGCGTAGACTCTTTGAGACATTACTCCCAAGGAGGAAAGTGCGTATGGTGACTGTTGTATTCAATCCCGATGCAATTTCTGTGTTTCATCAACACTTTGAAGGTCCACAGATTACAGAATGCCTCCATATGTGAATCGAAACTACTACTGGTCTTCCAGGGAACGATCAAAGCGTAGACTGTTTAAGACATTACTCCCATGGAGTAAAGTGCGGATGGTGACTGTTATATTCAATCCCGATGCAATTTCTGTGTTTCAACAACACTCTGATAGTCCACAGATTACAGAATGCTCCAGATGTGCATCGGAAACTACTACTGGTCTTCCAGGGAACGATCAAAGCGTAGACTGTTTGAGGCATTACTCCCATGGAGGAAAATGCGAATGGTGACTTGTATTCAATCCCGATGCAATTTCTGTGTTTAAGCAACACTCTGATAGTCCACAGCTTACAGAATGCCACCAGATGTGCATCGGAAACTACTACTGGTCTTACAGGGACCGATCAAAGCGTAGACTGTTGAGAGATTACTCCAGTGGAGGAAAGTGCGCATGGTGACTGTTGTATTCAATCCCGATGCAATTTCTGTGTTTCATCAACACTCTGATAGTGCACAGATTACAGAATGATACCAGATGTGCATCGGAAAGAACTACTGGTCTTCCAGGGAACGATCAAAGCGTAGACTGTTTGAGACATTACTCCCGTGGAGGAAAGTGCGAATGGTGACTGTTGTATTCAATCCCGATGCAATTTCTGTGTTTCATCAACACTCTGATAGTACACAGATTACAGAATGCCTCCAGATGTGCATCGGAAACTACTACTGGTCTTCCAGGGAACGATAAAGGCGTAGACTGTTTGAGACATTACACTCATGGAGGAAAGTGCCATGGTGACTGTTGTATTCAATCACGATGCAATTTCTGTGTTTCATTAACCCTTTGAAGGTCCACTGATTACAGAATGCCTCCAGATGTGCATCGGAAACTACTACTGGTCTTCGAGGAAACGATCAAAGCATAGACTGTTTGAGACATTACTCGCATTGGAAGAAAGTGCGCATGGTGACTGTTGTATTCAATCCCGATGCAATTTCTGTGTTTCATCAACACTCAATTAGTCCACAGATTACAGAATGCCTCCAGATGTGCATCCGAAACTACTACTGGTCTTCCAGGGAACGATCAAAGCGTAGACTGTTTGAGACATTTCTCGCATGGAGGAAAGTGCGCATGGTGACTGTTGTATTCAAACCCGATGCAATTTCTGTCTTTTATCAACACCCGGATAGACCACAGATTACAGTATACCTCCAGATGTGCATCGGAAACTACTACTGGTCTTCCAAGGAACGATCAAAGCTTAGACCGTTTGAGACTTTACTCCCATGGAGAAAAGTGGTCATGGTGATGTTGTATTCAATCCCGATGCAATTTCTGTGTTTCATTAGCACTCGGATAGTCCACAGATTACAGAATGCCTCGAGATGTGCATCGGAAACCACTACTGGTGTTGAGGGAGCGATCAAAGCATAGACTGTTTGAGACGTTACTCCCATGGAGGAAAGTGCGCATGGTGTCTGTTGTATTCAATCCCGATGCAATTAAAGTGTTTCAACGACACTCTGATAGTCCACAGATTACAGAATGCCTCCAGATGTGCATCGGAAACTACTACTGGTCTTCCAGGGAACGATCAAAGCGTAGACTGTTTGAGACATTACTCCCATGGAAGAAAGTCCGCATGGTGACTGTTGTATTAAATCTCGGAGCAATTTCTGAGATCATCAACACTCCGATAGTCCACAGATTACAGAATGCAACCAGATGTGCATCGGATTCTACTACTGGTCTTCCAGGGAGAGATCAAAGCGTAAACTGTTTCAGACATTACTCCCATGGAGGAAAGTGCGCATTATGACTGTTGAATTCAATTACGATGCAATTTCGGTGTTTCATCAATACTCTGATAGTCCACAGATTACAGAATGCTTCCAGTTGTGCATATGAAACTGCTACTGGTCTTCCAGGGAGCGATCAAAGCGTAGACTGTTTGAGACATTACTCCTACGTAGGAAAGTGCGGTGGTGACTGTTGTATTCAATCCCGATGCAATTTCTGTGTTTCATCAACACTCTGATAGTCCACAAATTACAGAATGAATCCTGACGTTCATCGGAAACTACTACTGGTCTTACAGGGAACGATCAAAGCGTAGACTTTTTGAGACATTACTCCCATGGATGAAAGTGCGCATGGTGACTGTTGTATTCAATCCCGAGGCAATTTCTGTGTTTCAACAACACTCTGATAGTCAACAGACTACAGAATGCCTCCAGATGTGCATCAGAAACTTTAACTGGTCTTCCAGGGAACGATCAAAGCGTAGACTGTTTGAGACATTACTCCTATGTAGGAAAGTGCGCATGGTGACTGTTGTATTCAATCCCGATGCAATATATGTGTTTCATCAACACTCTGATAGTCCACAGGTTACAGAATGCCTACAGATGTGCATCGGAAACTACTACTGGTCTTCCAGGGAACGATCAAATCGTAAACTGTTTGAGACATTACTCCCATGGAAGAAAGTGCACATGGTGACTGTTGTATTCAATCCCCATGCAATTTCTGTGTTTCAACCACACTCTGATAATCCACAGATTACAGAATGCCCCCAGATGTGCATCGGAATCTACTACTGGCCTTCCAGCGAACGATCAAAGCGTAGACTCTTCGAGACATTACTCCCAAGGAGGAAAGTGCGCATGGTGACTGTTGTATTCAATCCCGATGCAATTTCTGTGTTTCATCAACACTTTAAAGGTCCACAGATTACAGTATTCCTCCAGATGTGCATCGGAATCATCTACTGGTCTTCCAGGGAACGATCAAAGCGTAGACTGTTTCACACATTACTCCCATGGAGGAAAGTTCGCATGGTGACTGTTGTATTCAATCCCGATGCAATTAAAGTGTTTCAACGACACTCTGATAGTCCACAGATTACAGAATGCCTCCAGATGTGCATTGGAAACTACTACTGGTCTTCCAGGGAGTGATCAAAGCGTAGACTGTATGAGGCATTACTCCCATTGGGGAAAGTGCGCATGGTAATTGTTGTATTCAATCCCGATGCAACTTCTGTGTTCATCAACAGTCTCATAGTCCACAGATTACAGAATGCCTCCAGATGTGCATCGGAAACTACTACTGGTCTTCCAGGGAACGATCAAGGCGTAGACTTTTTGAGACATTACTCCTATGGATGAAAGCGAGCATGGTGACTGTTGTATTCAATCCCGAGGCAATTTCTGTGTTTCAACAACACTCTGATAGTCAACAGACTACAGAATGCCTCCAGATGTGCATCGGAAACTTTAACTGGTCTTCCAGGGAACGATCAAAGCGTAGACTGTTTGAGACATTACTCCTATGTAGGAAAGTGCGCATGGTGACTGTTGTATTCAATCCCGATGCAATATATGTGTTTCATCAACACTCTGATAGTCCACAGGTTACAGAATGCCTCCAGATGTGCATCGGAAACTACTACTGGTCTTCCAGGGAACGATCAAATCGTAAACTGTTTGAGACATTACTCCCATGGAAGAAAGTGCACATGGTGACTGTTGTATTCAATCCCGATGCAATTTCTGTGTTTCAACCACACTCTGATAATCCACAGATTACAGAATGCCCCCAGATGTGCATCGGAATCTACTACTGGCCTTCCAGCGAACGATCAAAGCGTAGACTCTTCGAGACATTACTCCCAAGGAGGAAAGTGCGCATGGTGACTGTTGTATTCAATCCCGATGCAATTTCTGTGTTTCATCAACACTTTGAAGGTCCACAGATTACAGTATGCCTCCAGATGTGCATCGGAATCATCTACTGGTCTTCTAGGGAACGATCAATGCGTAGACTGTTTGAGACATTACTCCCATGGAGGAAAGTGCGCATGCTGACTGTTGTATTCAATCCCCATGCAATTTCTGTGTTTCATCAACACTTTGAAGGTCCACAGATTACAGAATGCCTCCATATGTGAATCGAAACTACTACTGGTCTTCCAGGGAACGTTCAAAGCGTAGACTGTTTGAAACTTTACTCCCATGGAGAAAAGTCCGAATGGTGACTGTTGTATTCAATCCCGAGGCAATTTCTGTGTTTCAACAACACTCTGATAGTAAACAGATAACAGAATGCCTCCAGATGAGCATCGGAAACTACTACTGGTCTTCCAGGGAACGATCAAAGCGTAGACTGTTTCACACATTACTCCCATGGAGGAAAGTTCGCATGGTGACTGTTGTATTCAATCCCGATGCAATTAAAGTGTTTCAACGACACTCTGATAGTCCACAGATTACAGAATGCCTCCAGATGTGCATTGGAAACTACTACTGGTCTTCCAGGGAGTGATCAAAGCGTAGACTGTATGAGGCATTACTCCCATTGGGGAAAGTGCGCATGGTAATTGTTGTATTCAATCCCGATGCAACTTCTGTGTTCATCAACAGTCTCATAGTCCACAGATTACAGAATGCCTCCAGATGTGCATCGGAATCTACTACTGGCCTTCCAGCGAACGATCAAAGCGTAGACTCTTCGAGACATTACTCCCAAGGAGGAAAGTGCGCATGGTGACTGTTGTATTCAATCCCGATGCAATTTCTGTGTTTCATCAACACTTTGAAGGTCCACAGATTACAGTATGCCTCCAGATGTGCATCGGAATCATCTACTGGTCTTCTAGGGAACAATCAAAGCGTAGACTGTTTGAGACATTACTCCCATGGAGGAAAGTGCTCATGGTGACTGTTGTATTCAATCCCGATGCAATTTCTGTGTTTCAACAACACTCTGATAGTCCACAGATTACAGAATGCCTCCAGATGTGCATCGGAATCTACTACTGGCCTTCTAGCGAACGATCAAAGCGTAGACTCTTTGAGACATTACTCCCAAGGAGGAAAGTGCGTATGGTGACTGTTGTATTCAATCCCGATGCAATTTCTGTGTTTCATCAACACTTTGAAGGTCCACAGATTACAGAATGCCTCCATATGTGAATCGAAACTACTACTGGTCTTCCAGGGAACGATCAAAGCGTAGACTGTTTAAGACATTACTCCCATGGAGTAAAGTGCGGATGGTGACTGTTATATTCAATCCCGATGCAATTTCTGTGTTTCAACAACACTCTGATAGTCCACAGATTACAGAACGCTCCAGATGTGCATCGGAAACTACTACTGGTCTTCCAGGGAACGATCAAAGCGTAGACTGTTTGAGGCATTACTCCCATGGAGGAAAATGCGAATGGTGACTTGTATTCAATCCCGATGCAATTTCTGTGTTTAAGCAACACTCTGATAGTCCACAGCTTACAGAATGCCACCAGATGTGCATCGGAAACTACTACTGGTCTTACAGGGACCGATCAAAGCGTAGACTGTTGAGAGATTACTCCAGTGGAGGAAAGTGCGCATGGTGACTGTTGTATTCAATCCCGATGCAATTTCTGTGTTTCATCAACACTCTGATAGTGCACAGATTACAGAATGATACCAGATGTGCATCGGAAAGAACTACTGGTCTTCCAGGGAACGATCAAAGCGTAGACTGTTTGAGACATTACTCCCGTGGAGGAAAGTGCGCATGGTGACTGTTGTATTCAATCCCGATGCAATTTCTGTGTTTCATCAACACTCTGATAGTACACAGATTACAGAATGCCTCCAGATGTGCATCGGAAACTACTACTGGTCTTCCAGGGAACGATAAAGGCGTAGACTGTTTGAGACATTACACTCATGGAGGAAAGTGCCATGGTGACTGTTGTATTCAATCACGATGCAATTTCTGTGTTTCATTAACCCTTTGAAGGTCCACTGATTACAGAATGCCTCCAGATGTGCATCGGAAACTACTACTGGTCTTCGAGGAAACGATCAAAGCATAGACTGTTTGAGACATTACTCGCATTGGAAGAAAGTGCGCATGGTGACTGTTGTATTCAATCCCGATGCAATTTCTGTGTTTCATCAACACTCAATTAGTCCACAGATTACAGAATGCCTCCAGATGTGCATCCGAAACTACTACTGGTCTTCCAGGGAACGATCAAAGCGTAGACTGTTTGAGACATTTCTCGCATGGAGGAAAGTGCGCATGGTGACTGTTGTATTCAAACCCGATGCAATTTCTGTCTTTTATCAACACCCGGATAGACCACAGATTACAGTATACCTCCAGATGTGCATCGGAAACTACTACTGGTCTTCCAAGGAACGATCAAAGCTTAGACCGTTTGAGACTTTACTCCCATGGAGAAAAGTGGTCATGGTGATGTTGTATTCAATCCCGATGCAATTTCTGTGTTTCATTAGCACTCGGATAGTCCACAGATTACAGAATGCCTCGAGATGTGCATCGGAAACCACTACTGGTGTTGAGGGAGCGATCAAAGCATAGACTGTTTGAGACGTTACTCCCATGGAGGAAAGTGCGCATGGTGTCTGTTGTATTCAATCCCGATGCAATTAAAGTGTTTCAACGACACTCTGATAGTCCACAGATTACAGAATGCCTCCAGATGTGCATCGGAAACTACTACTGGTCTTCCAGGGAACGATCAAAGCGTAGACTGTTTGAGACATTACTCCCATGGAAGAAAGTCCGCATGGTGACTGTTGTATTAAATCCCGGAGCAATTTCTGAGATCATCAACACTCCGATAGTCCACAGATTACAGAATGCAACCAGATGTGCATCGGATTCTACTACTGGTCTTCCAGGGAGAGAGCAAAGCGTAAACTGTTTCAGACATTACTCCCATGGAGGAAAGTGCGCATTATGACTGTTGAATTCAATTACGATGCAATTTCGGTGTTTCATCAATACTCTGATAGTCCACAGATTACAGAATGCTTCCAGTTGTGCATATGAAACTGCTACTGGTCTTCCAGGGAGCGATCAAAGCGTAGACTGTTTGAGACATTACTCCTACGTAGGAAAGTGCGGTGGTGACTGTTGTATTCAATCCCGATGCAATTTCTGTGTTTCATCAACACTCTGATAGTCCACAAATTACAGAATGAATCCTGACGTTCATCGAAACTACTACTGGTCTTACAGGGAACGATCAAAGCGTAGACCTTTTGAGACATTACTCCCATGGATGAAAGTGCGCATGGTGACTGTTGTATTCAATCCCGATGCAATTTCAGTGTTTCAACAACACTCTGATAGTCCACAGATTACAGAATGCCTCCAGATGTGCATCGGAAACTACTACTGGTCTTCCAGGGAACGATCAAAGCGTAGACTGTTTGAAACTTTGCTCCCATGGAGAAAAGTCCGAATGGTGACTGTTGTATTCAATCCCGAGGCTATTTCTGTGTTTCAACAACACTCTGATAGTAAACAGATAACAGAATGCCTCCAGATGTGCATCGGAAACTACTACTGGTCTTCCAGGGAACGATCAAAGCGTAGACTGTTGAGACATTACTCCCACGGAGGAAAATGCGCATGGTGACTGTTGTATTCAATCCCGATGCAATATCTGTGTTTCATCAACACACTGATAGTCCACAGATTACAGAATGCCTCCAGATGTGCATCGGAAACTACTACTGGTCTTCCAGGGAGCGATCAAAGCGTAGACTGTTTGAGGCATTACTCCCATTGGGGAAAGTGCGCATGGTAACTGTTGTATTCAATCCCGATGCAACTTCTATGTTCATCAACACTCTGATAGTCCACAGATTACAGAATGCCTCCTGATGTGCATCGGAAACTACTACTGGTATTCCAGGGAACGATCAAAGCGTAAACTGTTTGAGACATTACTCCCATGGAAGAAAGTGCACATGGTGACTGTTGTATTCAATCCCGATGCAATTTCTGTGTTTCAACAACACTCTGATAGTCCACAGTTTACAGAACGCCTCCAGATGTGCATCGGAATCTACTACTGGCCTTCCAGCGAACGATCAAAGCGTAGACTCTTCGAGACATTACTCCCAAGGAATAAAGTGCGCATGGTGACTGTTGTATTCAATCCCGATGCAATTTCTGTGTTTCATCAACACTTTAAAGGTCCACAGATTACAGTATGCCTCCAGATGTGCATCGGAATCATCTACTGGTCTTCCAGGGAACGATAAAAGCGTAGACTCTTTGAGACATTACTCCCAAGGAGGAAAGTGCGCATGGTGACTGTTATATGCAATCCCGATGCAATTTCTGTGTTTCAACAACACTCTGATAGTCCACAGATTACAGAATGCCTCCAGATGTGCATCGGAAACTACCACTGGTCTTCCAGGAAACGATCAAAGCGTAGACTTTTTGAGACATTACTCCCATGGAGGAAAGTGGTCATGGTGACTGTTGTATTCAATCCCGATGCAATTTCTTTGTTTCATCAACACTCTGATAGTCCACAGCTTACAGAATGCCACCAGATGTGCATCGGAAACTACTACTGGTCTTACAGGGAACGATAAAAGCGTAGACTGTTGAGACATTACTCCAGTGGAGGAAAGTGTGCATGGTGACTGTTGTATTCAATCCCGATGCAATTTCTGTGTTTCATCAACACTCTAATAGTGCACAGATTAAAGAATGATACCTGATGTGCATCGGAAAGAACTACTGGTCTTCCAGGGAACAATCAAAGCGTAGACTGTTTGAGACATTACTCCCGTGGAGGAAAGTGCGCATGGTGACTGTTGTATTCAATCCCGATGCAATTTCTGTGTTTCATCAAGACCCTGATAGTCCACAGATTACAGAATGCCTCCAGATGTGCATCGGAAACTACTACTGGTCTTCCAGGGAACGATCAAAGCGTAGAATGTTTAAGACATTACTCCCATGGAGTAAAGTGCGGATGGTGACTGTTATATTCAATCCCGATGCAATTTCTGTGTTTCAACAACACTCTGATAGTCCACAGATTACAGATTGAATCCAGATGTGCATCGGAAACTACTACTGGTCTTCCTGGGAACGAACAAAGCGTAGACTGTTTGAGGCATTACTCCCATGGAGGAAAATGCGCATGGTGACTGTTGTATTCAATCACGATGCAATTTCTGTTTTTCATCAACCCTTTGAAGGTCCACAGATTACAGAAAGCCTCCAGATGTGCATCGGAAACTACTACTGGTCTTCGAGGAAACGATCAAAGGATAGACTGTTTGAGACATTACTCGCATGGAAGAAAGTGCGCATGGTGACTGTTGTATTCAATCCCGATGCAATTTCTGCGTTTCATCAACACTCAGATAGTCCACATATTACAGAATGCCTCCAGATGTGCATCGGAAACTACTACTTGTCTTCCAGGGAACGATCAAAGCGTAGACTTTTTGAGACATTACTCCTATGGATGAAAGCGAGCATGGTGACTGTTGTATTCAATCCCGAGGCAATTTCTGTGTTTCAACAACACTCTGATAGTCAACACACTACAGAATGCCTCCAGATGTGCATCGGAAACTACAACTGGTCTTCCAGGGAACGATCAAAGCGTAGACTGTTTGAGACATTACTCCTATGTAGGAAAGTGCGCATGGTGACTGTTGTATTCAATCCCGATGCAATATATGTGTTTCATCAACACTCTGATAGTCCACAGGTTACAGAATGCCTCCAGATGTGCATCGGAAACTACTACTGGTCTTCCAGGGAACGATCAAATCGTAAACTGTTTGAGACATTACTCCCATGGAAGAAAGTGCACATGGTGACTGTTGTATTCAATCCCGATGCAATTTCTGTGTTTCAACCACACTCTGATAATCCACAGATTACAGAATGCCCCCAGATGTGCATCGGAATCTACTACTGGCCTTCCAGCGAACGATCAAAGCGTAGACTCTTCGAGACATTACTCCCAAGGAGGAAAGTGCGCATGGTGACTGTTGTATTCAATCCCGATGCAATTTCTGTGTTTCATCAACACTTTGAAGGTCCACAGATTACAGTATGCCTCCAGATGTGCATCGGAATCATCTACTGGTCTTCTAGGGAACGATCAAAGCGTAGACTGTTTGAGACATTACTCCCATGGAGGAAAGTGCGCATGGTGACTGTTGTATTCAATCCCCATGCAATTTCTGTGTTTCATCAACACTTTGAAGGTCCACAGATTACAGAATGCCTCCATATGTGAATCGAAACTACTACTGGTCTTCCAGGGAACGTTCAAAGCGTAGACTGTTTGAAACTTTACTCCCATGGAGAAAAGTCCGAATGGTGACTGTTGTATTCAATCCCGAGGCAATTTCTGTGTTTCAACAACACTCTGATAGTAAACAGATAACAGAATGCCTCCAGATGTGCATCGGAAACTACTACTGGTCTTCCAGGGAACGATCAAAGCGTAGACTGTTTCACACATTACTCCCATGGAGGAAAGTTCGCATGGTGACTGTTGTATTCAATCCCGATGCAATTAAAGTGTTTCAACGACACTCTGATAGTCCACAGATTACAGAATGCCTCCAGATGTGCATTTCAAACTACTACTGGTCTTCCAGGGAGTGATCAAAGCGTAGACTGTATGAGGAATTACTCCCATTGGGGAAAGTGCGCATGGTAATTGTTGTATTCAATCCCGATGCAACTTCTGTGTTCATCAACAGTCTCATAGTCCACAGATTACAGAATGCCTCCAGATGTGCATCGGAATCTACTACTGGCCTTCCAGCGAACGATCAAAGAGTACACTGTTTGAGACATTACTCCCATGGAGGAAAATGCGAATGGTGACTGTTGTATTCAATCCCGATGCAATTTCTGTGTTTCAGCAACACTCTGATTGTCCACAGCTTACAGAATGCCACCAGATGTGCATCGGAAACTACTACTGGTCTTACAGGGACCGATCAAAGCGTAGACTGTTGAGACATTACTCCAGTGGAGGAAAGTGCGCATGGTGACTGTTGTATTCAATCCCGATGCAATTTCTGTGTTTCATCAACACTCTGATAGTGCACAGATTACAGAATGATACCAGATGTGCATCGGAAAGAACTACTGGTCTTCCAGGGAACGATCAAAGCGTAGACTGTTTGAGACATTACTCCCGTGGAGGAAAGTGCGCATGGTGACTGTTGTATTCAATCCCGATGCAATTTCTGTGTTTCATCAACACTCTGATAGTCCACAGATTACAGAATGCCTCCAGATGTGCATCGGAAACTACTACTGGTCTTCCAGGGAACGATAAAGGCGTAGACTGTTTGAGACATTACACTCATGGTGGAAAGTGCTATGGTGACTGTTGTATTCAATCACGATGCATATTCTGTGTTTCATCAACACTCTGATAGTCCACAGATTACAGATTGAATCCAGATGTGCATCGGAAACTACTACTGGTCTTCCTGGGAACGAACAAAGCGTAGACTGTTTGAGGCATTACTCCCATGGAGGAAAATGCGCATGGTGACTGTTGTATTCAATCACGATGCAATTTCTATCTTTTATCAACACCCGGATAGACCAAAGATTACAGTATACCTCCAGATGTGCATCGGAAACTACTACTGGTGTTCCAGGGAACGATCAAAGAGTAGACTGTTTGAGACATTACTCCAATGGCGGAATGTGCGCATGGTGACTGTTGTATTCAATCCCGATGCAATTTCTGTGTTTCATCAACACTCTGATAGTCCACAGATTACAGAATTCCTCCAGATGTGCATCGGAAACTACTACTGGTCTTCCAGGGAACAATCAAAGCGTAGACTGTTTGAGACATTACTCCCATGGAGGAAAGTCCGCATGGTGACTGTTGTATTCAATCCCGATGCAATTTCTGTGTCATCAACACTCTGATAGTAAACAGATTACAGAATGCCTCCAGATGTGCATCGGAAACTACTGCTGGTATTCCAGGGAACGATCAAAGCGTAGACTGTTTGAGACATTACTCCCATGGCGGAAAGTGGTCATGGTGACTGTTGTATTCAATTACGCTGCAATTTCTTTGTTTCATTAGCACTCGGATAGTCCACAGATTAAAGAATGCCTACAGATGTGCATCGGAAACTATCACTGGTCTTAAAGGGAACGATCAAAGCGATGACAGTTTGAGACATTACTCCAATGGAGAAATGTACGCATGGTGCCTGTTGTATTCAATCCCGATGCAATTTCTGTGTTTCATCAACACTTTGAAGGTCCACAGATTACAGAATGCCTCCAGATGTGCATCGGAAACTACCACTGATCTTCCAGGGAACGATCAAAGCGTAGACTTTTTGAGACATTACTCCCATTTAGGAAAATGCGAATGGTGACTGTTGTATTCAATCCCGATGCAATTTCTGTGTTTCATCAACACTCTAATAGTCCACAGCTTACAGAATGCCACCAGATGTGGATCGGAAACTACTACTGGTCATACAGGGAACGATCAAAGCGTAGACTGTTGAGATATTACTCCAGTGGAGGAAAGTGCGCATGGTGACTGTTGTATTCAATCCCGATACAATTTCTGTGTTTCATCAACACTCTAGTAGTGCACAGATTACAGAATGATACCAGATGTGCATCGGAAAGAACTACTGGTCTTCCAGGGAACGATCAAAGCGTAGACTGTTTGAGACATTACTCCCATGGAGGAAAGTGCGCATGGTGACTGTTGTATTCAATCCCGATGCAATTTCTGTGTTTCATTAGCACTCGGATAGTCCGCAGATTACAGAATGCCTCCAGATGTGCATCGGAATCTGCAACTGGTCTTCCAGGGAACGATCAAATCGTAGACTGTTTGAGACATTACTCCCATTGAGGAAAGTGCGCATGGTGTCTGTTGTATTCAATCCCGATGCAATTAAAGTGTTTCAACGACACTCTGATAGTCCACAGATTACAGAATGCCTCCAGATGTGCATCGGAAACTACTACTGGTCTTCCAGGGAACGATCAAATCGTAGACTTTTTGAGACATTACTCCTATGGATGAAAGCGAGCATGGTGACAGTTGTATTCAATCCCGAGGCAATTTCTGTGTTTCAACAACACTCTGATAGTCAACAGACTACAGAATGCCTCCAGATGTGCATCGGAAACTACAACTGGTCTTCCAGGGAACGATCAAAGCGTAGACTGTTTGAGACATTACTCCTATGTAGGAAAGTGCGCATGGTGACTGTTGTATTAAATCCCGATGCAATATATGGGTTTCATCAACACTCTGATAGTCCACAGGTTACAGAATGTCTCCAGATGTGCATCGGAAACTACTACTGGTCTTCCAGGGAACGATCAAATCGTAAACTGTTTGAGACATTACTCCCATGGAAGAAAGTGCACATGGTGACTGTTGTATTCAATCCCGATGCAATTTCTGTGTTTCAACCACACTCTGATAATCCACAGATTACAGAATGCCCCCAGATGTGCATCGGAATCTACTACTGGCCTTCCAGCGAACGATCAAAGCGTAGACTCTACGAGACATTACTCCCAAGGAGGAAAGTGCGCATGGTGACTGTTGTATTCAATCCCGATGCAATTTCTGTGTTTCAACAACACTTTGAAGGTCCACAGATTACAGAATGCCTCCATATGTGAATCGATACTACTACTGGTCTTCCAGGGAACGATCAAAGCGTAGACTGTTTAAGACATTACTCCTGTGGAGTAAAGTGCGGATGGTGACTGTTATATTCAATCCCGATGCAATTTCTGTGTTTCAACAACACTCTGATAGTCCACAGATTACAGAATGCCACCAGATGTGCATCGGAAACTACTACTGGTCTTCCAGGGAACGATCAAAGCGTAGACTGTTTGAGACGTTACTTCCATGGAGGAAAGTCCTCATGATGACTGTTGTATTCATTCCCGATGCAATTTGTGTGTTTCAACAACACTCTGATAGAAGGAACGATCAAAGCTTAGACTGTTTGAGACAATACTCCCATGGAGGAAAGTGGTCATGGTGATGTTGTATTCAATCCCGAAGCAATTTCTGTGTTTCATTAGCACTCGGATAGTCCACAGATTACAGAATGCCTCCAGATGTGCATCGGAAACCACTACTGGTCTTGAGGGAGCGATCAATGCGATGACAGTTTGAGACATTACTCCAATGTAGAAATGTACGCATGGTGCCTGTTGTATTCAATCCCGATGCAATTTCTGTGTTTCATTAGCACTCGGATAGTCCGCAGATTACAGAATGCCTCCAGATGTGCATCGGAATCTGCAACTGGTCTTCCAGGGGACGATCAAATCGTAGACTGTTTGAGACATTACTCCCATTGAGGAAAGTGCGAATGGTGACTGTTGTATTCAATCCCGATGCAATTTCTGTGTTTCAGCAACACTCTGATAGTCCACAGCTTACAGAATGCCACCAGATGTGCATCGGAAACTACTACTGGTCTTACAGGGACCGATCAAAGCGTAGACTGTTGAGACATTACTCCAGTGGAGGAAAGGGCGCATGGTGACTGTTGTACTCAATCGCGATGCAATTTCTGTGTTTCATCAACACTCTGATAGTGCACAGATTACAGAATGATACCAGATGTGCATCGGAAAGAACTACTGGTCTTCCAGGGAACGATCAAAGCGTAGACTGTTTCAGACATTACTCCCGTGGAGGAAAGTGCGCATGGTGACTGTTGTATTCAATCCCGATGCAATTTCTGTGTTTCATCAACACTCTGATAGTCCACAGATTACAGAATGCCTCCAGATGTGCATCGGAAACTACTACTGGTCTTCCAGGGAACGATAAAGGCGTAGACTGTTTGAGACATTACACTCATGGAGGAAAGTGCCATGGTGACTGTTGTATTCAATCACGATGCAATTTCTGTGTTTCATTAACCCTTTGAAGGTCCACTGATTACAGAATGCCTCCAGATGTGTATCGGAAACTACTACTGGTCTTCGAGGAAACGATCAAAGCATAGACTGTTTGAGACATTACTCGCATGGAAGAAAGTGAGCATGGTGACTGTTGTATTCAATCCCGATGCAATTTCTGTGTTTCATCAACACTCAGTTAGTCCACAGATTACAGAATGCCTCCAGATGTGTATCCGAAACTACTACTGGTCTTCCAGGGAACGATCAAAGCGTAGACTGTTTGAGACATTTCTCGCATGGAGGAAAGTGCGCATGGTGACTGTTGTATTCAATCCCGATGCAATTTCTGTCCTTTATCAACACCCGGATAGACCACAGATTACAGTATACCTCCAGATGTGCATCGGAAACTACTACTGGTCTTCCAAGGAACGATCAAAGCTTAGACCGTTTGAGACTTTACTCCCATGGAGAAAAGTGGTCATGGTGATGTTGTATTCAATCCCGATGCAATTTCTGTGTTTCATTAGCACTCGGATAGTCCACAGATTACAGAATGCCTCCAGATGTGCATCGGAAACCACTACTGGTGTTGAGGGAGCGATCAATGCGATGACAGTTTGAGACATTACTCCAATGTAGAAATGTACGCATGGTGCCTGTTGTATTCAATCCCGATGCAATTTCTGCGTTTCATCAATACTTTGAAGGTCCACAGATTACAGAATGCCTCCAGATGTGCATCGGAATCTACAACTGGTCCTCCAGGGAACGATCAAGCGTAGACTGTTTGAGACGTTACTCCCATGGAGGAAAGTGCGCATGGTGTCTGTTGTACTCAATCCCGATGCAATTAAAGTGTTTCAACGACACTCTGATAGTCCACAGATTACAGAATGCCTCCAGATGTGCATCGGAAACTACTACTGGTCTTCCAGGGAACGATCAAAGCGTAGACTGTTTGAGACATTACTCCCATGGAGGAAAGTCCGCATGGTGACTGTTGTATTAAATCCCGGAGCAATTTCTGAGATCATCAACACTCTGATAGTCCACAGATTACAGAATGCAACCAGATGTGCATCGGATTCTACTACTGGTCTTCCAGGGAGAGATCAAAGCGTAAACTGTTTCAGACATTACTCCCATGGAGGAAAGTGCGCATTATGACTGTTGAATTCAATTACGATGCACTTTCGGTGTTTCATCAATACTCTGATAGTCCACAGATTACAGAATGCTTCCAGTTGTGCATATGAAACTGCTACTGGTCTTCCAGGGAGCGATCAAAGCGTAGACTGTTTGAGACATTACTCCTACGTAGGAAAGTGCGGTGGTGACTGTTGTATTCAATCCCGATGCAATTTCTGTGTTTCATTAACACTCTGATAGTCCACAAATTACAGAATGAATCCTGACGTTCATCGGAAACTACTACTGGTCTTCCAGGGAACGATCAAAGCGTAGACTTTTTGAGACATTACTCCCATGGATGAAAGTGCGCATGGTGACTGTTGTATTCAATCCCGATGCAATTTCTGTGTTTCATCGACACTTTAAAGGTCCACAGATTACAGTATGCCTCCAGATGTGCATCGGAATCATCTACTGGTCTTCCAGGGAACGATAAAAGCGTAGACTCTTTGAGACATTACTCCCATTGGGGAAAGTGCACATGGTAACTGTTGTATTCAATCCCGATGCAACTTCTGTGTTCATCAACACTCTGATAGTCCACAGATTACAGAATGCCTCCTGATGTGCATCGGAAACTACTACTGGTATTCCAGGGAACGATCAAAGCGTAAACTGTTTGAGACATTACTCCCATGGAAGAAAGTGCACATGGTGACTGTTGTATTCAATCCCGATGCAATTTCTGTGTTTCAACAACACTCTGATAGTCCACAGTTTACAGAATGCCTCCAGATGTGCATCGGAATCTACTACTGGCCTTCCAGCGAACGATCAAAGCGTAGACTCTTCGAGACTTTACTCCCAAGGAATAAAGTGCGCATGGTGACTGTTGTATTCAATCCCGATGCAATTTCTGTGTTTCATCAACACTTTAAAAGTCCACAGATTACAGTATGCCTCCAGATGTGCATCGGAATCATCTACTGGTCTTCCAGGGAACGATAAAAGCGTAGACTCTTTGAGACATTACTCCCAAGGAGGAAAGTGCGCATGGTGACTGTTGTATTCAATCCCGATGCAATTTCTGTGTTTCATCAACCCTTTGAAGGTCCACAGATTACAGAATGCCTCCAGATGTGCATCGGAAACTACTACTGGTCTTCGAGGAAACGATCAAAGGATAGACTGTTTGAGACATTACTCGCATGGAAGAAAGTGCGCATGGTGACTGTTGTATTCAATCCCGATGCAATTTCTGCGTTCCATCAACACTCAGATAGTCCACATATTACAGAATGCCTCCAGATGTGCATCGGAAACTACTACTTGTCTTCCAGGGAACGATAAAGGAGTAGACTGTTTGAGACATTACTCCCATGGAGGAAAGTGCCCATGGTGACTTGTATTCAATTACGACGCAATTTCTGTGTGTCATCAACACTTTGAAGAACCACAGTTTATCGAATGCCTCCAGATGTGAATCGAAACTACTACTGGTCTTCCTGGGAACGATCAAAGCGTAGACTGTTTGAGACATTTCTCGCATGGAGGGAAGTGCGCATGGTGACTGTTGTATTCAATCCCGATGCAATTTCTATCTTTTATCAACACCCGGATAGACCAAAGATTACAGTATACCTCCAGATGTGCATCGGAAACTACTACTGGTGTTCCAGGGAACGATCAAAGCGTAGACTGTTTGAGACATTACTCCAATGGCGGAATGTGCGCATGGTGACTGTTGTATTCAATCCCGATGCAATTTCTGTGTTTCATCAACACTCTGATAGTCCACAGATTACAGAATTCCTCCAGATGTGCATCGGAAACTACTACTGGTCTTCCAGGGAACAATCAAAGCGTAGACTGTTTGAGACGTTACTCCCATGGAGGAAAGTAAGCATGGTGACTGTTGTATTCAATCCCGATGCAATTTCTGTGTCATCAACACTCTGATAGTAAACAGATTACAGAATGCCTCCAGATGTGCATCGGAAACTACTGCTGGTATTCCAGGGAACGATCAAAGCGTAGACTGTTTGAGACATTACTCCCATGGCGGAAAGTGGTCATGGTGACTGTTGTATTCAATTACGCTGCAATTTCTTTGTTTCATTAGCACTCGGATAGTCCACAGATTAAAGAATGCCTCCAGATGTGCATCGGAAACTATCACTGGTCTTATAGGGAACGATCAAAGCGATGACAGTTTAAGACATTACTCCAATGGAGAAATGTACGCATGGTGCCTGTTGTATTCAATCCCGATGCAATTTCTGTGTTTCATCAACACTTTGAAGGTCCACAGATTACAGAATGCCTCCAGATGTGCATCGGAAACTACCACTGGTCTTCCAGGGAACGATCAAAGCGTAGACTTTTTGAGACATTACTCCCATTTAGGAAAATGCGAATGGTGACTGTTGTATTCAATCCCGATGCAATTTCTGTGTTTCATCAACACTCTAATAGTCCACAGCTTACAGAATGCCACCAGATGTGGATCGGAAACCACTACTGGTCTTACAGGGAACGATCAAAGCGTAGACTGTTTGAGACATTACTCCCATGGAGGAAAGTGCGCATGGTGACTGTTGTATTCAATCCCGATGCAATTTCTGTGTTTCATTAGCACTCGGATAGTCCGCAGATTACAGAATGCCTCCAGATGTGCATCGGAATCTGCAACTGGTCTTCCAGGGAACGATCAAATCGTAGACTGTTTGAGACATTACTCCCATTGAGGAAAGTGCGCATGGTGTCTGTTGTATTCAATCTCGATGCAATTAAAGTGTTTCAACGACACTCTGATAGTCCACAGATTACAGAATGCCTCCAGATGTGCATCGGAAACTACTACTGGTCTTCCAGGGAACGATCAAATCGTAGACTTTTTGAGACATTACTCCTATGGATGAAAGCGAGCATGGTGACTGTTGTATTCAATCCCGAGGCAATTTCTGTGTTTCAACAACACTCTGATAGTCAACAGACTACAGAATGCCTCCAGATGTGCACCGGAAACTACAACTGGTCTTCCAGGGAACGATCAAAGCGTAGACTGTTTGAGACATTACTCCTATGTAGGAAAGTGCGCATGGTGACTGTTGTATTCAATCCCGATGCAATATATGGGTTTCATCAACACTCTGATAGTCCACAGGTTACAGAATGCCTCCAGATGTGCATCTGAAACTACTACTGGTCTTCCAGGGAACGATCAAATCGTAAACTGTTTGAGACATTACTCCCATGGAAGAAAGTGCACATGGTGACTGTTGTATTCAATCCCGATGCAATTTCTGTGTTTCAACCACACTCTGATAATCCACAGATTACAGAATGCCCCCAGATGTGCATCGGAATCTACTACTGGCCTTCCAGCGAACGATCAAAGCGTAGACTCTACGAGACATTACTCCCAAGGAGGAAAGTGCGCATGGTGACTGTTGTATTCAATCCCGATGCAATTTCTGTGTTTCAACAACACTTTGAAGGTCCACAGATTACAGAATGCCTCCATATGTGAATCGATACTACTACTGGTCTTCCAGGGAACGATCAAAGCGTAGACTGTTTAAGACATTACTCCTGTGGAGTAAAGTGCGGATGGTGACTGTTATATTCAATCCCGATGCAATTTCTGTGTTTCAACAACACTCTGATAGTCCACAGATTACAGAATGCCACCAGATGTGCATCGGAAACTACTACTGGTCTTCCAGGGAACGATCAAAGCGTAGACTGTTTGAGACGTTACTTCCATGGAGGAAAGTCCTCATGATGACTGTTGTATTCATTCCCGATGCAATTTGTGTGTTTCAACAACACTCTGATAGAAGGAACGATCAAAGCTTAGACTGTTTGAGACATTACTCCCATGGAGGAAAGTGGTCATGGTGATGTTGTATTCAATCCCGAAGCAATTTCTGTGTTTCATTAGCACTCGGATAGTCCACAGATTACAGAATGCCTCCAGATGTGCATCGGAAACCACTACTGGTCTTGAGGGAGCGATCAATGCGATGACAGTTTGAGACATTACTCCAATGTAGAAATGTACGCATGGTGCCTGTTGTATTCAATCCCGATGCAATTTCTGTGTTTCATTAGCACTCGGATAGTCCGCAGATTACAGAATGCCTCCAGATGTGCATCGGAATCTGCAACTGGTCTTCCAGGGGACGATCAAATCGTAGACTGTTTGAGACATTACTCCCATTGAGGAAAGTGCGAATGGTGACTGTTGTATTCAATCCCGATGCAATTTCTGTGTTTCAGCAACACTCTGATAGTCCACAGCTTACAGAATGCCACCAGATGTGCATCGGAAACTACTACTGGTCTTACAGGGACCGATCAAAGCGTAGACTGTTGAGACATTACTCCAGTGGAGGAAAGTTCGCATGGTGACTGTTGTACTCAATCCCGATGCAATTTCTGTGTTTCATCAACACTCTGATAGTGCACAGATTACAGAATGATACCAGATGTGCATCGGAAAGAACTACTGGTCTTCCAGGGAACGATCAAAGCGTAGACTGTTTCAGACATTACTCCCGTGGGGGAAAGTGCGCATGGTGACTGTTGTATTCAATCCCGATGCAATTTCTGTGTTTCATCAACACTCTGATAGTCCACAGATTACAGAATGCCTCCAGATGTGCATCGGAAACTACTACTGGTCTTCCAGGGAACGATAAAGGCGTAGACTGTTTGAGACATTACACTCATGGAGGAAAGTGCCATGGTGACTGTTGTATTCAATCACGATGCAATTTCTGTGTTTCATTAACCCTTTGAAGGTCCACTGATTACAGAATGCCTCCAGATGTGTATCGGAAACTACTACTGGTCTTCGAGGAAACGATCAAAGCATAGACTGTTTGAGACATTACTCGCATGGAAGAAAGTGCGCATGGTGACTGTTGTATTCAATCCCGATGCAATTAAAGTGTTTCATCAACACTCAGTTAGTCCACAGATTACAGAATGCCTCCAGATGTGCATCCGAAACTACTACTGGTCTTCCAGGGAACGATCAAAGCGTAGACTGTTTGAGACATTTCTCGCATGGAGGAAAGTGCGCATGGTGACTGTTGTATTCAATCCCGATGCAATTTCTGTCCTTTATCAACACCCGGATAGACCACAGATTACAGTATACCACCAGATGTGCATCGGAAACTACTACTCCTCTTCCAAGGAACGATCAAAGCTTAGACCGTTTGAGACTTTACTCCCATGGAGAAAAGTGGTCATGGTGATGTTGTATTCAATCCCGATGCAATTTCTGCGTTTCATCAATACTTTGAAGGTCCACAGATTACAGAATGCCTCCAGATGTGCATCGGAATCTACAACTGGTCCTCCAGCGAACGATCAAGCGTAGACTGTTTGAGACGTTACTCACATGGAGGAAAGTGCGCATGGTGTCTGTTGTACTCAATCCCGATGCAATTAAAGTGTTTCAACGACACTCTGATAGTCCACAGATTACAGAATGCCTCCAGATGTGCATCGGAAACTACTACTGGTCTTCCAGGGAACGATCAAAGCGTAGACTGTTTGAGACATTACTAACATGGAGGAAAGTCCGCATGGTGACTGTTGTATTAAATCCCGGAGCAATTTCTGAGATCATCAACACTCTGATAGTCCACAGATTACAGAATGCAACCAGATGTGCATCGGATTCTACTACTGGTCTTCCAGGGAGAGATCAAAGCGTAAACTGTTTCAGACATTACTCCCATGGAGGAAAGTGCGCATTATGACTGTTGAATTCAATTACGATGCACTTTCGGTGTTTCATCAATACTCTGATAGTCCACAGATTACAGAATGCTTCCAGTTGTGCATATGAAACTGCTACTGGTCTTCCAGGGAGCGATCAAAGCGTAGACTGTTTGAGACATTACTCCTACGTAGGAAAGTGCGGTGGTGACTGTTGTATTCAATCCCGATGCAATTTCTGTGTTTCATTAACACTCTGATAGTCCACAAATTACAGAATGAATCCTGACGTTCATCGGAAACTACTACTGGTCTTCCAGGGAACGATCAAAGCGTAGACTTTTTGAGACATTACTCCCATGGATGAAAGTGCGCATGGTGACTGTTGTATTCAATCCCGATGCAATTTCTGTGTTTCATCGACACTTTAAAGGTCCACAGATTACAGTATGCCTCCAGATGTGCATCGGAATCATCTACTGGTCTTCCAGGGAACGATAAAAGCGTAGACTCTTTGAGACATTACTCCCATTGGGGAATGTGCACATGGTAACTGTTGTATTCAATCCCGATGCAACTTCTGTGTTCATCAACACTCTGATAGTCCACAGATTACAGAATGCCTCCTGATGTGCATCGGAAACTACTACTGGTATTCCAGGGAACGATCAAAGCGTAAACTGTTTGAGACATTACTCCCATGGAAGAAAGTGCACATGGTGACTGTTGTATTCAATCCCGATGCAATTTCTGTGTTTCAACAACACTCTGATAGTCCACAGTTTACAGAAAGCCTCCAGATGTGCATCGGAATCTACCACTGGCCTTCCAGCGAACGATCAAAGCGTAGACTCTTCGAGACATTACTCCCAAGGAATAAAGTGCGCATGGTGACTGTTGTATTCAATCCCGATGCAATTTCTGTGTTTCATCAACACTTTAAAGGTCTCCAGATTACAGTATGCCTCCAGATGTGCATCGGAATCATCTACTGGTATTCCAGGGAACGATAAAAGCGTAGACTCTTTGAGACATTACTCCCAAGGAGGAAACTGCGCATGGTGACTGTTGTATTCAATCCCGATGCAATTTCTGTGTTTCATCAACACTTTGAAGGTCCACAGATTACAGAATGCCTCCATATGTGAATCGAAACTACTACTGGTCTTCCAGGGAACGATCAAAGCGTAGACTGTTTAAGACATTACTCCCATGGAGTAAAGTGCGGATGGTGACTGTTATATGCAATCCCGATGCAATTTCTGTGTTTCAACAACACTCTGATAGTCCACAGATTACAGAATGCCTCCAGATGTGCATCGGAAACTACCACTGGTCTTCCAGGAAACGATCAAAGCGTAGACTTTTTGAGACATTACTCCCATGGAGGAAAATGCGAATGGTGACTGTTGTATTCAATCGCGATGCAATTTCTGTTTTTCATCAACACTCTGATAGTCCACAGCTTACAGAATGCCACCTGATGTGCTTCGGAAACTACTACTGGTCTTACAGGGAACGATAAAAGCGTAGACTGTTGAGACATTACTCCAGTGGAGGAAAGTGCGCATGGTGACTGTTGTATTCAATCCCGAAGCAATTTCTGTGTTTTATCAACACTCTAATAGTGCACAGATTACAGAATGATACCTGATGTGCATCGGAAAGAACTACTGGTCTTCCAGGGAACGATCAAAGCGTAGACTGTTTGAGACATTACTCCCGTGGAGGAAAGTGCGCATGGTGACTGTTGTATTCATTCCCGATGCAATTTCTGTGTTTCATCAACACCCTGATAGTCCACAGATTACAGAATGCCT
Source organism: Schistocerca gregaria (assembly GCF_023897955.1). NCBI lineage: Eukaryota > Metazoa > Arthropoda > Insecta > Orthoptera > Acrididae > Schistocerca > Schistocerca gregaria. The sequence goes on from NW_026061884.1 coordinate 5,544,888, forward strand.
CCAGATGTGCATCGGAAACTACTACTGGTCTTCGATGAAACGATCAAAGGATAGACTGTTTGAGACATTACTCGCATGGAAGAAAGTGCGCATGGTGACTGTTGTATTCAATCCCGATGCAATTTCTGCGTTTCATCAACACTCAGATAGTCCACATAATACAGAATGCCTCCAGATGTGCATCGGAAACTACTACATGTCTTCCAGGGAACGATAAAGGAGTAGACTGTTTGAGACATTACTCCCATGGAGGAAAGTGCCCATGGTGACTTGTATTCAATTACGACGCAATTTCTGTGTGTCATCAACACTTTGAAGAACCACAGTTTACCGAATGCCTCCAGATGTGAATCGAAACTACTACTGGTCTTCCTGGGAACGATCAAAGCGTAGACTGTTTGAGACATTTCTCGCATGGAGGGAAGTGCGCATGGTGACTGTTGTATTCAATCCCGATGCAATTTCTATCTTTTATCAACACCCGGATAGACCACAGATTACAGTATACCTCCAGATGTGCATCGGAAACTACTACTGGTGTTCCAGGGAACGATCGAAGCGTAGACTGTTTGAGACATTACTCCAATGGCGGAATGTGCGCATGGTGACTGTTGTATTCAATCCCGATGCAATTTCTGTGTTTCATCAACACTCTGATAGTCCACAGATTACAGAATTCCTCCAGATGTGCATCGGAAACTACTACTGGTCTTCCAGGGAACAATCAAAGCGTAGACTGTTTGAGACATTACTCCCATGGAGGAAAGTCCGCATGGTGACTGTTGTATTCAATCCCGATGCTATTTCTGTGTCATCAACACTCTGATAGTAAACAGATTACAGAATGCCTCCAGATGTGCATCGGAAACTACTGCTGGTATTCCAGGGAACGATCAAAGCGTAGACTGTTTGAGACATTACTCAAATGGCGGAAAGTGGTCATGGTGACTGTTGCATTCAATTACGCTGCAATTTCTGTGTTTCATTAGCACTCGGATAGTCCGCAGATTACAGAATGCCTCCAGATGTGCATCGGAATCTGCAACTGGTCTTCCAGGGGACGATCAAATCGTAGACTGTTTGAGACATTACTCCCATTGAGGAAAGTGCGAATGGTGACTGTTGTATTCAATCCCGATGCAATTTCTGTGTTTCAGCAACACTCTGATAGTCCACAGCTTACAGAATGCCACCAGATGTGCATCGGAAACTACTACTGGTCTTACAGGGACCGATCAAAGCGTAGACTGTTGAGACATTACTCCAGTGGAGGAAAGTGCGCATGGTGACTGTTGTACTCAATCCCGATGCAATTTCTGTGTTTCATCAACACTCTGATAGTGCACAGATTACAGAATGATACCAGATGTGCATCGGAAAGAACTACTGGTCTTCCAGGGAACGATCAAAGCGTAGACTGTTTCAGACATTACTCCCGTGGAGGAAAGTGCGCATGGTGACTGTTGTATTCAATCCCGATGCAATTTCTGTGCTTCATCAACACTCTGATAGTCCACAGATTACAGAATGCCTCCAGATGTGCATCGGAAACTACTACTGGTCTTCCAGGGAACGAAAAAGGCGTAGACTGTTTGAGACATTACACTCATGGAGGAAAGTGCCATGGTGACTGTTGTATTCAATCACGATGCAATTTCTGTGTTTCATTAACCCTTTGAAGGTCCACTGATTACAGAATGCCTCCAGATGTGTATCGGAAACTACTACTGGTCTTCGAGGAAACGATCAAAGCATAGACTGTTTGAGACATTACTCGCATGGAAGAAAGTGCGCATGGTGACTGTTGTATTCAATCCCGATGCAATTAAAGTGTTTCATCAACACTCAGTTAGTCCACAGATTACAGAATGCCTCCAGATGTGCATCCGAAACTACTACTGGTCTTCCAGGGAACGATCAAAGCGTAGACTGTTTGAGACATTTCTCGCATGGAGGAAAGTGCGCATGGTGACTGTTGTATTCAATCCCGATGCAGTTTCTGTCCTTTATCAACACCCGGATAGACCACAGATTACAGTATACCTCCAGATGTGCATCGGAAACTACTACTGGTCTTCCAAGGAACGATCAAAGCTTAGACCGTTTGAGACTTTACTCCCATGGAGAAAAGTAGTCATGGTGATGTTGTATTCAATCCCGATGCAATTTCTGTGTTTCATTAGCACTCGGATAGTCCACAGATTACAGAATGCCTCCAGATGTGCATCGGAAACCACTACTGGTGTTGAGGGAGCGATCAATGCGATGACAGTTTGAGACATTACTCCAATGTAGAAATGTACGCATGGTGCCTGTTGTATTCAATCCCGATGCAATTTCTGCGTTTCATCAATACTTTGAAGGTCCACAGATTACAGAATGCCTCCAGATGTGCATCGGAATCTACAACTCGTCCTCCAGGCAACGATCAAGCGTAGACTGTTTGAGACGTTACTCCCATGGAGGAAAGTGCGCATGGTGTCTGTTGTACTCAATCCCGATGCAATTAAAGTGTTTCAACGACACTCTGATAGTCCACAGATTACAGAATGCCTCCAGATGTGCATCGGAAACTACTACTGGTCTTCCAGGGAACGATCAAAGCGTAGACTGTTTGAGACATTACTCCCATGGAGGAAAGTCCGCATGGTGACTGTTGTATTAAATCCCGGAGCAATTTCTGAGATCATCAACACTCTGATAGTCCACAGATTACAGAATGCAACCAGATGTGCATCGGATTCTACTACTGGTCTTCCAGGGAGAGATCAAGGCGTAAACTGTTTCAGACATTACTCCCATGGAGGAAAGTGCGCATTATGACTGTTGAATTCAATTACGATGCACTTTCGGTGTTTCATCAATACTCTGATAGTCCACAGATTACAGAATGCTTCCAGTTGTGCATATGAAACTGCTACTGGTCTTCCAGGGAGCGATCAAAGCGTAGACTGTTTGAGACATTACTCCTACGTAGGAAAGTGCGGTGGTGACTGTTGTATTCAATCCCGATGCAATTTCTGTGTTTCATCAACAGTCTGATAGTCCACAAATTACAGAATGAATCCTGACGTTCATCGGAAACTACTACTGGTCTTCCAGGGAACGATCAAAGCGTAGACTTTTTGAGACATTACTACCCATGGATGAAAGTGCGCATGGTGACTGTGGTATTCAATCCCGATGCAATTTCTGAGTTTCATCGACACTTTAAAGGTCCACAGATTACAGTATGCCTCCAGATGTGCATCGGAAACTACTACTGGTATTCCAGGGAACGATCAAAGCGTAAACTGTTTGAGACATTACTCCCATGGAAGAAAGTGCACATGGTGACTGTTGTATTCAATCCCGATGCAATTTCTGTGTTTCAACAACACTCTGATAGTCCACAGTTTACAGAAATGCCTCCAGATGTGCATCGGAATCTACTACTGGCCTTCCAGCGAACGATCAAAGCGTAGACTCTTCGAGACATTACTCCCAAGGAATAAAGTGCGCATGGTGACTGTAGTATTCAATCTTGATGCAATTTCTGTGTTTCATCAACACTTTAAAGGTCCACAGATTACAGTATGCCTCCAGATGTGCATCGGAATCATCTACTGGTCTTCCAGGGAACGATAAAAGCGTAGACTCTTTGAGACATTACTCCCAAGGAGGAAAGTGCGCATGGTGACTGTTGTATTCAATCCCGATGCAATTTCTGTGTTTCATCAACACTTTGAAGGTCCACAGATTACAGAATGCCTCCATATGTGAATCGAAACTACTACTGGCCTTCCAGGGAACGATCAAAGCATAGACTGTTTAAGACATTACTCCCATGGAGTAAAGTGCGGATGGTGACTGTTATATGCTATCCCGATGCAATTTCTGTGTTTCAACAACACTCTGATAGTCCACAGATTACAGAATGCCTCCAGATGTGCATCGGAAACTACCACTGGTCTTCCAGGAAACGATCAAAGCGTAGACTTTTTGAGACATTACTCCCATGGAGGAAAATGCGAATGGTGACTGTTGTATTCAATCGCGATGCAATTTCTGTGTTTCATCAACACTCTGATAGTCCACAGCTTACAGAATGCCACCAGATGTGCATCGGAAACTACTACTGGTCTTACAGGGAACGATAAAAGCGTAGACTGTTGAGACTTTACTCCAGTGGAGGAAAGTGCGCATGGTGACTGTTGTATTCAATCCCGATGCAATTTCTGTGTTTCATCAACACTCTAATAGTGCACAGATTACAGAATGATACCTGATGTGCATCGGAAAGAACTACTGGTCTTCCAGGGAACGATCAAAGCGTAGACTGTTTGAGACATTACTCCCGTGGAGGAAAGTGCGCATGGTGACTGTTGTATTCATTCCCGATGCAATTTCTGTGTTTCATCAACACCCTGATAGTCCACAGATTACAGAATGCCTCCAGATGTGCATCGGAAACTACTACTGGTCTTCCAGGGAACGATAAAGGCGTAAACTGTTTGAGACATTACTCTCATGGAGGAAAGTGCTATGGTGACTGTTGCATTCAATCACGATGCATATTCTGTGTTTCATCAACACTCTGATAGTCCACAGATTACAGATTGAATCCAGATGTGCATCGGAAACTACTACTGGTCTTCCTGGGAACGAACAAAGCGTAGACTGTTTGAGGCATTACTCCCATGGAGGAAAATGTTCATGGTGACTGTTGTATTCAATCACGATGCAATTTCTGTTTTTCATCAACCCTTTGAAGGTCCACAGATTACAGAATGCCTCCAGATGTGCATCGGAAACTACTACTGGTCTTCGAGGAAACGATCAAAGGATAGACTGTTTGAGACATTACTCGCATGGAAGAAAGTGCGCATGGTGACTGTTGTATTCAATCCCGATGCAATTTCTGCGTTTCATCAACACTCAGATAGTCCACATAATACAGAATGCCTCCAGATGTGCATCGGAAACTACTACTTGTCTTCCAGGGAACGATAAAGGAGTAGACTGTTTGAGACATTACACCCATGGAGGAAAGTGCCCATGGTGACTTGTATTCAATTACGACGCAATTTCTGTGTGTCATCAACACTTTGAAGAACCACAGTTTACCGAATGCCTCCAGATGTGAATCGAAACTACTACTGGTCTTCCTGGGAACGATCAAAGCGTAGACTGTTTGAGACATTTCTCGCATGGAGGGAAGTGCGCATGGTGACTGTTGTATTCAATCCCGATGCAATTTCTATCTTTTATCAACACCCGGATAGACCACAGATTACAGTATACCTCCAGATGTGCATCGGAAACTACTACTGGTGTTCCAGGGAACGATCAAAGCGTAGACTGTTTGAGACATTACTCCAATGGCGGAATGTGCGCATGGTGACTGTTGTATTCAATCCCGATGCAATTTCTGTGTTTCATCAACACTCTGATAGTCCACAGATTACAGAATTCCTCCAGATGTGCATCGGAAACTACTACTGGTCTTCCAGGGAACAATCAAAGCGTAGACTGTTTGAGACATTACTATCATGGAGGAAAGTCCGCATGGTGACTGTTGTATTCAATCCCGATGCTATTTCTGTGTCATCAACACTCTGATAGTAAACAGATTACAGAATGCCTCCAGATGTGCATCGGAAACTACTGCTGGTATTCCAGGGAACGATCAAAGCGTAGACTGTTTGAGACATTACTCAAATGGCGGAAAGTGGTCATGGTGACTGTTGCATTCAATTACGCTGCAATTTCTTTGTTTCATTAGCACTCGGATAGTCCACAGATTAAAGAATGCCTCCAGATGTGCATCGGAAACTTCTACTGGTCCTAAAGGGAACGATCAAAGCGATGACAGTTTGAGACATTACTCCAATGGAGAAATGTACGCATGGTGCCTGTTGTATTCAATCCCGATGCAATTTCTGTGTTTCATCAACACTTTGAAGGTCCACAGATTACAGAATGCCTCCAGATGTGCATCGGAAACTACCACTGGTCTTCCAGGGAACGATCAAAGCGTAGACTTTTTGAGACATTACTCCCATTTAGGAAAATGCGAATGGTGACTGTTGTATTCAATCCCGATGCAATTTCTGTGTTTCATCAACACTCTAATAGTCCACAGCTTACAGAATGCCACCAGATGTGCATCGGAAACTACTACTGGTCTTACAGGGAACGATCAAAGCGTAGACTGTTGAGATATTACTCCAGTGGAGGAAAGTGCGCATGGTGACTGTTGTATTCAATCCCGATGCAATTTCTGTGTTTCATGAACACTCTAATAGTGCACAGATTACAGAATAATACCAGATGTGCATCGGAAAGAACTACTGGTCTTCCAGGGAACGATCAAAGCGTAGACTGTTTGAGACATTACTCCCGTGGAGGAAAGTGCGCATGGTGACTGTTGTATTCAATCCCGATGCAATTTCTGTGTTTCATCAACACCCTGATAGTCCACAGATTCCAGAATGCCTCCAGATGTGCATCGGAAACTACTACTGGTCTTCCAGGGAACGATAAAGGCGTAAACTGTTGAGACATTACTCTCATGGAGGAAAGTGCCATGGTGGCTGTTGTATTCAATCACGATGCAATTTCTGTGTTTCATCAACACTCTGATAGTCCACAGATTACAGATTGAATCCAGATGTGCATCGGAAACTACTACTGGTCTTCCTGGGAACGATCAAAGTGTAGACTGTTTGAGGAATTACTCCCATGGAGGAAAATGCGCATAGTGACTGTTGTACTCAATCACGATGCAATTTCTGTTTTTCATCAACCATTTGAAGGTCCACAGATTACAGAATGCCTCCAGATGTGCATCGGAAATTACTACTGGTCTTCGAGGAAACGATCAAAGGATAGACTGTTTGAGACATTACTCGCATGGAAGAAAGTGCGCATGGTGACTGTTGTATTCAATTCCGATGCAATTTCTGCGTTTCATCAACACTCAGATAGTCCACATATTACAGAATGCCTCCAGATGTGCATCGGAAACTACTACTTGTCTTCCAGGGAACGATAAAGGAGTAGACTGTTTGAGACATTACTCCCATGGAGGAAAGTGCCCATGGTGACTGTTGTATTCAATTACGACGCAATTTCTGTGTGTCATCAACACTTTGAAGAACCACAGTTTACCGAATGCCTCCAGATGTGAATCGAAACTACTACTGGTCTTCCTACTAACGATCAAAGCGTAGACTGTTTGAGACATTTCTCGCATGGAGGAAAGTGGGCATGGCGACTGTTGTATTCAGTCCCGATGCAATTTCTATCTTTTATCAACACCCGGATAGACCACAGATTACAGTATACCTCCAGATGTGCATCGGAAACTACTACTGGTGTTCCAGGGAACGATCAAAGCGTAGACTGTTTGAGACATTACTCCAACGGCGGAATGTGCGCATGGTGACTGTTGTATTCAATCCGGATGCAATTTCTGTGTTTCATCAACACTCTGATAGTCCACAGATTACAGAATTCCTCCAGATGTGCATCGGAAACTACTACTGGTCTTCCAGGGAACAATCAAAGCGTAGACTGTTTGAGACATTACTCCCATGGAGGAAAGTCCGCATGGTGACTGTTGTATTCAATCCCGATGAAATTTCTGTGTTATCAACACTCTGATGGTAAACAGATTACAGAATGCCTCCAGATGTGCATTGGAAACTACTGCTGGTATTCCAGGGAACGATCAAAGCGTCGACTGTTTGAGACATTACTCCCATGGCGGAAAGTGGTCATGGTGACTGTTGTATTCAATTACGCTGCAATTTCTTTGTTTCATTAGCACTCGGATAGTCCACAGATTAAAGAATGCCTCCAGATGTGCATCGGAAACTACTACTGGTCTTAAAGGGAACGATCAAAGCGATGACAGTTTGAGACATTACTCCAATGGAGAAATGTACGCATGGTGCCTGTTGTATTCAATCCCGATGCAATTTCTGTGTTTCATCAACACTCTGATAGTCCACAGATTACAGAATGCCTCCAGATGTGCATCGGAAACTACTACTGGTCTTCCAGGGAACGATCAAAGCGTGGGCTGTTTCAGACATTACTCCCATGGAGGAAAGTGCGGATGGTGACTGTTGTATTCAATCACGATGCAATTTCTGTGTTTCATCAACACTCTGATAGTCCACAGATTACAGAATGCCACCAGATGTGCATCCAAAACTCCTACTGGTCTTCCAGAGAACGATCAAAGCGTAGTCTGTTTGAGACATTACTCCCAAGGACGAAAGTGCTTTTGTTGACTGTTGTATTCAATCCCGATGCTACTTCTGTGTTTCATCAACACTCTGATAGTCCACAGATTACAGAATGCCACCAGATGTGCATCGGAAACTACTACTTTTCTTCCAGGGAACGATCAAGGCGTAGACTGTTTGAGACATTACTCCCATGGAGGAAAGTTCGCATGGTGACTGTTGTATTCAATGCCGATGCAATTTCTGTGTTTCATCAACACCCGGATGGACCAGAAATTACAGAATGCCTCCAGATGTGCATTGGAATCTACTATTGGTCTTCAGGGAACGATCAAATCAATGACAGTTTGAGACGTAACTCCCATGGAGGAAAGTGCGCATGGTGACTGTTGTATTCAATCCCGATGCAATTCCTGTGTTTCATCAACACTTTGAAGCTCCACAGATTACAGAATGTCTCGCGATGTGCATCGGAAACTACTACTGGTTTTCCAGGGAACGATAAAAGCGTAGACTGTTTGAGATATTACTCCCATGTTGGAAAGTGCGCATGGTAACTGTTGTATTCAATCCCGATGCAATTTCTGTGTTTCAACACTACTCTGATAGTCCACAGCTTACAGAATGCCTCCGGATGTGAATCGAAACTACTACTGGTCTTCCAAGGAACGATCAAAGCGTAGACTGTTTGAGACATTACTCCCGTGGCTGAAAGTGGTCTTGGTGACTGTTGTATTCAATCCCGCTGCAATTTCTGTGTTTCATTAGAACTCGGATAGTCCACAGATTAAAGAATGCCTCCAGATGTGCATCGGAAACTACTACTGGTCTTGAGGGCACGATCAAAGCGATGACAGTTTGAGACATTACTCCCATGGAGGAAAGTCCGCATGGTGACTTTTGTATTCAATCCCGATGCAATTTTTGTGTTTCAACATCACTCTGATAGTAAACACATTACAGAATGCCTCCAGATGTGCATTGGAAACTACTACTGGTATTCCAGGGAACGATCAAACCGTAGACTGTTTGAGACATTACTCCCATGGCGGAAAGTGGTCATGGTGACTGTTGTATTCAATCCCGCTGCAATTTCTGTGTTTCATTAGCACTCGGATAGTCCACAGATTAAAGAATGCCTCCAGATGTGCATCGGAAACTACTACTGGTCTTGAGGGAACGATCAAAGCGATGACAGTTTGAGAGATTAATCCAATGCAGAAATGTACGCATGGTGCCTGTTGTATTCAATCCCGATGAAATTTCAGTGTTTCAAAAACACTCTGATAGTCCACAGATTACAGAATGCTTCCAGATGTGCATCGGAAACTACTACTGGTCTTCGAGGGAACGATCAAAGCATAGACTGTTTGAGACATTACTCCCGTGGAAGAAAGTGCGCATGGTGACTGTTGTATTCAATCCCGATGCAATTGCTGTGTTCCTTTAACACTCAGTTAGTCCACAGATTACAGAATGCCTCCAGATGTGCATCGGAATCTACTACTGGCCTTCCAGCGAACGATCAAAGCGTAGACTCTTTGAGACATTACTCCCAAGGAGGAAATTGCGCATGGTGACTGTTGTATTCAATCCCGATGCAATTTCTGTGTTTCATCAACACTTTGAAGGTCCACAGATTACAGAATGCCTCCATATGTGAATCGAAACTACTAATGGTCTTCCAGGGAACGATCAAAGCGTAGACAGTTTAAGACATTACTCCCATGGAGTAAAGTGCGGATGGTGACTGTTATATTCAATCCCAATGCAATTTCTGTGTTTCAACAACACTCTGATAGTCCACAGATTACAGAATGCCACCAGATGTGCATCGGAAACTACTACTGGTCTTCCAGGGAACGATCAAAGCGTAGACTGTTTGAGACGTTACTCCCATGGAGGAAAGTCCGCATGATGACTGTTGTATTCAATCCCGATGCAATTTCTGTGTTTAAACAACACTCTGATAGTCCACAGATTACAGAATGCCTCCAGATGTGCATCGGAAACTACTACTGGTCTTCCAAGGAACGATCAAAGCTTAGACCGTTTGAGACATTACTCCCATGGAGGAAAGTGGTCATGGTGATGTTGTATTCAATCCCGATCCAATTTCTGTGTTTCATTAGCACTCGGATAGTCCACAGATTACAGAATGCCTCCAAATGTGCATCGGAAACCACTACTGGTCTTGAGGGAGTGATCAATGCGATGACAGTTTGACACATTACTCCTATGTAGAAATGTACGCATGGTGCCTGTTGTATTCAATCCAGATGCAATTTCTGCGTTTCATCAATACTTTGAAGATCCACAGATTACAGAATGCCTCCAGATGTGCATCGGAATCTACAACTGGTCTTCCAGGGAACGATCAAAGCGTAGACTGTTTGAGACATTACTCCCATCGAGGAAAGTGCTCATGGTGTCTGTTGTATTCAATCCCGATGCAATTAAAGTGTTTCAACGACACTCTGATAGTCCACAGATTACATAATGCCTCCAGATATGGATCGGAAACTACTACTGGTCTTCCAGGGAACGATCAAAGCGTAGACTGTTTGAGAAATTACTCCCATGGAGGAAAGTGCTCATGGTGACTGTTGTATTCAATCCCGGAGCAATTTCTGAGTTCATCAACACTCTGATAGTCCACAGATTACAGAATGCAACCAGATGTGCATCGGATTCTACTACTGGTCTTCCAGGGAGATATCAAAGCGTAAACTGTTTCAGACATTACTCCCATGGAGGAAAGTGCGCATTATGACTGTTGAATTCAATTCCGATGCAATTTCGGTGTTTCATCAATACTCTGATAGTCCACATATTACAGAATGCTTCCAGTTGTGCATATGAAACTGCTACTGGTCTTCCAGGGAGCGATCAAAGCGTAGACTGTTTGAGACATTACGCCTACGTAGGAAAGTGCGATGGTGACTGTTGTATTCAATCCCGATGCAATTTCTGTGTTTCATCAACACTCTGATAGTCCACAAATTACAGAATGCCTCCAGACGTGCATCGGACTCTACTACTGGTCTTCCAGGGAACGATCAAAGCGTAGACTGTTTGAGACATTACTCCCATGGATGAAAGTGAGCATGGTGACTGTTGTATTCAATCCCGATGCAATTTCAGTGTTTCAACAACACTCTGATAGTCTACAGATTACATAATGCCTCCAGATATGGATCGGAAACTACTACTGGTCTTCCAGGGAACGATCAAAGCGTAGACTGTTTGAAACTTTACTCCTATGGAGAAGAGTACGAATGGTGACTGTTGTATTCAATCCCGATGCAATTTCTGTGTTTCATCAACACTTTGAAGGTCCACAGATTACAGAATGCCTCCATATGTGAATCGAAACTACTACTGGTCTTCCAGGGAACGATCAAAGCGTAGACTGTTTAAGACATTTCTCCCATGGAGTAAAGTGCGGATGGTGACTATTGTATTCAATCCCGATGCAATTTCTGTGTTTCAACAACACTCTGATAGTCCACAGATTACAGAATGTCTCCAGATGTGCATCGGAATCTACTACTGGCCTACCAGCGAATGATCAAAGCGTAGACTCTTTGAGACATTACTCCCAAGGAGGAAAGTGCGCATGGAGACTGTTGTATTCAATCCCGATGCAATATCTGTGTTTCATCAACACTCTGATAGTCCACAGATTACAGAATGCCTCCAGATGTGCATCGGAAACTACTACTGGTCTCCCACGGAACGATCAAAGCGTAGACTGTTTGAGACGTTACTCCCATGGAGGAAAGTCCGCATGATGACTGTTGTATTCAATCCCGATGCAATTTCTGTGTTTCAACAACCCTCTGATAGTGAACAGATTACAGAATGCCTCCAGATGTGCATCGGAAACTACTACTGGTCTTCCAAGGAACGATCAAAGCTTAGACTGTTTGAGACATTACTCCCATGGAGGAAAGTGGTCATGGTGATGTTGTATTCAATCCCGATGCAATTTCTGTGTTTCATTACCACTCGGATAGTCCACAGATTACAGAATGCCTCCAGATGTGCATCGGAAACCACTACTGGTCTTGAGGGAGCGATCAATGCGATGACAGTTTGAGACATTACTCCAATTTAGAAATGTACGCATGGTGCCTGTTGTATTCAATCCCGATGCAATTTCTGCGTTTCATCAATACTTTGAAGGTCCACAGATTACAGAATGCCTCCTGATGTGCATCGGAAACTACTACAGGTCTTCCAGGGAACGATCAAAGCGTGGAACGTTTCAGACATTACTCCCATGGAGGAAAGTGCGGATGGTGACTGTTGTATTCAATCCCGATGCAATTCCTTTGTTTCAACACTACTCTGAAAGTCCACAGCTTACAGAATGCTACCAGATGTGCATCGGAAACAACTACTGGTCTTCCTGGGAACGATCAAAGCGTAGACTGTTTGAGTCATTACTCCCATGGAGGAAAGTGCGCTTGGTGACTGTTGTATTAAATCGCGATGCTATTTCTGTGTTTCATCAACACTCTGATAGTCCACAGATTACAGAATGCCACCAGATGTGCATCCAAAACTACTACTGGTCTTCCAGAGAACGATCAAAGCGTAGTCTGTTTGAGACATTACTCCCAAGGAGGAAAGTGCTCATGTTGACTGTTGTATTCAATCCCGATGCTACTTCTGTGTTTCATCAACACTCTGATAGTCCACAGATTACAGAATGCCACCAGATGTGCATCGGAAACTACTACTTTTCTTCCAGGGAACGATCAAGGCGTAGACTGTTTGAGACATTACTCCCATGGAGGAAAGTTCGCATGGTGACTGTTGTATTCAATGCCGATGCAATTTCTGTGTTTCATCAACACCCGGATGGACCAGAAATTACAGAATGCCTCCAGATGTGCATTGGAAACTACTATTGGTCTTCAGGGAACGATCAAATCGATGACAGTTTGAGACGTAACTCCCATGGAGGAAAGTGCGCATGGTCACTGTTGTATTCAATCCCGATGCAATTTCTGTGTTTCATCAACACTTTGAAGGTCCACAGATTACAGAATGTCTCGCGATGTGCATCGGAAACTACTACTGGTTTTCCAGGGAACGATAAAAGCGTAGACTGTTTGAGATATTACTGCCATGTAGGAAAGTGCGCATGGTAACTGTTGTATTCAATCCCGATGCAATTTCTGTGTTTCAACACTACTCTGATAGTCCACAGCTTACAGAATGCCTCCGGATGTGAATCGAAACTACTACTGGTCTTCCAAGGAACGATCAAAGCGTAGACTGTTTGAGACATTACTCCCGTGGCTGAAAGTGGTCTTTGTGACTGTTGTATTCAATCCCGCTGCAATTTCTGTGTTTCATTAGAACTCGGATAGTCCACAGATTAAAGAATGCCTCCAGATGTGCATCGGAAACTACTACTGGTCTTGAGGGCACGATCAAAGCGATGACAGTTTGAGACATTACTCCCATGGAGGAAAGTCCGCATGGTGACTTTTGTATTCAATCCCGATGCAATTTTTGTGTTTCAACAACACTCTGATAGTAAACACATTACAGAATGCCTCCAGATGTGCATTGGAAACTACTACTGGTATTCCAGGGAACGATCAAAGCTTAGACTGTTTGAGACATTACTCCCATGGAGGAAAGTGGTCATGGTGATGTTGTATTCAATCCCGATGCAATTTCTGTGTTTCATTACCACTCGGATAGTCCACAGATTACAGAATGCCTCCAGATGTGCATCGGAAACCACTACTGGTCTTGAGGGAGCGATCAATGCGATGACAGTTTGAGACATTACTCCAATTTAGAAATGTACGCATGGTGCCTGTTGTAATCAATCCCGATGCAATTTCTGCGTTTCATCAATACTTTGAAGGTCCACAGATTACAGAATGCCTCCTGATGTGCATCGGAAACTACTACAGGTCTTCCAGGGAACGATCAAAGCGTGGAACGTTTCAGACATTACTCCCATGGAGGAAAGTGCGGATGGTGACTGTTGTATTCAATCCCGATGCAATTCCTTTGTTTCAACACTACTCTGAAAGTCCACAGCTTACAGAATGCTACCAGATGTGCATCGGAAACAACTACTGGTCTTCCTGGGAACGATCAAAGCGTAGACTGTTTGAGTCATTACTCCCATGGAGGAAAGTGCGCTTGGTGACTGTTGTATTAAATCGCGATGCTATTTCTGTGTTTCATCAACACTCTGATAGTCCACAGATTACAGAATGCCACCAGATGTGCATCCAAAACTACTACTGGTCTTCCAGAGAACGATCAAAGCGTAGTCTGTTTGAGACATTACTCCCAAGGAGGAAAGTGCTCATGTTGACTGTTGTATTCAATCCCGATGCTACTTCTGTGTTTCATCATCACTCTGATAGTCCACAGATTACAGAATGCCACCAGATGTGCATCGGAAACTACTACTTTTCTTCCAGGGAACGATCAAGGCGTAGACTGTTTGAGACATTACTCCCATGGAGGAAAGTTCCCATGGTGACTGTTGTATTCAATGCCGATGCAATTTCTGTGTCTCATCAACACCCGGATGGACCAGAAATTACAGAATGCCTCCAGATGTGCATTGGAAACTACTATTGGTCTTCAGGGAACGATCAAATCGATGACAGTTTGAGACGTAACTCCCATGGAGGAAAGTGCGCATGGTCACTGTTGTATTCAATCCCGATGCAATTTCTGTGTTTCATCAACACTTTGAAGGTCCACAGATTACAGAATGTCTCGCGATGTGCATCGGAAACTACTACTGGTTTTCCAGGGAACGATAAAAGCGTAGACTGTTTGAGATATTACTGCCATGTAGGAAAGTGCGCATGGTAACTGTTGTATTCAATCCCGATGCAATTTCTGTGTTTCAACACTACTCTGATAGTCCACAGCTTACAGAATGCCTCCGGATGTGAATCGAAACTACTACTGGTCTTCCAAGGAACGATCAAAGCGTAGACTGTTTGAGACATTACTCCCGTGGCTGAAAGTGGTCTTGGTGACTGTTGTATTCAATCCCGCTGCAATTTCTGTGTTTCATTAGAACTCGGATAGTCCACAGATTAAAGAATGCCTCCAGATGTGCATCGGAAACTACTACTGGTCTTGAGGGCACGATCAAAGCGATGACAGTTTGAGACATTACTCCCATGGAGGAAAGTCCGCATGGTGACTTTTGTATTCAATCCCGATGCGATTTTTGTGTTTCAACAACACTCTGATAGTAAACACATTACAGAATGCCTCCAGATGTGCATTGGAAACTACTACTGGTATTCCAGGGAACGATCAAACCGTAGACTGTTTGAGACATTACTCCCATGGCGGAAAGTGGTCATGGTGACTGTTGTATTCAATCCCGCTGCAATTTCTGTGTTTCATTAGCACTCGGATAGTCCACAGATTAAAGAATGCCTCCAGATGTGCATCGGAAACTACTACTGGTCTTGAGGGAACGATCAAAGCGATGACAGTTTGAGAGATTAATCCAATGCAGAAATGTACGCATGGTGCCTGTTGTATTCAATCCCGATGAAATTTCAGTGTTTCAGAAACACTCTGATAGTCCACAGATTACAGAATGCTTCCAGATGTGCAACGGAAACTACTACTGGTCTTCGAGGGAACGATCAAAGCATAGACTGTTTGAGACATTACTCCTGTGGAAGAAAGTGCGCATGGTGACTGTTGTATTCAATCCCGATGCAATTGCTGTGTTCCTTTAACACTCAGTTAGTCCACAGATTACAGAATGCCTCCAGATGTGCATCGGAATCTACTACTGGCCTTCCAGCGAACGATCAAAGCGTAGACTCTTTGAGACATTACTCCCAAGGAGGAAATTGCGCATGGTGACTGTTGTATTCAATCCCGATGCAATTTCTGTGTTTCATCAACACTTTCAAGGTCCACAGATTACAGAATGCCTCCATATGTGAATCGAAACTACTAATGGTCTTCCAGGGAACGATCAAAGCGTAGACTGTTTAAGACATTACTCCCATGGAGTAAAGTGCGGATGGTGACTGTTATATTCAATCCCAATGCAATTTCTGTGTTTCAACAACACTCTGATAGTCCACAGATTACAGAATGCCACCAGATGTGCATCGGAAACTACTACTGGTCTTCCAGGGAACGATCAAAGCGTAGACTGTTTAAGACATTACTCCCATGGAGTAAAGTGCGGATGGTGACTGTTATATTCAATCCCAATGCAATTAAAGTGTTTCAACGACACACTGATAGTCCACAGATTACATAATGCCTCCAGATATGGATCGGAAACTACTACTGGTCTTCCAGGGAACGATCAAAGCGTAGACTTTTTGAGACATTACTCCCATGGATGAAAGTGAGCATGGTGACTGTTGTATTCAATCCCGATGCAATTTCAGTGTTTCAACAACACTCTGATAGTCTACAGATTACATAATGCCTCCAGATATGGATCGGAAACTACTACTGGTCTTCCAGGGAACGATCAAAGCGTAGACTGAAACTTTACTCCTATGGAGAAAAGTACGAATGGTGACTGTTGTATTCAATCCCGAGGCAATTTCTGTGTTTCAACAACACTCTGATAGTAAACAGATAACAGAATGCCTCCAGATTTGCATCGGAAACTACTACTGGTCTTCCAGGGAACGATCAAAGCGTAGACTTTTGAGACATTACTCCCACGGAGGAAAGTGCGCATGGTGACTGTTGTATTTAATCCCGATGCAATTTCTGTGTTTCATGAACACTCTGAAGGTCCAGAGATTACAGTCTGCCTCCAGATGTGCATCGGAATCATCTACTGGTCTTCCAGGGAAAGATCAAAGCGTAGACTCTTTGAGACATTACTCCCATGGAGGAAAGTGCGCATGGTGACTGTTGTATTCAATCCCGATGTAATTTCTGTGTTTCAACAACACTCTGATAGTGAACAGATTACAGAATGCCTCCAGATGTGCATCGGAATCTACTACTGGCCTTCCAGCGAACGATCAAAGCGTAGACACTTTGAGACATTACTCCCAAGGAGGAAAGTGCGCATGGTGACTGTTGTATTCAATCCCGTTGCAATTTCTGTGTTTCATCAACACTTTGAAGGTCCACAGATTACAGAATGCCTCCATATGTGAATCGAAACTACTACTGGTCTTCCAGGAACGATCAAAGCGTAGTCTGTTTGAGACATTACTCCCAAGGAGGAAAGTGCTCATGTTGACTGTTGTATTCAATCCCGATGCTACTTCTGTGTTTCATCAACACTCTGATAGTCCACAGATTACAGAATGCCACCAGATGTGCATCGGAAACTACTACTTTTCTTCCAGGGAACGATCAAGGCGTAGACTGTTTGAGACATTACTCCCATGGAGGAAAGTTCCCATGGTGACTGTTGTATTCAATGCCGATGCAATTTCTGTGTCTCATCAACACCCGGATGGACCAGAAATTACAGAATGCCTCCAGATGTGCATTGGAAACTACTATTGGTCTTCAGGGAACGATCAAATCGATGACAGTTTGAGACGTAACTCCCATGGAGGAAAGTGCGCATGGTCACTGTTGTATTCAATCCCGATGCAATTTCTGTGTTTCATCAACACTTTGAAGGTCCACAGATTACAGAATGTCTCGCGATGTGCATCGGAAACTACTACTGGTTTTCCAGGGAACGATAAAAGCGTAGACTGTTTGAGATATTACTGCCATGTAGGAAAGTGCGCATGGTAACTGTTGTATTCAATCCCGATGCAATTTCTGTGTTTCAACACTACTCTGATAGTCCACAGCTTACAGAATGCCTCCGGATGTGAAACGAAACTACTACTGGTCTTCCAAGGAACGATCAAAGCGTAGACTGTTTAGACATTACTCCCGTGGCTGAAAGTGGTCTTGGTGACTGTTGTATTCAATCCCGCTGCAATTTCTGTGTTTCATTAGAACTCGGATAGTCCACAGATTAAAGAATGCCTCCAGATGTGCATCGGAAACTACTACTGGTCTTGATGGCACGATCAAAGCGATGACAGTTTGAGACATTACTCCCATGGAGGAAAGTCCGCATGGTGACTTTTGTATTCAATCCCGATGCGATTTTTGTGTTTCAACAACGCTCTGATAGTAAACACATTACAGAATGCCTCCAGATGTGCATTGGAAACTACTACTGGTATTCCAGGGAACGATCAAACCGTAGACTGTTTGAGACATTACTCCCATGGCGGAAAGTGGTCATGGTGACTGTTGTATTCAATCCCGCTGCAATTTCTGTGTTTCATTAGCACTCGGATAGTCCACAGATTAAAGAATGCCTCCAGATGTGCATCGGAAACTACTACTGGTCTTGAGGGAACGATCAAAGCGATGACAGTTTGAGAGATTAATCCAATGCAGAAATGTACGCATGGTGCCTGTTGTATTCAATCCCGATGCAATTGCTGTGTTCCTTTAACACTCAGTTAGTCCACAGATTACAGAATGCCTCCAGATGTGCATCGGAATCTACTACTGGCCTTCCAGCGAACGATCAAAGCGTAGACTCTTTGAGACATTACTCCCAAGGAGGAAATTGCGCATGGTGACTGTTGTATTCAATCCCGATGCAATTTCTGTGTTTCATCAACACTTTGAAGGTCCACAGGTTACAGAATGCCTCCATATGTGAATCGAAACTACTAATGGTCTTCCAGGGAACGATCAAAGCGTAGACTGTTTAAGACATTACTCCCATGGAGTAAAGTGCGGATGGTGACTGTTATATTCAATCCCAATGCAATTTCTGTGTTTGAACAACACTCTGATAGTCCACAGATTACAGAATGCCACCAGATGTGCATCGGAAACTACTACTGGTCTTCCAGGGAACGATCAAAGCGTAGACTGTTTGAGACGTTACTCCCATGGAGGAAAGTCCGCATGATGACTGTTGTATTCAATCCCGATGCAATTTCTGTGTTTCAACAACACTCTGATAGTGAACAGATTACAGAATGCCTCCAGATGTGCATCGGAAACTACTACTGGTCTTCCAAGGAACGATCAAAGCTTAGACCGTTTGAGACATTACTCCCATGGAGGAAAGTGGTCATGGTGATGTTGTATTCAATCCCGATGCAATTTCTGTGTTTCATTAGCACTCGGATAGTCCACAGATTACAGAATGCCTCCAAATGTGCATCGGAAACCACTACTGGTCTTGAGGGAGTGATCAATGCGATGACAGTTTGAGACATTACTCCAATGTAGAAATGTACGCATGGTGTCTGTTGTATTCAATCCCGATGCAATTAAAGTGTTTCAACGACACACTGATAGTCCACAGATTACATAATGCCTCCAGATATGGATCGGAAACTACTACTGGTCTTCCAGGGAACGATCAAAGCGTAGACTGTTTGAGACATTACTCCCATGGAGGAAAGTGCGCATTATGACTGTTGAATTCAATTCCGATGCAATTTCGGTGTTTCATCAATACTCTGATAGTCCACATATTACAGAATGCTTCCAGTTGTGCATATGAAACTGCTACTGGTCTTCCAGGGAGCGATCAAAGCGTAGACTGTTTGAGACATTACTCCTACGTAGGAAAGTGCGATGGTGACTGTTGTATTCAATCCCGATGCAATTTCTGTGTTTCATCAACACTCTGATAGTCCACAAATTACAGAATGCCTCCAGACGTGCATCGGAAACTACTACTGGTCTTCCAGGGAACGATCAAAGCGTAGACTTTTTGAGACATTACTCCCATGGATGAAAGTGAGCATGGTGACTGTTGTATTCAATCCCGATGCAATTTCAGTGTTTCAACAACACTCTGATAGTCTACAGATTACATAATGCCTCCAGATATGGATCGGAAACTACTACTGGTCTTCCAGGGAACGATCAAAGCGTAGACTGAAACTTTACTCCTATGGAGAAAAGTACGAATGGTGACTGTTGTATTCAATCCCGAGGCAATTTCTGTGTTTCAACAACACTCTGATAGTAAACAGATAACAGAATGCCTCCAGATTTGCATCGGAAACTACTACTGGTCTTCCAGGGAACGATCAAAGCGTAGACTTTTGAGACATTACTCCCACGGAGGAAAGTGCGCATGGTGACTGTTGTATTTAATCCCGATGCAATTTCTGTGTTTCATGAACACTCTGAAGGTCCACAGATTACAGTCTGCCTCCAGATGTGCATCGGAATCATCTACTGGTCTTCCAGGGAAAGATCAAAGCGTAGACTCTTTGAGACATTACTCCCATGGAGGAAAGTGCGCATGGTGACTGTTGTATTCAATCCCGATGTAATTTCTGTGTTTCAACAACACTCTGATAGTGAACAGATTACAGAATGCCTCCAGATGTGCATCGGAATCTACTACTGGCCTTCCAGCGAACGATCAAATCGTAGACACTTTGAGACATTACTCCCAAGGAGGAAAGTGCGCATGGTGACTGTTGTATTCAATCCCGATGCAATTTCTGTGTTTCATCAACACTTTGAAGGTCCACAGATTACAGAATGCCTCCATATGTGAATCGAAACTACTACTGGTCTTCCAGGAACGATCAAAGCGTAGACTGTTTAAGACATTACTCCCATGGAGTAAAGTGCGGATGGTGACTATTGTATTCAATCCCGATGCAATTTCTGTGTTTCAACAACACTCTGATAGTCCACAGATTACAGAATGCCTCCAGATGTGCATCGGAATCTACTACTGGCCTACCAGCGAATGATCAAAGCGTAGACTCTTTGAGACATTACTCCCAAGGAGGAAAGTGCGCATGGTGACTGTTGTATTCAATCCCGATGCAATATCTGTGTTTCATCAACACTCTGATAGTCCACAGATTACAGAATGCCTCCAGATGTGCATCGGAAAATACTACTGGTCTGCCACGGAACGATCAAAGCGTAGACTGTTTGAGACGTTACTCCCATGGAGGAAAGTCCGCATGATGACTGTTGTATTCAATCCCGATGCAATTTCTGTGTTTCAACAACCCTCTGATAGTGAACAGATTACAGAATGCCTCCAGATGTGCATCGGAAACTACTACTGGTCTTCCAAGGAAAGATCAAAGCTTAGACTGTTTGAGACATTACTCCCATGGAGGAAAGTGGTCATGGTGATGTTGTATTCAATCCCGATGCAATTTCTGTGTTTCATTACCACTCGGATAGTCCACAGATTACAGAATGCCTCCAGATGTGCATCGGAAACCACTACTGGTCTTCAGGGAGCGATCAATGCGATGACAGTTTGAGACATTACTCCAATTTAGAAATGTACGCATGGTGCCTGTTGTATTCAATCCCGATGCAATTTCTGCGTTTCATCAATACTTTGAACGTCCACAGATTACAGAATGCCTCCTGATGTGCATCGGAAACTACTACAGGTCTTCCAGGGAACGATCAAAGCGTGGAACGATTCAGACATTACTCCCATGGAGGAAAGTGCGGATGGTGACTGTTGTATTCAATCCCGATGCAATTCCTTTGTTTCAACACTACTCTGAAAGTCCACAGCTTACAGAATGCTACCAGATGTGCATCGGAAACAACTACTGGTCTTCCTGGGAACGATCAAAGCGTAGACTGTTTGAGTCATTACTCCCATGGAGGAAAGTGCGCTTGGTGACTGTTGTATTAATTCGCGATGCTATTTCTGTGTTTCATCAACACTCTGATAGTCCACAGATTACAGAATGCCACCAGATGTGCATCCAAAACTACTACTGGTCTTCCAGAGAACGATCAAAGCGTAGTCTGTTTGAGACATTACTCCCAAGGAGGAAAGTGCTCATGTTGACTGTTGTATTCAATCCCGATGCTACTTCTGTGTTTCATCAACACTCTGATAGTCCACAGATTACAGAATGCCACCAGATGTGCATCGGAAACTACTACTTTTCTTCCAGGGAACGATCAAGGCGTAGTCTGTTTGAGACATTACTCCCAGGGAGGAAAGTTCGCATGGTGACTGTTGTATTCAATGCCGATGCAATTTCTGTGTTTCATCAACACCCGGATGGACCAGAAATTACAGAATGCCTCCAGATGTGCATTGGAAACTACTATTGGTCTTCAGGGAACGATCAAAGCGATGACAGTTTGAGACATTAATCCAATGCAGAAATGTACGCATGGTGCCTGTTGTATTCAATCCCGATGAAATTTCAGTGTCTCAAAAACACTCTGATAGTCCACAGCTTACAGAATGCTTCCAGATGTGCATCGGAAAATACTACTGGTCTTCGAGGAAACGACCAAAGCATAGACTGTTTGAGACATTACTCCCATGGCTGAAAGTGGTCATGGTTACTGTTGTATTCAATCCCGCTGCAATTTCTGTGTTTCATTAGCACTCGGATAGTCCACAGATTAAAGAATGCCTCCAGATGTGCATCGGAAACTACTACTGGTCTTGAGGGCACGATCAAAGCAATGACAGTTTGAGACATTACTCCCATGGAGGAAAGTCCGCATGGTGACTTTTGTATTCAATCCCGATGCAATTTTTGTGTTTCAACAACACTCTGATAGTAAACACATTACAGAATGCCTCCAGATGTGCATCGGAAACTACTACTGGTATTCCAGGGAACGATCAAACCGTAGACTGTTTGAGACATTACTCCCATGGCGGAAAGAGGTCATGGTGACTGTTGTATTCAATCCCGCTGCAATTTCTGTGTTTCAGTAGCACTCGGATAGTCCACAGATTAAAGAATGCCTCCAGATGTGCATCGGAAACTACTACTGGTCTTGAGGGAACGATCAAAGCGATGACAGTTTGAGACATTAATCCAATGCAGAAATGTACGCATGGTGCCTGTTGTATTCAATCCCGATGAAATTTCAGTGTCTCAAAAACACTCTGATAGTCCACAGATTACAGAATGCTTCCAGATGTGCATCGGAAACTACTACTGGTCTTCGAGGAAACGACCAAAGCATAGACTGTTTGAGACATTACTCCCGTGGAAGAAAGTGCGCATGGTGACTGTTGTATTCAATCCCGATGCAATTGCTGTGTTCCTTTAACACTCAGTTAGTCCACAGATTACAGAATGCCTCCAGATGTGCATCGGAATCTACTACTGGCCTTCCAGTGAACGATCAAAGCGTAGACTCTTTGAGACATTACTCCCAAGGAGGAAAGTGCGCATGGTGACTGTTGTATTCGATCCCGATGCAATTTCTGTGTTTCATCAACACTTTGAAGGTCCTCAGATTACAGAATGCCTCCAGATGTGCATCGGAAGCTACTACTGGTCTTCCAGGGAACGATCAAAGCGTAGACTGTTGAGACATTACTTTCACGGAGGAAAGTGCGCATGGTGACTGTTATATTCAATCCCAATGCAATTTCTGTGTTTCAACAACACTCTGATAGTCCACAGATTACAGAATGCCACCAGATGTGCATCGGAAACTACTACTGGTCTTCCAGGGAACGATCAAAGCGTAGACTGTTTGAGACGTTACTCCCATGGAGGAAAGTCCGCATGATGACTGTTGTATTCAATCCCGATGCAATTTCTGTGTTTCAACAACACTCTGATAGTGAACAGATTACAGAATGCCTCCAGATGTGCATCGGAAACTACTACTGGTCTTCCAAGGAACGATCAAAGCTTAGACCATTTGAGACATTACTCCCATGGAGGAAAGTGGTCATGGTGATGTTGTATTCAATCCCGATGCAATTTCTGTGTTTCATTAGCATTTGGATAGTCCACAAATTACAGAATGCCTCCAGATGTGCATCGGAAACCACTACTGGTCTTGAGGGAGCGATCAATGCGATGACAGTTTGAGACATTACTCCAATGTAGAAATGTACGCATGGTGCCTGTTGTATTCAATCCAGATGCAATTTCTGCGTTTCATCAATACTTTGAAGATCCACAGATTACAGAATGCCTCCAGATGTGCATCGGAATCTACAACTGGTCTTCCAGGGAACGATCAAAGCGCAGACTGTTTGAGACATTGCTCCCATCGAGGAAAGTGCTCATGGTGTCTGTTGTATTCAATCCCGATGCAATTAAAGTGTTTCAACGACACTCTGATAGTCCACAGATTACAGAATGTCTCCAGATGTGCATCGGAAACTACTACTGGTCTTCCAGGGAACGATCAAAGCGTAGACTGTTTGAGACATTACTCCCATGGAGGAACGTGCTCATGGTGACTGTTGTATTCAATCCCGGAGCAATTTCTTAGTTCATCAACACTCTGATAGTCCACAGATTACAGAATGCAACCAGATGTGCATCGGATTCTACTACTGGTCTTCCAGGGAGAGATCAAAGCGTAAGCTGTTTCAGACGTTACTCCCATGGAGGAAAGTGCGCATTATGACTGTTGAATTCAATTCCGATGCAATTTCGGTGTTTCATCAATACTCTGATAGTCCACATATTACAGAATGCTTCCAGTTGTGCATATGAAACTGCTACTGGTCTTCCAGGGAGCGATCAAAGCGTAGACTGTTTGAGACAATACTCCTACGTAGGAAAGTGGGGTGGTGACTGTTGTATTCAATCCCGATGCAATTTCTGTGTTTCATCAACACTCTGATAGTCCACAAATTACAGAATGCCTCCAGACGTGCATCGGAAACTACTACTGGTCTTCCAGGGAACGATCAAAGCGTAGACTTTTTGAGACATTACTCCCATGGATGAAAGTGAGCTTGGTGACTGTTGTATTCAATCCCGATGCAATTTCAGTGTTTCAACAACACTCTGATAGTCTACAGATTACATAATGCCTCCAGATATGGATCGGAAACTACTACTGGTCTTCCAGGGAACGATCAAAGCGTAGACTGTTTGAAACTTTACTCCCATGGAGAAAAGTACGAATGGTGACTGTTGTATTCAATCCCGAGGCAATTTCTGTGTTTCAACAACACTCTGATAGTAAGCAGATAACAGAATGCCTCCAGATGTGCATCGGAAACTACTACTGGTCTTCCAGGGAACGATCAAAGCGTAGACTTTTGAGACATAACTCCCACGGAGGAAAGTGCGCATGGTGACTGTTGTATTCAATCCCGATGCAATTTCTGTGTTTCAACAACACTCTGATAGTCCACAGATTACAGAATGCCTCCAGATGTGCATCGGAATCTACTACTGGCCTTCCAGCGAACGATCAAAGCGTAAACTCTTTGAGACATTACTCCCAAGGAGGAAAGTGCGCATGGTGACTGTTGTATTCAATCCCGATGCAATATCTGTGTTTCATCAACACTCTGATAGTCCACAGATTACAGAATGCCTCCAGATGTGCATCGGAAACTACTACTGGTCTCCCACGGAACGATCAAAGCGTAGCCTGTTTGAGGCGTTACTCCCATGGAGGAAAGTCCGCATGATGACTGTTGTATTCAATCCCGATGCAATTTCTGTGTTTCAACAACCCTCTGATAGTGAACAGATTACAGAATGCCTCCAGATGTGCATCGGAAACTACTACTGGTCTTCCAAGGAACGATCAAAGCTTAGACTGTTTGAGACATTACTCCCATGTAGGAAAGTGGTCATGGTGATGTTGTATTCAATCCCGATGCAATTTCTGTGTTTCATTAGCACTCGGATAGTCCACAGATTACAGAATGCCTCCAGATGTGCATCGGAAACCACTACTGGTCTTGAGGGAGCGATCAATGCGATGACAGTTTGAGACATTACTCCAATTTAGAAATGTACGCATGGTGCCTGTTGTATTCAATCCCGATGCAATTTCTGCGTTTCATCAATACTTTGAAGGTCCACAGATTACAGAATGCCTCCTGATGTGTATCGGAAACTACTACTGGTCTTCCAGAGAACGATCAAAGCGTAAAATGTTTGAGACATTACTCCCATGGAAGAAAGTGCACATGGTGACTGATTTATTGAATCCCGATGCAATTAAAGTGTTTCAACAACACTCTGATAGTTCACAGATTACAGAATGCCTCCAGATGTGCATCGGAATCTACTACTGGCCTTCCAGCGAACGATCAAAGCGTAGACTCTTCGAGACATTACTCCCAAGGAGGAAAGTGCGCATGGTGACTGTTGTATTCAATCCGGATGCAATTTCTGTGTTTCATCAACACTTTGAATGTCCACAGATTACAGAATGCCTCCATATGTGAATCGAAACTACTACAGGTCTTCCAGCGAACGATCAAAGCGTAGACGGTTTGAGACATTACTCCCATGGAGTAAAGTGTATATGGTGACTGATATATTCAATCCCGATGCAATTTCTGTGTTTCAACAACACTCTGATAGTCCACAGATTACAGAATGCCACCAGATGTGCATCGGAAACTACTACTGGTCTTCCAGGCAACGATCAAAGCGTAGACTGTTTGAGACGTTACTCCCATGGAGGAAAGTCCGCATGATGACTGTTGTATTCAATCCCGATGCAATTTCTGTGTTTCATCAACACTCTGATAGTCCACAGATTACAGAATGCCTCCAGACGTGCATCGGAAACTACTACTGGTCTTCCAGGGAACGATAAAGGCGTAGACTGTTTGAGACATTACTCTCATGGAGGAAAGTGCCATGGCGACTGTTGTATTCAGTCACGATGCAATTTCTGTGTTTCATCAACACTCTGATAGTCCACAGATTACAGATTGAATTCAGATGTGCATCGGAAACTACTACTGGTCTTCCTGGGAACGACCAAGCGTAGACTGTTTGAGGCATTACTCCCATGGAGGAAAATGCGCATGGTGACTGTTGTATTCAATCACGATGTAATTTCTGTTTTTCGTCAACCCTTTGAAGGTCCACAGATTACAGAATGCCTCCAGATGTGCATCGGAAACTACTACTGGTCTTCGAGGAAACGATCAAATTATAGACTGTTTGAGACATTACTCGCATGGAAGAAAGTGCGCATGGTGACTGTTGTATTCAATCCCGATGCAATTTCTGCGTTTCACCAACACTCAGATAGTCCACATATTACAGAATGCCTCCAGATGTGCATCGGAAACTACTACTTGCCTTCCAGGGAACGATAAAGGAGTAGACTGTTTGAGACATCACTCCAATGGCGGAATGTGCGCATGGTGACTGTTGTATTCAAACCCGATGCAATTTATGTGTTTCATCAACACCCGGATGGACCAGAAATTACAGAATGCCTCCAGATGTGCACTGGAAACTACTATTGGTCTTCAGGGAACGATCAAATCGATGACAGTTTGAGACGTAACTCCCATGGAGCAAAGTGCGCATGGTCACTGTTGTATTCAATAACGATGCAATTTCTTTGTTTCATCAACACTTTGAAGGTCCACAGATTACAGAATGTCTCGCGATGTGCATCGGAAACTACTACTGGTTTTCCAGGGCACGATAAAAGCGTAGACTGTTTGAGATATTACTCCCATGTAGGAAAGTGCGCATGGTAACTTTTGTATTCAATCCCGATGCAATTTCTGTCTTTCAACACTAGTCTGATAGTCCACAGCTTACAGAATGCCTCCGGATGTGAATCGAAACTACTACTGGTCTTCCAAGGAACGGTCAAAGCGTAGACAGTTTGAGACATTACTCCCATGGCTGTAAGTGGTCATGGTTACTGTTGTATTCAATCCCGCTGCAATTTCTGTGTTTCATTAGCACTCGGATAGTCCACAGATTAAAGAATGCCTCCAGATGTGCATCGGAAACTACTACTGGTCTTGAGGGAACGATCAAAGCGATGACAGTTTGAGACATTAATCCAATCCAGAAATGTACGCATGGTGCCTGTTGTATTCGATCCCGATGAAATTTCAGTGTCTCAAAAACACTCTGATAGTCCACAGATTACAGAATGCTTCCAGATGTGCATCGGAAACTACTACTGGTCTTCGAGGAAACGATCAAAGCATAGACTGTTTGAGACATTACTCCCGTGGAAGAAAGTGCGCATGGTGATTTTTGTATTCAATCCCGATGCAATTGCTGTGTTCCTTTAACACTCAGTTAGTCCACAGATTACAGAATGCCTCCAGATGTGCATCGGAATCTACTACTGGCCTTCCAGCGAACGATCAAAGCGTAGACTCTTTGAGACATTACTCCCAAGGAGGAAAGTGCGCATGGTGACTGTTGTATTCAATCCCGATGCAATTTCTGTGTTTCATCAACACTTTTAAGGTCCACAGATTACAGAATGCCTCCATATGTGAATCGAAACTACTAATGGTCTTCCAGGGAACGATCAAATCGTAGACTGTTTAAGACATTACTCCCATGGAGGAAAGTGCGCATTATGACTGTTGAATTCAATTCCGATGCAATTTCGGTGTTTCATCAATACTCTGATAGTCCACATATTACAGAATGCTTCCAGTTGTGCATATGAAACTGCTACTGGTCTTCCAGGGAGCGATCAAAGCGTAGACTGTTTGAGACATTACTCCTACGTAGGAAAGTGCGGTGGTGACTGTTGTATTCAATCCCGATGCAATTTCTGTGTTTCATCAACACTCTGATTGTCCACAAATTACAGAATGCCTCCAGACGTGCATCGGAAACTACTACTGGTCTTCCAGGGAACGATTAAAGCGTAGACTTTTTGAGACATTACTCCCATGGATGAAAGTGAGCATGGTGACTGATGTATTCAATCCCGATGCAATTTCTGTGTTTCAACAACACTCTGATAGTAAACAGATAACAGAATGCCTCCAGATGTGCATCGGAAACTACTACTGGTCTTCCAGGGAACGATCAATGCGTAGACTTTTGAGACATTACTCCCACGGAGGAAAGTGCGCATGGTGACTGTTGTATTTAATCCCGATGCAATTTCTGTGTTTCATGAACACTCTGAAGGTCCACAGATTACAGTCTGCCTCCAGATGTGTATCGGAATCATCTACTGGTCTTCCAGGGAAAGATCAAAGCGTAGACTCTTTGAGACATTACTCCCATGGAGGAAAGTGCGCATGGTGACTGTTGTATTCAATCCCGTTGCAATTTCTGTGTTTCAACAACACTCTGATAGTGAACAGATTACAGAATGCCTCCAGATGTGCATCGGAATCTACTACTGGCCTTCCAGCGAACGATCAAAGCGTAGACTCTTTCAGACATTACTCCCAGGGAGGAAAGTGCGCATGGTGACTGTTGTATTCAATCCCGATGCAATTTCTGTGTTTCATCAACACTTTGAAGGTCCACAGATTACAGAATGCCTCCATATGTGAATCGAAACTACTACTGGTCTTCCAGGGAACGATCAGAGCGTAGACTGTTTAAGACATTACTCCCATGGAGTAAAGTGCGGATGGTGACTGTTGTATTCAATCCCGATGCAATTTCTGTGTTTCAACAACACTCTGATAGTCCACAGATTACAGAATGCCTCCAGATGTGCATCGGAATCTACTACTGGCCTTCCAGCGAACGATCAAAGCGTAGACTCTTTGAGACATTACTCCCAAGGAGGAAAGTGCGCATGGTGACTGTTGTATTCAATCCCGATGCAATATCTGTGTTTCATCAACACTCTGATAGTCCACTGGTTACAGAATCTCTCCAGATGTGCATCGGAAACTACTACTGGTCTCCCACGGAACGATCAAAGCGTAGACTGTTTGAGACGTTACTCCCATGGAGGAAAGTCCGCATGATGACTCTTGTATTCAATCCCGATGCAATTTCAGTGTTTCAACAACCCTCTGATAGTGAACAGATTACAGAATGCCTCCAGATGTGCATCGGAAACTACTACTGGTCTTCCAAGGAACGATCAAAGCTTAGACTGTTTGAGACATTACTCCCATGGAGGAAAGTGGTCATGGTGATGTTGTATTCAATCCCGATGCAATTTCTGTGTTTCATTAGCACTCGGATAGTCCACAGATTACAGAATGCCTCCAGATGTGCATCGGAAACCACTACTGGTCTTGAGGGAGCGATCAAGGCAATGACAGTTTGAGACATTACTCCAATATAGAAATGTACGCATGGTGCCTGTTGTATTCAATCCCGATGCAATTTCTGCGTTTCATCAATACTTTGAAGGTCCACAGATTACAGAATGCCTCCATATGTGAATCGAAACTACTACAGGTCTTCCAGCGAACGATCAAAGCGTAGACGGTTTGAGACATTACTCCCATGGAGTAAAGTGGGGATGGTGACTGTTATATTCAATCCCGATGCAATGTCTGTGTTTCAACAACACTCTGATAGTCCACAGATTACAGAATGCCACCAGATGTGTATCGGAAACTACTACTGGTCTTCCAGGCAACGATCAAAGCGTATCCTGTTTGAGACTTTACTCCCATGGAGGAAAGTCCGCATGATGACTGTTGTACTCAATCCCGATGCAATTTCTGTGTTTCATCAACACTCTGATAGTCCACAGATTACAGAATGCCTCCAGACGTGCATCGGAAACTACTACTGGTCTTCCAGGGAACGATAAAGGCGTAGACTGTTTGAGACATTACTCTCATGGAGGAAAGTGCCCATGGTGACTGTTGTATTCAATTACGACGTAATTTCTGTGTGTCATCAACACTTTGAAGAATCACAGTTTACCGAATGCCTCCAGATGTGAATCGAAACTATTACTGGTCTTCCTGGGAACGATCAAAGCGTAGACTGTTTGAGAGATTTCTCGCATGGAGGAAAGTGCCATGGTGACTGTTGTATTCAATCACGATGCAATTTCTGTGTTTCATCAACACTCTGATAGTCCACAGATTACAGATTGAATCCAGATGTGCATCGGAAACTACTACTGGTCTTCCTGGGAACGACCAAGCGTAGACTGTTTGAGGCATTACTCCCATGGAGGAAAATGCGCATGGTGACTGTTGTATTCAATCACGATGCAATTTCTGTTTTTCATCAACCCTTTGAAGGTCCACAGATTACAGAATGCCTCCAGATGTGCATCGGAAACTACTACTGGTCTTCGAGGAAACGATCAAAGTATAGACTTTTTGAGACATTACTCGCATGGAAGAAAGTGCGCATGGTGACTGTTGTATTCAATCCCGATGCAATTTCTGCGTTTCACCTTCACTCAGATAGTCCACATATTACAGAATGCCTCCAGATGTGCATCGGAAACTACTACTTGCCTTCCAGGAAACGATAAAGGAGTAGACTGTTTGAGACATTACTCCCATGGAGGAAAGTGCCCATGGTGACTGTTGTATTCAATTACGACGTAATTTCTGTGTGTCATCAACACTTTGACGAATCACAGTTTACCGAATGCCTCCAGATGTGAATCGAAACTACTACTGGTCTTCCTGGGAACGATCAAAGCGTAGACTGTTTGAGAGATTTCTCGCATGGAGGAAAGTGCGCATGGTGACTGTTGCATTCAATCCCGATGCAATTTCTATCTTTTATCAACACCCGGATAGACCACAGATTACAGTATACCTCCAGATGTGCATCGGAAACTACTTCTGGTCTTCCAGGGAACGATCAAAGCGTAGACTGTTTGAGACATTACTCCAATGGCGGAATGTGCGCATGGTGACTGTTGTATTCAAACCCGATGCAATTTCTGTGTTTCATCAACACTCTGATAGTCCACAGATTACAGAATTCCTCCAGATGTGCATCGGAAACTACTACTGGTCTTCCGGGGAACAATCAAAGCGTAGACTCTTTGAGACATTACTCCCATGGAGGAAAGTCCGCATGGTGACTGTTGTATTCAATCCCGATGCAATTTCTGTGTTTCATCAACACTTTGAAGGTCCACAGATTACAGAATGTCTCGCGATGTGCATCGGAAACTACTACTGGTTTTCCAGGGAACGATAAAAGCGTAGACTGTTTGAGATATTACTCCCATTTAGGAAAGTGCGCATGGTAATTGTTGTATCCAATCCCGATGCAATTTCTGTGTTTCAACACTACTCTGATAGTCCACAGCTTACAGAATGCCTCCGGATGTGAATCGAAACTACCACTGGTCATCCAAGGAACGATGAAAGCGTAAACTGTGTGAGACATTTCTCCCATGGTTGAAAGTGGTCATGGTGACTGTTGTATTCAATCCCGCTGCAATTTCTGTGTTTCATTAGCACTCGGATAGTCCACAGATTAAAGAATGCCTCCAGATGTGCATCGGAAACTACTACTGGTCTTGAGGGAACGATCAAAGCGATGACAGTTTGAGACATTACTCCCATGGAGGAAAGTCCGCATGGTGACTTTTGTATTTAATCCCGATGCAATTTTTGTGTTTCAACAACACTCTGATAGTAAACACATTACAGAATGCCTCCAGATGTGCATCGGAAACTACTACTGGTATTCCAGCGACCGATCAAACCGTAGACTGTTTGAGACATTACTCCCATGGCGGAAAGTGGTCATGGTGACTGTTGTATTCAATCCCGCTGCAATTTCTGTGTTTCACTAGTACTCTGATAGTCCACAGATTAAAGGATGCCTCCAGATGTGCATCGGAAACTACTACTGGTCTTGAGGGAACGATCAAAGCGATGACAGTTTGAGACATTAATCCAAAGCAGAAATGTACGCATGGTGCGTGTTGTATTCAATCCAAATGAAATTTCAGTGTTTCAAAAACACTCTGATAGTCCACAGATTACAGAATGCTTCCAGATGTGCATCGGAAACTACTACTGGTCTTCGAGGAAACGATCAAAGCATAGACTGTTTGAGACATTATTCCCGTGGAGGAAAGTGGTCATGGTGATGTTGTATTCAATCCCGATGCAATTTCTGTGTTTCATTAGCACTCGGATATTCCACAGATTGCAGAATGCCTCCAGATGTACATCGGAAACCACTACTGGTCTTGAGGGAGCGATCAATGCAATGACAGTTTGAGACATTACTCCAATGTAGACATGTACGCATGGTGCCTGTTGTATTGAATCCCGATGCAATTTCTGCGTTTCATCAATACTTTGAAGATCCACAGATTACAGAATGCCTCCAGATGTGCATCGGAATCAACAACTGGTCTTCCAGGGAACGATCAAAGCGTAGACTGTTTGAGACATTACTCCCATGGAGGAAAGTGCGCATGGTGACTGTTGTATTCAATCCCAATGCAATTGCTGTGTTCCTTTAACACTCAGTTACTCCACAGATTACAGAATGCCTCCAGATGTGCATCGGAATCTACTACTGGCCTTCCAGCGAACGATCAAAGCGTAGACTCTTTGAAACATTACTCCCAAGGAGTAAAGTGCGGATGGTGACTGTTATATTCAATCCCAATGCAATTTCTGTGTTTCAACAACACTCTGATAGTGCACACATTACAGAATGCCACCAGATGTGCATCGGAAGCTACTACTGGTCTTCCAGGGAACGATCAAAGCGTAGACTGTTTGAGACGTTACTCCCATGGAGGAATGTCCGCATGATGACTGTTGTATTCAATCCCGATGCAATTTCTGTGTTTCAACAACACTCTGATAGTGAACAGATTGCAGAATGCCTCCAGATGTGCATCGGAAACTACTGCTGGTCTTCCAAGGAACGATCAAAGCTTAGACCGTTTGAGACATTACTCCCATGGAGGAAAGTGGTCATGGTGATGTTGTATTCAATCCCGATGCAATTTCTGTGTTTCATTAGCACTCGGATAGTCCACAGATTGCAGAATGCCTCCAGATGTACATCGGAAACCACTACTGGTCTTGAGGGAGCGATCAATGCAATGACAGTTTGAGACATTACTCCAATGTAGACATGTACGCATGGTGCCTGTTGTATTGAATCCCGATGCAATTTCTGCGTTTCATCAATACTTTGAAGATCCACAGATTACAGAATGCCTCCAGATGTGCATCGGAATCAACAACTGGTCTTCCAGGGAACGATCAAAGCGTAGACTGTTTGAGACATTACTCCCATGGAGGAAAGTGCTCATGGTGTCTGTTCTATTCAATCCCGATGCAATTAAAGTGTTTCAACGACACTCTGATAGTCCACAGATTACAGAATGTCTCCAGATGTGCTTCGGAAACTACTACTGGTCTTCCAGGGAACGATCAAAGCGTAGACTGTTTGAGACATTACTCCCATGGAGGAAAGTGCTCATGGTGACTGTTGTATTCAGCCCCGGAGCAATTTCTGAGTTCATCAACACTCTGATAGTCCACAGATTACAGAATGCAACCAGATCTGCATCGGATTCTACTACTGGTCTTCCAGGGAGAGATCAAAGCGTAAACTGTTTCAGACATTACTCCCATGGAGTAAAGTGCGCATGGTAACTGTTGTATTCAATCCCGATGCAATTTCTGTGTTTCATCAACACTTTGAAGGTCCACAGATTACAGAATGCCTCCATATGTGAATCGAAAGTACTACTGGTCTTCCAGGGAACGATCAAAGCGTAGACTGTTTAAGACATTACTCCCATGGAGTAAAGTGCGGATGGTGACTGTTGTATTCAATCCCGATGCAATTTCTGTGTTTCAACAACACTCTGATAGTCCACAGATTACAGAATGCCTCCAGATGTGCATCGGAAACTACTACTGGCCTTCCAGCGAACGATCAAAGTGTAGACTGTTTGAGACGTTACTCCCATGGAGGAAATTCCGCATGATGACTGTTGTATTCAATCCCGATGCAATTTCTGTGTTTCAACAATACTCTGATAGTGAACAGATTACAGAATGCCTCCAGATGTGCATCGGAAACTACTACTGGTCTTCCAAGAGACGATCAAAGCTTAGACTGTTTGAGACATTACTCCCATGGAGGAAAGTGGTCATGGTGATGTTGTATTCAATCCCGATGCAATTTCTGCGTTTCATCAATACTTTGAAGGTCCACAGATTACAGAAGGCCTCCAGATGTGCATCGGAATCTACAACTGGTCTTCCAGGGAACGATCAAAGCGTAGACTGTTGGAGACATTACTCCCATTGAGGAAAGTGCGCATGGTGTCTGTTGTATTCAATCCCGATGCAATTAAAGTGTTTCAACGACACTCTGATAGTCCACAGATTACAGAATGCAGAATGGCTCCAGATGTGCATCGGAGACTACTACTGGCCTTCCAGGGAACGATGAAAGCGTAAACTGTTTGAGACATTACTCCCATGGAGGAATGTCCGCATGATATCTGTTGTATTCAATCCCGATACAATTTCTGTGTTTCAACAACACTCTGATAGTGAACAGATTACAGAATGCCTCCAGATGTGCATCGGAAACTACTACTGGTCTTCCAAGGAACGATCAAAGCTTAGACTGTTTGAGACATTACTCCCATTTAGGAAAGTGGTCATGGTGATGTTGTATTCAATCCCGATGCAATTTCTGTGTTTCATTAGCACTCGGATAGTCCACAGATTACAGAATGCCTCCAGATGTGCATCGGAAACCACTACAGGTCTTGAGGGAGCGATCAATGCGATGACAGTTTGAGACATTACTCCAATGAAGAAATGTACGAATGGTGCCTGTTGTATTGAATCCCGATGCAATTTCTGCGTTTCATCAATACTTTGAAGGTCCACAGATCACAGAATGCCTCCTGATGTGCATCGGAAACTACTACTGGTCTTCCAGGGAACGATCAAAGCGTAAACTGTTTGAGACATTACTCCCATGGAAGAAAGTGCACATGGTGACTGTTGTATTCAATCCCGATGCAATTAAAGTGTTTCAACAACACTCTGATAGTCCACAGATCACAGAATGCCTCCTGATATACATCGGAAACTACTACTGGTCTTCCAGCGATCGATCAAAACGTAGACGGTTTGAGACATTACTCCCATGGAGTAAAGTGCGGATGGTGACTGTTATATTCAATCCCGATGCAATTTCTGTGTTTCAACAACACTCTGATAGTCCACAGATTACAGAATGCCACCAGATGTGCATCGGAAACTACTACTGGTCTTCCAGGCAACGATCAAAGCGTAGACTGTTTGAGACGTTACTCCCATGGAGGAAAGTCCGCATGATGACTGTTGTATTCAATCCCGATGCAATTTCTGTGTTTCATCAACACTCTGATAGTCCACAGATTACAGAATGCCTCCAGACGTGCATCGGAAACTACTACTTGTCTTCCAGGGAACGATCAAAGCGTAGGATGTTTGAGACATAACTCCCATGGAGGAAAGTGGTCATATTGACTGTTGTATTCAATCCCGATGCAATTTCTGTGTTTCATTAGCACTCGGATAGTCCACAGATTACAGAATGCCTCCAGATGTGCATCGGAAACTACTACTGGTCTTCGAGGAAACGATCAATGCGATGACACTTTGAGACATTACTGAAATGGAGAAATGTACGCATTGTGCCTGTTGTATTTAATCCCGATGCAATTTCTGTGTTTCATCAACACTTTGAAGGTTCAAAGATTACAGAATGCCTTCAGATGTGCATCGGAAACTACTACTGGTCTTCCATGGAACGATCAAAGCGTAGACTGTTTGAGACATTACTCCCATGGAGGAAAGTGCGCATGGTGACTGTTGTATTCAATCCCGATACAATTTCTGTGTTTCAAAAACACTCTGATAGTAAACTGATTACAGAATGCCTCCAGATGTGCATCGGAAACTACTACTGGTCTTCCAGGAAACGATCAAAGCGTAGACTGTTTGAGACATTACTCCCATGGCGAAAAGTGCGCATGGTGACTGTTGTATTCAATCCCGATGCAATTTCTGTGTGTCATCAACACTTTGAAGAACCACAGTTTACCGAATGCCTCCAGATATGAATCGAAATTACTACTGGTCTTCCAGGGAACGATCAAAGCGTAGACTGTTTGAGACATTACTCCCATGGAGGAAAGTGCGCATGGTGACTGTTGTATTCAATCCCGATGCAATTTCTGTCTTTTATCAACAACCGGATAGACCACAGGTTACAGTATACCTCCAGATGTGCATCGAAACCTACTACTGGTCTTCCAGGGAACGATCAAAGCGTAGACTGCTTGAGACATTACTCCCATGGCGAAAAGTGCGGATGGTGACTGTTGTATTCAATCCCGATGCAATTTCTGTGTTTCATCAACACTCTGATAGTCCACAGATTACAGAATTCCTCCACATGTCGCATCGGAAACTACTACTGGTCTTCCAGGGAACGATCAAAGCGTAGACTGTTGAGACTTTACTCCCATGGGGGAATGTGCGCATGGTGACTGTTGTATTCAATCCCGATGCAATTTCTGTGTTTCATCAACACTCTGATAGTCCACAGATTACAGAATGCCTCCAGATGTGCATCGGAAACTACTACTGGTCTTCCAGGGAGCGATCAAAGCGTAGACTGTTTAAGGCATTACTCCCATTGGGGAAAGTGCGCATGGTAACTGTCGTATTCAATCCCGATGCAACTTCTGTGTTCATCAACACTCTCATAGTATACAGATTACAGAATGCCTCAAGATGTACATCGGAAACTACTACTGGTCTTCCAGTGAACGATCAAAGCGTAAACTGTTTGAGACATTACTCCCATGGAGGAAAGTGCGCATGGTGACTGTTGTATTCAATCACGATGCAATTTTTGTGTTTCATCAACACTCTGATAGTCCACACATTACAGAATGCTTCCAGATGTGCATCGGAAACTACTACTGGTCTTCCAGGGAACGATCAAAGCGTGAACTGTTAGAGACATTACGCCCATTGAGGAAAGTGCGCATGGTGACTGTTGTATTCAATCCCGATGCAATTTCAGTGTTTCAAAAACACTCTGATAGTCCACAGATTACAGAATGCCTCCAGATGTGCATCGGAAACTACTACTGGTCTTCCAGGGAACGATCAAAGCGTAGACTCTTTGAGAAATTACTCCCATGGGGGAAAGTGCGCATGGTGACTCTTGTATTCAATTCCGATGCAATTTCTGTGTTTCAACAACACTCTGATAGTAAACAGATTACAGAATGCCTCCAGATGTCCATCGGAAACTACTATTGGCAGTCCAGGAAACGATCAAAGCGTAGACTGTTTGAGACATTACTCCCATGGGGGAAAGTGGTCATGGTGACTGTTGTATTCAATCCCGCTGCAATTTCTGTGTTTCATTAGGACTCGGATAGTCCACAGATTAAAGAATGCCTCCAGATGTGCATCGGAAACTACTACTGGTCTTGAGGGAACGATCAAAGCGATCACAGTTTGAGACATTACCCCCATGGAGGAAAGTCCGCATGGTGACTGTTGTATTCAATCCCTATGCAATTTCTGCGTTTCATCAACACTTTGAGGGTCCACTGACTACAGAGTGCCTCCAGATGTGCATCGGAATCTACTACTGGTCTTCCAGGGAACGATCAAAGCGTAGACTCTTTGAGACATTACTAGGATGGAGGAAAGTGCGCATGGTGACTGTTGTATTCAATCCCGATGCAATTAAAGTGTTTCAACAACACTCTGATAGTCCACAGATTACAGAATGCCTCCAGATGTGCATCGGAAACTACTAAAGGTCTTCCAGGGAGCGATCAAAGCGTAGACTGTTTGAGACATTACTCCCATTCAGGAAGGTGCGCATGGTGGCTGTTGAATTCAATCCCGATGCAATTTCGGTGTTTCATCAATACTCTGATAGTCCACAGATTATAGAATGCCTCCAGATGTGCATTGGAAACTACTACTGGTCTCCAGGGAACGATCAAAGCGTAGACTTTTTGAGACATTACTCCCATGGATGAAAGTGCGCATGGTGACTGTTGTATTCAATCCCGAAACAATTTCAGTGTTTCAACAACACTCTGATAGTGCACAGATTACAGAATGCCTCCAGATGTGCATCGGAAACTACTACTGGTCCTCCAGGAAACGATCAAGCGTAGACTGTTTGAGGCATTACTCCCATTGGGGAAAGTGCGCATGGTAACTGTTGTATTCAATCCCGATGCAATTTCTGTGTTCATCAACACTCTCATAGTCCACAGATTACAGAATGCTTACCAGATGTTCATCGGAAACTACTACAGGCCTTCCAGGGAACGATCAAAGCGTAGACTGTTTGAGACATTACTCCAGTGAAGGAAAGTGCGCATGGTGATTGTTGTATTCAATCCCGATGTAATTTCTGTGTTTTATCAACACACTGATAGTCCACATATTACAGAATACCTCCAGATGTGCATCGGAAACTACTACTGGTCTTCCAGGGAACGATCAAAGCGTATAGACTGTTTGAGACATTACTCCCATGGACGAAAGTGCGCATTGTGACTGTTGTATTCAATACCGATGCAATTTCTTTGTTTCATCAACACTCTGATAGTCCACAGATCACCGAATGCCTCCAGATGTGCATCGTAAACTACTACTGGTCTTCCAGGGATCGATCAAAGCGTAAACTGTTTGAGACATTACTCCCATGGAGGAAAGTGCGCATGGTGACTGTTGTATTCAATCCCGATGAGATTTCTGTGTTTCATTAATACTCTGATAGTCCACAGATTACAGAATGCCTCCAGATGTGCATCGGAAACCACTAGCGGTCTTCCAGGGAACGATCAAAGGGTAGACTGTTTAAGACATTACTCCAATGGAGGAAAGTGCGCAAGGTGACCGTTGTATTCAATCCCAAAGCAATTTCTGTGTTTCATCAACATTCTGATAGTCCACAGATTACAGAATGCCTCCAGATGTACATCGGAACTACTACTTGTCTAACAGGGAATGATCGAAGCGTGGAATGTTTGAGACATTACTCCCATGGGGGAAAGTGCGCATGGTGACTGTTGTATTCAATCCCGATGCAATTTCTGTGTTTCATCAACACTCCGATAGTCCACAGATTACAGATTGCCTCCAGATGTGCATCGGAAGCTACTACTGGTCTTCCTGGGAATGATCAAAGCATAGACTGTTTGAGGCAATACTCCCATGGTGGAAAACGCACATGGTTACTGTTGTATTAAATCACGTTGCAATATCTGTGTTTCATCAACACTTTGAAGGTCCACAGATTACAGAATTCCTCCAGATGTGCATCGCGAACTACTACTGGTCTTCGAGGAAACGATCAAAGCATAGACTGTTTGAGACATTACTCCCGTGGGGGAAAATGCGCATGGTGACTGTTGTATTCAATCCCGATGCAATTGCTGTGTTTCATCAACATTCTGATAGTCCACAGATTACAGATTGCCTCCAGATGTGCATCGGAAACTAATACTGGTCTTCCTGGGAACGATCAAAGCATAGACTGTTTGAGGCATTACTCCAATGGAGGAAAATGCGCATGTTGACTGTTGTATTCAATCCCGATGCAATTGCTGTGTTTCATCAACACTTTGAAGGTCCACAGATTACAGAATGCCTCCAGATGTGCATCGGAAACTACTACTGGTCTTCGAGGAAACGATCAAAGCATAGACTGTTTGAGACATTACTCCCGTGGATAAAGTGCGCATGGTGACTGTTGTATTCAATCCCGATGCAATTTCTGTGTTTCATCAACACTCAGCTAGTCCACAGATTACAGAATGCCTCCAGATGTGCATCGGAAACTATTACTGGTCTTCCAGGGAACGATCAAAGCGTAGACTGTTTGAGACATTACTCCCATGGAGGAAAATGCGAATGATGACTGTTGTATTCAATCCCGATGCAATTTCTGTGTTTCATCAACACTCTGATAGTCCACAAATTGCAGAATGCCACCAGATGTGCATCGGAAACTACTACTGGTCTTACAGGAAACGATCAAAGCGTAGAGTGTTTGAGACATTACTCCAGTGGAGGAAAGTGCGCATGGTGACTGTTGTATTCAATCCCGATGCAATTTCTGTGTTTCATCAACACTCTGATAGTGCACAGATAACAGAATGATACCAGATGTGCATCGGAAATAACTACTGGTCTTCCAGGGAACGATCAAACACAGACTGTTTGAGACATTACTCCCGTGGCGGAAAGTCCGCATGGTGACTGTTGTATTCAATATCGATACAATTTCTGTGTTCATCAACACTCTGATAGTCCACAGATTACAGAATGCCTCCAGATGTGCATCGGAAACTACTACTGGTCTTCCAGGGAACGATCAAAGCGTGGAATGTTTCAGACATTACTCCCATGGAGGAAAGTGCGGATGGTGACTGTTGTATTCAATCCCGATGCAATTCCTTTGTTTCAACACTACTCTGAAAGTCCACAGCTTACAGAATGCCACCAGATGTGCATCGGAAACAACTACTGGTCTTCCAGGGAACGATCAAGACGTACACTGTTTGAGACATTACTCCAATGGAGGAAAGTGCACATGGTGACTGTCGTATTAAATCCCGATGCAATTTCTGTGTTTCATCAACACTTTGAAGGTCCACAGATTAGAAAATGCCTCCAGATGTGCATCGGAATCATCTGCTGGTCTTCCAGGGAAAGATGAAAGCGTAGACTGTTTGAGACATTACTCCCACTCAGGAAAGTGCGCATGGTGACTGTTGTATTCAATCCCGATGCAATTTCTGTGTTTCATCAACACTCTGATAGTCCACAGATTACAGATTGCCTCCAGATGTGCATCGGAAACTACTACTGGTCTTCCAGGGAACGGTCAAAGCATAGACTGTTTGAGGCATTACTCCCATGGAGGAAAATGCGCATGGTTACTGTTGTATTCAATCACGATGCAATTTCTGTGTTTCATCAACACTTTGAAGGTCCACAGATTACAGAATGCCTCCAGATGTGCATCGGAAACTACTACTGGTCTTCGAGGAAACGATCAAAGCATTGACTGTTTGAGACATTACTCCCGTGGAAGAAAGTGCGCATGGTGACTGTTGTATTCAATCCCGATGCAATTTATGTGTTTCATCAACACTCTGATAGTCCACAGATTACATAATGCCTCCAGATGTGCATCGAAAACTACTACTGGTCTTCCAGGGAACGATCAAAGCGTAGACTGTTTGAGACATTACTCCCATGGAGGAAAGTGCGCATTGTGACTCTTGTATTCAATACCGATGCACTTTCTTTGTTTCATCAACACTCTGATAGTCCACAGATCACAGAATGCCTCCAGATGTGCATCGGAAGCTGCTACTGGTCTTCCAGGGAACGATCAAAGCGTAAACAGTTTGAGACATTACTCCCATGGAGGAAAGTGCGCATGGTGACTGTTGTATTCAATCCCGATGCAATTTCTGTGTGTCATCAACACTCTGATAGTGCACAGATTACAGAATGATAACAGATGTGCATCGGAAATAACTACTGGACTTCCAGGGAACGATCAAAGCGTAGACTGTTTCAGACATTTCTCCCATGGAGGAAAGTGCGGATGGTGACTGTTGTATTTAATCCCGATGCAAATTCTGTGTTTCATCAACACTCTGATAGTCCACAGATTACAGAATGCCACCAGATGTGCATCGGAAACTTCCTCTGGTCTTCCTGGGAACGATCAAAGCGTAGACTGTTTGAGTCATTACTCCCATGGAGGAAAGTGCGCTTGCTGACTGTTGTATTAAATCGCGATGCAATTTCTGTGTTTCAACAACACTCTGATAGTCAACAGATTACAGAATGCCTCCAGATGTGCATCGGAAACTACTACTGGTCTTCCTGGGAACGATCAAAGCGTAGTCTGTTTGAGGCATTACTCCCATGGAGGAAAATGCGCATGGTGTTTGTTGTATTCAATCCTGATGCAAATTCTGCGTTTCATCAACACTCAGTTAGTCCACAGATTACAGAATGCCTCCAGATGAGCAACGTAAACTACTACTGGTCTTCCAGTGAACGATCAAAGCGTAGACTGTTTGAGACATTACTCCCATGGAGGAAAATGCGAATGGTGACTGTTGTATTCAACCCCGATGCAATTTCTGTGTTTCATCAACACCCGGATAGAACACAAATTACAGAATGCCTCCAGATGTGCATCGGAAACTACTACTGGTCTTCAGGGAACGATCAACTCGATGACTGTTTGAGACGTTACTCTTATGGAGGAAAGTGCGCATGGATACTGTTGTATTCAATCCCGATGCAATTTCTGTGTTTCATCAACACTTTGAAGGTCCACAGATTACAGAATGCCTCGAGATGAGTATCGGAAACTACTACTGGTATTCCAGGGAACGATCAAAGAGTAGACTGTTTGAGATATTACTCCCATGGAGGAAAGTGCGCATGGTTACTGTTGTATTCAATCCCGATGCAATTTCTTTGTTTCAACATTACTCTGATAGTCCACAGCTTACAGAATGCCACCAGATGTGCATCGGAAACAACTACTGGTCTTCCAGGGAACGATCAAGACGTACACTGTTTGAGACATTACTCCAATGGAGGAAAGTGCACATGGTGACTGTCGTATTAAATCCCGATGCAATTTCTGTGTTTCATCAACACTTTGAAGGTCCACAGATTAGAAAATGCCTCCAGATGTGCATCGGAATCTTCCACTGGTCTTCCAGGGAAAGATGAAAGCGTAGACTGTTTGAGACATTACTCCC
The DNA here is from genome assembly GCF_023897955.1 of Schistocerca gregaria. Lineage (NCBI taxonomy): Eukaryota > Metazoa > Arthropoda > Insecta > Orthoptera > Acrididae > Schistocerca > Schistocerca gregaria. The sequence continues at coordinate 5,588,627 of NW_026061884.1, forward strand.
ATTCAGGAAAGTGCGCATGGTGACTGTTGTATTCAATCCCGATGCAATTTCTGTGTTTCAACAACACTCTGATAGTCCACAGATTACAGAATGCCCCCAGATGTGCATCGGAAACTACTACTGGTCTTCCAGGGACAGATCAAAGCGTAGACTGTTTGAGACATTACTCCTAAGTAGGAAAGTGCGCATAGCGATTGTTGTATTCAATCCCGATGTAATTTCTGTATTTCATCAACACTCTGATAGTCCACAGACTACAGAATGCCTCCAGATGTGCATCGGAAACTACTACTGGCCTTCCAGGGAACGATCAAAGCGTAGACTGTTTGAGACATTACTCCCATGGGGGAAAGTGCGCATGGTGACTGTTGTATTCAATCCCGATGAAATTTCTGTGTTTCATCAACACTCCGATAGTCCACAGATTACAGATTGCCTCCAGATGTGCATCGGAAACTACTACTGGTCTTCCTGGAACCGATCAAAGCATAGACTGTTTGAGGCATTACTCCCATGGAGGAAAATGCGCATGGTGACTGTTGTATTCAATCACGATGCAATTTCTGTGTTTGATCAACACTTTGAAGGTCCACAGATTACAGAATGCCTCCAGATGTGCATCGGAAACTACTACTGGTCTTCGAGGAAACGATCAAATCATAGACTGTTTGAGACATTACTCCCGTGGGGGAAAATGCGCATGGTGACTGTTGTATTAAATCCCGATGCAATTTCTGTGTTTCATCAACACTCTGATAGTCCACAGATTACAGATTGCCTCCAGATGTGCATCGGAAACTACTACTGGTCTTCCAGGGAACGATCAAAGCATAGACTGTTTGAGGCATTACTCCCATGGAGGAAAATGCGCATGGTTACTGTTGTATTCAATCACGATGCAATTTCTGTTTTTCATCAACACTTTGAAGGTCCACAGATTACAGAATGCCTCCAGATGTGCATCGGAAACTACTACTGGTCTTCGAGGAAACGATCAAAGCATTGACTGTTTGAGACATTACTCCCGTGGAAGAAAGTGCGCATGGTGACTGTTGTATTCAATCCCGATGCAATTTATGTGTTTCATCAACACTCTGATAGTCCACAGATTACATAATGCCTCCAGATGTGCATCGGAAACTACTACTGGTCTTCCAGGGAACGATCAAAGCGTAGACTGTTTGAGACATTACTCCCATGGAGGAAAGTGCGCATTGTGACTCTTGTATTCAATACCGATGCAATTTCATTGTTTCATCAACACTCTGATAGTCCACAGATCACAGAATGCCTCCAGATGTGCATCGGAAGCTGCTACTGGTCTTCCAGGGAACGATCAAAGCGTAAACAGTTTGAGACATTACTCCCATGGAGGAAAGTGCGCATGGTGACTGTTGTATTCAATCCCGATGCAATTTCTGTGTGTCATCAACACTCTGATAGTGCACAGATTACAGAATGATAACAGATGTGCATCGGAAATAACTACTGGACTTCCAGGGAACGATCAAAGCACAGACTGTTTGAGACATTACTCCCGTATAGGAAAGTGCGCATGGTGACTGTTGTATTCAATCCCGATGCAATTTCTGTGTTTCATCAACACTCTGATAGTCCACAGATTACAGAATGCCTCCAGATGTGCATCGGAAACTACTACTGGTCTTCCAGGGAACGATCAAAGCGTAGACTGTTTCAGACATTTCTCCCATGGAGGAAAGTGCGGATGGTGACTGTTGTATTTAATCCCGATGCAAATTCTGTGTTTCATCAACACTCTGATAGTCCACAGATTACAGAATGCCACCAGATGTGCATCGGAAACTTCCTCTGGTCTTCCTGGGAACGATCAAAGCGTAGACTGTTTGAGTCATTACTCCCATGGAGGAAAGTGCGCTTGCTGACTGTTGTATTAAATCGCGATGCAATTTCTGTGTTTCAACAACACTCTGATAGTCAACAGATTACAGAATGCCTCCAGATGAGCAACGGAAACTACTACTGGTCATCCAGTGAACGATCAAAGCGTAGACTGTTTGAGACATTACTCCCATGGAGGAAAATGCGAATGGTGACTGTTGTATTCAATCCCGATGCAATTTCTGTGTTTCATCAACACTTTGAAGGTCCACAGATTACAGAATGCCTCGAGATGTGTATCGGAAACTACTACTGGTATTCCAGGGAACGATCAAAGAGTAGACTGTTTGAGATATTACTCCCATGGAGGAAAGTGCGCATGGTTACTGTTGTATTCAATCCCGATGCAATTTCTTTGTTTCAACATTACTCTGATAGTCCACAGCTTACAGAATGCCACCAGATGTGCATCGGAAACAACTACTGGTCTTATAGGGAACGATCAAAGCGTAGACCGTTTGAGACATTACTCCCATGGAGGAATGTGCGCATGGTGACTGTTGTATTCAATCCCGATGCAATTTCTTTTTTGCATCAACACTCTGATAGTCCACAGATTGCAGAATGCCTCCAGATGTGATCCGGAAACCACTAGTGGTCTTCCAGGGAACGATCAAAGCGTAGACTGTTTGAGACATTACTCCAATGGAGGAAAGTGCGCTTAATGACTGTTGTATTCAATCGCGATGCAATTTCTGTGTTTGATCAACACTTTGATGGTAAACAGATTACAGAATGCCTCCAGATGTGCATCGGAAACTACTACTGGTCTTCGTGGAAACGATCAAGGCATAGACTGTTTGAGACATTACTCCCGTGGGGGAAAATGCGCATGCTGACTGTTGTATTCAATCCCGATGCAATTTCTGTGTTTCATCAACACACTGATAATCCACAGATTACAGATTGCCTCCAGATGTGCATCGGAAACTACTACTGGTCTTCCAGGGAACGATCAAAGCATAGACTGTTTGAGGCATTACTACCATGGAGGAATATGCGCATGGTTACTGTTGTATTCAATCACGATGCAATTTCTGTGTTTCATCAACACTTTGAAGGTCCACAGATTACAGAATGCCTCAAGATGTGCTTCGGAAACTACTACTGGTCTTCGAGGAAACGATCAAAGCATAGACTGCTTGAGACATTACTCCCATGGAAGAAAGTGCGCATGGTGACTGTTGTATTCAATCCCGAAGCAATATCTGTGTTTCATCAACACTCTGATAGTCCACAGATTACAGAATGCCTCCAGATGTGCATCGGAAACTACTACTGGTCTAACAGGGAACGATCAAAGCGTGGAATGTTTGAGACATTACTCCCATGGGGGAAAGTGCGCATGGTGACTGTTGTATTCAATCCCGAAGGAATTTCAGTGTTTCGTCAACACTCAGATAGTCCACAGATTGCAGAATGCCTCCAGATGTGCATCGGAAACTACTACTGGTCTTCCAGGGAACGATCAAAACTTAGACTATTTGAGACATTACTCCCATGCAGGAAAGTGCGGATGGTGACTGTTGTATTCAATCACGATGCAATTTCTGTGTTTCAACAACACTCTGGTAGTCCACAGATCACAGAATGCCCCCAGATGTGCATCTGAAACTACTACTGGTCTTCCAGGGAACGATCAAAGCGTAAACTGTTTGAGACATTACTCCCATGGAGTAAAGTGCGAATGGTGACTGTTGTATTCAGTCCCGATGCAATTTCTGTGTTTCATTAATACTCTGATAGTCCACAGATTGCAGAATGCCTCCAGATGTGATCCGGAAACCACTAGTGGTCTTCCAGGGAACGATCAAAGCATAGACTGTTTGAGGCATTACTCCCATGGAGGAAAATGCGCATGGTGACTGTTGTATTCAATCACGATGCAATTTCTGTGTTTGATCAACACTTTGAAGGTCCACAGATTACAGAATGCCTCCAGATGTGCATCGGAAACTACTACTGGTCTTCGAGGAAACGATCAAATCATAGACTGTTTGAGACATTACTCCCGTGGGGGAAAATGCGCATGGTGACTGTTGTATTAAATCCCGATGCAATTTCTGTGTTTCATCAACACTCTGATAGTCCACAGATTACAGATTGCCTCCAGATGTGCATCGGAAACTACTACTGGTCTTCCAGGGAACGATCAAAGCATAGACTGTTTGAGGCATTACTCCCATGGAGGAAAATGCGCATGGTTACTGTTGTATTCAATCACGATGCAATTTCTGTGTTTCATCAACACTTTGAAGGTCCACAGATTACAGAATGCCTCCAGATGTGCAACGGAAACTACTACTGGTCTTCGAGGAAACGATCAAAGCATTGACTGTTTGAGACATTACTCCCGTGGAAGAAAGTGCTCATGGTGACTGTTGTATTCAATCCCGATGCAATTTATGTGTTTCATCAACACTCTGATAGTCCACAGATTACATAATGCCTCCAGATGTGCATCGGAAACTACTACTGGTCTTCCAGGGAACGATCAAAGCGTAGACTGTTTGAGACATTACTCCCATGGAGGAAAGTGCGCATTGTGACTCTTGTATTCAATACCGATGCAATTTCATTGTTTCATCAACACTCTGATAGTCCACAGATCACAGAATGCCTCCAGATGTGCATCGGAAGCTGCTACTGGTCTTCCAGGGAACGATCAAAGCGCAAACAGTTTGAGACATTACTCCCATGGAGGAAAGTGCGCATGGTGACTGTTGTATTCAATCCCGATGCAATTTCTGTGTGTCATCAACACTCTGATAGTGCACAGATTACAGAATGATAACAGATGTGCATCGGAAATAACTACTGGACTTCCAGGGAACGATCAAAGCACAGACTGTTTGAGACATTACTCCCGTATAGGAAAGTGCGCATGGTGACTGTTGTATTCAATCCCGATGCAATTTCTGTGTTTCATCAACACTCTGATAGTCCACAGATTACAGAATGCCTCCAGATGTGCATCGGAAACTACTACTGGTCTTCCAGGGAACGATCGAAGCGTAGACTGTTTCAGACATTTCTCCCATGGAGGAAAGTGCGGATGGTGACTGTTGTATTTAATCCCGATGCAAATTCTGTGTTTCATCAACACTCTGATAGTCCACAGATTACAGAATGCCACCAGATGTGCATCGGAAACTTCCTCTGGTCTTCCTGGGAACGATCAAAGCGTAGACTGTTTGAGTCATTACTCCCATGGAGGAAAGTGCGCTTGCTGACTGTTGTATTAAATCGCGATGCAATTTCTGTGTTTCAACAACACTCTGATAGTCAACAGATTACAGAATGCCTCCAGATGAGCAACGGAAACTACTACTGGTCTTCCAGTGAACGATCAAAGCGTAGACTGTTTGAGACATTACTCCCATGGAGGAAAATGCGAATGGTGACTGTTGTATTCAATCCCGATGCAATTTCTGTGTTTCATCAACACTTTGAAGGTCCACAGATTACAGAATGCCTCGAGATGTGTATCGGAAACTACTACTGGTATTCCAGGGAACGATCAAAGAGTAGACTGTTTGAGATATTACTCCCATGGAGGAAAGTGCGCATGGTTACTGTTGTATTCAATCCCGATGCAATTTCTTTGTTTCAACATTACTCTGATAGTCCACAGCTTACAGAATGCCACCAGATGTGCATCGGAAACAACTACTGGTCTTATAGGGAACGATCAAAGCGTAGACCGTTTGAGACATTACTCCCATGGAGGAATATGCGCATGGTGACTGTTGTATTCAATCCCGATGCAATTTCTTTTTTGCATCAACACTCTGATAGTCCACAGATCACAGAATGCCCCCAGATGTGCATCTGAAACTACTACTGGTCTTCCAGGGAACGATCAAAGCGTAAACTGTTTGAGACATTACTCCCATGGAGTAAAGTGCGCATGGTGACTGTTGTATTCAGTCCCGATGCAATTTCTGTGTTTCATTAATACTCTGATAGTCCACAGATTGCAGAATGCCTCCAGATGTGATCCGGAAACCACTAGTGGTCTTCCAGGGAACGATCAAAGCGTAGACTGTTTGAGACATTACTCCAATGGAGGAAAGTGCGCTTAATGACTGTTGTATTCAATCGCGATGCAATTTCTGTGTTTGATCAACACTTTGATGGTAAACAGATTACAGAATGCCTCCAGATGTGCATCGGAAACTACTACTGGTCTTCGTGGAACGATCAAGGCATAGACTGTTTGAGACATTACTCCCGTGGGGGAAAATGCGCATGCTGACTGTTGTATTCAATCCCGATGCAATTTCTGTGTTTCATCAACACACTGATAGTCCACAGATTACAGATTGCCTCCAGATGTGCATCGGAAACTACTACTGGTCTTCCAGGGAACGATCAAAGCATAGACTGTTTGAGGCATTACTACCATGGAGGAATATGCGCATGGTTACTGTTGTATTCAATCACGATGCAATTTCTGTGTTTCATCAACACTTTGAAGGTCCACAGATTACAGAATGCCTCAAGATGTGCTTCGGAAACTACTACTGGTCTTCGAGGAAACGATCAAAGCATAGACTGCTTGAGACATTACTCCCGTGGAAGAAAGTGCGCATGGTGACTGTTGTATTCAATCCCGATGCAATCTCTGTGTTTCATCAACACTCTGATAGTCCACAGATTACAGAATGCCCCCAGATGTGCATCGGAAACTACTACTGGTCTTACAGGGAACGATCAAAGCGTAGACTGTTTGAGACATTACTCCAGTGAAGGAAAGTGCGCATGGTGACTGTTGTATTCAATCCCGATGCAATTTCTGTGTTTCATCAACACTCTGATAGTGCACAGATAACAGAATGATACCAGATGTGCATCGGAAATAACTACTGGTCTTCCAGGGAACGATCAAATCGCAGACTGTTTGAGACATTACTCCAATGGAGGAAAGTGCGCTTAATGACTGTTGTATTCAATCGCGATGCAATTTCTGTGTTTGATCAACACTTTGATGGTAAACAGATTACAGAATGCCTCCAGATGTGCATCGGAAACTACTACTGGTCTTCGTGGAAACGATCAAGGCATAGACTGTTTGAGACATTACTCCCGTGGGGGAAAATGCGCATGCTGACTGTTGTATTCAATCCCGATGCAATTTCTGTGTTTCATCAACACACTGATAGTCCACAGATTACAGATTGCCTCCAGATGTGCATCGGAAACTACTACTGGTCTTCCAGGGAACGATCAAAGCATAGACTGTTTGAGGCATTACTACCATGGAGGAATATGCGCATGGTTACTGTTGTATTCAATCACGATGCAATTTCTGTGTTTCATCAACACTTTGAAGGTCCACAGATTACAGAATGCCTCAAGATGTGCTTCGGAAACTACTACTGGTCTTCGAGGAAACGATCAAAGCATAGACTGCTTGAGACATTACTCCCGTGGAAGAAAGTGCGCATGGTGACTGTTGTATTCAATCCCGATGCAATCTCTGTGTTTCATCAACACTCTGATAGTCCACAGATTACAGAATGCCCCCAGATGTGCATCGGAAACTACTACTGGTCTTACAGGGAACGATCAAACGTAGACTGTTTGAGACATTACTCCAGTGAAGGAAAGTGCGCATGGTGACTGTTGTATTCAATCCCGATGCAATTTCTGTGTTTCATCAACACTCTGATAGTGCACAGATAACAGAATGATACCAGATGTGCATCGGAAATAACTACTGGTCTTCCAGGGAACGATCAAATCGCAGACTGTTTGAGACATTACTCCCGTGGAGGAAAGTGCGCATGGTGACTGTTGTATTCAATCCCGATGCAATTTCTGTGTTTCATTAATACTCTGATAGTCCACAGATTACAGAATGCCTCCAGATGTGCATCGCAAACCACTAGTGGTCTTCCAGGGACCGATCAAAGCGTAGACTGTTTGAGACATTACTCCCATGGAGGTATGTGCGCATGGTGACTGTTGTATTCAATCCCGAAGCAATATCTGTGTTTCATCAACACTCTGATAGTCCACAGATTACAGAATGCCTCCAGATGTGCATCGGAAACTACTACTGGTCTAACAGGGAACGATCAAAGCGTGGAATGTTTGAGACATTACTCCCATGGGGGAAAGTGCGCATGGTGACTGTTGTATTCAATCCCGAAGGAATTTCAGTGTTTCGTCAACACTCAGATAGTCCACAGATTACAGAATGCCTCCAGATGTTTATCGGAAACCACTACTGGTCTTCCAGGGAACGATCAAGGCGTAGACAGTTAGAGAATTACTCCCATGGAGGAAAGTGGTCATGGTGACTGTTATATTCAATCCCGATGCAATTTCTATGTTTCATCAACACTCTGAAGGTCCACAGATTACAGAATGCCTCCAGATGTGCGTCGGAAACCATTACTGGTCGTCCTGGGAACGATCAAAGCATAGACTGTTTGAGACATTACTCCCATGGAGGAAAGTGCGCATGGTGACTGTTGTATTCAATAACGATGCAATTTCTGTGTTTCATCAACACTTTGAAGGTCCACAGATTACAGAATGCATCCAGATGTGCATCGGAAACTACTACTGGTCTTCCAGGGAACGATCAAAACTTAGACTATTTGAGACATTACTCCCATGCAGGAAAGTGCGGATGGTGACTGTTGTATTCAATCACGATGCAATTTCTGTGTTTCAACAACACTCTGGTAGTCCACAGATTACAGAATGCCTCCAGATGTGCATCGGAAACTACTACTGGTCTTCCAGGGAACGATCAAAGCATAGACCGTTTGAGACATTACTCCCATGGAGGAATGTGCGCATGGTGACTGTTGTATTCAATCCCGATGCAATTTCTTTGTTGCATATACACTCTGATAGTCCACAGATCACAGAATGCCTCCAAATGTGCAACTGAAACTACTACTGGTCTTCCAGGGAACGATCAAAGCGTACTCTGTTTGAGACATTACTCCCATGGAGTAAAGTGCGCATGGTGACTGTTGTAATCAATCCCGATGGGATTTCTGTGTTTCATTAATACTCTGATAGTCCACAGATTGCAGAATGCCTCCAGATGTGCATCGGAAACCACTACTGGTCTTCCAGGGCACGATCAAAGCGTAGACTGTGTGAGACATTACTCCAATGGAGGAAAGTGCGCTTGGTGACTGTTGTATTCAATCCCGAAGCAATTTCTGTGTTTCATCAACACTCTGATGGTCCACAGATTACAGAATGCCTCCAGATGTGCATCGTTAACTACTTTTGGTCTAACAGGGAACGATCGAAGCGGGGAATGTTTGAGACATTACTCCAATGGAGGAAAGTGCGCTTGGTGACTGTTGTATTCAATCACGATGCTATTTCTGTGTTTGATCAACACTTTGAAGGTCCACAGATTACAGAATGCCTCCCGATATGCATCGGAAACTACTACGGGTCTTCGTGGAAACGATCAAAGCATAGACTGTTTGAGACATTACTCCCGTGTGGGAAAATGCGCATGGTGACTGTTGTATTCAATCCCGATGCAATTTCTGTGTTTCATCAACACTCTGATAGTCCACAGATTACATAATGCCTCCAGATGTGCATCGGAAACTACTACTGGTCTTCCAGGGAACGATCAAAGCGTAGACTGTTTGAGACATTACTCCCATGGAGGAAAGTGCGCATTGTGACTCTTGTATTCAATACCGATGCAATTTCTTTGTTTCATCAACACTCTGATAGTCCACAGATCACAGAATGCCTCCAGATGTGCATCGGAAGCTGCTACTGGTCTTCCAGGGAACGATCAAAGCGTAAACAGTTTGAGACATTACTCCCATGGAGGAAAGTGCGCATGGTGACTGTTGTATTCAATCCCGATGCAATTTCTGTGTGTCATCAACACTCTGATAGTGCACAGATTACAGAATGATAACAGATGTGCATCGGAAATAACTACTGGACTTCCAGGGAACGATCAAAGCGTAGACTGTTTCAGACATTTCTCCCATGGAGGAAAGTGCGGATGGTGACTGTTGTATTTAATCCCGATGCAAATTCTGTGTTTCATCAACACTCTGATAGTCCACAGATTACAGAATGCCACCAGATGTGCATCGGAAACTTCCTCTGGTCTTCCTGGGAACGATCAAAGCGTAGACTGTTTGAGTCATTACTCCCATGGAGGAAAGTGCGCTTGCTGACTGTTGTATTAAATCGCGATGCAATTTCTGTGTTTCAACAACACTCTGATAGTCAACAGATTACAGAATGCCTCCAGATGTGCATCGGAAACTACTACTGGTCTTCCTGGGAACGATCAAAGCGTAGTCTGTTTGAGGCATTACTCCCATGGAGGAAAATGCGCATGGTGTTTGTTGTATTCAATCCTGATGCAAATTCTGCGTTTCATCAACACTCAGTTAGTCCACAGATTACAGAATGCCTCCAGATGAGCAACGTAAACTACTACTGGTCTTCCAGTGAACGATCAAAGCGTAGACTGTTTGAGACATTACTCCCATGGAGGAAAATGCGAATGGTGACTGTTGTATTCAACCCCGATGCAATTTCTGTGTTTCATCAACACCCGGGTAGAACACAAATTACAGAATGCCTCCAGATGTGCATCGGAAACTACTACTGGTCTTCAGGGAACGATCAACTCGATGACTGTTTGAGTCGTTACTCTTATGGAGGAAAGTGCGCATGGATACTGTTGTATTCAATCCCGATGCAATTTCTGTGTTTCATCAACACTTTGAAGGTCCACAGATTACAGAATGCCTCGAGATGTGTATCGGAAACTACTACTGGTATTCCAGGGAACGATCAAAGAGTAGACTGTTTGAGATATTACTCCCATGGAGGAAAGTGCGCATGGTTACTGTTGTATTCAATCCCGATGCAATTTCTTTGTTTCAACATTACTCTGATAGTCCACAGCTTACAGAATGCCACCAGATGTGCATCGGAAACAACTACTGGTCTTCCAGGGAACGATCAAGACGTACACTGTTTGAGACATTACTCCAATGGAGGAAAGTGCACATGGTGACTGTCGTATTAAATCCCGATGCAATTTCTGTGTTTCATCAACACTTTGAAGGTCCACAGATTAGAAAATGCCTCCAGATGTGCATCGGAATCTTCCACTGGTCTTCCAGGGAAAGATGAAAGCGTAGACTGTTTGAGACATTACTCCCATTCAGGAAAGTGCGCATGGTGACTGTTGTATTCAATCCCGATGCAATTTCTGTGTTTCAACAACACTCTGATAGTCCACAGATTACAGAATGCCCCCAGATGTGCATCGGAAACTACTACTGGTCTTCCAGGGACAGATCAAAGCGTAGACTGTTTGAGACATTACTCCTAAGTAGGAAAGTGCGCATAGCGATTGTTGTATTCAATCCCGATGTAATTTCTGTATTTCATCAACACTCTGATAGTCCACAGACTACAGAATGCCTCCAGATGTGCATCGGAAACTACTACTGGCTTTCCAGGGAACGATCAAAGCGTAGACTGTTTGAGACATTACTCCCATGGGGGAAAGTGCGCATGGTGACTGTTGTATTCAATCCCGATGAAATTTCTGTGTTTCATCAACACTCCGATAGTCCACAGATTACAGATTGCCTCCAGATGTGCATCGGAAACTACTACTGGTCTTCCTGGAACCGATCAAAGCATAGACTGTTTGAGGCATTACTCCCATGGAGGAAAATGCGCATGGTGACTGTTGTATTCAATCACGATGCAATTTCTGTGTTTGATCAACACTTTGAAGGTCCACAGATTACAGAATGCCTCCAGATGTGCATCGGAAACTACTACTGGTCTTCGAGGAAACGATCAAATCATAGACTGTTTGAGACATTACTCCCGTGGGGGAAAATGCGCATGGTGACTGTTGTATTAAATCCCGATGCAATTTCTGTGTTTCATCAACACTCTGATAGTCCACAGATTACAGATTGCCTCCAGATGTGCATCGGAAACTACTACTGGTCTTCCAGGGAACGATCAAAGCATAGACTGTTTGAGGCATTACTCCCATGGAGGAAAATGCGCATGGTTACTGTTGTATTCAATCACGATGCAATTTCTGTGTTTCATCAACACTTTGAAGGTCCACAGATTACAGAATGCCTCCAGATGTGCATCAGAAACTACTACTGGTCTTCGAGGAAACGATCAAAGCATTGACTGTTTGAGACATTACTCCCGTGGAAGAAAGTGCGCATGGTGACTGTTGTATTCAATCCCGATGCAATTTATGTGTTTCATCAACACTCTGATAGTCCACAGATTACATAATGCCTCCAGATGTGCATCGGAAACTACTACTGGTCTTCCAGGGAACGATCAAAGCGTAGACTGTTTGAGACATTACTCCCATGGAGGAAAGTGCGCATTGTGACTCTTGTATTCAATACCGATGCAATTTCATTGTTTCATCAACACTCTGATAGTCCACAGATCACAGAATGCCTCCAGATGTGCATCGGAAGCAGCTACTGGTCTTCCAGGGAACGATCAAAGCGTAAACAGTTTGAGACATTACTCCCATGGAGTAAAGTGCGCATGGTGACTGTTGTATTCAATCCCGTTGCAATTTCTTTTTTGCATCAACACTCTGATAGTCCACAGATCACAGAATGCCCCCAGATGTGCATCTGAAACTACTACTGGTCTTCCAGGGAACGATCAAAGCGTAAACTGTTTGAGACATTACTCCCATGGAGTAAAGTGCGCATGGTGACTGTTGTATTCAGTCCCGATGCAATTTCTGTGTTTCATTAATACTCTGATAGTCCACAGATTGCAGAATGCCTCCAGATGTGATCCGGAAACCACTAGTGGTCTTCCAGGGAACGATCAAAGCGTAGACTGTTTGAGACATTACTCCAATGGAGGAAAGTGCGCTTAATGACTGTTGTATTCAATCGCGATGCAATTTCTGTGTTTGATCAACACTTTGATGGTAAACAGATTACAGAATGCCTCCAGATGTGCATCGGAAACTACTACTGGTCTTCGTGGAAACGATCAAGGCATAGACTGTTTGAGACATTACTCCCGTGGGGGAAAATGCGCATGCTGACTGTTGTATTCAATCCCGATGCAATTTCTGTGTTTCATCAACACACTGATAGTCCACAGATTACAGATTGCCTCCAGATGTGCATCGGAAACTACTACTGGTCTTCCAGGGAACGATCAAAGCATAGACTGTTTGAGGCATTACTACCATGGAGGAATATGCGCATGGTTACTGTTGTATTCAATCACGATGCAATTTCTGTGTTTCATCAACACTTTGAAGGTCCACAGATTACAGAATGCCTCAAGATGTGCTTCGGAAACTACTACTGGTCTTCGAGGAAACGATCAAAGCATAGACTGCTTGAGACATTACTCCCATGGAAGAAAGTGCGCATGGTGACTGTTGTATTCAATCCCGAAGCAATATCTGTGTTTCATCAACACTCTGATAGTCCACAGATTACAGAATGCCTCCAGATGTGCATCGGAAACTACTACTGGTCTAACAGGGAACGATCAAAGCGTGGAATGTTTGAGACATTACTCCCATGGGGGAAAGTGCGCATGGTGACTGTTGTATTCAATCCCGAAGGAATTTCAGTGTTTCGTCAACACTCAGATAGTCCACAGATTACAGAATGCCTCCAGATGTTTATCGGAAACCACTACTGGTCTTCCAGGGAACGATCAAGGCGTAGACTGTTTGAGAATTACTCCCATGGAGGAAAGTGGTCATGGTGACTGTTATATTCAATCCCGATGCAATTTCTATGTTTCATCAACACTCTGAAGGTCCACAGATTCAGAATGCCTCCAGATGTGCGTCGGAAACCATTACTGGTCGTCCTGGGAACGATCAAAGCATAGACTGTTTGAGACATTACTCCCATGGAGGAAAGTGCGCATGGTGACTGTTGTATTCAATAACGATGCAATTTCTGTGTTTCATCAACACTTTGAAGGTCCACAGATTACACAATGCATCCAGATGTGCATCGGAAACTACTACTGGTCTTCCAGGGAACGATCAAAACTTAGACTATTTGAGACATTACTCCCATGCAGGAAAGTGCGGATGGTGACTGTTGTATTCAATCACGATGCAATTTCTGTGTTTCAACAACACTCTGGTAGTCCACAGATCACAGAATGCCCCCAGATGTGCATCTGAAACTACTACTGGTCTTCCAGGGAACGATCAAAGCGTAAACTGTTTGAGACATTACTCCCATGGAGTAAAGTGCGCATGGTGACTGTTGTATTCAGTCCCGATGCAATTTCTGTGTTTCATTAATACTCTGATAGTCCACAGATTGCAGAATGCCTCCAGATGTGATCCGGAAACCACTAGTGGTCTTCCAGGGAACGATCAAAGCATAGACTGTTTGAGGCATTACTCCCATGGAGGAAAATGCGCATGGTGACTCTTGTATTCAATCACGATGCAATTTCTGTGTTTGATCAACACTTTGAAGGTCCACAGATTACAGAATGCCTCCAGATGTGCATCGGAAACTACTACTGGTCTTCGAGGAAACGATCAAATCATAGACTGTTTGAGACATTACTCCCGTGGGGGAAAATGCGCATGGTGACTGTTGTATTAAATCCCGATGCAATTTCTGTGTTTCATCAACACTCTGATAGTCCACAGATTACAGATTGCCTCCAGATGTGCATCGGAAACTACTACTGGTCTTCCAGGGAACGATCAAAGCATAGACTTTTTGAGGCATTACTCCCATGGAGGAAAATGCGCATGGTTACTGTTGTATTCAATCACGATGCAATTTCTGTGTTTCATCAACACTTTGAAGGTCCACAGATTACAGAATGCCTCCAGATGTGCATCGGAAACTACTACTGGTCTTCGAGGAAACGATCAAAGCATTGACTGTTTGAGACATTACTCCCGTGGAAGAAAGTGCGCATGGTGACTGTTGTATTCAATCCCGATGCAATTTATGTGTTTCATCAACACTCTGATAGTCCACAGATTACATAATGCCTCCAGATGTGCATCGGAAACTACTACTGGTCTTCCAGGGAACGATCAAAGCGTAGACTGTTTGAGACAATACTCCCATGGAGGAAAGTGCGCATTGTGACTCTTGTATTCAATACCGATGCAATTTCATTGTTTCATCAACACTCTGATAGTCCACAGATCACAGAATGCCTCCAGATGTGCATCGGAAGCTGCTACTGGTCTTCCAGGGAACGATCAAAGCGTAAACAGTTTGAGACATTACTCCCATGGAGGAAAGTGCGCATGGTGACTGTTGTATTCAATCCCGATGCAATTTCTGTGTGTCATCAACACTCTGATAGTGCACAGATTACAGAATGATAACAGATGTGCATCGGAAATAACTACTGGACTTCCAGGGAACGATCAAAGCACAGACTGTTTGAGACATTACTCCCGTATAGGAAAGTGCGCATGGTGACTGTTGTATTCAATCCCGATGCAATTTCTGTGTTTCATCATCACTCTGATAGTCCACAGATTACAGAATGCCTCCAGATGTGCATCGGAAACTACTACTGGTCTTCCAGGGAACGATCAAACGTAGACTGTTTCAGACATTTCTCCCATGGAGGAAAGTGCGGATGGTGACTGTTGTATTTAATCCCGATGCAAATTCTGTGTTTCATCAACACTCTGATAGTCCACAGATTACAGAATGCCACCAGATGTGCATCGGAAACTTCCTCTGGTCTTCCTGGGAATGATCAAAGCGTAGACTGTTTGAGTCATTACTCCCATGGAGGAAAGTGCGCTTGCTGACTGTTGTATTAAATCGCGATGCAATTTCTGTGTTTCAACAACACTCTGATAGTCAACAGATTACAGAATGCCTCCAGATGAGCAACGGAAACTACTACTGGTCTTCCAGTGAACGATCAAAGCGTAGACTGTTTGAGACATTACTCCCATGGAGGAAAATGCGAATGGTGACTGTTGTATTCAATCCCGATGCAATTTCTGTGTTTCATCAACACTTTGAAGGTCCACAGATTACAGAATGCCTCGAGATGTGTATCGGAAACTACTACTGGTATTCCAGGGAACGATCAAAGAGTAGACTGTTTGAGATATTACTCCCATGGAGGAAAGTGCGCATGGTTACTGTTGTATTCAATCCCGATGCAATTTCTTTGTTTCAACATTACTCTGATAGTCCACAGCTTACAGAATGCCACCAGATGTGCATCGGAAACAACTACTGGTCTTATAGGGAACGATCAAAGCGTAGACCGTTTGAGACATTACTCCCATGGAGGAATGTGCGCATGGTGACTGTTGTATTCAATCCCGATGCAATTTCTTTTTTGCATCAACACTCTGATAGTCCACAGATCACAGAATGCCCCCAGATGTGCATCTGAAACTACTACTGGTCTTCCAGGGAACGATCAAAGCGTAAACTGTTTGAGACATTACTCCCATGGAGTAAAGTGCGCATGGTGACTGTTGTATTCAGTCCCGATGCAATTTCTGTGTTTCATTAATACTCTGATAGTCCACAGATTGCAGAATGCCTCCAGATGTGATCCGGAAACCACTAGTGGTCTTCCAGGGAACGATCAAAGCGTAGACTGTTTGAGACATTACTCCAATGGAGGAAAGTGCGCTTAATGACTGTTGTATTCAATCGCGATGCAATTTCTGTGTTTGATCAACACTTTGATGGTAAACAGATTACAGAATGCCTCCAGATGTGCATCGGAAACTACTACTGGTCTTCGTGGAAACGATCAAGGCATAGACTGTTTGAGACATTACTCCCGTGGGGGAAAATGCGCATGCTGACTGTTGTATTCAATCCCGATGCAATTTCTGTGTTTCATCAACACACTGATAGTCCACAGATTACAGATTGCCTCCAGATGTGCATCGGAAACTACTACTGGTCTTCCAGGGAACGATCAAAGCATAGACTGTTTGAGGCATTACTACCATGGAGGAATATGCGCATGGTTACTGTTGTATTCAATCACGATGCAATTTCTGTGTTTCATCAACACTTTGAAGGTCCACAGATTACAGAATGCCTCAAGATGTGCTTCGGAAACTACTACTGGTCTTCGAGGAAACGATCAAAGCATAGACTGCTTGAGACATTACTCCCGTGGAAGAAAGTGCGCATGGTGACTGTTGTATTCAATCCCGATGCAATCTCTGTGTTTCATCAACACTCTGATAGTCCACAGATTACAGAATGCCCCCAGATGTGCATCGGAAACTACTACTGGTCTTACAGGGAACGATCAAAGCGTAGACTGTTTGAGACATTACTCCAGTGAAGAAAAGTGCGCATGGTGACTGTTGTATTCAATCCCGATGCAATTTCTGTGTTTCATCAACACTCTGATAGTGCACAGATAACAGAATGATACCAGATGTGCATCGGAAATAACTACTGGTCTTCCAGGGAACGATCAAATCGCAGACTGTTTGAGACATTACTCCAATGGAGGAAAGTGCGCTTAATGACTGTTGTATTCAATCGCGATGCAATTTCTGTGTTTGATCAACACTTTGATGGTAAACAGATTACAGAATGCCTCCAGATGTGCATCGGAAACTACTACTGGTCTTCGTGGAAACGATCAAGGCATAGACTGTTTGAGACATTACTCCCGTGGGGGAAAATGCGCATGCTAACTGTTGTATTCAATCCCGATGCAATTTCTGTGTTTCATCAACACACTGATAGTCCACAGATTACAGATTGCCTCCAGATGTGCATCGGAAACTACTACTGGTCTTCCAGGGAACGATCAAAGCATAGACTGTTTGAGGCATTACTACCATGGAGGAATATGCGCATGGTTACTGTTGTATTCAATCACGATGCAATTTCTGTGTTTCATCAACACTTTGAAGGTCCACAGATTACAGAATGCCTCAAGATGTGCTTCGGAAACTACTACTGGTCTTCGAGGAAACGATCAAAGCATAGACTGCTTGAGACATTACTCCCGTGGAAGAAAGTGCGCATGGTGACTGTTGTATTCAATCCCGATGCAATCTCTGTGTTTCATCAACACTCTGATAGTCCACAGATTACAGAATGCCCCCAGATGTGCATCGGAAACTACTACTGGTCTTACAGGGAACGATCAAAGCGTAGACTGTTTGAGACATTACTCCAGTGAAGGAAAGTGCGCATGGTGACTGTTGTATTCAATCCCGATGCAATTTCTGTGTTTCATCAACACTCTGATAGTGCACAGATAACAGAATGATACCAGATGTGCATCGGAAATAACTACTGGTCTTCCAGGGAACGATCAAATCGCAGACTGTTTGAGACATTACTCCCGTGGAGGAAAGTGCGCATGGTGACTGTTGTATTCAATCCCGATGCAATTTCTGTGTTTCATTAATACTCTGATAGTCCACAGATTACAGAATGCCTCCAGATGTGCATCGCAAACCACTAGTGGTCTTCCAGGGACCGATCAAAGCGTAGACTGTTTGAGACATTACTCCCATGGAGGTATGTGCGCATGGTGACTGTTGTATTCAATCCCGAAGCAATATCTGTGTTTCATCAACACTCTGATAGTCCACAGATTACAGAATGCCTCCAGATGTGCATCGGAAACTACTACTGGTCTAACAGGGAACGATCAAAGCGTGGAATGTTTGAGACATTACTCCCATGGGGGAAAGTGCGCATGGTGACTGTTGTATTCAATCCCGAAGGAATTTCAGTGTTTCGTCAACACTCAGATAGTCCACAGATTACAGAATGCCTCCAGATGTTTATCGGAAACCACTACTGGTCTTCCAGGGAACGATCAAGGCGTAGACTGTTAGAGAATTACTCCCATGGAGGAAAGTGGTCATGGTGACTGTTATATTCAATCCCGATGCAATTTCTATGTTTCATCAACACTCTGAAGGTCCACAGATTACAGAATGCCTCCAGATGTGCGTCGGAAACCATTACTGGTCGTCCTGGGAACGATCAAAGCATAGACTGTTTGAGACATTACTCCCATGGAGGAAAGTGCGCATGGTGACTGTTGTATTCAATAACGATGCAATTTCTGTGTTTCATCAACACTTTGAAGGTCCACAGATTACAGAATGCATCCAGATGTGCATCGGAAACTACTACTGGTCTTCCAGGGAACGATCAAAACTTAGACTATTTGAGACATTACTCCCATGCAGGAAAGTGCGGATGGTGACTGTTGTATTCAATCACGATGCAATTTCTGTGTTTCAACAACACTCTGATAGTCCACAGATTACAGAATGCCTCCAGATGTGCATCGGAAACTACTACTGGTCTTCCAGGAACGATCAAAGCGTAGACCGTTTGAGACATTACTCCCATGGAGGAATGTGCGCATGGTGACTGTTGTATTCAATCCCGATGCAATTTCTTTGTTGCATAAACACTCTGATAGTCCACAGATCACAGAATGCCTCCAGATGTGCATCTGAAACTACTACTGGTCTTCCAGGGAACGATCAAAGCGTACTCAGTTTGAGACATTACTCCCATGGAGTAAAGTGCGCATGGTGACTGTTGTAATCAATCCCGATGGGATTTCTGTGTTTCATTAATACTCTGATAGTCCACAGATTGCAGAATGCCTCCAGATGTGCATCGGAAATTACTACTGGTCTTCCAGGGCACGATCAAAGCGTAGACTGTGTGAGACATTACTCCAATGGAGGGAAGTGCGCTTGGTGACTGTTGTATTCAATCCCGAAGCAATTTCTGTGTTTCATCAACACTCTGATGGTCCACAGATTACAGAATGCCTCCAGAAGTGCATCGTTAACTACTTTTGGTCTAACAGGGAACGATCGAAGCGTGGAATGTTTGAGACATTACTCCAATGGAGGAAAGTGCGCTTGGTGACTGTTGTATTCAATCACGATGCTATTTCTGTGTTTGATCAACACTTTGAAGGTCCACAGATTACAGAATGCCTCCCGATATGCATCGGAAACTACTACGGGTCTTCGTGGAAACGATCAAAGCATAGACTGTTTGAGACATTACTCCCGTGGGGGAAAATGCGCATGGTGACTGTTGTATTCAATCCCGATGCAATTTCTGTGTTTCATCAACACTCTGATAGTCCACAGATTACAGTTTGCCTCCAGATGTGCATCGGAATCTACTACTGGTCTTCCAGAAAACGATCAAAGCATAGACTGTTTGAGGCATTACTCCCATGGAGGAAAATGCGCATGGTCACTGTTGTATTCAATCACGATGCAATTTCTGTGTTTCATCAACACTTTGAAGGTCCACAGATTACAGAATGCCTCCAGATGTGCTTCGGAAACTACTACTGGTATTCGAGGAAACGATCAAAGCATAGACTGTTTGAGACATTACTCCCGTGGAAGAAAGTGCGCATGGTGACTGTTGTATTCAATCCCGATGCAATTTCTGTGTTTCATCAACACTCAGTTAGTCCACAGATTACAGAATGCCTCCAGATGTGCATCGGAAACTTCTACTGGTCTTCCAGGGAACGATCAAAGCGTAGACTGTTTGAGACATTACTCCCATGGAGGAAAATGCGAATGGTGACTGTTAAATTCAATCCCGATGCAATTTCTGTGCTCCATCAACACTCTGATAGTCCACAAATTACAGAATGCCACCAGATGTGCATCGGAAACTACTATTGGTCTTACAGGGAACGATCAAAGCGTAGACTGTTTGAGACATTACTCCAGTGAAGGAAAGTGCGCATGGTGACTGTTGTATTCAATCACGATGCAATTTCTGTGTTTCATCAACACTCTGATAGTGCACAGATAACAGAATGATACCAGATGTGCATCGGAAATAACTACTGGTCTTCCAGGGAACGATCAAATCGCAGACTGTTTGAGACATTACTCCCGTGGAGGAAAGTGCGCATGGTGACTGTTGTATTCAATCCCGATGCAATTTCTGTGTTTCATCAACACTCAGTTAGTCCACAGATTACAGAATGCCTCCAGATGTGCATCGGAAACAACTACTGGTCTTCCAGGGAACGATCAAAGCGTAGACTGTTTGAGACATTACTCCCATGGAGGAAAATGCGAATGGTGTCTGTTGTATTCAATCCCGATGCAATCCCTGTGTTTCATTAACACTCTGATAGTCCACAAATTACAGAATGCCACCAGATGTGCATCGGAAACTACTACTGGTCTTACAGGGAACGATCAAAGCGTAGACTGTTTGAGACATTACTCCAGTGAAGGAAAGTGCGCATGGTGACTGTTGTATTCAATCCCGATGCAATTTCTGTGTTTCATCAACACTCTGATAGTCCACAGATGACGGAAAGCCTCCAGATGTGCATCGGAAACTACTACTGGTCTTCCAGGGAACGATCAAATCGTAGACTGTTTGAGACATTACTCATATGGAGGAAAATGCGAATGGTGTCTGTTGTATTCAATCCCGATGCAATTTCTGTGTTTCATCATCACTTTGATGGTCCACAGATTACAGAATGCCTCGAGATGTGCATCGGAAACTACTACTGGTTTTCCAGGGAACGTCAAAGAGTAGACTGTTTGAGATATTACTCCCGTGGAGGAAAGTGATCATGGTTACTGTTGTATTCAATCCCGATGCAATTTCTGTGTTTCAACACTACTCTGATAGTCCATAGCTTACAGAATGCCACCAGATGTGCATCGGAAACAACTACTGGTCTTCCAGGGAACGATCAAGGCATAGACTGTTTGAGACATTACTCCAATGGAGGAAAGTGCGCATGGTGACTGTCGTATTAAATCCCGATGCAATTTCTGTGTTTCATCAACTCTTTGAAGGTCCACAGATTACAGAATGCCTCCAGATGTGCTTCGGAAACTACTACTGGTCTTCGAGGAAACGATCAAATCATAGACTGTTTGAGACATTACTCCCGTGGAAGAAAGTGCGCATGGTGACTGTTGTATTCAATCCCGATGCAATTTCTGTGTTTCATCAACACTCAGTTAGTCCACTGATTACAGAATGCCTCCAGATGTGCATCGGAAACTACTACTGGCCTTCCAGGGAACGATCAAAGCGTAGACTGTTTGAGACATTACTCCCATGGAGGAAAATGCGAATGGTGTCTGTTGTATTCAATCCCGATGCAATTTCTGTGTGTCATCAACACTCTGATAGTCCACAAATTACAGAATGCAACCAGATGTGCATCGGAAACTACTACTGGTCTTACAGGGAACGATCAAAGCGTAGACTGTTTGAGACATTACTCCCGTGGAAGAAAGTGCGCATGGTGGCTGTTGTATTCAATCCCGATGCAATTTCTGTGTTTCATCAACACTCTGATAGTGCACAGATAACAGAATGATACCAGATGTGCATCGGAAATAACTACTGGTCTTCCAGGGAACGATCAAATCGCAGACTGTTTGAGACATTACTCCCGTGGAGGAAAGTGCGCATGGTGACTGTTGTATTCAATCCCGATGCAATTTCTGTGTTTCATCAACACTCAGTTAGTCCACAGATTACAGAATGCCTCCAGATGTGCATCGGAAACTGCTACTGGTCTTCCAGGGAACGATCAAAGCGTAGACTGTTTGAGACATTACTCCCATGGAGGAAAATGCGAATGGTGACTGTTGTATTCAATCCCGATGCAATTTCTGTGTTTCATCAACACTCTGATAGTCCACAAATTACAGAATGCCACCAGATGTGCATCGCAAACTACTACTGGTCTTACAGGGAACGATCAAAGCGTAGACTGTTTGAGACATTACTCCAGTGAAGGAAAGTGCGCATGGTGACTGTTGTATTCAATCCCGATGCAATTTCTGTGCTTCATCAACACCCGGATAGACCACAAATTACAGAATGCCTCCAGATGTGCATTGGAAACTACTACCGGTCTTCAGGGAACGATCAAATCGATGACAGTTTGAGACGTTACTCTTATGGAGGAAAGTGCGCATGGTTACTGTTGTATTCAATCCCGATGCAATTTCTGTGTTTCATCATCACTTTGATGGTCCACCGATTACAGAATGCCTCGAGATGTGCATCGGAAACTACTACTGGTTTTCCAGGGAACGATCAAAGAGTAGACTGTTTGAGATATTACTCCCGTGGAGGAAAGTGCGCATGGTTACTGTTGTATTCAA
The DNA here is from genome assembly GCF_023897955.1 of Schistocerca gregaria. Lineage (NCBI taxonomy): Eukaryota > Metazoa > Arthropoda > Insecta > Orthoptera > Acrididae > Schistocerca > Schistocerca gregaria. The sequence goes on from NW_026061884.1 coordinate 5,611,737, forward strand.
TCCCGAGCAATTTCTGTGTTTCAACACTACTCTGATAGTCCATAGCTTACAGAATGCCACCAGATGTGCATTGGAAACAACTACTGGTCTTCCAGGGAACGATCAAGGCATAGACTGTTTGAGACATTACTCCAATGGAGGAAAGTGCGCATGGTGACTGTCGTATTAAATCCCGATGCAATTTCTGTGTTTCATCAACACTTTGAAGGTCCACAGATTAGAGAATGCCTCCAGATGTGGATCGGAATCTTCTACTGGTCTTGCAGGTAAAGATCAAAGCGTAGACTGTTTGAGACATTACTCCCATGGAGGAAAGTGCGCATGGTGACTGTTGTATTCAATCCCGTTGCAAATAAAGTGTTTCAACAACACTCTGATAGTCCACTGATTACAGAATGCCTCCAGATGTGCATCGGAAACCACTACTGGTCTTACAGGGAACGATCAAAGCGTAGACAGTTTGAGGCGTTACTCCCATGGAGGAAAGTCCGCATTGTGACTGTTGTATTCAATCCCGGAGCAATTTCTGAGTTCATCAGCACTCTGATAGTCCACAGATTACAGAATGCAACCAGATGTGCATCGGATTCTACAACTGATCTTCCAGGGAGAGATCAAAGCGTAAACTGTTTCAGACATTACTCCCATGGAGGAAAGTGCGCGTTTTGACTGTTGAATTCAATTCCGATGCAATTTCGGTGTTTCATCAATACTCTGATAGTCCACAGATTACAGTATGCTTCCAGATGTGCATCGGAAGCTACTAATGGTCTTCCAGGGAACGAACAAAGCGTAGACTGTTTGAGACATCACTCCTCTGTAGGAAAGTGCGCATGGTGACTGTTGTATTCAATGCCGATGCAATTTCTGTGTTTCATCAACACTCTGATAGTCCACAGATTACAGAATGCCTCCAGATGTGCAAGGGAAACTACTACTGGTCTTCCAGGAACGATCAAAGCGTAGACTGTTTGAGACATTACTCCCATGGAGGACAGTCCGCATAGTGACTGTTGTATTCAATCCCGAGGTAATTTCTGTGTTTCAACAACACTCTGATAGTAAACAGATAACAGAATGCCTCCAGATGTGCATCGGAAGCTACTACTGGTCTTCCAGGGAACGATCAAAGCGTAGACTGTTGAGACATTACTTTCACGGAGGAAAGTGCGCATGGTGACTGTTGTATTCAATCCCGATGCAATTTCTGTGTTTCATCAACACTTTGAAGGTCCACAGATTACAGAATGCCTCCATATGTGAATCGAAACTACTACTGGTCTTCCAGGGAACGATCAAAGCGTAGACTGTTTGAGACATTACTCCCATGGACGAAAGAGGTCATGGTGACTGTTGTATTCAATGCCGATGCAATTTCTGTGTTTCATTAGCACTCGGATAGTCCACAGATTACAGAATGCCTCCAGATGTGCATCGGAAACTACTATTGGTCTTCCAGGGAACGAACAAAGCGTAGACTGTTTGCGACATTACTACAATGTAGGAAAGTGCGCATGGCGACTGTTGTATACAATCCCGATGCAATTTCTGTGTTTCATCAACACTCTGATAGTCCACAGTTTACAGAATGCCTCCAGATGTGCATCGGAAACTACTACTGGACTTCCAGGGAACGATCAAAGCGTAAACAGTTTGAGACATTACTCCCATGGAGGAAAGTGCGCATGGTGACTGTTGTATTCAATCCCGATGCAATTTCTGTGTTTCATTAGCACTCGGATAGTCCACAGATTACAGAAGGCCTCCAGATGTGCATCCGAAACTACTACTGGTCTTGAGGGAACGATCAATGCGATGACAGTTTGAGACATTACTCCAATGTAGAAATGTACGCATGGTGACTGTCGTATTAAATCCCGATGCAATTTCTGTGTTTCATCAACACTTTGAAGGTCCACAGATTAGAGAATGCCTCCAGATGTGGATCGGAATCTTCTACTGGTCTTCCAGGGAACGATCAAAGCGTAGACTCTTTGAGACATTACTCCCATGGAGGAAAGTCCGCATGGTGACTGTTGTATTCAATCCCGGAGCAATTTCTGAGTTCATCAACACTCTGATAGTCCACAGATTACAGAATGCAACCAGATGTGCATCGGATTCTACAACTGGTCTTCCAGGGAGAGATCAAAGCGTAAACTGTTTCAGACATTACTCCCATGGAGGAAAGTGCGCATTATGACTGTTGAATTCAATTCCGATGCAATTTCGGTGTTTCATCAATACTCTGATAGTCCACAGATTACAGTATGCTTCCAGATGTGCATCGGAAGCTACTAATGGTCTTCCAGGGAACGAACAAAGCGTAGACTGTTTGTGACATTACTCCTATGTAGGAAAGTGCGCATGGTGACTGTTGTATTCAATCCCGATGCAATTTCTGTGTTTCATCAACACTCTGATAGTCCACAGATTACAGAATGCCTCCAGATGTGCATCGGAAACTACTACTGGTCTTCCAGGAACGATCAAAGCGTAGACTGTTTGAGACATTACTCCCATGGAGGAAAGTCCGCATAGTGACTGTTGTATTCAATCCCGAGGCAATTTCTGCGTTTCAACAACACTCTGATAGTAAACAGATAACAGAATGCCTCCAGATGTGCATCGGAAACTACTACTGGTCTTCCATTGAACGATCAAAGCGTAGACTGTTGAGACATTACTTCCACGGATTAAAGTGCGCATGGTGACTGTTGTATTCAATCCCGATGCAGTTTCTGTGTTTCATCAACACTTTGAAAGTCCACAGATTACAGAATGCCTCCATATGTGAATCGAAACTACTACTGGTCTTCCAGGGAACGATCAAAGCCTAGACTGTTTGAGACATTACTCTCATGCAGGAAAGTGTGGATGGTGACTGTTGTATTACATCCCGATGCAATTTCTGTTTTTCAACAACATTCTGATAGTCCACAGATTACAGAATGCCACCAGATGTGCATTGGAAACTACTACTGGTCTTCCAGGGAACGATCAAAGCGTAGACTGTTTGAGACATTACTCCCATGGAGGAAAGTGGTCATGGTGACTGTTGTATTCAATCCCGATGCAATTTCTGCGTTTCATTAGCACTCGGATAGTCCACAGATTACAGAATGCTTCCAGATGTGCATCGGAAACTACTAATGGTCTTCAAGGGAATGAACAAAGCGTAGACTGTTTGAGACATTACTCCAATGTAGGAAAGTGTGCATGGTGACTGTTGTATTACATCCCGATGCAATTTCTGTTTTTCAACAACACTCTGATAGTCCACAGATTACAGAATGCCTCCAGATGTGCATCGGAAACTACTACTGGACTTCCAGGGAACGATCGAAGCGTAAACAGTTTGAGACATTACTCCCATGGAGGAAAGTGCGCATGGTGAATGTTGTATTCAATCCCGATGCAGTTTCTGTGTTTCATCAACACTTTGAAAGTCCACAGATTACAGAATGCCACCAGATGTGCATCGGAAACAACTACTGGTCTTCCAGGGAACGATCAAGGCATAGACTGTTTGAGACATTACTCCAATGGAGGAAAGTGCGCATGGTGACTGTCGTATTAAATCCCGATGCAATTTCTGTGTTTCATCAACTCTTTGAAGGTCCACAGATTACAGAATGCCTCCAGATGTGCTTCGGAAACTACTACTGGTCTTCGAGGAAACGATCAAATCATAGACTGTTTGAGACATTACTCCCGTGGAAGAAAGTGCGCATGGTGACCGTTGTATTCAATCCCGATGCAATTTCTGTGTTTCATCAACACTCAGTTAGTCCACAGATTACAGAATGCCTCCAGATGTGCATCGGAAACTACTACTGGTCTTCCAGGGAACGATCAAAGCGTAGACTGTTTGAGACATTACTCCCATGGAGGAAAATGCGAATGGTGTCTGTTGTATTCAATCCCGATGCAATTTCTGTGTGTCATCAACACTCTGATAGTCCACAAATTACAGAATGCAACCAGATGTGCATCGGAAACTACTACTGGTCTTACAGGGAACGATCAAAGCGTAGACTGTTTGAGACATTACTCCCGTGGAAGAAAGTGCGCATGGTGGCTGTTGTATTCAATCCCGATGCAATTTCTGTGTTTCATCAACACTCTGATAGTGCACAGATAACAGAATGATACCAGATGTGCATCGGAAATAACTACTGGTCTTCCAGGGAACGATCAAATCGCAGACTGTTTGAGACATTACTCCCGTGGAGGAAAGTGCGCATGGTGACTGTTGTATTCAATCCCGATGCAATTTCTGTGTTTCATCAACACTCAGTTAGTCCACAGATTACAGAATGCCTCCAGATGTGCATCGGAAACTGCTACTGGTCTTCCAGGGAACGATCAAAGCGTAGACTGTTTGAGACATTACTCCCATGGAGGAAAATGCGAATGGTGACTGTTGTATTCAATCCCGATGCAATTTCTGTGTTTCATCAACACTCTGATAGTCCACAAGTTACAGAATGCCACCAGATGTGCATCGCAAACTACTACTGGTCTTACAGGGAACGATCAAAGCGTAGACTGTTTGAGACATTACTCCAGTGAAGGAAAGTGCGCATGGTGACTGTTGTATTCAATCCCGATGCAATTTCTGTGCTTTATCAACACCCGGATAGACCACAAATTACAGAATGCCTCCAGATGTGCATTGGAAACTACTACCGGTCTTCAGGGAACGATCAAATCGATGACAGTTTGAGACGTTACTCTTATGGAGGAAAGTGCGCATGGTTACTGTTGTATTCAATCCCGATGCAATTTCTGTGTTTCATCATCACTTTGATGGTCCACCGATTACAGAATGCCTCGAGATGTGCATCGGAAACTACTACTGGTTTTCCAGGGAACGATCAAAGAGTAGACTGTTTGAGATATTACTCCCGTGGAGGAAAGTGCGCATGGTTACTGTTGTATTCAATCCCGAGCAATTTCTGTGTTTCAACACTACTCTGATAGTCCATAGCTTACAGAATGCCACCAGATGTGCATTGGAAACAACTACTGGTCTTCCAGGGAACGATCAAGGCATAGACTGTTTGAGACATTACTCCAATGGAGGAAAGTGCGCATGGTGACTGTCGTATTAAATCCCGATGCAATTTCTGTGTTTCATCAACACTTTGAAGGTCCACAGATTAGAGAATGCCTCCAGATGTGGATCGGAATCTTCTACTGGTCTTGCAGGGAAAGATCAAAACGTAGACTGTTTGAGACATTACTCCCATGGAGGAAAGTGCGCATGGTGACTGTTGTATTCAATCCCGTTGCAAATAAAGTGTTTCAACAACACTCTGATAGTCCACTGATTACAGAATGCCTCCAGATGTGCATCGGAAACCACTACTGGTCTTACAGGGAACGATCAAAGCGTAGACAGTTTGAGGCGTTACTCCCATGGAGGAAAGTCCGCATGGTGACTGTTGTATTCAATCCCGGAGCAATTTCTGAGTTCATCAACACTCTGATAGTCCACAGATTACAGAATGCAACCAGATGTGCATCGGATTCTACAACTGGTCTTCCAGGGAGAGATCAAAGCGTAAACTGTTTCAGACATTACTCCCATGGAGGAAAGTGCGCGTTTTGACTGTTGAATTCAATTCCGATGCAATTTCGGTGTTTCATCAATACTCTGATAGTCCACAGATTACAGTATGCTTCCAGATGTGCATCGGAAGCTACTAATGGTCATCCAGGGAACGAACAAAGCGTAGACTGTTTGAGACATCACTCCTATGTAGGAAAGTGCGCATGGTGACTGTTGTATTCAATGCCGATGCAATTTCTGTGTTTCATCAACACTCTGATAGTCCACAGATTACAGAATGCCTCCAGATGTGCATCGGAAACTACTACTGGTCTTCCAGGAACGATCAAAGCGTAGACTGTTTGAGACATTACTCCCATGGAGGACAGTCCGCATAGTGACTGTTGTATTCAATCCCGAGGCAATTTCTGTGTTTCAACAACACTCTGATAGTAAACAGATAACAGAATGCCTCCAGATGTGCATCGGAAGCTACTACTGGTCTTCCAGGGAACGATCAAAGCGTAGACTGTTGAGACATTACTTTCACGGAGGAAAGTGCGCATGGTGACTGTTGTATTCAATCCCGATGCAATTTCTGTGTTTCATCAACACTTTGAAGGTCCACAGATTACAGAATTCCTCCATATGCGAATCGAAACTACTACTGGTCTTCCAGGGAACGATCAAAGCGTAGACTGTTTGAGACATTACTCCCATGGACGAAAGAGGTCATGGTGACTGTTGTATTCAATGCCGATGCAATTTCTGTGTTTCATTAGCACTCGGATAGTCCACAGATTACAGAATGCTTCCAGATGTGCATCGGAAGCTACTAATGGTCTTCCAGGGAACGAACAAAGCGTAGACTGTTTGCGACATTACTACAATGTAGGAAAGTGCGCATGGCGACTGTTGTATACAATCCCGATGCAATTTCTGTGTTTCATCAACACTCTGATAGTCCACAGTTTACAGAATGCCTCCAGATGTGCATCGGAAACTACTACTGGACTTCCAGGGAACGATCAAAGCGTAAACAGTTTGAGACATTAACCCCATGGAGGAAAGTGCGCATGGTGACTGTTGTATTCAATCACGATGCAATTTCTGTGTTTCATTAGCACTCGGATAGTCCACAGATTACAGAAGGCCTCCAGATGTGCATCGGAAACTACTACTGGTCTTGAGGGAACGATCAATGCGATGACAGTTTGAGACATTACTCCAATGTAGATATGTACGCATGGTGACTGTCGTATTAAATCCCGATGCAATTTCTGTGTTTCATCAACACTTTGAAGGTCCACAGATTAGAGAATGCCTCCAGATGTGGATCGGAATCTTCTACTGGTCTTCCAGGGAACGATCAAAGCGTAGACTCTTTGAGACATTACTCCCATGGAGGAAAGTCCGCATGGTGACTGTTGTATTCAATCCCGGAGCAATTTCTGAGTTCATCAACACTCTGATAGTCCACAGATTACAGAATGCAACCAGATGTGCATCGGATTCTACAACTGGTCTTCCAGGGAGAGATCAAAGCGTAAACTGTTTCAGACAATACTCCCATGGACGAAAGTGCGCATTATGACTGTTGAATTCAATTCCGATGCAATTTCGGTGTTTCATCAATACTCTGATAGTCCACAGATTACAGTATGCTTCCAGATGTGCATCGGAAGCTACTAATGGTCTTCCAGGGAACGAACAAAGCGTAGACTGTTTGAGACATTACTCCTATGTAGGAAAGTGCGCATGGTGACTGTTGTATTCAATCCCGATGCAATTTCTGTGTTTCATCAACACTCTGATAGTCCACAGATTACAGAATGCCTCCAGATGTGCATCGGAAACTACTACTGGTCTTCCAGGAACGATCAAAGCGTAGACTGTTTGAGACATTACTCCCATGGAGGAAAGTCCGCATAGTGACTGTTGTATTCAATCCCGAGGCAATTTCTGTGTTTCAACAACACTCTGATAGTAAACAGATAACAGAATGCCTCCAGATGTGCATCAGAAACTACTACTGGTCTTCCATTGAACGATCAAAGCGTAGACTGTTGAGACATTACTTCCACGGATTAAAGTGCGCATGGTGACTGTTGTATTCAATCCCGATGCAGTTTCTGTGTTTCATCAACACTTTGAAAGTCCACAGATTACAGAATGCCTCCATATGTGAATCGAAACTACTACTGGTCTTCCAGGGAACGATCAAAGCCTAGACTGTTTGAGACATTACTCTCATGCAGGAAAGTGTGGATGGTGACTGTTGTATTACATCCCGATGCAATTTCTGTTTTTCAACAACATTCTGATAGTCCACAGATTACAGAATGCCACCAGATGTGCATTGGAAACTACTACTGGTCTTCCAGGGAACGATCAAAGCGTAGACTGTTTGAGACATTACTCCCATGGAGGAAAGTGGTCATGGTGACTGTTGTATTCAATCCCGATGCAATTTCTGCGTTTCATTAGCACTCGGATAGTCCACAGATTACAGAATGCTTCCAGATGTGCATCGGAAACTACTAATGGTCTTCGAGGGAACGAACAAAGCGTAGACTGTTTGAGACATTACTCCAATGTAGGAAAGTGCGCATGGTGACTGTTGTATTCAATCCCGATGCAGTTTCTGTGTTTCATCAACACTCTGATAGTCCACAGATTACAGAATGCCTCCAGATGTGCATCGGAAACTACTACTGGACTTCCAGGGAACGATCGAAGCGTAAACAGTTTGAGACATTACTCCCATGGAGGAAAGTGCGCATGGTGACTGTTGTATTCAATCCCGATGCAATTTCTGTGTTTCATTAATACTCTGATAGTCCACAGATTACAGAATGCCTCCAGATGTGCATCGCAAACCACTAGTGGTCTTCCAGGGACCGATCAAAGCGTAGACTGTTTGAGACATTACTCCCATGGAGGAAAGTGCGCATGGTGACTGTTGTATTCAATCCCGAAGCAATATCTGTGTTTCATCAACACTCTGATAGTCCACAGATTACAGAATGCCTCCAGTTGTGCATCGGAAACTACTACTGGTCTAACAGGGAACGATCAAAGCGTGGAATGTTTGAGACATTACTCCCATGGGGGAAAGTGCGCATGGTGACTGTTGTATTCAATCCCAAAGGAATTACTGTGTTTCGTCAACACTCAGATAGTCCACAGATTACAGAATGCCTCCCGATGTTTATCGGAAACCACTACTGGTCTTCCAGGGAACGATCAAGGCGTAGACTGTTTGAGAATTATTCCCATGGAGGAAAGTGGTCAAGGTGACTGTTATATTCAATCCCGATGCAATTTCTATGTTTCATCAACACTTTGAAGGTCCACAGATTACAGAATGCCTCCAGATGTGCATCGTTAACTACTTTTGGTCTAACAGGGAACGTTCGAAGCGTGGAATGTTTGAGACATTACTCCAATGGAGGAAAGTTCGCTTGGTGACTGTTGTATTCAATCACGATGCAATTTCTGTGTTTGATCAACACTTTGAAGGTCCACAGATTACAGAATGCCTCCCGATATGCATCGGAAACTACTACTGGTCTTCGTGGAAACGATCAAAGCATAGACTGTTTGAGATATTACTCCCGTGGGGGAAAATGCGCATGGTGACTGTTGTATTCAATCCCGATGCAATTTCTGTGTTTCATCAACACTCTGATAGTCCACAGATTACAGTTTGCCTCCAGATGTGCTTCGGAAACTACTACTGGTCTTCGAGGAAGCGATCAAAGCATAGACTGTTTGAGACATTACTCCCGTGGAAGAAAGTGCGCATGGTGACTGTTGTATTCAATCCCGATGCAATTTCTGTGTTTCATCAACACTCAGTTAGTCCACAGATTACAGAATGCCTCCAGATGTGCATCGGAAACTACTACTGGTCTTCCAGGGAACGATCAAAGCGTAGACTGTTAGAGACATTACTCCCATGGAGGAAAATGCGAATGGTGACTGTTGTATTCAATCCCGATGCAATTTCTGTGTTTCATCAACACACTGATAGTCCACAAATTACAGAATGCCACCAGATGTGCATCGGAAACTACTACTGGTCTTACAGGGAACGATCAAAGCGTAGACTGTTTGAGACATTACTCCCGTGGAAGAAAGTGCGCATGGTGACTGTTGTATTCAATCCCGATGCAATTTCTGTGTTTCATCAACACTCAGTTACTCCACAGATTACAGAATGCCTCCAGATGTGCATCGGAAACTACTACTGGTCTTCCAGGGAACGATCAAAGCGTAGACTGTTAGAGACATTACTCCCATGGAGGAAAATGCGAATGGTGACTGTTGTATTCAATCCCGATGCAATTTCTGTGTTTCATCAACACTCTGATAGTCCACAAATTACAGAATGCCACCAGATGTGCATCGGAAACTACTACTGGTCTTACAGGGAACGATCAAAGCGTAGACTGTTTGAGACATTACTCCAGTGAAGGAAAGTGCGCATGTTGACTGTTGTATTCAATCCCGATGCAATTTCTGTGCTTCATCAACACCCGGATAGACCACAAATTACAGAATGCCTCCAGATGTGCATTGGAAACTACTACCGGTCTTCAGGGAACGATCAAATCGATGACAGTTTGAGACGTTACTCTTATGGAGGAAAGTGCAGATGGTTACTGTTGTATTCAATCCCCATGCAATTTCTGTGTTTCATCATCACTTTGATGGTCCACAGGTTACAGAATGCCTCGAGATGTGCATCGGAAACTACTACTGGTTTTCCAGGGAACGATCAAAGAGTAGACTGTTTGAGATATTACTCCCGTGGAGAAAAGTGCGCACTGTTACTGTTGTATTCAATCCCGATGCAATTTCTGTGTTTCAACACTACTCTGATAGTCCATAGCTTACAGAATGCCACCAGATGTGCATCGGAAACAACTACTGGTCTTCCAGGGAACGATCAAGGCGTAGACTGTTTGAGACATTACTCCAATGGAGGAAAGTGCGCATGGTGACTGTCGTATTAAATCCCGATGCAATTTCTGTGTTTCATCAACACTTTGAAGGTCCACAGATCAGAGAATGCCTCCAGATGTGGATCGGAATCTTCTACTGGTCTTGCAGGAAAAGATCAAAGCGTAGACTGTTTGAGACATTACTCCCATTCAGGAAAGTGCGCATGGTGACTGTTGTATTCAATCCCGATGCAATTTCTGTGTTTCATCAACACTCTGATAGTGCACAGATAACAGAATGATACCAGATGTGCATCGGAAATAACTACTGGTCTTCCAGGGAACGATCAAATCGCAGACTGTTTGAGACATTACTCCCGTGGAGGAAAGTGCGCATGGTGACTGTTGTATTCAATCCCGATGCAATTTCTGTGTTTCATCAACACTCAGTTAGTCCACAGATTACAGAATGCCTCCAGATGTGCATCGGAAACTGCTACTGGTCTTCCAGGGAACGATCAAAGCGTAGACTGTTTGAGACATTACTCCAATGGAGGAAAATGCGAATGGTGACTGTTGTATTCAATCCCGATGCAATTTCTGTGTTTCATCAACACTCTGATAGTCCACAAATTACAGAATGCCACCAGATGTGCATCGGAAACTACTACTGGTCTTACAGGGAACGATCAAAGCGTAGACTGTTTGAGACATTACTCCAGTGAAGGAAAGTGCGCATGGTGACTGTTGTATTCAATCCCGATGCAATTTCTGTGCTTCATCAACACCCGGATAGACCACAAATTACAGAATGCCTCCAGATGTGCATTGGAAACAACTACTGGTCTTCCAGGGAACGATCAAGGCATAGACTGTTTGAGACATTACTCCCATGGAGGAAAGTCCGCATGGTGACTGTTGTATTCAATCCCGGAGCAATTTCTGAGTTCATCAACACTCTGATAGTCCACAGATTACAGAATGCAACCAGATGTGCATCGGATTCTACAACTGGTCTTCCAGGGAGAGATCAAAGCGTAAACTGTTTCAGACATTACTCCCATGGAGGAAAGTGCGCATTTTGACTGTTGAATTCAATTCCGATGCAATTTCGGTGTTTCATCAATACTCTGATAGTCCACAGATTACAGTATGCTTCCAGATGTGCATCGGAAGCTACTAATGGTCTTCCAGGGAACGAACAAAGCGTAGACTGTTTGAGACATCACTCCTATGTAGGAAAGTGCGCATGGTGACTCTTGTATTCAATCCCGATGCAATTTCTGTGTTTCATCAACACTCTGATAGTCCACAGATTACAGAATGCCTCCAGATGTGCATCGGAAACTACTACTGGTCTTCCAGGAACGATCAAAGCGTAGACTGTTTGAGACATTACTCCCATGGAGGACAGTCCGCATAGTGACTGTTGTATTCAATCCCGAGGCAATTTCTGTGTTTCAACAACACTCTAATAGTAAACAGATAACAGAATACCTCCAGATGTGCATCGGAAGCTACTACTGGTCTTCCAGGGAACGATCAAATCGTAGACTGTTGAGACATTACTTTCACGGAGGAAAGTGCGCATGGTGACTGTTGTATTCAATCCCGATGCAATTTCTGTGTTTCATCAACACTTTGAAGGTCCACAGATTACAGAATGCCTCCATATGTGAATCGAAACTACTACTGGTCTTCCAGGGAACGATCAAAGCGTAGACTGTTTGAGACATTACTCCCATGGAGGAAAATGCGCATGGTGACTGTTGTATTCAATAACGATGCAATTTCTGTGTTTCATCAACACTTTGAAGGTCCACAGATTACAGAATGCATCCAGATGTGCATCGGCTACTACTACTGGTCTTCCAGGGAACGATCAAAGCGTAGACCGTTTGAGACATTACTCCCATGGAGGAAAGTGCGGATGGTGACTGTTGTATTCAATCACGATGCTATTTCTGTGTTTCAACAACACTCTGATAGTCCACAGATTACAGAATGCCTCCAGATGTGCATCGGAAACTACTACTGGTCTTCCAGGGAACGATCAAAGCGTAGACCGTTTGAGACATTACTCCCATGGAGGAATGTGCGCATGGTGACTGTTGTATTTAATCCCGATGCAATTTCTTTGTTGCATAAACACTCTGATAGTCCACAGATCACAGAATGCCTCCAGATGTGCATCTGAAACTACTACTGGTCTTCCAGGGAACGATCAAAGCGTACTCAGTTTGACACATTACTCCCATGGAGTAAAGTGCGCATGGTGACTGTTGTAATCAATCCCGATGGGATTTCTGTGTTTCATTAATACTCTGATAGTCCACAGATTGCAGAATGCCTCCAGATGTGCATCGGAAACCACTACTGGTCTTCCAGGGCACGATCAAAGCGTAGACTGTGTGAGACATTACTCCAATGGAGGGAAGTGCGCTTGGTGACTGTTGTATTCAATCCCGAAGCAATTTCTGTGTTTCATCAACACTCTGATGGTCCACAGATTACAGAATGCCTCCAGATGTGCATCGTTAACTACTTTTGGTCTAACAGGGAACGATCGAAGCGTGGAATGTTTGAGACATTACTCCAATGGAGGAAAGTGCGCTTGGTGACTGTTGTATTCAATCACGATGCTATTTCTGTGTTTGATCAACACTTTGAAGGTCCACAGATTACAGAATGCCTCCCGATATGCATCGGAAACTACTACGGGTCTTCGTGGAAACGATCAAAGCATAGACTGTTTGAGACATTACTCCCGTGGGGGAAAATGCGCATGGTGACTGTTGTATTCAATCCCGATGCAATTTCTGTGTTTCATCAACACTCTGATAGTCCTCAGATTACAGTTTGCCTCCAGATGTGCATCGGAATCTACTACTGGTCTTCCAGAAAACGATCAAAGCATAGACTGTTTGAGGCATTACTCCCATGGAGGAAAATGCGCATGGTCACTGTTGTATTCAATCACGATGCAATTTCTGTGTTTCATCAACACTTTGAAGGTCCACAGATTACAGAATGCCTCCAGATGTGCTTCGGAAACTACTACTGGTATTCGAGGAAACGATCAAAGCGTAGACTGTTTGAGACATTACTCCCTTGGAAGAAAGTGCGCATGGTGACTGCTGTATTCAATCCCGATGCAATTTCTGTGTTTCATCAACACTCAGTTAGTCCACAGATTACAGAATGCCTCCAGATGTGCATCGGAAACTACTACTGGTCTTCCAGGGAACGATCAAAGCGTAGACTGTTTGAGACATTACTCCCATGGAGGAAAATGAGAATGGTGTCTGTTGTATTCAATCCCGATGCAATTTCTGTGTTTCATCAACACACTGATAGTCCACAAATTACAGAATGCCACCAGATGTGCATCGGAAACTACTACTGGTCTTACAGGGAACGATCAAAGCGTAGACTATTTGAGACATAACTCCTATGTAGGAAAGTGCGCATGGTGACTGTTGTATTCAATCCCGATGCAATTTCTGTGTTTCATCAACACTCTGATAGTGCACAGATAACAGAATGATACCAGATGTGCATCGGAAATAACTACTGGTCTTCCAGGGAACGATCAAATCGCAGACTGTTTGAGACATTACTCCCGTGGAGGAAAGTGCACATGGTGACTGTTGTATTCAATCCCGATGCAATTTCTGTGTTTCATCAACACTCAGTTAGTCCACAGATTACAGAATGCCTCCAGATGTGCATCGGAAACTTCTACTGGTCTTCCAGGGAACGATCAAAGCGTAGACTGTTTGAGACATTACTCCCATGGGGGAAAATGCGAATGGTGACTGTTAAATTCAATCCCGATGCAATTTCTGTGCTTCATCAACACTCTGATAGTCCACAAATTACAGAATGCCACCAGATGTGCATCGGAAACTACTATTGGTCTTACAGGGAACGATCAAAGCGTAGACTGTTTGAGACATTACTCCAGTGAAGGAAAGTGCGCATGGTGACTGTTGTATTCAATCACGATGCAATTTCTGTGTTTCATCAACACTCTGATAGTGCACAGATAACAGAATGATACCAGATGTGCATCGGAAATAACTACTGGTCTTCCAGGGAACGATCAAATCGCAGACTGTTTGAGACATTACTCCCGTGGAGGAAAGTGCGCATGGTGACTGTTGTATTCAATCCCGATGCAATTTCTGTGTTTCATCAACACTCAGTTAGTCCACAGATTACAGAATGCCTCCAGATGTGCATCGGAAACAACTACTGGTCTTCCAGGGAACGATCAAAGCGTAGACTGTTTGAGACATCACTCCCATGGAGGAAAATGCGAATGGTGTCTGTTGTATTCAATCCCGATGCAATTCCTGTGTTTCATTAACACTCTGATAGTCCACAAATTACAGAATGCCACCAGATGTGCATCGGAAACTACTACTGGTCTTACAGGGAACGATCAAAGCGTAGACTGTTTGAGACATTACTCCAGTGAAGGAAAGTGCGCATGTTGAATGTTGTATTCAATCCCGATGCAATTTCTGTGTTTCATCAACACTCTGATAGTCCACAGATGACGGAAAGCCTCCAGATGTGCATCGGAAACTACTACTGGTCTTCCAGGGAACGATCAAATCGTAGACTGTCTGAGACATTACTCCCATGGAGGAAAATGCGAATGGTGTCTGTTGTATTCAATCCCGATGCAATTTCTGTGTTTCATCAACACTTTGAAGGTCCACAGATTAGAGAATGCCTCCAGATGTGGATCGGAATCTTCTACTGGTCTTGCAGGGAAAGATCAAAGCGTAGACTGTTTGAGACATTACTCCCATGGAGGAAAGTGCGCATGGTGACTGTTGTATTCAATCCCGTTGCAAATAAAGTGTTTCAACAACACTCTGATAGTCCACAGATTACAGAATGCCTCCAGATGTGCATCGGAAACTAATACTGGTCTTCCAGGAACGATCAAAGCGTAGACTGTTTGAGACATTACTCCCATGGTGGACAGTCCGCATAGTGACTGTTGTATTCAATCCCGAGGCACTTTCTGTGTTTCAACAACACTCTGATAGTAAACAGATAACAGAATGCCTCCAGATGTGCATCGGAAGCTACTACTGGTCTTCCAGGGAACGATCAAAGCGTAGACTGTTGAGACATTACTTTCACGGAGGAAAGTGCGCATGGTGACTGTTGTATTCAATCCCGATGCAATTTCTGTGTTTCATCAACACTTTGAAGGTCCACAGATTACAGAATGCCTCCATATGTGAATCGAAACTACTACTGGTCTTCCAGGGAACGATCAAAGCGTAGACTGTTTGAGACATTACTCCCATGGACGAAAGAGGTCATGGTGACTGTTGTATTCAATGCCGATGCAATTTCTGTGTTTCATTAGCACTCGGATAGTCCACAGATTACAGAATGCTTCCAGATGTGCATCGGAAACTACTAATGGTCTTCCAGGGAACGAACAAAGCGTAGACTGTTTGCGACATTACTCCAATGTAGGAAAGTGCGCATGGTGACTGTTGTATTCAATCCCGATGGGATTTCTGTGTTTCATCAACACTTTGAAAGTCCACAGATTACAGAATGCCTCCATATGTGAATCGAAACTACTACTGGTCTTCCAGGGAACGATCAAAGCCTAGACTGTTTGAGACATTACTCTCATGCAGGAAAGTGTGGATGGTGACTGTTGTATTACATCCCGATGCAATTTCTGTTTTTCAACAACATTCTGATAGACCACAGATTACAGAATGCCACCAGATGTGCATTGGAAACTACTACTGGTCTTCCAGGGAACGATCAAAGCGTAGACTGTTTGAGACATTACTCCCATGGAGGAAAGTGGTCATGGTGACTGTTGTATTCAATCCCGATGCAATTTCTGCGTTTCATTAGCACTCGGATAGTCCACAGATTACAGAATGCTTCCAGATGTGCATCGGAAACTACTAATGGTCTTCAAGGGAACGAACAAAGCGTAGACTGTTTGAGACATTACTCCAATGTAGGAAAGTGCGCATGGTGACTGTTGTATTCAATCCCGATGCAGTTTCTGTGTTTCATCAACACTCTGATAGTCCACAGATTACAGAATGCCTCCAGATGTGCATCGGAAACTACTACTGGACTTCCAGGGAACGATCGAAGCGTAAACAGTTTGAGACATTACTCCCATGGAGGAAAGTGCGCATGGTGACTGTTGTATTCAATCCCGATGCAATTTCTGTGTTTCATTAATACTCTGATAGTCCACAGATTACAGAATGCCTCCAGATGTGCATCGCAAACCACTAGTGGTCTTCCAGGGACCGATCAAAGCGTAGACTGTTTGAGACATTACTCCCATGGAGGAAAGTGCGCATGGTGACTGTTGTATTCAATCCCGAAGCAATATCTGTGTTTCATCAACACTCTGATAGTCCACAGATTACAGAATGCCTCCAGTTGTGCATCGGAAACTACTACTGGTCTAACAGGGAACGATCAAAGCGTGGAATGTTTGAGACATTACTCCCATGGGGGAAAGTGCGCATGGTGACTGTTGTATTCAATCCCAAAGGAATTACTATGTTTCGTCAACACTCAGATAGTCCACAGATTACAGAATGCCTCCCGATGTTTATCGGAAACCACTACTGGTCTTCCAGGGAACGATCAAGGCGTAGACTGTTTGAGAATTACTCCCATGGAGGAAAGTGGTCATGGTGACTGTTATATTCAATCCCGATGCAATTTCTATGTTTCATCAACACTTTGAAGGTCCACAGATTACAGAATGCCTCCAGATGTGCATCGTTAACTACTTTTGGTCTAACAGGGAACGTTCGAAGCGTGGAATGTTTGAGACATTACTCCAATGGAGGAAAGTTCGCTTGGTGACTGTTGTATTCAATCACGATGCAATTTCTGTGTTTGATCAACACTTTGAAGGTCCACAGATTACAGAATGCCTCCCGATATGCATCGGAAACTACTACTGGTCTTCGTGGAAACGATCAAAGCATAGACTGTTTGAGATATTACTCCCGTGGGGGAAAATGCGCATGGTGACTGTTGTATTCAATCCCGATGCAATTTCTGTGTTTCATCAACACTCTGATAGTCCACAGATTACAGTTTGCCTCCAGATGTGCTTCGGAAACTACTACTGGTCTTCGAGGAAGCGATCAAAGCATAGACTGTTTGAGACATTACTCCCGTGGAAGAAAGTGCGCATGGTGACTGTTGTATTCAATCCCGATGCAATTTCTGTGTTTCATCAACACTCAGTTAGTCCACAGATTACAGAATGCCTCCAGATGTGCATCGGAAACTACTACTGGTCTTCCAGGGAACGATCAAAGCGTAGACTGTTAGAGACATTACTCCCATGGAGGAAAATGCGAATGGTGACTGTTGTATTCAATCCCGATGCAATTTCTGTGTTTCATCAACACACTGATAGTCCACAAATTACAGAATGCCACCAGATGTGCATCGGAAACTACTACTGGTCTTACAGGGAACGATCAAAGCGTAGACTGTTTGAGACATTACTCCCGTGGAAGAAAGTGCGCATGGTGACTGTTGTATTCAATCCCGATGCAATTTCTGTGTTTCATCAACACTCAGTTACTCCACAGATTACAGAATGCCTCCAGATGTGCATCGGAAACTACTACTGGTCTTCCAGGGAACGATCAAAGCGTAGACTGTTAGAGACATTACTCTTATGGAGGAAAATGTGAATGGTGACTGTTGTATTCAATCCCGATGCAATTTCTGTGTTTCATCAACACTCTGATAGTCCACAAATTACAGAATGCCACCAGATGTGCATCGGAAACTACTACTGGTCTTACAGGGAACGATCAAAGGGTAGACTGTTTGAGACATTACTCCAGTGAAGGAAAGTGCGCATGTTGACTGTTGTATTCAATCCCGATGCAATTTCTGTGCTTCATCAACACCCGGATAGACCACAAATTACAGAATGCCTCCAGATGTGCATTGGAAACTACTACCGGTCTTCAGGGAACGATCAAATCGATGACAGTTTGAGACGTTACTCTTATGGAGGAAAGTGCAGATGGTTACTGTTGTATTCAATCCCCATGCAATTTCTGTGTTTCATCATCACTTTGATGGTCCACAGATTACAGAATGCCTCGAGATGTGCATCGGAAACTACTACTGGTTTTCCAGGGAACGATCGAAGAGTAGACTGTTTGAGATATTACTCCCGTGGAGAAAAGTGCGCACTGTTACTGTTGTATTCAATCCCGATGCAATTTCTGTGTTTCAACACTACTCTGATAGTCCATAGCTTACAGAATGCCACCAGATGTGCATCGGAAACAACTACTGGTCTTCCAGGGAACGATCAAGGCGTAGACTGTTTGAGACATTACTCCAATGGAGGAAAGTGCGCATGGTGACTGTCGTATTAAATCCCGATGCAATTTCTGTGTTTCATCAACACTTTGAAGGTCCACAGATCAGAGAATGCCTCCAGATGTGGATCGGAATCTTCTACTGGTCTTGCAGGAAAAGATCAAAGCGTAGACTGTTTGAGACATTACTCCCATTCAGGAAAGTGCGCATGGTGACTGTTGTATTCAATCCCGATGCAATTTCTGTGTTTCATCAACACTCTGATAGTGCACAGATAACAGAATGATACCAGATGTGCATCGGAAATAACTACTGGTCTTCCAGGGAACGATCAAATCGCAGACTGTTTGAGACATTACTCCCGTGGAGGAAAGTGCGCATGGTGACTGTTGTATTCAATCCCGATGCAATTTCTGTGTTTCATCAACACTCAGTTAGTCCACAGATTACAGAATGCCTCCAGATGTGCATCGGAAACTGCTACTGGTCTTCCAGGGAACGATCAAAGCGTAGACTGTTTGAGACATTACTCCAATGGAGGAAAATGCGAATGGTGACTGTTGTATTCAATCCCGATGCAATTTCTGTGTTTCATCAACACTCTGATAGTCCACAAATTACTGAATGCCACCAGATGTGCATCGGAAACTACTACTGGTCTTACAGGGAACGATCAAAGCGTAGACTGTTTGAGACATTACTCCAGTGAAGGAAAGTGCGCATGGTGACTGTTGTATTCAATCCCGATGCAATTTCTGTGCTTCATCAACACCCGGATAGACCACAAATTACAGAATGCCTCCAGATGTGCATTGGAAACTACTACCGGTCTTCAGGGAACGATCAAATCGATGACAGTTTGAGACGTTACTCTTATGGAGGAAAGTGCGCATGGTTACTGTTGTATTCAATCCCGATGCAATTTCTGTGTTTCATCATAACTTTGATGGTCCACCGATTACAGAATGCCTCGAGATGTGCATCGGAAACTACTACTGGTTTTCCAGGGAACGATCAAAGTGTAGACTGTTTGAGATATTACTCCCGTGGAGGAAAGTGCGCATGGTTACTGTTGTATTCAATCCCGAGCAATTTCTGTGTTTCAACACTACTCTGATAGTCCATAGCTTACAGAATGCCACCAGATGTGCATTGGAAACAACTACTGGTCTTCCAGGGAACGATCAAGGCATAGACTGTTTGAGACATTACTCCAATGGAGGAAAGTGCGCATGGTGACTGTCGTATTAAATCCCGATGCAATTTCTGTGTTTCATCAACACTTTGAAGGTCCACAGATTAGAGAATGCCTCCAGATGTGGATCGGAATCTTCTACTGGTCTTGCAGGGAAAGATCAAAGCGTAGACTGTTTGAGACATTACTCCCATGGAGGAAAGTGCGCATGGTGACTGTTGTATTCAATCCCGTTGCAAATAAAGTGTTTCAACAACACTCTGATAGTCCACTGATTACAGAATGCCTCCAGATGTGCATCGGAAACTACTACTGGTCTTACAGGGAACGATCAAAGCGTAGACAGTTTGAGGCGTTACTCCCATGGAGGAAAGTCCGCATGGTGACTGTTGTATTCAATCCCGGAGCAATTTCTGAGTTCATCAATACTCTGATAGTCCACAGATTACAGAATGCAACCAGATGTGCATCGGATTCTACAACTGGTCTTCCAGGGAGAGATCAAAGCGTAAACTGTTTCAGACATTACTCCCATGGAGGAAAGTGCGCATTTTGACTGTTGAATTCAATTCCGATGCAATTTCGGTGTTTCATCAATACTCTGATAGTCCACAGATTACAGTATGCTTCCAGATGTGCATCGGAAGCTACTAATGGTCTTCCAGGGAACGAACAAAGCGTAGACTGTTTGAGACATCACTCCTATGTAGGAAAGTGCGCATGGTGACTGTTGTATTCAATCCCAATGCAATTTCTGTGTTTCATCAACACTCTGATAGTCCACAGATTACAGAATGCCTC
The DNA here is from genome assembly GCF_023897955.1 of Schistocerca gregaria. Classification (NCBI taxonomy): domain Eukaryota; kingdom Metazoa; phylum Arthropoda; class Insecta; order Orthoptera; family Acrididae; genus Schistocerca; species Schistocerca gregaria. Next base: position 5,632,624 of record NW_026061884.1, read on the forward strand.
CAGATGTGCATCGGAAACTACTACTGGTCTTCCAGGAACGATCAAAGCGTAGACTGTTTGAGACATTACTCCCATGGAGGACAGTCCGCATAGTGACTGTTGTATTCAATCCCGAGGCAATTTCTGTGTTTCAACAACACTCTAATAGTAAACAGATAACAGAATACCTCCAGATGTGCATCGGAAGCTACTACTGGTCTTCCAGGGAACGATCAAAGCGTAGACTGTTGAGACATTACTTTCACGGAGGAAAGTGCGCATGGTGACTGTTGTATTCAATCCCGATGCAATTTCTGTGTTTCATCAACACTTTGAAGGTCCACAGATTACAGAATGCCTCCATATGTGAATCGAAACTACTACTGGTCTTCCAGGGAACGATCAAAGCGTAGACTGTTTGAGACATTACTCCCATGGAGGAAAATGCGCATGGTGACGGTTGTATTCAATAACGATGCTATTTCTGTGTTTCATCAACACTTTGAAGGTCCACAGATTACAGAATGCATCCAGATGTGCATCGGCTACTACTACTGGTCTTCCAGGGAACGATCAAAGCGTAGACCGTTTGAGACATTACTCCCATGGAGGAAAGTGCGGATGGTGACTGTTGTATTCAATCACGATGCTATTTCTGTGTTTCAACAACACTCTGATAGTCCACAGATTACAGAATGCCTCCAGATGTGCATCGGAAACTACTACTGGTCTTCCAGGGAACGATCAAAGCGTAGACCGTTTGAGACATTACTCCCATGGAGGAATGTGCGCATGGTGACTGTTGTATTTAATCCCGATGCAATTTCTTTGTTGCATAAACACTCTGATAGTCCACAGATCACAGAATGCCTCCAGATGTGCATCTGAAACTACTACTGGTCTTCCAGGGAACGATCAAAGCGTACTCAGTTTGACACATTACTCCCATGGAGTAAAGTGCGCATGGTGACTGTTGTAATCAATCCCGATGGGATTTCTGTGTTTCATTAATACTCTGATAGTCCACAGATTGCAGAATGCCTCCAGATGTGCATCGGAAACCACTACTGGTCTTCCAGGGCACGATCAAAGCGTAGACTGTGTGAGACATTACTCCAATGGAGGGAAGTGCGCTTGGTGACTGTTGTATTCAATCCCGAAGCAATTTCTGTGTTTCATCAACACTCTGATGGTCCACAGATTACAGAATGCCTCCAGATGTGCATCGTTAACTACTTTTGGTCTAACAGGGAACGATCGAAGCGTGGAATGTTTGAGACATTACTCCAATGGAGGAAAGTGCGCTTGGTGACTGTTGTATTCAATCACGATGCTATTTCTGTGTTTGATCAACACTTTGAAGGTCCACAGATTACAGAATGCCTCCCGATATGCATCGGAAACTACTACGGGTCTTCGTGGAAACGATCAAAGCATAGACTGTTTGAGACATTACTCCCGTGGGGGAAAATGCGCATGGTGACTGTTGTATTCAATCCCGATGCAATTTCTGTGTTTCATCAACACTCTGATAGTCCTCAGATTACAGTTTGCCTCCAGATGTGCATCGGAATCTACTACTGGTCTTCCAGAAAACGATCAAAGCATAGACTGTTTGAGGCATTACTCCCATGGAGGAAAATGCGCATGGTCACTGTTGTATTCAATGCCGATGCAATTTCTGTGTTTCATCAACACCCGGATAGACCACAAATTACAGAATGCCTCCAGATGTGCATTGGAAACTACTACTGGTCTTCAGGGAACGATCAAATCGATGACAGTTTGAGACGTTACTCCCATGGAGGAAAGTGCGCATGGTGACTGTTTATTCAATCCCGATGCATTTTCTGTGTTTCATCAACACTTTGAAGGTCCACAGATTACAGAATGCCTCGAGATGTGCATCGGAAACTACTACTGGTTTTCCAGGGAACGATCAAAGAGTAGACTGTTTAAGACATTACTCCCATGGAGGAAAATGAGAATGGTGTCTGTTGTATTCAATCCCGATGCAATTTCTGTGTTTCATCAACACACTGATAGTCCACAAATTACAGAATGCCACCAGATGTGCATCGGAAACTACTACTGGTCTTACAGGGAACGATCAAAGCGTAGACTGTTTGAGACATAACTCCTATGTAGGAAAGTGCGCATGGTGACTGTTGTATTCAATCCCGATGCAATTTCTGTGTTTCATCAACACTCTGATAGTGCACAGATAACAGAATGATACCAGATGTGCATCGGAAATAACTACTGGTCTTCCAGGGAACGATCAAATCGCAGACTGTTTGAGACATTACTCCCGTGGAGGAAAGTGCACATGGTGACTGTTGTATTCAATCCCGTTGCAATTTCTGTGTTTCATCAACACTCAGTTAGTCCACAGATTACAGAATGCCTCCAGATGTGCATCGGAAACTTCTACTGGTCTTCCAGGGAACGATCAAAGCGTAGACTGTTTGAGACATTACTCCCATGGAGGAAAATGCGAATGGTGACTGTTAAATTCAATCCCGATGCAATTTCTGTGCTTCATCAACACTCTGATAGTCCACAAATTACAGAATGCCACCAGATGTGCATCGGAAACTACTATTGGTCTTACAGGGAACGATCAAAGCGTAGACTGTTTGAGACATTACTCCAGTGAAGGAAAGTGCGCATGGTGACTGTTGTATTCAATCACGATGCAATTTCTGTGTTTCATCAACACACTGATAGTGCACAGATAACAGAATGATACCAGATGTGCATCGGAAATAACTACTGGTCTTCCAGGGAACGATCAAATCGCAGACTGTTTGAGACATTACTCCCGTGGAGGAAAGTGCGCATGGTGACTGTTGTATTCAATCCCGATGCAATTTCTGTGTTTCATCAACACTCAGTTAGTCCACAGATTACAGAATGCCTCCAGATGTGCATCGGAAACAACTACTGGTCTTCCAGGGAACGATCAAAGCGTAGACTGTTTGAGACATTACTCCCATGGAGGAAAATGCGAATGGTGTCTGTTGTATTCAATCCCGATGCAATTCCTGTGTTTCATTAACACTCTGATAGTCCACAAATTACAGAATGCCACCAGATGTGCATCGGAAACTACTACTGGTCTTACAGGGAACGATCAAAGCGTAGACTGTTTGAGACATTACTCCAGTGAAGGAAAGTGCGCATGGTGAATGTTGTATTCAATCCCGATGCAATTTCTGTGTTTCATCAACACTCTGATAGTCCACAGATGACGGAAAGCCTCCAGATGTGCATCGGAAACTACTACTGGTCTTCCAGGGAACGATCAAATCGTAGACTGTTTGAGACATTACTCCCATGGAGGAAAATGCGAATGATGTCTGTTGTATTCAATCCCGATGCAATTTCTGTGTTTCATCAACACTTTGAAGGTCCACAGATTAGAGAATGCCTCCAGATGTGGATCGGAATCTTCTACTGGTCTTGCAGGGAAAGATCAAAGCGTAGACTGTTTGAGACATTACTCCCATGGAGGAAAGTGCGCATGGTGACTGTTGTATTCAATCCCGTTGCAAATAAAGTGTTTCAACAACACTCTGATAGTCCACTGATTACAGAATGCCTCCAGATGTGCATCGGAAACTACTACTGGTCTTACAGGGAACGATCAAAGCGTAGACAGTTTGTGGCGTTACTCCCATGGAGGAAAGTCCGCATGGTGACTGTTGTATTCAATCCCGGAGCAATTTCTGAGTTCATCAACACTCTGATAGTCCACAGATTACAGAATGCAACCAGATGTGCATCGGATTCTACAACTGGTCTTCCAGGGAGAGATCAAAGCGTAAACTGTTTCAGACATTACTCCCACGGAGGAAAGTGCGCGTTTTGACTGTTGAATTCAATTCCGATGCAATTTCGGTGTTTCATCAATACTCTGATAGTCCACAGATTACAGTATGCTTCCAGATGTGCATCGGAAGCTACTAATGGTCTTCCAGGGAACGAACAAAGCGTAGACTGTTTGAGACATCACTCCTATGTAGGAAAGTGCGCATGGTGACTGTTGTATTCAATCCCGATGCAATTTCTGTGTTTCATCAACACTCTGATAGTCCACAGATTACAGAATGCCTCCAGATGTGCATCGGAAACTACTACTGGTCTTCCAGGAACGATCAAAGCGTAGACTGTTTGAGACATTACTCCCATGGTGGACAGTCCGCATAGTGACTGTTGTATTCAATCCCGAGGCAATTTCTGTGTTTCAACAACACTCTGATAGTAAACAGATAACAGAATGCCTCCAGATGTGCATCGGAAGCTACTACTGGTCTTCCAGGGAACGATCAAAGCGTAGACTGTTGAGACATTACTTTCACGGAGGAAAGTGCGCATGGTGACTGTTGTATTCAATCCCGATGCAATTTCTGTGTTTCATCAACACTTTGAAGGTCCACAGATTACAGAATGCCTCCATATGTGAATCGAAACTACTACTGGTCTTCCAGGGAACGATCAAAGCGTAGACTGTTTGAGACATTACTCCCATGGACGAAAGAGGTCATGGTGACTGTTGTATTCAATGCCGATGCAATTTCTGTGTTTCATTAGCACTCGGATAGTCCACAGATTACAGAATGCTTCCAGATGTGCATCGGAAACTACTAATGGTCTTCCAGGGAACGAACAAAGCGTAGACTGTTTGCGACATTACTACAATGTAGGAAAGTGCGCATGGTGACTGTTGTATTCAATCCCGATGCAATTTCTGTGTTTCATTAGCACTCGGATATTCCACAGATTACAGAAGGCCTCCAGATGTGCATCGAAAACTACTACTGGTCTTGAGGGAACGATCAATGCGATGACAGTTTGAGACATTACTCCAATGTAGAAATGTACGCATGGTGACTGTCGTATTAAATCCCGATGCAATTTCTGTGTTTCATCAACACTTTGAAGGTCCACAGATTAGAGAATGCCTCCAGATGTGGATCGGAATCTTCTACTGGTCTTCCAGGGAACGATCAAAGCGTAGACTCTTTGAGACATTACTCCCATGGAGGAAAGTCCACATGGTGACTGTTGTATTCAATCCCGGAGCAATTTCTGAGTTCATCAACACTCTGATAGTCCACAGATTACAGAATGCAACCAGATGTGCATCGGATTCTACAACTGGTCTTCCAGGGAGAGATCAAAGCGTAAACTGTTTCAGACTTTACTCCCATGGAGGAAAGTGCGCATTATGACTGTTGAATTCAATTCCGATGCAATTTCGGTGTTTCATCAATACTCTGATAGTCCACAGATTACAGTATGCTTCCAGATGTGCATCGGAAGCTACTAATGGTCATCCAGGGAACGAACAAAGCGTAGACTGTTTGAGACATTACTCCTATGTAGGAAAGTGCGCATGGTGACTATTGTATTCAATCCCGATGCAATTTCTGTGTTTCATCAACACTCTGATAGTCCACAGATTACAGAATGCCTCCAGATGTGCATCGGAAACTACTACTGGTCTTCCAGGAACGATCAAAGCGTAGACTGTTTGAGACATTACTCCCATGGAGGAAAGTCCGCATAGTGACTGTTGTATTCAATCCCGAGGCAATTTCGGTGTTTCAACAACACTCTGATAGTAAACAGATAACAGAATGCCTCCAGATGTGCATCGGAAACTACTACTGGTCTTCCATTGAACGATCAAAGCGTAGACAGTTGAGACATTACTTCCACGGATTAAAGTGCGCATGGTGACTGTTGTATTCAATCCCGATGCAGTTTCTGTGTTTCATCAACACTTTGAAAGTCCACAGATTACAGAATGCCTCCATATGTGAATCGAAACTACTACTGGTCTTCCAGGGAACGATCAAAGCCTAGACTGTTTGAGACATTACTCTCATGCAGGAAAGTGTGGATGGTGACTGTTGTATTACATCCCGATGCAATTTCTGTGTTGCAACAACATTCTGATAGTCCACCGATTACAGAATGCCACCAGATGTGCATTGGAAACTACTACTGGTCTTCCAGGGAACGATCAAAGCGTAGACTGTTTGAGACATTACTCCCATGGAGGAAAGTGGTCATGGTGACTGTTGTATTCAATCCCGATGCAATTTCTGCGTTTCATTAGCACTCGGATAGTCCACAGATTACAGAATGCTTCCAGATGTGCATCGGAAACTACTAATGGTCTTCAAGGGAACGAACAAAGCGTAGACTGTTTGAGACATTACTCCAATGTAGGAAAGTGCGCATGGTGACTGTTGTATTCAATCCCGATGCAGTTTCTGTGTTTCATCAACACTCTGATAGTCCACAGATTACAGAATGCCTCCAGATGTGCATCGGAAACTACTACTGGACTTCCAGGGAACGATCGAAGCGTAAACAGTTTGAGACATTACTCCCATGGAGGAAAGTGCGCATGGTGACTGTTGTATTCAATCCCGATGCAATTTCTGTGTTTCATTAATACTCTGATAGTCCACAGATTACAGAATGCCTCCAGATGTGCATCGCAAACCACTAGTGGTCTTCCAGGGACCGATCAAAGCGTAGACTGTTTGAGACATTACTCCCATGGAGGAAAGTGCGCATGGTGACTGTTGTATTCAATCCCGAAGCAATATCTGTGTTTCATCAACACTCTGATAGTCCACAGATTACAGAATGCCTCCAGTTGTGCATCGGAAACTACTACTGGTCTAACAGGGAACGATCAAAGCGTGGAATGTTTGAGACATTACTCCCATGGGGGAAAGTGCGCATGGTGACTGTTGTATTCAATCCCAAAGGAATTTCTGTGTTTCGTCAACACTCAGATAGTCCACAGATTACAGAATGCCTCCCGATGTTTATCGGAAACCACTACTGGTCTTCCAGGGAACGATCAAGGCGTAGACTGTTTGAGAATTACTCCCATGGAGGAAAGTGGTCATGGTGACTGTTGTATTCAATCCCGATGCAATTTCTTTGTTGCATCAACACTCTGACAGTCCACAGATCACAGAATGCCTCCAGATGTGCATCTGAAACTACTACTGGTCTTCCAGGGAACGATCAAAGCGTACTCTGCTTGAGACATTTCTCCCATGGAGTAAAGTGCGCATGGTGACTGTTGTAATCAATCCCGATGGGATTTCTGTGTTTCATTAATACTCTGATAGTCCACAGATTGCAGAATGCCTCCAGATGTGCATCGGAAACCACTAGTGGTCTTCCTGGGCACGATCAAAGCGTAGACTGTTTGAGACATTACTCCAATGGAGGAAAGTGCGCTTGGTGACTGTTGTATTCAATCCCGAAGCAATTTCTGTGTTTCATCAACACTCTGATAGTCCACAGATTACAGAATGCCTCCAGATGTGCATCGTTAACTACTTTTGGTCTAACAGGGAACGTTCGAAGCGTGGAATGTTTGAGACATTACTCCATCGGAGGAAAGTTCGCTTGGTGACTGTTGTATTCAATCACGATGCAATTTCTGTGTTTGATCAACACTTTGAAGGTCCACAGATTACAGAATGCCTCCCGATATGCATCGGAAACTACTACTGGTCTTCGTGGAAACGATCAAAGCATAGACTGTTTGAGATATAACTCCCGTGGGGGAAAATGCGCATGGTGACTGTTGTATTCAATCCCGATGCAATTTCTGTGTTTCATCAACACTCTGATAGTCCACAGATTACAGTTTGCCTCCAGATGTGCTTCGGAAACTACTACTGGTCTTCGAGGAAGCGATCAAAGCATAGACTGTTTGAGACATTACTCCCGTGGAAGAAAGTGCGCATGGTGACTGTTGTATTCAATCCCGATGCAATTTCTGTGTTTCATCAACACTCAGTTAGTCCACAGATTACAGAATGCCTCCAGATGTGCATCGGAAACTACTACTGGTCTTCCAGGGAACGATCAAAGCGTAGACTGTTAGAGACATTACTCCCATGGAGGAAAATGCGAATGGTGACTGTTGTATTCAATCCCGATGCAATTTCTGTGTTTCATCAACACTCTGATAGTCCACAAATTACAGAATGCCACCAGATGTGCATCGGAAACTACTACTGGTCTTACAGGGAACGATCAAAGCGTAGACTGTTTGAGACATTACTCCCGTGGAAGAAAGTGCGCATGGTGACTGTTGTATTCAATCCCGATGCAATTTCTGTGTTTCATCAACACTCAGTTACTCCACAGATTACAGAATGCCTCCAGATGTGCATCGGAAACTACTACTGGTCTTCCAGGGAAAGATCAAAGCGTAGACTGTTTGAGACATTACTCCCATGGAAGAAAATGCGAATGGTGTCTGTTGTATTCAATCCCGATGCAATATCTGTGTTTCATTAACACTCTGATAGTCCACAAACTACAGAATGACACCAGATGTGCATCGGAAACTACTACTGGTCTTACAGGGAACGATCAAAGCGTAGACTGTTTGAGACATTACTCCAGTGAAGGAAAGTGCGCATGTTGACTGTTGTATTCAATCCCGATGCAATTTCTGTGCTTCATCAGCACCCGGATAGACCACAAATTACAGAATGCCTCCAGATGTGCATTGGAAACTACTACCGGTCTTCAGGGAACGATCAAATCGATGACAGTTTGAGACGTTACTCTTATGGAGGAAAGTGCAGATGGTTACTGTTGTATTCAATCCCGATGCAATTTCTGTGTTTCATCATCACTTTGATGGTCCACAGATTACAGAATGCCTCGAGATGTGCATCGGAAACTACTACTGGTTTTCCAGGGAACGATCAAAGAGTAGACTGTTTGAGATATTACTCCCGTGGAGAAAAGTGCGCACGGTTACTGTTGTATTCAATCCCGATGCAATTTCTGTGTTTCAACACTACTCTGATAGTCCATAGCTTACAGAATGCCACCAGATGTGCATCGGAAACAACTACTGGTGTTCCAGGGAACGATCAAGGCGTAGACTGTTTGAGACATTACTCCAATGGAGGAAAGTGCGCATGGTGACTGTCGTATTAAATCCCGATGCAATTTCTGTGTTTCATCAACACTTTGAAGGTCCACAGATCAGAGAATGCCTCCAGATGTGGATCGGAATCTTCTACTGGTCTTGCAGGAAAAGATCAAAGCGTAGACTGTTTGAGACATTACTCCCATTCAGGAAAGTGCGCATGGTGACTGTTGTATTCAATCCCGATGCAATTTCTGTGTTTCAACAACACTCTGATAGTCAACAGATTACAGGATGCCTCCAGATGTGCATCGGAAACTACTACTGGTCTTCCAGGGAACGATCAAAGCGTAGACTGTTTGAGACATTACTCCCATGGAGGAAAGAGCGCATGGTGACTGTTGTATTCAATCCCGATGCAATTTCTGTGTTTCATTAGCACTCGGATAGTCCACAGATTACAGAAGGCCTCCAGATGTGCATCGGAAACTACTACTGGTCTTGAGGGAACGATCAATGCGATGACAGTTTGAGACATTACTCCAATGTAGAAATGTACGCATGGTGCCTGTTGTATTCAATCCCGATGCAATTTCTGCGTTTCATCAACACTTTGAAGGTCCACAGATTACGGAATGCCTCCAGATGTGCATCCGAATCTACTACTGGTCTTCCAGGGAACGATCAAATCGTAGACTGTTTGAGACATTACTCCCATGGAGCTAAGTGCGCATGGTGACTGTTGTATTCAATCCCGTTGCAAATAATGTGTTTCAACAACACTCTAATAGTCCACTGATTACAGAATGCCTCCAGATGTGCATCGGAAACTACTACTGGTCTTACAGGGAACGATCAAAGCGTAGACAGTTTGAGGCGTTACTCCCATGCAGGAAAGTGCGGATGGTGACTGTTGTATTCAATCACGATGTAATTTCTGTGTTTCAACAACACTCTGATAGTCCACAGATTACAGAATGCCTCCAGATGTGCATTGGAAACTACTACTGGTCTTCCAGGCAACGATCAAAGCGTAGACTGTTTGAGACATTACTCCTAAGTAGGAAAGTGCGCATGGTGATTGTTGTATTCAATCCCGATGTAATTTCTGTGTTTCATCATCACTCTGATAGACCACAGATTACAGAATGCCTCCAGATGTGCATCGGAAACTACTACTGGTCTTCCAGGGAACGATCAAAGCGTAGACCGTTTGAGACATTACTCCCATGGAGGAATGTGCGCATGGTGACTGTTGTATTCAATCCCGATGCAATTTCTTTGTTGCATCAACACTCTGATAGTCCACAGATCACAGAATGCCTCCTGATGTGCATCTGAAACTACTACTGGTCTTCCAGGGAACGATCAAAGCGTAGACCGTTTGAGACATTACTCCTATGGTGGAATGTGCGCATGGTGACTGTTGTATTCAATCCCGATGCAATTTCTTTGTTGCATCAACACTCTGATAGTCCACAGATCACAGAATGCCTCCTGATGTGCATCTGAAACTACTACTGGTCTTCCAGGGAACGATCAAAGCGTACTCTGATTGAGACATCACTCCCATGGAGTAAAGTGCGCATGGTGACTGTTGTATTCAATCCCGAAGCAATTTCTGTGTTTCATCAACACTCTGATAGTCCACAGATTACAGAATGCCTCCGGATGTGCATCGGAAACTACTTTTGGTCTAACAGGAAACGATCGAAGCGTGGAATGTTTGAACATTACTCCAATGGAGGAAAGTGCGCTTGGTGACTGTTGTATTCAATCACGATGCAATTTCTGTGTTTGATCAACACTTTGAAGGTCCACAGATTACAGAATGCCTCAGGATGTGCATCGGAAACGACTACTGGTCTTCGTGGAATCGATCAAAGCATAGACTGTTTGAGACATTACTCCCGTGGGGGAAAATGCGCATGGTGACTGTTGTATTCAATCCCGATGCAATTTCTGTGTTTCATCAACACTCTGATAGTCCACAGATTACATTTTGCCTCCAGATGTGCATCGGAAACTACTACTGGTCTTCCAGGGAACGATCAAAGCATAGACTGTTTGAGGCATTACTCCCATGGAGGAAAATGCGCATGGTTACTGTTGTATTCAATCACGATGCAATTTCTGTGTTTCATCAACACTCTGATAGTCCACAAATTACAGAATGCCTCCAGATGTGCATCGGAAACTACTACTGGACTTCCAGGGAACGATCGAAGCGTAAACAGTTTGAGACATTACTCCCATGGAGGAAAGTGCGCATGGTGACTGTTGTATTCAATCCCGATGCAATTTCTGTGTTTCATTAATACTCTGATAGTCCACAGATTACAGAATGCCTCCAGATGTGCATCGGAAACTACTACTGGTCTAACAGGGAACGATCAAAGCGTGGAATGTTGAGACATTACTCCCATGGTTGAAAGTGCGCATGGTGACTGTTGTATTCAATCCCAAAGGAATTTCTGTGTTTCGTCAACACTCAGATAGTCCACAGATTACAGAATGCCTCCAGATGTGCATCGGAAACCATTACTGGTCGTCTTGGGAACGATCAAAACATAGACTGTTTGAGACATTACTCCCATGGAGGAAAGTGCGCATGGTGACTGTTGTATTCAATAACGATGCAATTTCTGTGTTTCATCAACACTTTGAAGGTCCACAGATTACAGAATGCCTCCAGATGTGCATCGGAAACTACTACTGGTCTTCGAGGAAACGATCAAAGCATAGACTGTTTGAGACATTACTCCCGTGGAAGAAAGTGCGCATGGTGACTGTTGTATTCAATCCCGATGCAATTTCTGTGTTTCATCAACACTCAGTTAGTCCACAGAATACAGAATGCCTCCAGATGTGCATCTGAAACTACTACTGGTCTTCCAGGGAACGATCAAAGCGTACTCTGATTGAGACATCACTCCCATGGAGTAAAGTGCGCATGGTGACTGTTGTATTCAATCCCGAAGCAATTTTTCTGTTTCATCAACACTCTGATAGTCCACAGATTACAGAATGCCTCCGGATGTGCATCGGAAACTACTACTGGTCTTCCAGGGAACGATCAAAGCGTAGACCGTTTGAGACATTACTCCCATGGAGGAATGTGCGCATGGTGACTGTTGTATTCAATCCCGATGCAATTTCTGTGTTTCGTCAACACTCAGATAGTCCACAGATTACAGAATGATTCCAGATGTTTATCGGAAACCACTACTGGTCTTCCAGGGAACGATCAAGGCGTAGACTGTTTGAGAATTACTCCCATGGAGGAAAGTGGTCATGGTGACTGTTATTTTCAATCCCGATGCAATTTCTATGTTTCATCAACACTTTGAAGGTCCACAGATTACAGAATGCCTCCAGATGTGCATCGGAAACCATTACTGGTCGTCCTGGGAACGATCAAAGCGTAGACAGTTTGAGGCGTTACTCCCATGCAGGAAAGTGCGGATGGTGACTGTTGTATTCAATCCCAAAGGAATTTCTGTGTTTCGTCAACACTCTGATAGTCCACAGATTACAGAATGCCTCCAGATGTGCATTGGAAACTACTACTGGTCTTCCAGGCAACGATCAAAGCGTAGACTGTTTGAGACATTACTCCTAAGTAGGAAAGTGCGCATGGTGATTGTTGTATTCAATCCCGATGTAATTTCTGTGTTTCATCATCACTCTGATAGACCACAGATTACAGAATGCCTCCAGATGTGCATCGGAAACTACTACTGGTCTTCCAGGGAACGATCAAAGCGTAGACCGTTTGAGACATTACTCCCATGGAGGAATGTGCGCATGGTGACTGTTGTATTCAATCCCGATGCAATTTCTTTGTTGCATCAACACTCTGATAGTCCACAGATCACAGAATGCCTCCTGATGTGCATCTGAAACTACTACTGGTCTTCCAGGGAACGATCAAAGCGTACTCTGATTGAGACATCACTCCCATGGAGTAAAGTGCGCATGGTGACTGTTGTATTCAATCCCGAAGCAATTTCTGTGTTTCATCAACACTCTGATAGTCCACAGATTACAGAATGCCTCCGGATGTGCATCGGAAACTACTTTTGGTCTAACAGGGAACGATCGAAGCGTGGAATGTTTGAGACATTACTCCAATGGAGGAAAGTGCGCTTGGTGACTGTTGTATTCAATCACGATGCAATTTCTGTGTTTGATCAACACTTTGAAGGTCCACAGATTACATTTTGCCTCCAGATGTGCATCGGAAACTACTACTGGTCTTCCAGGGAACGATCAAAGCATAGACTGTTTGAGGCATTACTCCCATGGAGGAAAATGCGCATGGTTACTGTTGTATTCAATCACGATGCAATTTCTGTGTTTCATCAACACTCTGATAGTCCACAAATTACAGAATGCCTCCAGATGTGCGTCGGAAACTACTACTGGACTTCCAGGGAACGATCGAAGCGTAAACAGTTTGAGACATAACTCCCATGGAGGAAAGTGCGCATGGTGACTGTTGTATTCAATCCCGATGCAATTTTTGTGTTTCATTAATACTCTGATAGTCCACAGATTACAGAATGCCTCCAGATGTGCATCGGAAACTACTACTGGTCTAACAGGGAACGATCAAAGCGTGGAATGTTTGAGACATTACTCCCATGGGGGAAAGTGCGCATGGTGACTGTTGTATTCAATCCCAAAGGAATTTCTGTGTTTCGTCAACACTCAGATAGTCCACAGATTACAGAATGCCTCCAGATGTTTATCGGAAACCACTACTGGTCTTCCAGGGAACGATCAAGGCGTAGACTGTTTGAGAATTACTCCCATGGAGGAAAGTGGTCATGGTGACTGTTTTATTCAATCCCGATGCAATTTCTATGTTTCATCAACACTTTGAAGGTCCACAGATTACAGAATGCCTCCAGATGTCCATCGGAAACCATTACTGGTCGTCCTGGGAACGATCAAAGCATAGACTGTTTGAGACATTACTCCCATGGAGGAAAGTGCGCATGGTGACTGTTGTATTCAATAACGATGCAATTTCTGTGTTTCATCAACACTTTGAAGGTCCACAGATTACAGAATGCCTCCAGATGTGCATCGGAAACTACTACTGGTCTTCGAGGAAACGATCAAAGCATAGACTGTTTGAGACATTACTCCCGTGGAAGAAAGTGCGCATGGTGACTGTTGTATTCAATCCCGATGCAATTTCTGTGTTTCATCAACACTCAGTTAGTCCACAGAATACAGAATGCCTCCAGATGTGCATCGGAAACTACTACTGGTCTTCCAGGGAACGATCAAAACTTAGACTATTTGAGACATTACCCCCATGCAGGAAAGTGCGCATGGTGACTGTTGTATTCAATCCCGATGCAATTTCTTTGTTGCATCAACACTCTGATAGTCCACAGAACACAGAATGCCTGCAGATGTGCATCTGAAACGACTACTGGTCTTCCAGGGAACGATCAAAGCGTACTCTGCTTGAGACATTACTCCCATGGAGTAAAGTGCGCATGGTGACTGTTGTAATCAATCCCGATGGGATTTCTGTGTTTCATTAATACTCTGATAGTCCACAGATTGCAGAATGCCTCCAGATGTGCATCGGAAACCACTAGTGGTCTTCCTGGGCACGATCAAAGCGTAGACTGTTTGAGACATTACTCCAATGGAGGAAAGTGCGCTTGGTGACTGTTGTATTCAATCCCGAAGCAATTTCTGTGTTTCATCAACACTCTGATAGTCCACAGATTACAGAGTGCCTCCAGATGTGCATCGTTAACTACTTTTGGTCTAACAGGGAACGTTCGAAGCGTGGAATGTTTGAGACATTACTCCAATGGAGGAAAGTGCGCTTGGTGACTGTTGTATTCAATCACGATGCAATTTCTGTGTTTGATCAACACTTTGAAGGTCCACAGATTACAGAATGCCTCCCGATATGCATCGGAAACTACTACTGGTCTTCGTGGAAACGATCAAAGCATAGATTGTTTGAGACATTACTCCCGTGGGGGAAAATGCGCATGGTGACTGTTGTATTCAATCCCGATGCAATTTCTGTGTTTCATCAACACTCTGATAGTCCACACATTACAGTTTGCCTCCAGATGTGCATCGGAAACTACTACTGGTCTTCCAGGGAACGATCAAAGCATAGACTCTTTGAGGCATTACTCCCATGGAGGAAAATGCAAATTGTCACTGTTGTATTCAATCACGATGCAATTTCTGTGTTTCATCAACACTCAGTTAGTCCACAGATTACAGAATGCCTCCAGATGTGCATCGGAAACTACTACTGGTCTTCCAGGGAACGATCAAAGCGTAGACTGTTAGAGACATTACTCCCATGGAGGAAAATGCGAATGGTGACTGTTGTATTCAATCCCGATTCAATTTCTGTGTTTCATCAACACTCTGATAGTCCACAAATTACAGAATGCCACCAGATGTGCATCGGAAACTACTACTGGTCTTACAGGGAACGATCAAAGCGTAGACTGTTTGAGACATTACTCCCGTGGAAGAAAGTGCGCATGGTGACTGTTGTATTCAATCCCGATGCAATTTCTGTGTTTCATCAACACTCAGTTACTCCACAGATTACAGAATGCCTCCAGATGTGCATCGGAAACTACTACTGGTCTTCCAGGGAAAGATCAAAGCGTAGACTGTTTGAGACATTACTCCCATGGAGGAAAATGCGAATGGTGTCTGTTGTATTCAATCCCGATGCAATATCTGTGTTTCATTAACACTCTGATAGTCCACAAACTACAGAATGACACTAGATGTGCATCGGAAACTACTACTGGTCTTACAGGGAACGATCAAAGCGTAGACTGTTTGAGACATTACTCCAGTGAAGGAAAGTGCGCATGTTGACTGTTGTATTCAATCCCGATGCAATTTCTGTGCTTCATCAGCACCCGGATAGACCACAAATTACAGAATGCCTCCAGATGTGCATTGGAAACTACTACCGGTCTTCAGGGAACGATCAAATCGATGACTGTTTGAGACGTTACTCTTATGGAGGAAAGTGCAGATGGTTACTGTTGTATTCAATCCCGATGCAATTTCTGTGTTTCATCATCACTTTGATGGTCCACAGATTACAGAATGCCTCGAGATGTGCATCGGAAACTACTACTGGTTTTCCAGGGAACGATCAAAGAGTAGACTGTTTGAGATATTACTCCCGTGGAGAAAAGTGCGCACGGTTACTGTTGTATTCAATCCCGATGCAATTTCTGTGTTTCAACACTACTCTGATAGTCCATAGCTTACAGAATGCCACCAGATGTGCATCGGAAACAACTACTGGTCTTCCAGGGAACGATCAAGGCGTAGACTATTTGAGACATTACTCCAATGGAGGAAAGTGCGCATGGTGACTGTCGTATTAAATCCCGATGCAATTTCTGTGTTTCATCAACACTTTGAAGGTCCACAGATCAGAGAATGCCTCCAGATGTGGATCGGAATCTTCTACTGGTCTTGCAGGAAAAGATCAAAGCGTAGACTGTTTGAGACATTACTCCCATTCAGGAAAGTGCGCATGGTGACTGTTGTATTCAATCCCGATGCAATTTCTGTGTTTCAACAACACTCTGATAGTCAACAGATTACAGAATGCCTCCAGATGTGCATCGGAAACTACTACTGGTCTTCCAGGGAACGATCAAAGCGTAGACTGTTTGAGACATTACTCCCATGGAGGAAAGAGCGCATGGTGACTGTTGTATTCAATCCCGATGCAATTTCTGTGTTTCATTAGCACTCGGATAGTCCACAGATTACAGAAGGCCTCAAGATGTGCATCGGAAACTACTACTGGTCTTGAGGGAACGATCAATGCGATGACAGTTTGAGACATTACTCCAATGTAGAAATGTACGCATGGTGCCTGTTGTATTCAATCCCGATGCAATTTCTGCGTTTCATCAACACTTTGAAGGTCCACAGATTACGGAATGCCTCCAGATGTGCATCCGAATCTACTACTGGTCTTCCAGGGAACGATCAAAGCGTAGACTGTTTGAGACATTACTCCCATGGAGCAAAGTGCGCATGGTGACTGTTGTATTCAATCCCGTTGCAAATAATGTGTTTCAACAACACTCTAATAGTCCACTGATTACAGAATGCCTCCAGATGTGCATCGGAAACTACTACTGGTCTTACAGGGAACGATCAAAGCGTAGACAGTTTGAGGCGTTACTCCCATGCAGGAAAGTGCGGATGGTGACTGTTGTATTCAATCACGATGTAATTTCTGTGTTTCAACAACACTCTGATAGTCCACAGATTACAGAATGGCTCCAGATGTGCATTGGAAACTACTACTGGTCTTCCAGGCAACGATCAAAGCGTAGACTGTTTGAGACATTACTCCTAAGTAGGAAAGTGCGCATGGTGATTGTTGTATTCAATCCCGATGTAATTTCTGTGTTTCATCATCACTCTGATAGACCACAGATTACAGAATGCCTCCAGATGTGCATCGGAAACTACTACTGGTCTTCCAGGGAACGATCAAAGCGTAGACCGTTTGAGACATTACTCCCATGGAGGAATGTGCGCATGGTGACTGTTGTATTCAATCCCGATGCAATTTCTTTGTTGCATCAGCACTCTGATAGTCCACAGATCACAGAATGCCTCCTGATGTGCATCTGAAACTACTACTGGTCTTCCAGGGAACGATCAAAGCGTAGACCGTTTGAGACATTACTCCCATGGAGGAATGTGCGCATGGTGACTGTTGTATTCAATCCCGATGCAATTTCTTTGTTGCATCAACACTCTGATAGTCCACAGATCACAGAATGCCTCCTGATGTGCATCTGAAACTACTACTGGTCTTCCAGGGAACGATCAAAGCGTACTCTGATTGAGACATCACTCCCATGGAGTAAAGTGCGCATGGTGACTGTTGTATTCAATCCCGAAGCAATTTCTGTGTTTCATCAACACTCTGATAGTCCACAGATTAC
This sequence comes from Schistocerca gregaria, assembly GCF_023897955.1. NCBI lineage: Eukaryota > Metazoa > Arthropoda > Insecta > Orthoptera > Acrididae > Schistocerca > Schistocerca gregaria. The sequence continues at coordinate 5,650,546 of NW_026061884.1, forward strand.
AGAATGCCTCCGGATGTGCATCGGAAACTACTTTTGGTCTAACAGGAAACGATCGAAGCGTGGAATGTTTGAGACATTACTCCAATGGAGGAAAGTGCGCTTGGTGACTGTTGTATTCAATCACGATGCAATTTCTGTGTTTGATCAACACTTTGAAGGTCCACAGATTACAGAATGCCTCAGGATGTGCATCGGAAACGACTACTGGTCTTCGTGGAATCGATCAAAGCATAGACTGTTTGAGACATTACTCCCGTGGGGGAAAATGCGCATGGTGACTGTTGTATTCAATCCCGATGCAATTTCTGTGTTTCATCAACACTCTGATAGTCCACAGATTACATTTTGCCTCCAGATGTGCATCGGAAACTACTACTGGTCTTCCAGGGAACGATCAAAGCATAGACTGTTTGAGGCATTACTCCCATGGAGGAAAATGCGCATGGTTACTGTTTTATTCAATCACGATGCAATTTCTGTGTTTCATCAACACTCTGATAGTCCACAAATTACAGAATGCCTCCAGATGTGCATCGGAAACTACTACTGGACTTCCAGGGAACGATCGAAGCGTAAACAGTTTGAGACATTACTCCCATGGAGGAAAGTGCGCATGGTGACTGTTGTATTCAATCCCGATGCAATTTCTGTGTTTCATTAATACTCTGATAGTCCACAGATTACAGAATGCCTCCAGATGTGCATCGGAAACTACTACTGGTCTAACAGGGAACGATCAAAGCGTGGAATGTTGAGACATTACTCCCATGGTTGAAAGTGCGCATGGTGACTGTTGTATTCAATCCCAAAGGAATTTCTGTGTTTCGTCAACACTCAGATAGTCCACAGATTACAGAATGCCTCCAGATGTGCATCGGAAACCATTACTGGTCGTCTTGGGAACGATCAAAACATAGACTGTTTGAGACATTACTCCCATGGAGGAAAGTGCGCATGGTGACTGTTGTATTCAATAACGATGCAATTTCTGTGTTTCATCAACACTTTGAAGGTCCACAGATTACAGAATGCCTCCAGATGTGCATCGGAAACTACTACTGGTCTTCGAGGAAACGATCAAAGCATAGACTGTTTGAGACATTACTCCCGTGGAAGAAAGTGCGCATGGTGACTGTTGTATTCAAACCGCTGCAATTTCTGTTTTTCATCAACACTCAGTTAGTCCACAGAATACAGAATGCCTCCAGATGTGCATCTGAAACTACTACTGGTCTTCCAGGGAACGATCAAAGCGTACTCTGATTGAGACATCACTCCCATGGAGTAAAGTGCGCATGGTGACTGTTGTATTCAATCCCGAAGCAATTTCTGTGTTTCATCAACACTCTGATAGTCCACAGATTACAGAATGCCTCCGGATGTGCATCGGAAACTACTACTGGTCTTCCAGGGAACGATCAAAGCGTAGACCGTTTGAGACATTACTCCCATGGAGGAATGTGCGCATGGTGACTGTTGTATTCAATCCCGATGCAATTTCTGTGTTTCGTCAACACTCAGATAGTCCACAGATTACAGAATGATTCCAGATGTTTATCGGAAACCACTACTGGTCTTCCAGGGAACGATCAAGGCGTAGACTGTTTGAGAATTACTCCCATGGAGGAAAGTGGTCATGGTGACTGTTATTTTCAATCCCGATGCAATTTCTATGTTTCATCAACACTTTGAAGGTCCACAGATTACAGAATGCCTCCGGATGTGCATCGGAAACTACTTTTGGTCTAACAGGGAACGATCGAAGCGTGGAATGTTTGAGACATTACTCCAATGGAGGAAAGTGCGCTTGGTGACTGTTGTATTCAATCACGATGCAATTTCTGTGTTTGATCAACACTTTGAAGGTCCACAGATTACATTTTGCCTCCAGATGTGCATCGGAAACTACTACTGGTCTTCCAGGGAACGATCAAAGCATAGACTGTTTGAGGCATTACTCCCATGGAGGAAAATGCGCATGGTTACTGTTGTATTCAATCACGATGCAATTTCTGTGTTTCATCAACACTCTGATAGTCCACAAATTACAGAATGCCTCCAGATGTGCGTCGGAAACTACTACTGGACTTCCAGGGAACGATCGAAGCGTAAACAGTTTGAGACATTACTCCCATGGAGGAAAGTGCGCATGGTGACTGTTGTATTCAATCCCGATGCAATTTTTGTGTTTCATTAATACTCTGATAGTCCACAGATTACAGAATGCCTCCAGATGTGCATCGGAAACTACTACTGGTCTAACAGGGAACGATCAAAGCGTGGAATGTTTGAGACATTACTCCCATGGGGGAAAGTGCGCATGGTGACTGTTGTATTCAATCCCAAAGGAATTTCTGTGTTTCGTCAACACTCAGATAGTCCACAGATTACAGAATGCCTCCAGATGTTTATCGGAAACCACTACTGGTCTTCCAGGGAACGATCAAGGCGTAGACTGTTTGAGAATTACTCCCATGGAGGAAAGTGGTCATGGTGACTGTTTTATTCAATCCCGATGCAATTTCTATGTTTCATCAACACTTTGAAGGTCCACAGATTACAGAATGCCTCCAGATGTCCATCGGAAACCATTACTGGTCGTCCTGGGAACGATCAAAGCATAGACTGTTTGAGACATTACTCCCATGGAGGAAAGTGCGCATGGTGACTGTTGTATTCAATCCCGATGCAATTTCTGTGTTTCATCAACACTCAGTTAGTCCACAGAATACAGAATGCCTCCAGATGTGCATCGGAAACTACTACTGGTCTTCCAGCGAACGATCAAAACTTAGACTATTTGAGACATTACTCCCATGCAGGAAAGTGTAGATGGTGACTGTTGTATTCAATCACGATGCAATTTCTGTGTTTCAACAACACTCTGATAGTCCACAGATTACAGAATGCCTCCAGATGTTCATCGGAAACTACTACTGGTCTCCCAGGGAACGATCAAAGCGTAGACCGTTTGAGACATTACTCCCATGGAGGAATGTGCGCATGGTGACTGTTGTATTCAATCCCGATGCAATTTCTTTGTTGCATCAACACTCTGATAGTCCACAGAACACAGAATGCCTCCAGATGTGCATCTGAAACTACTACTGGTCTTCCAGGGAACGATCAAAGCGTACTCTGCTTGAGACATTACTCCCATGGAGTAAAGTGCGCATGGTGACTGTTGTAATCAATCCCGATGGGATTTCTGTGTTTCATTAATACTCTGATAGTCCACAGATTGCAGAATGCCTCCAGATGTGCATCGGAAACCACTAGTGGTCTTCCTGGGCACGATCAAAGCGTAGACTGTTTGAGACATTACTCCAATGGAGGAAAGTGCGCTTGGTGACTGTTGTATTCAATCCCGAAGCAATTTCTGTGTTTCATCAACACTCTGATAGTCCACAGATTACAGAATGCCTCCAGATGTGCATCGTTAACTACTTTTGGTCTAACAGGGAACGTTCGAAGCGTGGAATGTTTGAGACATTACTCCAATGGAGGAAAGTGCGCTTGGTGACTGTTGTATTCAATCACGATGCAATTTCTGTGTTTGATCAACACTTTGAAGGTCCACAGATTACAGAATGCCTCCCGATATGCATCGGAAACTACTACTGGTCTTCGTGGAAACGATCAAAGCATAGACTGTTTGAGACATTACTCCCGTCGGGGAAAATGCGCATGGTGACTGTTGTATTCAATCCCGATGCAATTTCTGTGTTTCATCAACACTCTGATAGTCCACACATTACAGTTTGCCTCCAGATGTGCATCGGAAACTACTACTGGTCTTCCAGGGAACGATCAAAGCATAGACTCTTTGAGGCATTACTCCCATGGAGGAAAATGCGAATGGTCACTGTTGTATTCAATCACGATGCAATTTCTGTGTTTCATCAACACTCTGATAGTCCACAGATTACAGAATGCCTCCAGATGTGCTTCGGAAACTACTACTGGTCTTCGAGGAAACGATCAAAGCATAGACTGTTTGAGACATTACTCCCGTGGAAGAAAGTGCGCATGGTGACTGTTGTATTCAATCCCGATGCAATTTCTGTGTTTCATCAACACTCAGTTAGTCCACAGATTACAGAATGCCTCCAGATGTGCATCGGAAACTACTACTGGTCTTCCAGGGAACGATCAAAGCGTAGACTGTTAGAGACATTACTCCCATGGAGGAAAATGCGAATGGTGACTGTTGTATTCAATCCCGATGCAATTTCTGTGTTTCATCAACACTCTGATAGTCCACAAATTACAGAATGCCACCAGATGTGCATCGGAAACTACTACTGGTCTTACAGGGAACGATCAAAGCGTAGACTGTTTGAGACATTACTCCCGTGGAAGAAAGTGCGCATGGTGACTGTTGTATTCAATCCCGATGCAATATCTGTGTTTCATCAACACTCAGTTAGTCCACAGATTACACAATGCCTCCAGATGTGCATCGGAAGCTACTACTGGTCTTCCAGGGAAAGATCAAAGCGTACTCTGTTTGAGACATTACTCCCATGGAGGAAAATGCGAATGGTGTCTGTTGTATTCAATCCCGATGCAATTTCTGTGTTTCATTATCACTCTGATAGTCCACAAACTACAGAATGCCACCAGATGTGCATCGGAAACTACTACTGGTCTTACAGGGAACGATCAAAGCGTAGACTGTTTGAGACATTACTCCAGTGAAGGAAAGTGCGCATGGTGACTGTTGTATTCAATCCCGATGCAATTTCTGTGCTTCATCAACACCCGGATAGACCACAAATTACAGAATGCCTCCAGATGTGCATTGGAAACTCTTACCGGTCTTCAGGGAACGATCAAATCGATGACAGTTTGAGATGTTACTCTTATGGAGGAAAGTGCGCATGGTTACTGTTGTATTCAATCCCGATGCAATTTCTGTGTTTCATCATCACTTTGATGGTCCACAGATTACAGAATGCCTCGAGATGTGCATCGGAAACTACTACTGGTTTTCCAGGGAACGATCAAAGAGTAGACTGTTTGAGACATTACTCCCATGGAGGAAAGTGCGCATGGTGACTGTTGTATTCAATCCCGATGCAATTTCTGTGTTTCATTAGCACTCGGATAGTCCACAGATTACAAAAGGCCTCCAGATGTGCATCGGAAACTACTACTGGTCTTGAGGGAACGATCAATGCGATGACAGTTTGAGACATTACTCCAATGTAGAAATGTACGCATGGTGCCTGTTGTATTCAATCCCGATGCAATTTCTGCGTTTCATCAACACTTTGAAGGTCCACAGATTACGGAATGCCTCCAGATGTGCATCCGAATCTACTACTGGTCTTCCAGGGAACGATCAAAGCGTAGACTGTTTGAGACATTACTCCCATGGAGGAAAGTGTGCATGGTGACTGTTGTATTCAATCCCGTTGCAAATAATGTGTTTCAACAACACTCTGATAGTCCACTGGTTACAGAATGCCTCCAGATGTGCATCGGAAACTACTACTGGTCTTACAGGGAACGATCAAAGCGTAGACAGTTTGAGGCGTTACTCCCATGCAGGAAAGTGCGGATGGTGACTGTTGTATTCAATCACGATGTAATTTCTGTGTTTCAACAACACTCTGATAGTCCACAGATTACAGAATGCCTCCAGATGTGCATTGGAAACTACTACTGGTCTTCCAGGCAACGATCAAAGCGTAGACTGTTTGAGACATTACTCCTAAGTAGGAAAGTGCGCATGGTGATTGTTGTATTCAATCCCGATGTAATTTCTGTGTTTCATCATCACTCTGATAGACCACAGATTACAGAATGCCTCCAGATGTGCATCGGAAACTACTACTGGTCTTCCAGGGAACGATCAAAGCGTAGACCGTTTGAGACATTACTCCCATGGAGAAATGTGCGCATGGTGACGGTTGTATTCAATCCCGATGCAATTTCTTTGTTGCATCAACACTCTGATAGTCCACAGATCACAAAATGCCTCCAGATGTGCATCTGAAACTACTACTGGTCTTCCAGGGAACGATCAAAGCGTACTCTGATTGAGACATCACTCCCATGGAGTAAAGTGCGCATGGTGACTGTTGTATTCAATCCCGATGCAATTTCTGTGTTTCATCAACACTCTGATAGTCCACAGATTACAGAATGCCTCCAGATGTGCATCGGAAACTACTTTTGGTCTAACAGGGAACGATCGAAGCGTGGAATGTTTGAGACATTACTCCAATGGAGGAAAGTGCGCTTGGTGACTGTTGTATTCAATCACGATGCAATTTCTGTGTTTGATCAACACTTTGATGGTCCACAGATTACAGAATGCCTCAGGATGTGCATCGGAAACGACTACTGGTCTTCGTGGAATCGATCAAAGCATAGACTGTTTGAGACATTACTCCCGTGGGGGAAAATGCGCATGGTGACTGTTGTATTCAATCCCGACGCAATTTCTGTGTTTCATCAACACTCTGATAGTCCACAGATTACATTTTGCCTCCAGATGTGCATCGGAAACTACTACTGGTCTTCCAGGGAACGATCAAAGCATAGACTGTTTGAGGCGTTACTCCCATGGAGGAAAATGCGCATGGTTACTGTTGTATTCAATCACGATGCAATTTCTGTGTTTCATCAACACTTTGAAGGTCCACAGATTACAGAATGCCTCCAGATGTGCTTCGGAAACTACCACTGGTCTTCGAGGAAACGATCAAAGCATAGACTGTTTGAGACATTACTCACGTGGAAGAAAGTGCGCATGGTGACTGAGGTATTCAATCCCGATGCAATTTCTGTGTTTCATCAACACTCAGTTAGTCCACAGATTACAGAATGCCTCCAGATGTGCATCGGAAACTACTACTGGTCTTCCAGGGAACGATCAAAGCGTAGACTGTTTGAGACATTACTCCCGTGGAAGAAAGTGCGCATGGTGACTGTTGTATTCAATCCCGGTGCAATTTCTGTGTTTCATCAACACTCTGATAGTGCACAGATAACAGAATGATACCAGATGTGCATCGGAAATAACTACTGGTCTTCCAGGGAACGTTCAAATCGCAGACTGTTTGAGACATTACTCTTGTGGAGGAAAGTGCGAATGGTGACTGTTGTATTCAATCCCGATGCAATTTCTGTGCTTCATCAACACCCGGATGGACCACAAATTACAGAATGACTCCAGATGTGCATTGGAAACTACTACTGGTCTTCAGGGAACGATCAAACAGTAGACTTTGAGATACTACGCCCGTGGAGGAAAGTGCGCATGGTTACTGTTGTATTCAATCCCGATGCAATTTCTGTGTTTCATCATCACTTTGATGGTCCACAGATTACAGAATGCCTCGAGATGTGCATCGGAAACAACTACTGGCCTTCCAGGGAACGATCAAGGCCTAGACTCTTTGAGACATTACTCCAATGGAGGAAAGTGCGCATGGTGACTGTCGTATTAAATCCCGATGCAATTTCTGTGTTTCATCAACACTTTGAAGCTCCACAGATAACAGAATGCCTCCATATGTGAATCGAAACTACTACTGGTCTTCCAGGGAACGATCAAAGCTTAGACTGTTTGAGACATTACTCTCATGCAGGAAAGTGTGGATGGTGACTGTTGTATTACATCCCGATGCAATTTCTGTGTTTCAACAACACTCTGATAGTCCACAGATTACTGAATGCCACCAGATGTGCATTGGAAACTACTACTGGTCTTCCAGGGAACGATCAAAGCGTAGACTGTTTGAGACATTACTCCCATGGAGGAAAGTGGTCATGGTGACTGTTGTATTCAATCCCGATGCAATTTATGTGTTTCATTAGCACTCGGATAGTCCACAGATTACAGAAGGCCTCCAGATGTGCATCGGAAACTACTACTGGTCTTGAGGGAACGATCAATGCGATGACAGTTTGAGACATTACTCCAATGTAGAAATGTACGCATGGTGCCTGTTGTATTCAATCCCGATGCAATTTCTGCGTTTCATAAAAACTTTGAAGGTCCACAGATCACGGAATGCCTCCAGATGTGCATCCGAATCTACTACTGGTCTCCCAGGGAACGATCAAAGCGTAGACTGTATGAGACATTACTCCCATGGTGGAAAGTGCGCATGGTGACTGTTGTATTCAATCCCGTTGCAAATAAAGTCTTTCAACAACACTCTGATAGTCCACAGATTACAGAATGCCTCCAGATGTGCATCGGAAACTACTACTGGACTTCCAGGGAACGATCAAAGCGTAAACAGTTTGAGACATTACTCCCATGGAGGAAAGTGCGCATGGTGACTGTTGTATTCAATCCCGATGCAATTTTTGTGTTTCGTCAATACTCTGATAGTCCACAGATTTCAGAATGACTTCAGTTGTGCACCTGAAACTGCTACTGGTCTTCCAGGGAACGATCAAAGCGTAAACAGTTTGAGACATTACTCCCATGGAGGAAAGTGCGCATGGTGACTGTTGTATTCAATCCCGATGCAATTTTTGTGTTTCATCAATACTCTGATAGTCCACAGATTACAGAATGACTTCGGTTGTGCACCTGAAACTGCTACTGGTCTTCCAGGGAACTATCAAAGCGTAGACTGTTTGAGACATTACTCCCATGGAGGAAAGTCCGCATGGTGACTGTTGTATACAATCCCGGAGTAATTTCTGTGTTTCAACAACATTCGGATATCCCACAGATTACAGAATGCCTCCAGATGTGCATCGGAAACTACTACCGGTCTTCCAGGGAGCGATCAAAGCGTAGTGTGTTTGAGACATTACACCCATTGAGGAAAGTGCGCATGGTGACTGTTGTATTCAATCCCAATGCAATTTTGGTGTTTCATCAATACTCTGATAGTCCACAGATTACAGAATGCCTTCAGTTGTGCACCTGAAACTGCTACTGGTCTTCCAGGGAACGATGAAAGCGTAGACTGTTTGAGACATTACTCCCATGGAGGAAAGTCCGCATGGTGACTGTTGTATTCAATCCCGCAGCAATTTCTGAGTTCATCAACACTCTGATAGTCCACAGGTTACAGAATGCAACCAGATGTGCATCGGATTCTACTACTGGTCTTCCAGGGAGAGATCAAAGCGTAAACTGTTTCAGACATTACTCCCATGGAGGAAAGTGCGCATTATGACTGTTGAATTCAATTCCGATGCAATTACGGTGTTTCATCAATACTCTGATAGTCCACAGATTACAGTGTGCTTCCAGATGTGCATCGGAACCTACTAATGGTCTCCCAGGGAACGAACAAAGCGTAGACTGCTTGAGACATTACTCCTATGTGGGAAAGTGCGCATGGTGACTGTTGTATTCAATCCCGATGCATTTTCTGTGTTTCATCAACTCTCTGATAGTCCACAGATTACAGAATGCCTCCAGATGTGCATCGGAAACTACTACTGGTCTTCCAGGAACGATCAAAGCGTAGACTGTTTGAGACATTACACCCATGGAGGAATGTCCGCATGGTGACTGTTGTATTCAATCCCGAGGCAATTTCTGTGTTTCAACAACACTCTGATAGTAAACAGATAACAGAATGCCTCCAGATGTGCATCGGAAACTACTACTGGTCTTCCGGGGAACGATCAAAGCGTAGACTTTGAGACATTACTTCCACGGAGGAAAGTGCGCATGGTGACTGTTGTACTCAATCCCGATTCAATTTCTGTGTTTCATCAACACTCTGATAGTCCACAGATTACAGAATGCCTCCAGAAGTGCATTGGAAACTACTACTGGCCTTCCAGGGAGCGATCAAAGCGTAGACTGTTTGAGGCATTACTCCCATTGGGGAAAGTGCGCATAGTAACTGTTGTATTCAACCCGATGCAATTTCTGTGTTCATCAACACTCTCATAGTCCAAAGATTACAGAATGCCTCCAGATGTGCATCGTAAACTACTACTGGTCTTCCAGGGAACGATCAAAGCGTAAACTGTTTGAGACATTACTCCCATGGAGGAAAGTGCGCATGGTGACTATTGTATTCAATCACGATGCAATTTATGTGTTTCATCAAGACTCTGATAGTCCACAGATTACAGAATGCTTCCAGATGTGCATCGGAAACTACTAATGGTCTTCCAGGGAACGAACAAAGCGTAGACTGCTTGAGACATTACTCCTATGTAGGAAAGTGCGCATGGTGACTGTTGTATTCAATCCCGATGCAATTTCTGTGTTTCATCAACACTCTGATAGTCCACAGATTACAGAATGCCTCCAGATCTGCATCGGAAACTACTACTGGGCTTCCAGGGAACGATCAAAGCGTAAACAGTTTGAGACATTACTCCCATGGAGGAAAGTGCGCATGGTGACTGTTGTATTCAATCCCGATGCAATTTCTGTGTTTCATTAATACTCTGATAGTCCACAGCTTACAGAATGCCTCCAGATGTGCATCGCAAACCACTAGTGGTCTTCCAGGGACCGATCAAAGCGTAGACTGTTTGACACATTACTCCCATGGAGGAGAGTGCGCATGTTGACTGTTGTATTCAATCCCGCAGCAATATCTGTGTTTCATCAACACTCTGATAGTCCACAGATTACAGAATGCCTCCAGATGTGCATCGGAATCTACTACTGGTCTAACAGGGAACGATCAAAGCGTTGAATGTTTGAGACATTATTCCCATGGGGGAAAGTGCGCATGGAGACTGTTGTATTCAATCCCGAAGGAATTTCTGTGTTTCGTCAACACTCAGATAGTCCACAGATTACAGAATGCCTCCAGATGTTTATCGGAAACCACTACTGGTCTTCCAGGGAACGATCAAGGCGTAGACTGTTTGAGAATTACTCCCATTGAGGAAAGTGGTCATGGTGACTGTTATATTCAATCCCGATGCAATTTCTGTGTTTCATCAACACTTTGAAGTTCCACAGATTACAGAATGCCTCCAGATGTGCATCGGAAACTACTACTAGTCTTCCAGGGAGCGATCAAAGCGTAGACTGTTTGAGGCTTTACTCCCATTGGGGAAAGTGCGCATGGTGACTGTTGTATTCAATCCCGATGCAATTTCTGTGTTTCATCAACACTCAGTTAGTCCACAGTTTACAGAATGCCTCCAGATGTGCATCGGAAACTACTACTGGTCTTACAGGGAACGATCAAACCGTAGACTGTATGAGACATTACTCCCAAGGAGGAAAGTGCGCATGGTGACTGTTGTATTCAATCCCAATGCCATTTCTGTGTTTCATCAACACTTTGAAGGTCCACAGATTACAGAATGCCTCGAGATGTGCATCGGAAACTACTACTGGTTTTCCAGGGAGCGATCAAAGAGTAGACTGTTTAAGATATTCCTCCCATGGAGGAAAGTGCGCACTGTTACTGTTGTATTCAATCCCGATGCAATTTCTGTGTATCATCAACACTTTGAAGGTCCACTTATTACAAAATGCCTTCAGATGTGCATCGGAATCTTCTACTGGTCTTCCAGGGAACGATCAAAGCGTAGACTGTTTGAGACATTACTCCCATGGAGGAAAGTTCGCATGGTGACTGTTGTTTTCAATCTCGATGCAATTTCTGTGTTTCATCAACACTTTGAAGGTCCACAGATTACAGAATGCCTCCATATGTGAATCGAAACTACTACTGGTCTTCCACGGAACGATCAAAGCTTAGACTGTTTGAGACATTACTCCAATGGAGGAAAGGGCGCATTGTGACTGTTGTATTCAATCCCGATGCAATTTCAGTGTTTCAACAACACTCTGGTAGTCCACAGATTACAGAATATCTCCAGATGTGCATCGGAAACTACTACTGGTTTTCCAGGTATCGATCAAAGCGTTGACTGTTTGAGACATTACTCCCATGGAGGGAAGTCCGCATGGTGACTGTTGTATTCAATCCCAGGGCAATTTCTGTGTTTCAACAACACTCTGATAGTAAACAGATAACAGAGTGCGTAAAGACGTGCATCGGAAACTACTACTTATCTTCCAGGGAACGATCAAAGCGTAGACTGTTGAGACATTACTCCTATGTAGGAAAGTGCGATGGTGACTGTTGTATTCCATCCCGATGCAATATCTGTGTTTCATCAACACTCTGATATTCCACAGCTTACAGAATGCCACCAGATGTTCATCGAAAACAACTACTGGTCTTCCCGGGAACGATGAGGGCGTAGACTGTTTGAGACATTACTCCAATGAAGGAAAGTGCGCATGGTGACTGTCGTATTAAATCCCGATGCAATTTCTGTGTTTCATCAACACTTTGAAGGTCCACAGATTACAAAATGCCTCCAGATGTGCTTCGGAATATTCTACTGGTCTTCCAGGGAACGATCAAAGCGTAGACTGTTTGAAACTTTACTCCCATGGAGGAAAGTGCGCATGGTGACTGTTGTATTCAATCCCGATTGCAATTTCTGTGTTTCAACAACACTCTGATAGTTCACAGATGACAGAATGCTGCCAGATGTGCATCGGAATCTACTACTGGTCTTCCAGGGAACGATCAAAGCGTAGACTCTTTGAGACATTACTCCCAAGGAGGAAAGTGCGCATTGTGACTGTTGTATTCAATCTCGATGCAATTTCTGTGTTTCTTCAACACTTTGAAGGTCCACAGCTTACAGAATGCCTCCATATGTGAATCGAAACTACTACTGGTCTTCCAGGGAACGATCAAAGTTTAGACTGTGTGAGACATTACTCCCATGGAGGAAGGGGCGCATTGTGACTGTTGTATTCAATCCCGATGCAATTTCTGTGTTTCAACAACACTCTGATAGTCTACAGATTACAGAATGCCACCAGATGTGCATCGGAAACTACTAGTGGTCTTCCAGGGAACCATCAAAGCTTAGACTGTTTGAGATGTTACTCCCATTGAGGAAAGTCCGCATGGTGACTGTTGTATTCAATCCCGATGCAATTTCTGTGTTTCAACAACACTCTGATAGTGAACAGATTACAGAATGCTTCCAGATGTGCATCGGAAACTACTACTGGTCTTCGAGGAAACGATCAAAGCATAGACTGTTTGAGACATTACTCCCATGGATGAAAGTGCGCATGGTGACTGTTGTATTCAATCCCGATGCAATTTCTGTGTTTCAACAACACTCTGATAGTCCACAGATTACAGAATATCTTCAGATGTGCATCGGAAACTACTACTGGTCTTCCAGGTATCGATCAAAGCGTTGACTGTTTGAGACATTACTCCCATGGAGGGAAGTCCGCATGGTGACTGTTGTATTCAATCCCGAGGCAATTTCTGTGTTTCAAAAACACTCTGATAGTAAACAGATAACAGAATGCCTAAAGACGTGCATCGGAAACTACTACTGGTCCTCCAGGGAACGATCAAAACGTAGACTGTTTGAGACATTACTCCCATGGAGGAAAGTGCGCATGGTGACTGTTGTATTCAATCCCGAAGCAATTTCTGTGATTCATCAACACTCTGATAGTCCACAGATTACAGATTGCCTCCAGATATGCATCGGAAACTACTACTGGTCTTCCTTTGAACGATCAAAGAATAGACTGTTTGAGACATTACTCCCATGGAGGAAAGTCCGCATGGTGACCGTTCTATTCAATCCCGATGCAATTTCTGTGTTTCATCAACACCCTGATAGTCCACAGATTACAGAACGCCACCAGATGTGCATCGGAAACAACTACTGGTCTTCCAGGGAACGATCAAACCGTAGACTCTTTGAGACATTACTCCCATGGAGGAAAAGGCGAATGGTGGCTGTTGTATTCAATCCCGATGCAATGTCTGTGTTTCATCAAAACTCTGATAGTCCACAGATTAGAGAATGCCACCAGATGTGCATCGGAAACCACTACTGGTCTTCCTGGGAACGATCAAAGTGTAGACTGTTTGAGGTATTACTCCCATGGAGGAAAATGCGCATGGTGACTGTTGTATTCAATAACGATGCAATTTCTGTGTTTCAGCAACACTTTGAAGGTCCACAGATTACAGAATGCCTCCAGATGTGCATCGGAAACTACTACTGGTCTTCGAGGAAACGATCAAAGCATAGACTGTTTGAGACATTACTTCCGTGGAAGAAAGTGCGCATGGTGACTGTTGTATTCAATCCCGATGCCATTTCTGTGTTTCATCAACACCCGGATAGACCACAAATTACAGAATGCCTCCAGATGTGCATCGGAAACTACTACTTTTCTACCAGGGAACGATCAAGGCGTACACTGTTTGAGACATTACTCCCATGGAGGAAAGTTCGCATGGTGACTGTTGTATTCAATGCCGATGCAATTTCTGTGTTTCATCAACACCCGGATAGACCACAAATTACAGAATGCCTCCAGATGTGCATTGGAAACTACTACTGGTCTTCAGGGAACGATCAAATCGATGACAGTTTGAGACGTTACTCCCATGGAGGAAAGTGCGCATGGTGACTGTTTATTCAATCCCGATGCATTTTCTGTGTTTCATCAACACTTTGAAGGTCCACAGATTACAGAATGCCTCGAGATGTGCATCGGAAACTACTACTGGTTTTCCAGGGAACGATCAAAGAGTAGACTGTTTAAGATATTACTCCCATGGACGAAAGTGCGCACGGTTACTGTTGTATTCAATCCCGATGCAATTTCTGTGTTTCAAGACTACTCTGATAGTCCACAGCTTACAGAATGCCACCAGACGTGCATCGGAAACCACTACTGGTCTTCCAGGGAACGATAAAAGCGTAGAAAGTTTGAGACATTACTCCAATGGAGGAAAGTGCGCATGGTGACTGTCGTATTAAATCCCGATGCAATTTCCGTGTTTCATCAACACTTCGAAGGTCCACAGATTACAGAATGCCTCCATATGTGAATCGAAACTACTACTGGTCTTCCAGGGATCGATCAAAGCTTAGACTGTTTGAGACATTACTCCCATGGAGGAAAGTGCGCATGGTGACTATTGTATTCTATCCCGATGCAATTTCTGTGTTTCATTAGCACTCGGATAGTCCACAGATTACAGAAGGCCTCCAGATGTACATCGGAAACTACTACTGGTCTTGAGGGAATTATCAATGCGATGACAGTTTGAGACATTACTCCAATGTAGAAATGTACGCATGGTGCATGCTGTATTCAATCCCGATGCAATTTCTGCGTTTCGTCAACACTTTGAAGGTCCACAGATTACAGAATGCCTCCAGATGTGCATCGGAATCTACTACTGGTCTTCCAGTGAACGATCAATGCGTAGACTGTTTGACACTTTACTCCCATGGAGGAATGTGCGCATGGTGACTGTTGTATTCAATCCCGATGCAATTTCTGTGTTTCATCAACACTCTGATAGTCCACAGATTACAGAATTCTTTCAGTTGTGCACCTGAACCTGCTACTGGTCTTCCAGGGCACGATCAAAGCGTAGACTGTTTGAGACATTACTCCTATGTAGGAAAGTGCGCATGGTGACTGTTGTATTCAATCCCGATGCAATTTCTGTGTTTCATCAACACTCTGATAGTCCACAAATTAGAGAATGCCTCCAGATGTGCATCGGAAACTACTACTGGTCTTCCAGGGAACGATCAAAGCGTAGACTTCTTGAAACATTACTCCCATGGATGAAAGTGCGCATGGTGACTGTTGTATTCAATCCCGATGCAATTTCAGTGTTTCAACAACACTCTGATAGTCCACAGATTACAGAATGCCTCCAGATGTGTTCGGAAACTACTACTGGTCCTCCAGGGATCGATCAAAGCGTTGACTGTTTGAGACATTACTCCCATGGAAGGAAGTCCGCATGGTGACTGTTGTATTAAATCCCGATGCAATTTCTGTGTTTCAACAACACTCTGATAGTAAACAGATAACAGAATGCCTAAAGACGTGCATCGGAAACTACTACTGGTCTTCCAGGGAACGATCACAGCGTAGACTGTTGAGACATTACTCCTATGTAGGAAAGTGCGATGGTGACTGTTGTATGCAATCCCGATGCAATTTCTGTGTTTCATCAACACTCTGATAGTCCACAGATTACAGAATGCCTACAGATGTGCATCGGAAACTACTACTGGTCTTCGAGGAAACGATCAAAGCATAGACTGTTTGAGACATTACTTCCGTGGAAGAAAGTGCGCATGGTGACTGTTGTATTCAATCCCGATGCCATTTCTGTGTTTCATCAACACCCGGATAGACCACAAATTACAGAATGCCTCCAGATGTGCATCGGAAACTACTACTTTTCTACCAGGGAACGATCAAGGCGTACACTGTTTGAGACATTACTCCCATGGAGGAAAGTTCGCATGGTGACTGTTGTATTCAATGCCGATGCAATTTCTGTGTTTCATCAACACCCGGATAGACCACAAATTACAGAATGCCTCCAGATGTGCATTGGAAACTACTACTGCTCTTCAGGGAACGATCAAATCGATGACAGTTTGAGACGTTACTCCCATGGAGGAAAGTGCGCATGGTGACTGTTTATTCAATCCCGATGCATTTTCTGTGTTTCATCAACACTTTGAAGGTCCACAGATTACAGAATGCCTCGAGATGTGCATCGGAAACTACTACTGGTTCTCCAGGGAACGATCAAAGAGTAGACTGTTTAAGATATTACTCCCATGGAGGAAAGTGCGCACGGTTACTGTTGTATTCAATCCCGATGCAATTTCTGTGTTTCAAGACTACTCTGATAGTCCACAGCTTACAGAATGCCACCAGACGTGCATCGGAAACCACTACTGGTCTTCCAGGGAACGATAAAGGCGTAGAAAGTTTGAGACATTACTCCAATGGAGGAAAGTGCGCATGGTGACTGTCGTATTAAATCCCGATGCAATTTCTGTGTTTCATCAACACTTCGAAGGTCCACAGATTACAGAATGCCTCCATATGTGAATCGAAACTACTACTGGTCTTCAAGGGAACGATCAAAGCTTAGACTGTTTGAGACATTACTCCCATGGAGGAAAGTGCGCATGGTGACTATTGTATTCAATCCCGATGCAATTTCTGTGTTTCATTAGCACTCGGATAGTCCACAGATTACAGAAGGCCTCCAGATGTGCATCGGAAACTACTACTGGTCTTGAGGGAATGATCAATGCGATGACAGTTTGAGACATTACTCCAATGTAGAAATGTACGCATGGTGCATGCTGTATTCAATCCCGATGCAATGTCTGCGTTTCGTCAACACTTTGAAGGTCCACAGATTACAGAATGCCTCCAGATGTGCATCGGAATCTACTACTGGTCTTCCAGTGAACGATCAAAGCGTAGACTGTTTGACACATTACTCCCATGGAGGTATGTGCGCATGGTGACTGTTGTATTCAATCCCGATGCAATTTCTGTGTTTCATCAACACTCTGATAGTCCACAGATTACAGAATTCTTTCAGTTGTGCACCTGAACCTGCTACTGGTCTTCCAGGGCACGATCAAAGCGTAGACTGTTTGAGACATTACTCCTATGTAGGAAAGTGCGCATGGTGACTGTTGTATTCAATCCCGATGCAATTTCTGTGTTTCATCAACATTCTGATAGTCCACAAATTAGAGAATGCCTCCAGATGTGCATC
This sequence comes from Schistocerca gregaria, assembly GCF_023897955.1. Lineage (NCBI taxonomy): Eukaryota > Metazoa > Arthropoda > Insecta > Orthoptera > Acrididae > Schistocerca > Schistocerca gregaria. The sequence goes on from NW_026061884.1 coordinate 5,668,149, forward strand.
GGAAACTACTACTGGTCTTCCAGGGAACGATCAAAGCGTAGACTTCTTGAGACATTACTCCCATGGATGAAAGTGCGCATGGTGACTGTTGTATTCAATCCCGATGCAATTTCAGTGCTTCAACAACACTCTGATAGTCCACAGATTACAGAATGCCTCCAGATGTGTTCGGAAACTACTACTGGTCTTCCAGGGATCGATCAAAGCGTTGACTGTTTGAGACATTACTCCCATGGAAGGAAGTCCGCATGGTGACTGTTGTATTAAATCCCGATGCAATTTCTGTGTTTCAACAACACTCTGATAGTAAACAGATAACAGAATGCCTAAAGACGTGCATCGGAAACTACTACTGGTCTTCCAGGGAACGATCAAAGCGTAGACTGTTGAGACATTACTCCTATGTAGGAAAGTGCGATGGTGACTGTTGTATGCAATCCCGATGCAATTTCTGTGTTTCATCAACACTCTGATAGTCCACAGATTACAGAATGCCTCCAGATGTGCATCGGAAACTACTACTGGTCTTCCAGGGAGCGATCAAAGCGTAGACTGTTTGAGGCATTACTCCCATTGGGGAAAGTGTGCATGGTAACTGTTGTATTCAATCCCGATGCAATTTCTGTGTTCATCAACACTCTTATAGTCCACAGATTACAAAATTCCTCCAGATGTGCATCGGAAACTACTACTGGTCTTCCATGGAACGATCAATGCGTAGACTGTTTGAGACATTACTCCCACGGAGAAAAGTGCGCATGGTGACTGTTGTATTCAATCCCGATGCAATTTCTTTGTTTCATCAACACTCTGATAGTCCACAGATTACAGAATATCTCCAGATGTGCATCGGAAACTACTACTGGTCTTCCAGGGAACGATCAAAGCGTAAACTGTTTGAGACATTACTCCAATAGAGGAAAGTGCGCATGGTGTCTGTTGTATTCAATCCCGAAGCAATTTCTGTGATTCATCAACACTCAGATAGTCCACAGATTACAGAATGCCTCCAGAGGTGCATCGGAAACTACTACTGGTCTTCCATCGAACGATCAAGGCGTAGACTGTTTGAGATATACTCCCATGGAGGAAAGTGTGCATGGTGACTGTTGTATTCAATCCCGATGCAATTTCTGTGTTTCATCAACACTTTGAAGGTCCACAGATTACAGAATGCCTCCAGATGTGCATCGGAAACTACTACTGGTCTTCCTGGGAGCGATCAAAGCATAGACTGTTTGAGACATAACTCCCATGTAGGAAAGTGACCATGGTGACTGTTGTATTCAATCACGATGTAATTTCTGTGTTTCATCAACACTTTGAAGGACACAGATTACAGAATGCCTCCAGATGTGTATCGGAAACTACTACTATCCTACGAGGGAACGTTCAAAGCATAGACTGTTTGAGACATTACTCCTGTGGAGGAAAGTGCGCATGGTGACTGTTGTATTCAATCCCGATGCAATTTCTGTGTTTCATCAACACTCTGATAGTCCACAGATTACAGAATGCCTTCAGATGTGCATCGGAAACTACTACTGGTCATCGAGGAAACGATCAAAGCATAGACTGTTTGAGACATTACTCCCGTGGAAGAAAGTGCGCGTGGTGACTGTTGTATTCAATCCCGATGCAATTTCTATGTTTCATCAACACTCAGTTAGTCCACAGATTACAGAATGCCTCCAGATGTGCATCGGAAACTACTACTGGTCTTTCAGGGAACGATCAATGCATAGACTGTTTGAGAATTACTCATATGGAGGAAAGTGGTCATGGTGACTGTTGTAATCAATCCCGATGCAATTTCTGTGTTTCATCAACACTTTGAAGGTCTACAGATTACAGAATGCCTCCAGTTGTGCATCGGAAACTACTACTGGTCTTCGAGGGAACGATCAAATCATAGACTGTTTCAGACATTCCTCCCATGGGGGAAAGTGCGCATGGTAACTGTTGTATTAAATCCCGATGCAATTTCTGTGTTTCAACAACACTCTGATAGCCCACAGATTACAGAATGCCTCCAGATGTGCATCGGAAACTACTACTGGTCTTCCATCGAACGATCAAGGCGTAGACTGCTTGAGACATAACTCCCATGTAGGAAAGTGACCATGGTGATTGTTGTATTCAATCACGATGTAATTTCTGTGTTTCATCAACACTTTGAAGGACACAGATTACAGAATGCCTCCAGATGTGTATCGGAAACTACTACTATCCTACGAGGGAACGTTCAAAGCATAGACTGTTTGAGACATTACTCCTGTGGAGGAAAGTGCGCATGGTGACAGTTGTATTCAATCCCGATGCAGTTTCTGTGTTTCATCAACACTCAGTTACTTCACAGATTATAGAATGCCTCCAGATGTGCATCGGAAACTACTATTGGTCTTCCTGGGAACCATCAAAGCGTAGAATGTTTGAGACATTAATCCCATGGAGGAAAGTGCGCATGGTGACTGTTGTATTCAATCCCGATGCAGTTTCTGTGTTTTGTCAACACTCTGATAGTCCACAGATTACAGAATGCCTCCAGATGTGCTTCGGAAACTACTACTGGTCTTCCAGGGAACTATCAAAGCGTAAACTGTTTTGAGACATTACTCCCTTGGAGGAAAGTGCACATGGTGACTGTTGTATTCAATCCCGATTCAATCTCTGTGTTTCCTTAACACTCTGATAGTAGACAAATAACAGAATGCCTAAAGACGTGCATCGGAAACTACTACTGGTACTCCAGGGAACGATCAAATCGTAGACTCTTTGAGTCATTACTCCCATGGAGGAAAGTACGCATATTGTGTGTTGTATTAAATCGCGATGTAATTTCTGTGTTTCATCAACACTCTGATAGTCCACAGATTACAGAATGCCTCCAGATGTGCATCGGAAACTACTACTGTTCTTCCAGGGAACGATCAAAGCGTAGACTGTTTGAGACATCACTCCCATGGGTTAAAGTGCGCATGGTGACTGTTGTATTCAATCCCGAGGCAAATTCTGTGTTTCATCAACACTTTGAAGGTCCACAGATTACAGAATGCCCCTAGATGTTCATCGGAAACTACTATTGGTCATCCAGGGAACGATCAAAGCGTAGACTGAGATATTACTCCCATGGAGGAAAGTGCGCATGGTGACTCTTGTATTCAATCCCGCTGCAATTTCTGTGTTTCAACAACACTCTGATAGTCCACAGATTACAGAATGCCTCCAGATGTGCATCGGAATCTACTACTGGTCTTCCAGGGAACGATAAAAGAGTAGACTGTTTGAGACATTACTCCCATGGAGGAAAGTACCCATGGTGACTGTTGTATTCAATCCCGATGCAATGTGTGTGTTTGATCAACACTTTGAAGAACCACAGATTACAGAATGCCTCCAGATGTGAATCGAAATTACTACTGGTCTTCCAGGGAACGATCAAAGCGTAGACTGTTTGAGACATTACTCCAATGGAGGAAAGGGCGCATTGTGACTGTTGTATTCAATCCCGATGCAATTTCTGTCTTTCATCAACACCCAGATAGACCACAGATTACAGAATACCTCCAGATGTGCATCGGAAACTACTACTGGTCTTCGAGGGAACGATCAAATCATAGACTGTTTCAGACATTACTCCCATGGAGGAAAGTGCGCAAGGTGACTGATGTATTCAATCACGATGCAATTTCTGTGTTTCATCAACACTTTGAAGGTCCACAGATTACAGAATGCCTCCAGATGTGCATCGAAAAATACTACTGGTCTTCGAGGGAACGATCAAATCATAGACTGTATGAGACATAACTCCCATGGGGGAAAGTGCGCATGGTAACTCTTGTATTCAATTACGATGCAATTTCTGTGTTTCATCGTCACTCTGACAGTCCACAGTTTACAGAATGCTTCCAGATGAGCATCGGAAACTACTACTGGTCTTCCAGGGAACAATCAAAGCGTAGACTGTTTGAGACATAACTCCTATGTAGGAAAGTGCGCATGGTGACTGTTGCATTCAATCCCGATGCAATTTCTTTGCTTCATCAACAATCTGATAGTCCACAGATTACAGAATGCCTCCAGATGTGCATCGGAAACTGCTACTGGTCTTCCAGGGAACGATCAAAGCGTAGACTGTTTGAGACATTACTCCCATGGATGAAAGTGCGAATGGTGACTGTTGTATTCAATCCCGATGCAATTTCTGTGTTTCATCAACACTCTGATAGTCCACAGATTACAGAATGCCTTCAGATGTGCATCGGAAACTACTACTGGTCATCGAGGAAACGATCAAAGCATAGACTGTTTGAGACATTACTCCCGTGGAAGAAAGTGCGCGTGGTGACTGTTGTATTCAATCCCGATGCAATTTCTATGTTTCATCAACACTCAGTTAGTCCACAGATTACAGAATGCCTCCAGATGTGCATCGGAAACTACTACTGGTCTTTCAGGGAACGATCAATGCATAGACTGTTTGAGAATTACTCATATGGAGGAAAGTGGTCATGGTGACTGTTGTAATCAATCCCGATGCAATTTCTGTGTTTCATCAACACTTTGAAGGTCTACAGATTACAGAATGCCTCCAGTTGTGCATCGGAAACTACTACTAGTCTTCGAGGGAACGATCAAATCATAGACTGTTTCAGACATTCCTCCCATGGGGGAAAGTGCGCATGGTAACTGTTGTATTAAATCCCGATGCAATTTCTGTGTTTCAACAACACTCTGATAGCCCACAGATTACAGATTGCCTCCAGATGTGCATCGGAAACTACTACTGGTCTTCCAGGGAACGATAAAAGCGTAGACTGTTTGAGACATTACTCCCATGGAAGGAAGTGTGAATGGTGACTGTTCTATTCAATCCCGGTGCAATTTCTGTGTTTCATCAACATCTGATACTCCACAGATTACAGAATGGCTCCAGATGTGCATCGAAAAATACTACTGGTCTTTTAGGGAACGATCAAATCATAGACTGTATGAGACAATACTCCTATGGGGGAAAGTGCGCATGGTAACTGTTGTATTCAATCACGATGCAATTTCTGTGTTTCATCGACACTCTGATAGTCCACAGATTACACAATGCCTCCAGATGTGCATCGGAAACTACTACTGGTCTTCCAGGGTACGATCAAAGCGTAGACTGTTTGAGACATTTCTCCCATGGAGGAAAGTGGGCATGGTGACTGTTGTTTTTTATCCCGATGCAATTTCTTTGCTTCATCACCACTCTGATAGTCCACAGATTACAGAATGCCTCCAGATGTGCATCGGCAACTGCAACTGGTCTTCCAGGGAACGATCAAATCGTAGACTGTTTGAGACATTACTCCCATGGAAGGAAGTGCGAATGGTGACTGTTGTATTCAATCCCGGTGCAATTTCTGTGTTTCATCAACACTATGAAGGTCTACAGATTACAGCATGTCTCCAGATGTGCATCGGAAACTACTACTGGTCTTCGAGGGAACGATCAAATCATAGACTGTTTCAGACATTATTCCCATGGGGGAAAGTGCGCATGGTAACTGTTGTATTCATTCACGATGCAATTTCTGTATTCATCAACACTCTCATAGTCCACAGATTACAGAATGCTTCCAGATGTGCATCGGAAACTACTACTGGTCTTCCAGGGAACGACCAAACGTAGACTGTTTGAGACATTACTCCTATGTAGGAAAGTGCGCATGGTGACTGTTGTATACAATCCCGATGTAATTTCTGTTTTTCATCAACACTCTGATAGTCCACAGATTACAGAATGCCTCTAGATGTTCATCGGAAACTGCTATTGGTCTTCCAGGGAACGATCAAACCGTAGACTGTTTGAGACATTACTCCCATTGAGGAAAGTACGCATGGTGACTGTTGTATTCAATCCCAATGCTATTTCTGTGTTTCATCAACACTCAGATATTCATCAGATTACAGAATGCCTCCAGATGTGCATCGGAAACTACTACTGGTCTTCCAGGGAATGATCAAAGCGTAGACTGTTTGTGACATTACTCCCACGGAGGAAAGTGCCCATGGTGACTGTTGTATTCAATCCAGATGCAATCTCTGAGTTTCATCAACACTCAGATAGTCCACAGATTACAGAATGCCTCCAGATGTGCATCGGAAACTACTACTGGTCTTCCTGGGAACGATCAAAGCGTAGACTGTTTGTGACATTACTCCCACGGAGGAAAGTGCCCATGGTGACTGTTGTATTCAATCCAGATGCAATCTCTGAGTTTCATCAACACTCTGTTAGTCCACAGATTACAGATTGCCTCCAGATGTGCATCGGAAACTACTACTGGTTTTCCTGGGAACGATCAAAGCGTAGACTGTTTGAGACATTACTCCCACGGAGGAAAGTGCGCATGGTGACTGTTGTATTCAATCCCAATGCAATTTCTGTGTTTCATCAACACTCAGATATTCACCAGATTACAGAATGCCTCCAGATGTGCATCGGAAACTACTACTGGTCTTCCAGGGAACGATCAAAGAGTATACTGTTTGAGACATTACTCCAAGGAGGAAAGATCGCATTGGTGACTGTTGTATTCAATGCCGATACACTTTCTGGGTTTCATCAACACCCGGATAGACCACAGATTACAGAGTGCTTCCAGATGTGCATCTGAAACTACTACTGGTCTTCAGGGAACGATCAAATCATAGACTGTATGAGACAATACTCCTATGGGGGAAAGTGCGCATGGTAAATGTTGTATTCAATCACGATGCAATTTCTGTGTTTCATCAACACTCCGACAGTCCACAGTTTACACAATGCTTCCAGATGTGCATCGGAAACTACTACTGGTCTTCCAGGGAACGATAAAAGCGTAGACTGTTTGAGACATTACTCCCATGGAAGGAAGTGCGAATGGTGACTGTTGTATTCAATGCCGGTGCAATTTCTGTGTTTCATCAACACTCTGATACTCCACAGATTACAGAATGCCTCCAGATGTGCATCGAAAAATACTACTGGTCTTTTAGGGAACGATCAAATCATAGATTGTATGAGACAATACTCCTATGGGGGAAAGTGCGCATGGTAACTGTTGTATTCATTCACGATGCAATTTCTGTGTTTCATCGACACTCTGATAGTCCACAGATTACACAATGCCTCCAGATGTGCATCGGAAACTACTACTGGTCTTCCAGGGTACGATCAAAGCGTAGACTGTTTGAGACATTTCTCCCATGGAGGAAAGTGCGCATGGTGACTGTTGTTTTCAATCCCGATGCAATTTCTTTGCTTCATCAACAATCCGATAGTCCACAGATTACAGAATGCCTCCAGATGTGCATCGGCAACTGCAACTGGTCTTCCAGGGAACGATCAAATCGTAGACTGTTTGAGACATTACTCCCATGGAAGGAAGTGCGAATGGTGACTGTTGTATTCAGTCCCGGTGCAATTTCTGTGTTTCATCAACACTATGAAGGTCTACAGATTACAGCATGCCTCCAGATGTGCATCGGAAACTACTACTGGTCTTCGAGGGAACGATCAAATCATAGACTGTTTCAGACATTACTCCCATGGGGGAAAGTGCGCATGGTAACTGTTGTATTCATTCCCGATGCAATTTCTGTATTCATCAACACTCTCATAGTCCACAGATTACAGAATGCTTCCAGATGTGCATCGGAAACTACTACTGGTCTTCCAGGGAACGACCAAACGTAGACTGTTTGAGACATTACTCCTATGTAGGAAAGTGCGCATGGTGAATGTTGTATACAATCCCGATGTAATTTCTGTTTTTCATCAACACTCTGATAGTCCACAGATTACAGAATGCCTCTAGATGTTCATCGGAAACTGCTATTGGTCTTCCAGGGAACGATCAAACCGTAGACTGTTTGAGACATTACTCCCATTGAGGAAAGTACGCATGGTGACTGTTGTATTCAATCCCAATGCAATTTCTGTGTTTCATCAACACTCAGATATTCATCAGATTACAGAATGCCTCCAGATGTGCATCGGAAACTACTACTGGTCTTCCTGGGAACGATCAAAGCGTAGACTGTTTGTGACATTACTCCCACGGAGGAAAGTGCCCATGGTGACTGTTGTATTCAATCCAGATGCAATCTCTGAGTTTCATCAACACTCTGTTAGTCCACAGATTACAGATTGCCTCCAGATGTGCATCGGAAACTACTACTGGTCTTCCTGGGAACGATCAAAGCGTAGACTGTTTGAGACATTACTCCCACGGAGGAAAGTGCGCATGGTGACTGTTGTATTCAATCCCAATGCAATTTCTGTGTTTCATCAACACTCAGATATTCATCAGATTACAGAATGCCTCCAGATGTGCATCGGAAACTACTACTGGTCCTCCAGGGAGCGATCAATGAGTAGACTGTTTGAGACATTACTCCAAGGAGGAAAGATCGCATTGGTGACTGTGGTATTCAATGCCGATACACTTTCTGGGTTTCATCAACACCCGGATAGACCACAGATTACAGAGTGCTTCCAGATGTGCATCTGAAACTACTACTGGTCTTCAGGGAACGATCAAATCATAGACTGTATAAGACAATACTCCTATGGGGGAAAGTGCGCATGGTAAATGTTGTATTCAATCACGATGCAATTTCTGTGTTTCATCAACACTCCGACAGTCCACAGTTTACACAATGCTTCCAGATGAGCATCGGAAACTACTACTGGTCTTCCAGGGAACGATCAAAGCGTAGACTGTTTGAGACATAACTCCTATGTAGGAAAGTGCGCATGGTGACTGTTGTATTCAATCCCGTTGTAATTTCTGTGTTTCATCAACACTCTGATAGTCCACAGATTACACAATGCCTCCAGATGTGCATCGGAAACTACTACTGGTCTTCCAGGGTACGATCAAAGCGTAGACTGTTTGAGACATTTCTCCCATGGAGGAAAGTGCGCATGGTGACTGTTGTTTTCAATCCCGATGCAATTTCTTTGCTTCATCAACACTCTGATAGTCCACAGATTACAGAATGCCTCCAGATGTGCATCGGAAACTGCTACTGGTCTTCCAGGGAACGATCAAAGCGTAGACTGTTTGAGACATTACTCCCATGGAAGGAAGTGCGAATGGTGACTGTTGTATTCAATCCCGGTGCAATTTCTGTGTTTCATCAACACTCTGATAGTCCACAGATTACAGAATGCCTCCAGATGTGCATTGGAAACTACTACTCGTCATCGAGGAAACGATCAAAGCATAGACTGTTTGAGACATTACTCCCATGGAAGAAAGTGCGCGTGGTGACTGTCGTATTCAATCCCGATGCAATTTCTATGTTTCATCAACACTCAGTTAGTCCACAGATTACAGAATGCCTCCAGATGTGCATCGGAAACTACTACCGGTTTTCCAGGAACGATCAAGACGTAGACTGTTTGAGAATTACTCCCATGGAGGAAAGTGGTCATGGTGACTGTTGTATTCAATCCCGATGCAATTTCTGTGTTTCATCAACACTTTGAAGGTCTACAGATTACAGCATGCCTCCAGATGTGCATCGGAAACTACTACTGGTCTTCGAGGGAACGATCAAATCATAGACTGTTTCAGACATTACTCCCATGGGGGAAAGTGCGCATGGTAACTGTTGTATTCAATCCCGATGCAATTTCTGTATTCATCAACACTCTCATAGTCCACAGATTACAGAATGCTTCCAGATGTGCATCGGAAACTACTACTGGTCTTCCAGGGAACGATCAAAGCGTAGACTGTTTGAGACATTACTCCAATATAGGAAAGTGCGAATGGTGACTGTTGTATACAATCCCGATGTAATTTCTGTTTTTCATCAACACTCTGATAGTCCACAGAATACAGAATGCCTCTATATGTGCATCGGAAACTACTATTGATCTTCCAGGAAACGATCAAACCGTAGACTGTATGAGACATTACTCCCATTGAGGAAAGTACGCATGGTGACTGTTGTATTCAATCCCAATGCTATTTCTGTGTTTCATCAACACTCAGATATTCATCAGATTACAGAATGCCTCCAGATGTGCATCGGAAACTAATACTGGTCTTCCAGGGAACGATCAAATCGAAGACTGTTTGAGTCATTACTCCTATGGAGGAAAGTGCGCATGGTGTGTGTTGTATTAAATCGCGATGCAATTTCTGTGTTTCAACAACACTATGATAGTCCACAGATAACAGAATGACTAAAGATGTGCATCGGAATCTACTACTGGTCTTCCAGGGAACGATCAAATCGATGACAATTGAGACATTACTCCCATGGAGGAAAGTGCTCATGGTGACCGTTGTATTCATCCCGATGTAATTTCTGTGTTTCATCAACACTCTGATAGTCCGCAGATTACAGAATGCCTCCAGATGTGCATCGGAAACTACTACTGTTCTTCCAGGCAACGATCAAAGCGTAGACTGTTTGAGACATTACTCCCGTGGAGGAAAGTGCGCATGGTGACTGTTGTATTCAATCCCGAGGCAAATTCTGTGTTTCATCAACACTTTGAAGGTCCACAGATTACAGAATGACTCAAGATGTTCATCGGAAACTACTATTGGTCTACCAGGGAACGATCAAAGCGTAGACTGAGTTATTACTCCCATGGAGGAAAGTGCGCATGGTTACTGTTGTATTCAATCCTGATGCAATTTCTGTGTTTCAACAACACTCTGATAGTCCACAGACTACAGAATGCCACCTGATGTGCATCGGAAACAACTACTGGTCTTCCAGGGACGATGAAACCGTAGACTGTTTGAGACATTACTCCCATGGAGAAAAGTGCGCATGGTGACTGATGTATTCAATCCCGCTGCTATTTCTGTGTTTCAACAACACTCTGATAGTCCACAGATTACAGAATGCCTCCAGATGTGCATCGGAAACTACTACTGGTCTTCCAGGGAACGATCAAAGAGTAGACTGTTTGAGACATTACTCCCATGGAGGAAAGTACCCATGGTGACTGTTGTATTCAATCACGATGCAATTGCTGGGTTTCATCAACACTTTGATGAACCACAGATTACAGAATGCCTCCAGATGTGAATCGAAACTACTACTGGTCTTCCAGGGAACGATCAAAGCGTAGACTGTTTGAGACATTACTCCCATGGAGGAAAGTGCGCATGGTGACTGTTGTATTCAATCCCGATGCAATTTCTGTCTTTTATTTACACCCAGATAGACCACAGATTACAGAATACCTCTAGATGTGCATCGGAAACCGTTACTGGTCTTCGAGGGAACGATCAAATCATAGACTGTTTCAGACATTACTCCCATGGAGGAAAGTGCGCATGGTGACTGATGTATTCAATCACGATGCAATTTCTGTGTTTCATCAACACTTTGAAGGTCCACAGATTACAGAATGCCTCCAGATGTGCATCGAAAAATACTACTGGTCTTCGAGGGAACGATCAAATCATAGACTGTATGAGACATTACTCCCATGGGGGAAAGTGCGCATGGTAACTGTTGTATTCAATAACGATGCAATTTCTGTGTTTCATCACCACGCTGACAGTCTAAAGATTACAGAATGCTTCCAGATGAGAATCGGAAACTAATGCTGATCTTCCTGGGAACGATCAAAGCGTAGACTGTTTGAGACATTACTCCCATGGAGGAAAGTGCGCATGGTGACTGTTGTATTCAATCCCAATGCAATTTCTGTGTTTCATCAACACTCAGATATTCATCAGATTACAGAATGCCTCCAGATGTGCATCGGAAACTACTACTGGTCTTCCAGGGAACGATCAAATCGTAGACTGTTTGAGTCATTACTCCCATGGAGGAAAGTGCGCATGGTGTGTGTTGTATTAAATCGCGATTCAATTTCTGTGTTTCAAGAACACTCTGATAGTCCACAGTTTACAGAATGGCTCCAGATGTGCATCGGAAACTACTACTGGTCCTCCAGGGAACGATCAAGGAGTAGACTGTTTGAGACATTACTCCAAGAAGGAAAGATCGCATTGGTGACTGTTGTATTCAATGGCGATACACCTTCTGGGTTTCATCAACACCCGGATAGAGCACAGATTACAGAGTGCTTCCAGATGTGCATCGGAAACTACGACTGGTCTTCAGGGAACGATCAAATCGATGACAATTGAGACATTACTCCCATGGAGGAAAGGGCGCATGGTGACCGTTGTATTCAATAACGATGTAATTTCTGTATTTCATCAACACTCTGATAATCCACAGATTACAGAATGCCTCCAGATGTGCATCGGAAACTACTACTGTTCTTCCAGGCAACGATGAAAGCGTAGACTGTTTGAGACATTACTCCCGTGGAGGAAAGTGCGCATGGTGACTGTTGTATTCAATCCCGAGGCAAATTCTGTGTTTCATCAACACTTTGAAGGTCTACAGATTACAGAATGCCTCAAGATGTTCATCGGAAACTACTATTGGTCTTCCAGGGAACGATCAAAGCGTAGACTGAGATATTACTCCCATGGAGGAAAGTGCGCATGGTTACTGTTGTATTCAATCCCAATGCAATTTCTGTTTTCATCAACACCCGGATAGACCACAGATTACAGAATGCGTCCAGATGTGCATCGGAAACTACTACTGGTCGTCAGGGGACGATCAAACCGATGACAGTTTGAGACATTACTCCCATGGAGGAAAGTGCGCATGGTGACCGTTGTATTAAATCCCGATGTAATTTCTGTGTTTCATCAACACTCTGATAGTCCACAGATTACAGAATGCCTCCAGATGTGCATCGGAAAGTACTACTGTTCTTCCAGGGAACGATCAAATCGTAGACTGTTTGAGACATTACTCCCATGGAGGAAAGAGCGCTTGGTGACTGTTGTATTCAATCCCGAGGCAAATTCTGTGTTTCATCAACACTTTGAAGGTCCACAGATTACAGAATGCCTCAAGATGTTCATCGGAAACTACTAATGGTCTTCCAGGGAACGATCAAAGCGTAGACTGAGATATTACTCCCATGGAGGAAAGTGCACATGGTTACTGTTGTATTCAATCCTGATGCAATTTCTGTGTTTCAACAACACTCTGATAGTCCACAGACTACAGAATGCCACCTGATGTGCATCGTAAACAACTACTGGTCTTCCAGGGACGATTAAACCGTAGACTGGTTGAGATATTACTCCCATGGAGGAAAGTGCGCATGGTGACTGTTGTATTCAATCCCAATGCAATTTCTGTGTTTCATCAACACTCAGATATTCATCAGATTACACAATGCCTCCAGATGTGCATCGGATACTACTACGGGTCTTCCAGGGAACGATCAAATCGTAGACTGTTTGAGTCACTACTCCCATGGAGGAAAGTGCACATGGTGTGTGTTGTATTAAATCGCGATTCAATTTCTGTGTTTCAACAACACTCTGATAGTCCACAGTTTACAGAATGGCTCCAGATGTGCATCGGAAACTACTACTGGTCCTCCAGGGAACGATCAAGGAGTAGACTGTTTGAGACATTACTCCAAGGAGGAAAGATCGCATTGGTGACTGTTGTATTCAATGGCGATACACTTTCTGGGTTTCATCAACACCCGGATAGACCACAGATTACAGAGTGCATCCAGATGTGCATCGGAAATTACGACTGGTCTTCAGGGAACGTTCAAATCGATGACAATTGAGACATTACTCCCATGGAGGAAAGGGCGCATGGTGACCATTGTATTCAATCCTGATATAATTTCTGTGTTTCATCAACACTCTGATAGTCCACAGATTACAGAATGCCTCCAGATGTGCATCGGAAACTACTACTGTTCTTCCAGGCAACGATCAAAGCGTAGACTGTTTGAGACATTACTCCCGTGGAGGAAAGTGCGCATGGTGACTGTTGTATTCAATCCCGAGGCAAATTCTGTGTTTCATCAACACTTTGAAGGTCCACAGATTACAGAATGCCTCAAGATTTTCATCGGAAACTACTATTGGTCTTCCAGGGAACGATCAAAGCGTAGACTGAGATATTACTCCCATGGAGGAAAGTGCGCATGGTTACTGTTGTATTCAATCCCAATGCAATATCTGTGTTTCATCAACACCCGGATGGACCACAGATTACAGTATGCATCCAGATGTGCATCGGAAACTACTACTGGTCTTCAGGGGACGATCAAACCGATGACAGTTTGAGACATTACTCCCATGGAGGATAGTGCGCATGGTGACCGTTGTATTAAATCCCGATGTAATTTCTGTGTTTCATCAACACTCTGATAGTCCACAGATTACAGAATGCCTCCAGATGTGCATCGGAAACTACTACTGTTCTTCCAGGGAACGATCAAAGCGTAGACTGTTTGAGACATTACTCCCATGGAGGAAAGTGCGCATGGTGACTGTTGTATTCAATCCCGAGGCAAATTCTGTGTTTCATCAACACTTTGAAGGTCCACAGATTACAGAATGCCTCAAGATGTTCATCGGAAACTACTAATGGTCTTCCAGGGAACGATCAAAGCGTAGACTGAGATATTACTCCCATGGAGGAAAGTGCTCATGGTTACTGTTGTATTCAATCCTGATGCAATTTCTGTGTTTCAACAACACTCTGATAGTCCACAGACTACAGAATGCCACCTGATGGGCATCGGAAACAACTACTGGTCTTCCAGGGACGATGAAACCGTAGACTGTTTGAGATAATACTCCCATGGAGGAAAGTGCGCACGGTGACTGTTGTATTCAATCCCAATGCAATTTCTATGTTTCATCAACACTCAGATATTCATCAGATTACAGAATGCCTAAAGATGTGCATCGGAAACTACTACTGGTCTTCCAGGGAACGATCAAATCGTAGACTGTTTCAGTCATTACTCCCATGGAGGAACGTGCACATGGTGTGTGTTGTATTAAATCGCGATTCAATTTCTGTGTTTCAACAACACTCTGATAGTCCACAGTTTGCAGAATGGCTCCAGATGTGCATCGGTAACTACTACTGGTCCTCCAGGGAACGATCAAGGAGTAGACTGTTTGAGACATTACTCCAAGGAGGAAAGGTCGCATTGGTGACTGTAGTATTCAATGCCGATACACGTTCTGGGTTTCATCAACACCCGTGTAGACCACAGATTACAGAGTGCTTCCAGATGTGCATCGGAAACTACTACTGGTCTTTAGGGAACGATCAAATCGATGACAATTGAGACATTACTCCCATGGAGGAAAGTGCGCATGGTGACCGTTGTATTCAATCCCGATGTAATTTCTGTGTTTCATCAACACTCTGATAGTCCACAGATTACAGAATGCCTCCAGATGTGCATCGGAAACTACTACTGTTCTTCCAGTGAACGATCAAAGCGTAGACTGTTTGAGACATTACTCCCATGGAGGAGAGTGGGCATGGTGACTGTTGTGTTCAATCCCGAGGCAAATTCTGTGTTTCACCAACACTTTGAAGGTCCACAGATTACAGAATGCCTCAAGATGTTCATCGGAAACTACTATTGGTCTTCCTGGGAACGATCAAATCGTAGACTAAGATATTACTCGCATGGAGGAAAGTGCACGTGGTTACTTTTCTATTCAATCCTGATGCAATTTCTGTGTTTCAACAACACTCTGATAGTCCACAGACTACAGAATTCCACCTGATGTGCATCGGAAGCAACTACTGGTCTTCCAGGGACGATGAAACCGTAGACTGTTTGAGACATTACTCCCATGGAGGAAAGTGCGCATGGTGACTCTTGTATTCAATCCCGCAGCTATTTCTGTGTTTCAACAACAATCTGATAGTCCACAGATTACAGAATGTCTCCAGATGTGCATCGGAAACTACCACTGGTCATCCAGGGAACGATAAAAGAGTAGACTGTTTGAGACATTACTCCCATGGAGGAAAGTAACCATGGTGACTGTAGTATTCAATCACGATGCAATTTCTGGGTTTCATCAACACTTTGATGAACCACAGATTACAGAATGCCTCCAGATGTGCATCGAAAAATACTACTGGTCTTCGAGGGAACGATCAAATCATAGACTGTATGAGACATTACTCCCATGGGGGAAAGTGCGCATGGTAACAGTTGTATTCAATCACGATGCAATTTCTGTGTTTCATCAACACTCTGACAGTCCACAGATTACAGAAATGCTTCCAGATGAGCATCGGAAACTAATACTGGTCTTCCAGGGAACGATCAAAGCGTAGACTGTTTGAGACATAACTCCTATGTAGGAAGGTGCGCATGGTGACTGTTGTATTCAATCCCGATGCAATTTCTTTGCTTCATCAACACTCTGATAGTCCACAGATTACAGAATGCCTCCAGATGTCCATCGGAAACTGCTACTGGTCTTCCAGGGAACGATCAAAGTGTAGACTGTTTGAGACATTACTCCCATGGATGAAAGTGCGAATGGTGACTGTTGTATTCAATCCCGATGTAATTTCTGTGTTTCATCAACACTCTGATAGTCCACAGATTACAGAATGCCTGCAGATGTGCATCGGAAACTACTACTGGTCATCGAGGAAACGATCAAAGCATAGACTGTTTGAGACATTACTCCCGTGGAAGAAAGTGCGCGTCTTGACTGTTGTATTCAATCCCGATGCAATTTCTATGTTTCATCAACACTCAGTTAGTCCACAGATTACAGCATGCCTCCAGATGTGCATCGGAAACTACTACTGGTCTTCCAGGGAACGATCAAGTCGTAGACTGTTTGAGAATTACTCCCATGGAGGAAAGTGGTCATGGTGACTGTTGCATTCAATCCCGATGCAATTTCTGTGTTCATCAACACTTTGAAGGTCTACAGATTACAGAATTCCTCCAGATGTGCATCGGAAACTACCACTGGTCTTCGAGGGAACGATCAAATCATAGACTGTTCTGACATTACTCCCATGGGGGAAAGTGCGCATGGTAACTGTTGTATTCAATCCCGATGCATTTTCTGTGTTCATCAAAAGTCTCATAGTCCACAGATTACAGATTGCTTCCAGATGTGCATCGGAAACTACTACTGGTCTTCCAGGAAACGATCAAAGCGTAGACTGTTTGAGACATTACTCCTATGTAGGAAAGTGCGCATGGTGACTGTTGTATACAATCCCGATGTAATTTCTGTGTTTCATCAACACTCTGATATTCCACAGATTACAGAATGCCTCCAGATGTGCATCGGAAACTACTATTGGTCTTCCAGGGAACGATCGAACCGTAGACTGTTTGAGACATTACTCCCATGGAGGAAAGTACGCATGGTGACTGTTGTATTCAATCCCGAAGCAATTTTTGTGTTTCATCGACACTCTGATAGTCCACAGATTACAGAATGCCTCCAGATGTGCATCGGAAACTACTACAGTTCTTCCAGGGAACGATCAAAGCGTAGACTGTTTGAGACATTACTCCCATGGAGGAAAGAGCGCATGGTGACTGTTGTATTCAATCCCGAGGCAAATTCTGTGTTTCATCAACACTTTGAAGGTCCACAGATTACAGAATGCCTCAAGATGTTCTTCGGAAACTACTAATGGTCTTCCAGGGAACGATCAAAGCTTAGACTGAGATATTACTCCCATGGAGGAAAGTGCACATGGTTACTGTTGTATTCAATCCTGATGCAATTTCTGTGTTTCAACAACACTCTGATTGTCCACAGACTACAGAATGCCACCTGATGTGCATCGGACACAACTACTGGCCTTCCAGGGACGATGAAACCGTAGACTGGTTGAGATATTACTCCCATGGAGGAAAGTGCGCATGGTGACTGTTGTACTCAATCCCAATGCAATTTCTGTGTTTCATCAACACTCAGATATTCATCAGATTACAGAATGCCTCCAGATGTGCATCGGAAACTACTACTGGTCTTCCAGGGAACGATCAAATCGTAGACTGTTTGAGTCATTACTCCCATGGAGGAAAGTGCACATGGTGTGTGTTGTATTAAATCGCGATTCAATTTCTGTGTTTCAACAACACTCTGATAGTCCACAGTTTACAGAATGGCTCCAGATGTGCATCGGAAACTACTACTGGACCTCCAGGGAACGATCAAGGAGTAGACTGTTTGAGACATTACTCCAAGGAGGAAAGATCGCATTGGTGACTGTTGTATTCAATGGCGATACACTTTCTGGGTTTGATCAACACCCGGATGGACCACAGATTACAGTATGCATCCAGATGTGCATCGGAAACTACTACTGGTCTTCAGGGGACGATCAAACCGATGACAGTTTGAGACATTACTCCCATGGAGGATAGTGCGCATGGTGACCGTTGTAATAAACCCCGATGTAATTTCTGTGTTTCATGAACACTCTGATAGTCCACAGATTACAGAATGCCTCCAGATGTGCATCGGAAACTACTACTGTTCTTCCAGGGAACGATCAAAGCGTAGACTGTTTGAGACATTACTCCCATGGAGGAAAGTGCGCATGGTGACTGTTGTATTCAATCCCGAGGCAAATTCTGTGTTTCATCAACACTTTGAAGGTCCACAGATTACAGAATGCCTCAAGATGTTCATCAGAAACTACTATTGGTCTTCCAGGGAACGATCAAAGCGTAGACTGAGATATTACTCCCATGGAGGAAAGTGCTCATGGTTACTGTTGTATTCAATACTGATGCAATTTCTGTGTTTCAACAACACTCTGATAGTCCACAGACTACAGAATGCCACCTGATGGGCATCGGAAACAACTACTGGTCTTCCAATGACGATGAAACCGTAGACTGGTTGAGGTAATACTCCCATGGAGGAAAGTGCGCATGGTGACTGTTGTATTCAATCCCAATGCAATTTCTGTGTTTCATCAACACTCAGATATTCATCAGATTACAGAATGCCTCCAGATGTGCATCGGAAACTACTACTGGTCTTCCAGGGAACGATAAAAGAGTAGACTGTTTGAGACATTACTCCCATGGAGGAAAGTACCCATGGTGACTGTTGTATTCAATCACGATGCAATTTCTGGGTTTCATCAACACTTTGATGAACCACAGATTACAGAATGCCTCCAGATGTGCATCGAAAAATACTACTGGTCTTCGAGGGAACGATCAAATCATAGACTGTATGAGACATTACTCCCATGGGGGAAAGTGTGCATGTTAACTGTTGTATTCAATCACGATGCAATTTCTGTGTTTCATCAACACTCTGACAGCCCACAGATTACAGAATGCTTCC